>NC_092143.1:46538574-47200574 GCF_043159975.1 Macaca nemestrina
GCTTTGTGATTTGAGAAAGCCACCTTCTCTTTCTAAGCCTCAATTTTCTCATCTGCAAAACAAAACAAAACAAAAGGCTGGATTAGATAATTGCTTTCTTTTTTATTATGTGGTAAGAACCCCACATATTAAAAAATCTACCTTCTTAACAAATCTGTCAGTGTACAGAACAGTTTTGTTAACTATATGCACCTTATTGTGCAGCAGATCTCTAGAACTTTTTCATCTTGCATGACTGACATTCCATATGCATTAAACAGCAACTTCCATTCTACTCAGCCTCCAAATGGAGGCTTCCTCCAGATGCTGACAACCACCATTCTTCTTTCTGCTTCTCAGAGCTTGACTACTTCAGATAACTCATATAAATAGAATTGCATAATGTTTGTCCTTCTGTGGCTGGCTTCTTTCATTTAGCATGTCTATAAAGCTCATCCATATTATAGCCTATGACAGGATTTTCTACTTTTTTAAGGTCAAGTAACATTCCATTGTTATGTATATAACATTTTCCAAAAATCCATTCATCCATTGATGGACATTTAGGTTGTTTCCAACTCTTGGCTATTGTGAATAATATTGCAGTAAACATGAAAGTAAAAATCTATTTTCAAGATCCTGATTTCAATTCTTTTTGGTTAGTACCCACCTGATTTCAATTCTTCTTGGAAAGTACCCAGAAGTGTGATTACTGGATTATATGGTAGGACTATTTTAAATTCTTTGAGGAGCCTGCATACTGTTTTTCATAGTGACCACACCATTTTACATTCCTACCAACAGTGCACAAGAGTTCCAATTTCAGCAAAGTAAACAATCAAGAGTGAAAAAGCAACCTACAGAATGGGAGAAAATATTTGCAAACCATATATCTGATAAGAAGTTAATATCAAAAATACACAAGAAACTCCTACAACTCAACAACAAAAGCCCAAATAACTAGATTAAAAAATGGGCAAAAGCCTTGAATGGACATTTCTCTAAGGAAGACATAGAAATAGCCAAGATGTATATGAAAATATACTCCATATATAATCATCAGGGAAATGCAAATCAAAACCACAGCAACTGACACCGTGTTAGGATGGATGGCCATCATTTTTAAAAATAGACAATTTCTTAAAAGTAATTTTTACTTTTATAGTCTGTGACTCCAAATTTAAAGTAGCCAAAACACTTTGAGTTTCAAAGAATGCTACAAATTTCATATATATTTAATTTGTTGTGAAGCCTGATGGCTGGATTCAGAGTCTTTTTATTTTCAATCTACATATAATTTTAAGGAGCATGATTCTGTGATTTCCAGTACCCTAACAGATTATATAAAGGCAATTAAAAGGGCATAAGGATGTCCAAAGTAGTGAACTGATGACAATTCAAAGTGACTGCTGACAGCTTGATATACAAAAGAACAATGAGAAAAACATAGAGATGAGGATTGAAAGAATTTAATTTTGCAAACAATTGATTGGTCCCATGTAATACTTGGGCTAACGTAAGTGTCATTGCATCACAGTACAGCAAAGAAATCAATGTTCATAATATTTCTGGTTTCTTTAAGAGGGCAAATAAAATCCTGAGTTGCCCTAAGAGGGTAAACCTGAATGGATTCAGATCATCTGAGGGACAGAGTGGAGAGGCGCTAGGACCTTAGAGCCATTTAGACCTGAATCTGGATCCCATCTCCATGACTTACTAATGATGATGACTCAGGGGTCTGTTTCTTCTTCTGTAAAATAAGGATGATGATACCATACAGCGATTTAGGGAGGATTTCAGAGGATCAGAGGCCCATATGTGTGTCCCATAGTGAGAACTCAGTGAGCGTTGGCTGCTGCTCTGAAAAGGGTAAGTCACTGATAGAAAAATGGTAATTGTTGTGCATCCAGCCTGCAAAGCAGGCCAGAGCCATCCAAGAAAGAGTGGGGAAGATCAAGCAAGGTGCTCCCAGACCATCTGGAGAAGGCCGATCCAGACTGGATGAACCCAGACCACTCCTAGTGCTTGCATTACTCTCAAGAGCTTCCAGCTCCCTCCCACCTTCTTGGGTTAGTGATCTTTCAAAGGTTTTTGAGTTTTTCTCTGTGCCAGGCTTTGGGTTTCCATGATGCACAGGGATAATTTATGGTCACAGTCCTTTCTGTGAAGAAAAAAGAACTGGCACATGTTATCCTATTGAAACAACTGATGTGTCATGTCTCCCAGGAGTACATACACTTTATAAACTTGGGCTGGAGAGGACAAGGCTTTGATCAAGGGAATAAATCAACCACTGGCAAAAATTGAGGCATGGATTGACAGAGGCGTATGAGGCATGTTTAGGTGTTTGGGTCTTCCTGGACTTTTTAAAGTCACATCACTTCCCTATTCACACCTCCCAACATTTTATATACATATATCCTATTTTATTCATGCATCTTTTATGTTTATCTCTCTTCGATAATAAAATGTAAGCTCCATCAGGATAAGCTTTTTGTCTTTCTGTTCACTACTATAACAAAGTCCGGAACTCTACTGGAGACTTTTCTCCATCTTTATAGTGGTCCACCAACTTATACTCTGAGGCCAATCACTTACTCAGATATAAAGTGTATAGTCATCTGAAATATTGGTTGTGATCATATGCATAAAGTTAGCTCTAAAAACATATTAACAGATAAAACTGACATTAAGCAGTATGATCACATAAGGTATAAGGGGAGACATTGAGAGCGGACAGGGAGTCCAGTCAAATTTTTTTTTGTAGAAAGAATGCTGAAGAAGCCTATGAAGAAAAACCTTTTCATGCTTTATCTTCATTTACTAAGAACTTACCACTTTGTTACAAAGAACATAGATTAATTCACATTATTAGAAAGCAAATGTGCTCTCAAAAGAAAACAAGTTAATTCAAACAGTTTAAAGATTGGACTTTCTAATTGTATGTGTATTTTTATTTCAAAGTGAGAATTTTAAATGACATATTTTTGCACTAAATATAGGTACATATGTACAAATGTTCAGATATAAAGTGTATAGTTACACAAAATGATAGTTTATCTTACCATTTTAGATAGGTGAAATCTTTATGTAAGCATGGTACATGACATCTAAAGCAAATAGCCATTTTGGCTAAAAATCTTTTAAAAATATGTTATTATATTCTGACCTGTTTTAAACAGAGCTATGGTGAAGTCTGGGCGAGTATTATGCACACTGATTACCATGCTGTATTGTGAGGCAATGAGGTTTTCATTGGCCCAAGTATTCCATAAGCCCAGTTGACTATGTTTTTAAAATTCTCCTCCTTTCAAATATTTAGCAGTAAAAACTCATTAGATCAAACAAAATCAAACCCTTAGATACACAGTACAAAACCAGGCAAGCATAGGGGAGAAGCATGTGTGTTGGGGAGACCTCAGCAGCTGTCCTGAGGTTCCCTGGGGGCCACAGTAGCCTTGGGTAGTTTGAGTGTCTTTCACTTGGCCTACTCCAAGGAGATGATGCAGCACAGTGGTGAGGATTCTGAAGTGTTGATTCTGCTGTCACTACTTTCTGTGTGTCCCAGGACAAGTTATTAAACTTCTCTAGACATTGCTTACCTCATCTCTAAACTAGGCATAACAATATTGAGTGTCTCACCTGGTTATTGTGAGTATTATATGATCTGGGTGAAAGGTGCTCAGCTTGGTGTCTGGCTCCAGCAGTCATTGCATGACAGGTAGCAATTGCGATCATTTCCTTTAGATCTTTCAGACCTGACCGTCCCATCTGAAATTCTACCCCTTCCCTATTCACCCTCACCTCCTAACACTTTATATGTACCTTATCTTATGTGTGCATCTTTTACTATTCTCTCTCTCAGGTAATAAAATATAAGCTCCATTAGGATAAGATTCTTGTGTCTCTGTCCACTACCAGAACAATATCTAGTATTTATTAGGTGCTCAGTGAATATTTGTTTAGTGATAAATGAATAAATTCACCTACTAGGGTGTGGGGCAGACAGCTGGTGAACAGCACAGTGGAGCACCATTTCTACCATAAAGCTTAGCAGATGGGAAGATCACTCGGTTTACCCTGAGTGTCCCATTCTAGGACCCTACAAGCACTGAGGAAGTGATTAGATACTCCTGAGATTGTTCACTGGTTGCTTCATGAAGCCCAGTGACAAGATGGTGCTCAGGACCAGAGGAAGCAGGACAAATGAAGGTCTCCTGTTGGTACCACCTGGACATATCAGAGCCAGTCTCAGAACTTGGTTTTCTCCCAGTGCTCACGTCGATCTTTGTCCTGTCTGCAGCCTTGTGTGTAGACAGAATAAGCATTCCCTATATTATGCACTTCCAGGCCTATGGCAAAACTTTTTAGCCTCTCAAATTCTCCCCCAAACGCCAATGAGATTTTAACTTTATATTTTTAGAGCAGTTTTAAGTTCACTTTTCATTTTATTTATTTGGAGCAGTTTTAGTTTTCATTCTAGCAAAATTGAGAGGAAGGAGGAAGGTACGGAGATATCCCAATGGGACTTTTACGTGCTATAGTTACCTTCTCAAAGCTTAAAGTTTGGATATCCATCAAAATGCAAAGATCTTTTTTCAGGGTCAACGTTTTTACTCCTTAGAGTGGGTGTGGGATTTAATTCACAGATATTTTGGAATGGGGGTAACTGTGGGACAAGAGGAGAGAAATATGGTGGAGAGACCCATTAGGTTCATGTCAAACTTTATTTTCTTATTTTGCCTGTATTGCCTCTGGCACCTGTAAGCAAATATTCTCAAATATAAAGCAATTTTTAGCTCTTTAGTTGAACAACTCTTTAAGAACCTTTGGTAGAAAATTCCTAAAAGGTCACACTTTTTAACCTATTAACTTAATCCAAGAAAGAGAGAAGGCTGGTTGAAATTGATTTGGGATCCTGAAGTAAGTGTAAGAATAATGCTTTTTATACTGCAAGAATAGTCAGCCCTTGAAAACGAGAAAATAGTGCGATTTGATGAATAAAGAGACAATCCTTTTGGAAAAGCCTCATTTGACCGCTGGATTGACCATTAGTTTTAGAGAGAGAGAGCTATGTTACATGGCTCCAAAAATGATGTAGATGAATTCTGTAGCCCATATTTATGAGATAGAAAAATTATAAAGCATCAAACCAATAAGCAAATTTAGTCAGGAAAACAAGTTGCAAACCTGTCTTGCAATTAGCATACATTCCATCGCATCACTCAAGCTGTGAGCTTCCATAGCCACCCCAATAGCTGGTCAGAAAGGTGCTTTTTATCACCAGCACATCATTTCAAAATGGTCAGTTTTCTCTACATTCCAGGGCTTACACAGGTGTCATACATTTTATGTAAATTTCCATCAAAATGATTTGAAATCAAAAGGTTTTGCTTCTCAAAGGGTTAATGCTAATTCTCATCCATGCCAGATTACTGTCTCTATTTATATGCACATATTTATATATGAATATTTAACTTCTATTTTCCCTTAATTATTTATTCAATATTTTAAAATCTTCACTAGATGCTAGCACATCAACATGCCTTCTTTGAAGAAGCCAATCCACATTTGGAAGCATAGTAATTTCTTCACTTTATCGTCCTATCACTCACAAATACATATTTGTGTGCACCTGTGACCTTTAGTAACCTCCTGTCTTCATAGGTCACATTGAGGAGTTTATGAAGAGCTTGTACCTGTTCTTCATGCAAATGCCAATATGCCCTTCTTTCTAGTTGGTATCTGGGATGAGAAACATGGAGTGGAATTCCTATTCTTAAGTGTTCTCCTGGGGAATATAAAGGGAGTGGCAGAGAGAAAGGATTAGAGATTCTGCATCTCAATATATAAAAATTTTCAATCCCAGGTATTCACAATCTTGGGGCATTGAAGGGAATAGGCCAAAAATAGCCCTAGATCCCAGGAAGGAATGGAAGATGCTATCTAACCAGCCTATGCCCTGTCTTTTATTATAACAGCTCTTGCTGTCAAGAGCTGAGGAGTGAAATTGTTTTCCAGCTACAGTAAAGCAAGACTTCATTTCAGGTGTGTAGTTTCTTTAAGATATGAACAAGGTGAGCTTAGACAATCCAGGACTTAGTCCTCCTTTGAGCTTTCCCAAGTTGTATACAGTCTTTAAAAAATGACCTCCTTTGCACATAACCTGACCTCAAAAATGACCTCCTTTGCACATAACCTGACCTCAAAAATGACCTCTTTGCACATAACCTGACCTCATGAGAGATTCCCCTACTTTTCAGTCTGTCCTATGGACAAAGCATATACCGGCTTTCATGCATTTTTGACAAATAGCCTCGGATTTTCTTCCAGCTGTTTCATGTGTAAATGCTGTTTAGTGTGTGAATCAGTTTCCTGAAGGCAAATAATCCTTCTCAGTTGATTGTCGTAATAGCTCATACAACTTTCTACATTCAAAACCACATGATGTGGACATGAGAGAAATAAAGTTCGACCCTGTCCCCAAAGCCATCCCTTCTGACTTGCCCTGACGATACCTGAAATTTCTACTAGTAGTCATTAAGAAATTTTCGATCTGGATATGTATTTCAAAATGTGATATTGATTGAGAGAGATAACATAAATGTGAATTAATATATTCAATCAGTTATTCACCAAAGATTTATAGTGTGCATTTACTGCCTATGAAGCACACTGCTAGAGAGACTTAGAATTAGAGACTGCCCTTGCTTTCCAGAGTGTGGTAGCCATCAGTCATTCTCACCATTATCTGGTTCTCCTTACTTGTGGGAGTGACATGGTGATGTGGGAGGGTTACATTTGCTGCCTCCTTGTTTGGGGGGCAGGCAGAGAACTAATTCTGGCTGAGGAGTTGTGGCAAGTTATGGGTTAAATACTTTGAAATATGGGTTTGCTTGATTCTGTAGCAGAACCTTGCCTATTTTGACTAAGTAGCTTACCCTTTTAAGAACAGAAAAAAGAGATGGGCATACATGGTTGTAACATACAGAAGTTGTAAGGGAGATACAGCAAAATTCTTATGGAGAGAGATTTCCACAATGAGTAGAATATCTGTGAGGGCCCAAAGGAAGCAGTAGCAACTGGGCTGAGCCCAGTTTAGAGAAAAATAGTAACTCAGAAAGGAATACTCCTGAAACAGTTAAAGCCAAGGTCTAGAGGGAGATAAAGTTAATATTCATAGAGTGTCATAGTGAGTAATTCAGACTGAATCACAATTATACTAATAATAACAAGCTGCCATTTACTGACTGTGCTCACCATGTGCCTGGTTACGTGCTAAGTGGTTTACACAAATCATCAACATCAATCTTCACAACGCCCCTGGGAGGTAGATACTATCAGCATCTCAATTCTACAGTTGAGGAAACTGAGGCTTTGGGAAGTTAAGTAACAGTTCGAGGTCCCACAGCCAGTTGATACTACTGCAGAGGCTCAAATTCCAGCCTGGCCCCAAAGTCTATGCTCTCAACCATGATGTTGTTCTAATTCTGAAAGCAGGGAACTTAGCAGCTGTTGAGTGGAGGAGGAGTCTGGGCTATGTGTTAGCAGGACTCAGTTTATCTGCTAATGCAGGTCTGCCCACAGCCATGGAGCAGGAAGCAAATCTTTTCAGGATGGTACCCAGCCAGGATGGTACCCAGTGGAGAACAGAGAGAATCCAGGTACAGAGGGAATGCTTGGGTCCATTAGGGGGCGCCGTGTGCCTTCAGACTACAAGCTTATGGTTGGCTTTGGTTTTGCAAGACCCTCCTGAGGTCTTTGAGTTCTAGAAGATACTGCAGAAATCAGAGTTCCAGCTCCCAAAGCCACAAAAACTGAGTTCCTTGTACTGGCCTGGCCTTCCCTATCTATGGATTTTAGAAATGAAATTTCCATGAGACATTTGACCCTTCAGTTTGGGTTTTAAAAGCCAGCCAGAAGCAGATTCCAGGTGCAATTTTTGAACCAACTCCAGCTAGACAGATGTAGCTTCTCATCTGGGACTCCTCATTTACCCCAGAATAACTCACCACCATCCCTTTCGCCTCCATAACTTGGCTTATGCTCTTCTCTTTGCTGATTTGAATCATCTTTGTACGTCAAACATAGCCCTCGTCTCTGAACCCCACAGCATCTCTTATTTCTGGCCCAAATAACTTTCAAATAGACCCTATGCTCTTGTGTGGGCAGTCATTGTGCTTTCTGCTTCACCCACAGTCTTTTACCCTATCCTGGGGACATGGTGGGGGCTCAGTGAAAGCTTTAGCTGCTTCAAGCTCACTTTATTTCCATCTTTTCTGATACTATCAACTAACTTATGCTCTTTCTCTTACTTTTCTATATAACCCCTGGAATACCCTAACATCTGTATTGCCTCATTTGATCCCCTATTCTTTCAGATCATGTACTTTGAAGGTTTTTCAGTCAGTCCTAATCAATGTCAGTCCAATTTAAATAATACAGTAATAATTTTTGCGCTGAGACATCTTGAGCAAGTCACTTACACCTCAGTTCTTTCATTTGCAGAATAGGAAGATAGTGGTGGCAACCATGTACTATTATGGCAGAATTAATGAGATACAAAATATTCAGCACCTGACATATATTGAATATTATATGGGTTTTACTAATCTCCCACTCTCCCTCTATTGTGTTTTCAATCCTAACTAGAAACAACCTGGTTCCTCCTCATTTACTAAATCCATCTCCTCTCTCCGCTGCTCAGTTCTATTTTTTGCTGATTTGAACCCCGTGTCTCAGACACTGGGAAGAAGGGCTGAGATGTGTTTCTTAGGAAGGTTGTGGCCCAGAGGGAAACACCTTGCTGTGGAGCTTGCAGCAGCCCAACTCCCTTAGTGTGGGGCCCTGTGATTCCTGCACACTCAACAGCGTTATCAACTCTCAGGGGATTTGGTAGTGCTAATCAAACATTTGCGGTGCGCCACCTGGAAGTGGTGTGTACTTTAAGATAGTGTCTGGCTTCAGATCGGATGCTGGTGATTAGCGCAGTAAATCAGCCCCACTTGGCGGTTGCAGGTTTTCTTGGCCCACTTAGTGCATCGGAGCAGATTTCAGTGTGCAGATGTTTTTCAGCTTCCCTTTTCATCTCTGAGGAGGACAATTACAATACCCTGATGTTCCCCTAGCATCCAACTATTCCCGTTTTGTTTCCGCGTTTTAGCTCATTGATAATAAAAGGCAGGAGAAGCTTCAAAGCTCCCTGTTCATCTTCACTTGAAGGTGCCATCATGCTGAAACCTGTCTGTGGTTTTCAGCTGAGTGGGACCTTGGTTAAGGTCTCACTGAAGTCATAAAGAAATTTTCACCTGATTGACAGCAATTGGCTATTCGGATTTACCTCACTTCCCATCTCCCTGCAACAATCACACATACACATAACCCTCCTGGGTCCTCAGTTGCTTTGTGGTTTTCCACTTACAACATGAGACGCAAGACAGGTCACCACTGTGGGGGCAACACGAGGGCAGCCCCTGGACAGCTGGGGTTGGGGGGTGAGAGGGACAGAACACCTTTTGTGGGGGGTAGTTGGCTACATACCACCCAGCAGAGGGCAGCAGTGCCTAACAGTCGATCATAAATCTCTTCCTTCACTCAGATTCAGGCTAAGGCAGGTTGGGGGTGACTTTGGGGTGTTCCCTGCAGCCCCAAGAAATTGAGAAATATTTCCCTTAGGAGGTGGGTGGGCTTATTCCTACTGAGAAACATAGAAAATCTTAGAGCCAGGAAGCTCTTTAGGGAGCCAAGTTCTGAACTTTTCATTTTACAGCAAGAAAATTTCTTCATGGATTCCCAGACTGGTCCAGGGAGGGTGCTTTCCACAATGCCATGCTGCTATTCACTTTGAAGGTGAACTCACCAACTGCGGGAGGTGAGCCCAGTGCATAGTAGCCAGAGGAGAGGGTCTGTGTGGCCCCCTCACTTGTTCTCACTCCTCCTTTTAATGCAGTGGGTTAGGTCCCAGTGGTTTAAGAGAAAGCGCAAAGGCTTCACTCCTAGCTCTCTCATTTTCACACAAATGCAATTGACCTCCAATCTCTATTTTCCTGTGTAGTGCCTATGCTAGCATGTCTTGCATCTAAAAGCAATTCTCTTCCCCTCTGCTCAACCCAGGGACCTTCCTTGACTCTCTAAACTTGTTCATTTTCTGGGGATTTACCCTTCATATTGGTCTTTCTCTTCAAATCCATCCTGCAAATGAATCTCAGATTAACCTCACTCATCCTTCTCACCTCACATGACTGTCAGGGGCTTCTTGGGGGTGCAGGGAGGAGAGAGGGGGGAACCAATGAATTCCGAAGTAGAGGAAATAAAGAAGCCCAGGCAAGCAGAGCCCAGGGCAGTCACGCAAAGTTATTTTTCAGATTGCTCTCCTAGCACATGCCGCTGGGATGGTAGTTTAGAAACTGTGACACATGGAACAACTTGGGGCAAGATTAAGCCTGGGTGGCAGGTCTAATTGGATCCAGAGTGTCATGAGGATATGAACACCTGGAGGCTTATAAGGGGAGCCCCAGGAGACAAGGGAGAAGTAGAGAAGGGAAGGGAGGTGAGAGCCTAACACATGTAAATCTTGCCTACATGAAAATGTTGTTGAGGGCTGTCAGAAAACCTGTAGACAAGACTTTGCACTGGTGAATGGTTGCTCTGGGTAATCTCTAACCATCTAAACAGCCTCTGGGATTCTATGGGCTGAGTGGGTTACTCTGGGTAATCTCTAAGACCATCTAAACTCAGCCTTTGGGATTCTATGAGCTTGGTGGAATTTTGAAATGCCTTAGGCTGAAGGATATTCCATAGGGTCACTAAGTTTGCCACCTGGAGTTGAGCTGTTTTAGTACACAGTAGGCCAGTTGCCTCCATTTTCTGCATATCAGCTGCATAGGATCTCCTTGGTGCTTCTGGGAGCTGCATGGGATTATGGGAAAAGCACTGTATATGAATTAGGAGACCTAGGTCTTGATCCTGCTTTTCTCGCTAACCCATTCTGTGATCTTGGGCAAGTCATTTTTCTTCTCTGGTTTTCAGTTTGCTTTTCTGTCAAATACAGCAGTTGAAATACCTCAGGGCAGGCAAATGTACAGCACAAATGAAGCCAAGCAGTCTGTTCCCATAGCACATATTGCTGTTAGATGGCAACATTCTTTCCCACTGAACACCACTCAGAATCT
This sequence comes from Macaca nemestrina, assembly GCF_043159975.1. Taxonomy (NCBI): domain Eukaryota; kingdom Metazoa; phylum Chordata; class Mammalia; order Primates; family Cercopithecidae; genus Macaca; species Macaca nemestrina. The sequence goes on from NC_092143.1 coordinate 46,549,725, forward strand.
TTCTCAACATTGCATTGGAGACAACCAATATCAACCAAATAGAGCTTTTCTTTGAGATTAAAACTACTTACTATTATTGGACTAGATAATTTTAAACTTGATTTGCAGTTCTAAAGTAAACTCTTCCTCTCCCATACACTGCCCATGAATGGCATGGTCATAGAAAAAATAGACATCTACAGCTGTTTTCAAAAGAGCTACATGAAATAAAAAAGAGATATCTGAAGACATTGGTGCCAATAAGAAGTATTTAGTAAGTGCCTACCAAGTGTCTAGAAATTTTATAAGTTCTTTACAGAGAGATTCAGCCTAAGATACAACTATTTCAGGGACTAATAACAATAGCCTTAAACTTATTCTGATTCATAAGAGCATAGAATTCTTTTTTATAATTCAGGATAGGAAATCACTTATTCTCCAGGTAACAAAAGTAGGGTGGAGAAAGTTAAGTACTACAGAGAGTCAGAGAGACATAACATGGTGGCTAAGTGTATTGCAGACCAAGTCATGTAGACTAATGCTAACATACAGGTCTATTTTGCATGAAGTCTTCCCCTACATTTTCAAACAGAATAAAATCCCATTGTCCTTGACCCCCATTATACTACTCAATGGATTCTGCCATGTACTAACTTTCTGTAAAAGTCTAAGCTCTTTGAAACTAGAGCTTCTATTAAGGTCCTCCCTATATGTATTCCCAACATCTAGCGCAAGTATTTGTATGGCAAACACACCTGATAGCAATAACTTAAGCATTCTCTGAGAATGACCCTATATGGCAGATGCACCGAATGTGTGTATTCAAAGTTCAGAACTAGAGAATCTGGGAGTGGTCAACCAGAGATCCATCCCTTGTCTACGAGTATCATCTGAGCCCCTGGCCTGTCCTATAGAACGCAGTTGTACAGGAGATTGAGGCCCCATCCCAAATATTGGGTTGAATGATGGTTGCCAGGTAGAGGCTGTTAGGGGGAGGGTGCTAAAAGAAAAAGTTATATAAACTGCATGCCTTTTGCAAACAGTTGTGGTTTTCCAGCACAGCCCATTGTTCCCGGGTGGTGCAGTTCTCCCATCCAGCCTGCTACCACTGGACTGCATGTAAGATGGTTCTCCTGTCCAGCCCGCTACCACTGGACTCTCTCCCTTGACTGTAAGTCCCCCACAAAACCCCATGTCTCATTTGCAGGCTGTGGATCTCTTATTTGACCTCTCAAACCTGGTGCCACTCACCACCCCTCCCCCTAACCCCCAGAGTTGAAAGAGATTTGGTACAACAAAAAAGTGTTATTCCCAAATATTACTTGAATTAAGATAAAAATTTTGTTCCCAGTCAGTCTATTCCTTTGAGGAGCTTATAGTCCATATAATTGGATCAACAAAAAACTATGCCCAAGACATACAGGAGAAGAAAGAAAATATGGACTTAAGTGGAAAAGTCCTCAACTGGCTGAGGTCAGGATCTAGAAGCAAAGGAACTGTGTCAAACCCAGTCCTGCGTCTTTGTGGTTTATGCAGTTTGGGGTGACTGTGGTGAAGAGACCACAGAAAATAAGTTTAGAAGGTCGTCCCCTCTCTGATCCTTAATTTGCTCAACTGTAAAATAAGAGGTTTGGTCAAGGAAATGTTTGTTTTCCAAATCTAATATCCCATGATGTTTTAATTCGGAGTCTGTAATTGTTTATTAGCCAAATATAAGCCAGTCATCACTATCAGGCTACATTACGTGCAATGGTGGACTCAGACTTGCCAGATTCTGCCCTACCAGAGAGCTCAGCTCTAACTGGTGGGGGAGATAATTCACTAACAAGTACAGAGTACTGGCTGGCTCCATCTTTGGAGAGAGGTTTATCATAAACGTTCAAGAACAGCTTCCTTGGAGCACTCAAGCTAGGAAGCTATAGGTGAGATTTTTGTTCTGAGGGGTGACAGCCTAACAGTGCCCAGGAAAATTCAAGAAAGTCCACATATCTAGATCCTGGAGACTAGAGCTGGACATGGGAGCTACATATTTATCAGACAACTTCAGAGTTGACAAAGCATTTCATAAGTGTTGCCACTTTGATCTCTGACAACAAGGCTAAGAGTTGTTATTTATGTTTTCTACATGGGGTAGCTGAGATTCAAGGTCAACAAGTAGTTAAATAGATTTTTGAGGAAGAGAACAGAGCAGTTTCTGATATCCAAAAGCTGGTCTGGCACTCGCAGCTAGGCCATGTTATTCTCCTATTGGACATAAACAATCTCAAAAGTATACAAACGCCCAACTAGGTTACTCTGAGACCAAGACAAAATGAGACAAAGCACAGCCAACTTCATAATTTTGTCTAAACACTGACAAAAACAAGGTCCCTGTGCCACCCTAAAACATCAAACACACCCTCTCTTGGGTAGAATGAATGCATTCCACTTTTTTTTTACTAGCTGCAGATTCTCATTCTCACTACAGAAATAATTTATTGAGATTGCCAACCATAGATTTGTCTCTACTTCCTGATAGCATTCAATCTTAAGCAAACCTTTATTTCCTTAGACCCTTCCCCAAATCACCCACCCAGGGCCTAAATTCTATAATAGGCTCTTTCTAACATTCTCTTACTCAGATGCCCATAATTTCTCATGGTGTGTGCTCTCTATTGCTACAAACAGTAATAAACCCAACTGGGCCAACTATAGATGTGTTCCTGATGGTCTTTGGCTAGTGGGCATTGACAATTTCCATGAGGTTAACTGGGTTTTCATGGTCACACAATTAGTAACAGTTGGTCTTATGATATTTAGCCCATGGTTCTTTCCAGGACACCACACCACTGAAAGAAACAAGGCTCACTCTCACCATTATCATAAAAGCGAGGCCCAGAAAGTGCTGTGGTCCCAACAAGAGATAGTTAAAAGGCGCTAGGGTATAAGAAGAATGAATCATCTGAATAATTTCCATTTGAGTCATTATTTTGAGTTTTCAAATCCTTTTCAAATCATATGATTCCAGTTGAGCCTTACATTACTCTGGCAAGGAAGGTGGGGTGGGCATTACTGTGCCATTTGGCAGGTGGGATGGAAAGTGATTTACATAGTGTTCCTTAGCTACTTAGGGAAGAATTCCTTTCCTTATCAACCATATTTCTACAGGTCCATGTATGAAATAGAGTACATGCATGATATCCTTTTTGGTCATGGTCAAGTTCTGGGATAACAGCAAAATTAGAAGATGGAAGACTCAGTGGGGAGGATTTTATCTAAAAGGGTCATGAAGATTTAAAATAATCCCACACTTGGTGTGGGTTAACAGTGATTCAGCTTTGATAAAAGTTGATGTACTGTTAGGCTTCATTAAAAGGTAGACGAGGTTCATTCACACTGTAGAAAGTGACTATCCAGACTGAGCATTTTAAAGGTATTTCACCCAGATCTGGGAACCTTTTAGAGGATCATGGGTTTCTGGAGTGCATTCAGCTAAGAGTAATGACTCGGAAGGGTGGTTTTGAAACCAGGTCAAAGGAGGAATGGTTAAGGGAATCGGGGTGGGAGGAGGTAGCTTGGAGAATAGTTTCATGTGGTGCAGATCTGATAACTGTCTTCAGACATGGGAAAGGCCACCACACAGAAGAGAAAATAGACTTTCACTATGTTACATTGGAGGCAGAATTAGGACCAGTGGGCGGAATTTATAAGAAGCCAGCTTTTGGCCCAATATAGGAATTGCCTTTTTAACATAGAAAGCTGTCCAACAATGTAGATGGCAGTAAGCTTATTATTCCTGAGGGAATTTAAGTATAACCTGGAGGATGTTTTGTGAGGGATACTTGAGAGCAGATAGTGCACCAGATGAAGGTTTGTACTCTGTGACACTTGCAGTTGTTCCATCTCTAATGTGTCCTGTTAGGTCACCCCAGGCACTGTTAGGGGGTGGGTAAAAGTGAAAGTGGGGTGGAGAATTCGAGGATTAATAAGATTCAGTCACTTTTCTATGTTGTGTTTTTTATTTGTTCATTCACTACCTTGGATTTTAATTTAATTAGCTCTTTTTTCAGGTATCTTTTCACCATAAGGCTCATTTGGTCAAAATGCATTGAGCGACCAGGAGTGGTGGCTCATGCCTGTAATCCCAGCACTTTGGGAGGCCAAGGTGGGTGGATCGCCTGAGGTCAGGAGTTCTAGACCAGCCTGGCCAACATGGCGAAACTCAGTACTAAAAAACAAAACAAAACAACAACAACAGCAATGATCAGAAACAAAATGCATTGAGCATTTGTGTGTTCCAGGACCTGTGAATACCTTGGCAAATAAAACAGACATGGCCCCTCCTCTCATAGAGTTCCATTGAAACCTTAAACATGACAGCAGGAACGGTAATAAAAACTAATTTTTTAAGACTTATAGAGTATTAGCAAAATGTGGCCCATTAACTTGATTGCATATGAAAGAATAAATGAGAATTCAGGACAATTGATGTCCAACCCCAAACACTTTCTGCTGAACCACTTGCCTCTATCATGTCATCTCAGAGTTGTAAAGAAAAGACTACTTCCAGAAATTTCTGAAGTCAGTTTTCAGTAGAGATAGGGGATGGCCATCCAAGCTCAATTCTAAATGTTAACTGTGCTATAACAGCTGATAGATTCTTCTCAAGAAGTAGTTCTCCTAAGATTTTACTCTGGAGACCTCAGTAAAAGGAGCTGTCTTCAGACATCTTTACCAGTAATTCAATTCAGTTCAGTTCAATTCAACTCAATTCAATTCTTAATAGGAGCCTTTAAGGCACTATGCTAAATACTCCAGAGAATTCAGAAATAAATAAGACCCAGTCCCAAGCCTTAGGAGCTTACTGTAGTTTGGAGCCCATAGATAAATAACTATAAATTCAAAGTAAAGTATCTAAGTGCCTTAGGGGAGAAATAAGGAGATAGAGATTACACTGGTTTCTGGGTTCGAGAAGGAAATGCAATTTCACAGGAATTTTGAAAGATGTGTGCATTTTTTTATGGTGATGGTTGGGGATAGGATTTTCAAGGAAGATAGATAAACAAGCCACAGAAATGGGAATTTGTGAGATTTCCTTGGAGAGATCCCTGTAATTGGGTGGTTGGTAGTTAGTTAGCTGTAGCAAGTAAAGTGGGAAGATGGGACTGTAGAAGACAGAGGATTGGATATCTAGACCAAGGGTTCATTTTAAGTTTAGTAGGTAATAGAGAATCATGGAAGGCTCTCACCCAGAGAAGAGGAACAATTAGAGTTAAAGGACAGAAAATGTGCATCCGGAAGTTTGGGATGGGTTGGAAGTGGGAGTGATAATGCAGGTGTCTTAGAGGTGGAGAACACTCAAACCAAAGTGGCCAAGTGAAATGGAAAGAAGGGGATGAATCCAAGATGTTGAGAAGGAAAGACCTGTGATGCTTAATCTTTGAAATAAGTGTGGTTAGAAAAGGAGAGGGGGAAATGAGTGAAATGGGGAGGAGAAAGTGGTAGAGGTTAAATGGGAAGGACTAGGTTTTAGGCTTTGGTTCTGAGGTGCTGGTAGGACTCCAGGCTGAGAGTTTATTTGGCAGTTGGAAGCCAGTGTCTAAAGTTTCAGAGAAGAGTTGGGATTAGTACTGGGGATTTAAAAGTCACTGGAGTAGACGCCAATGTTATATGAAAGGTGTAACCATCAAGGGATTGAGTTTGGGATCCTCAGGAGATTTGGGGGGGAATATCTGTGTTTAGGGGAAAAGAAGAGAAGAAGGTAGTGAAAAAAGAAAAGTCACCACTGAGCAGACCATAGAAACCAGAAGAGACATAAGCTGAGGGTTAATATAGATTAAACAGCAGTAGAGGTCACACAGGACCAGGAATGAGAAATGGCTTCTGATTTTGGCAACTGCAGATGTTTGGATGACCTTTACAAAGCAGCATCAGTGCATGGTGGAAGAGGCAGTCAGATGGCAATTGGTTGTTCAGGCATGGAGGCAGTGATGTAAGCCACACTTTGAAGGAGACAGGAAGTAAAGGAACATTTTGAGAGGACAGCAAGGTTAACAATGTGTTTTATTAAGATAGCAGAGACAAGAATCTATTTTTAGGAGGAAATGGGTAGAAAGTAAGAGGTGAAAAGTATGAGCAAGAGAAAAGAACCAAAAGTCTAGTCAAATCTCTATTATTATAAAGTCTCTATTGAATCAACCATCGGAAATCAAGATTGGCAGCTCCAGAGGTTGCCATTTCCCATGCCCGGATAGTTGGCTTACAAGCCTAGCTTCAAAGCATGCCTTGGCTCACAGAGTCATCTCTTTGTGGGATGTCCCCACCCTGTACCCATCTCAAAGCTGTCGAGAACCATCTCTAAATGTCATATCTGGCAGTGATCTCTCTTTTCTCTGAACCTTTGTTGCATCAACAGTTAGAACCACCCAGAGTAGCCTGAAATGATTTTCTTTCCTGAGTGTGTTTGTCTTTCCAACTAAACTCCTGGGGACTATGAGCAGTTTTTGTACTTCCCTTAATTCTCAGTAACCCTTAGCAGAATCTGAGCACACAGCAGGTGTTTAATATTATCTTAGTCATAGAATTAAGTTGACTAAGTCCATCATTTCCCTCATTCCCCTGGTGAAAATTGAAGTCTGGAGAGGCTTATGACATAATATACTGGTTCTGTCATTTCTCAAACACTTTCTGAGCATTTATTTGTGGAAGACACTGTGCAAGGTGCTCAGGACCTTCACAATTTAGCCTGCAAGAGAGATATAAACAGCTCAGCAAAATACAAATTGTACAAATAAAAATCATGGTGTGCACAAACTAGAGCAGGAGGAGATGCTATTAATTGAATTTGAGAAGTGAAGCTAACTCTAGAAAAGCATCAAGGAGAAGAAACTATGTGCCCTGTACCATAAAGAAAAATTAAGGATTTAGGGCTGGCTAGTTAATATCCATGCCAGGGCATGGCCCAACCTCCCAGATCCACATTTCTACTCTTCCAACTTGGGCAATGGTTAACTGCCTGGTTGAGTAACTGATTGCTCTGTACCCATCCAGAGTTTCCCAGCCTGTCCTTGCCAGCGGGTGTGTGGACATGCACTGTTGCTTGTTAGATATTTGGGTGACACAGGGAGCCCGTGTTCCCTCTAGGGAAGGGGAGAAGGAGCATAATGAAAGTGACGAGGCTGCCTAGGATTGGCTGGAGACATAAGGATGAAAAGGAAAGCATTGGGGAATGTAGTCATGGATTGCTCACACAGCCTGTCCTGCAATTCCTCAATGCTAGTGGTTCAGTAGTAGTAGTATTGTAACATTGTAACAGTCCAATGGGTTCACCTTGCCTGCTGCCTAGACAAAGCTGATTTATCAAGACAGGGGAATTGCAACAGAGAAAGAATAATTCACGCAGAGCCAGCTGTACAGGAGACCAGAGTTTTATTATTACTCAAATCAGTCTCCCCTAGCATTCTGGAATCAGAGTTTTTAAGGACAGCTTGGTGGGTGGGGGGAAGCCAGTGAGTTGAGAATGCTAATTGGTTGGGTAGGAGATGAAATCATGGGAAATTGAAGCTGGCCTCTTGTGCTGAGTCGGGTCCTGGTTGGAGGCCACAAGATCAGATGAGCCTGTTTATCGATCTGGGTAGTGCCAACTGATCCATCCCATGCAGGGTCTGCAAAGTATTTCAAGCACTGATCTTAGGAGCAGTTTAGGGAGGGTGGGAATCTTTAAGCCTCCAGCTGCATGATTCCTAAACCAAAATTTTTAATCTTGTGGCTAACTTGTAAGTCCTACAAAGGCAGTCTAGTCCCCAGGCAAGAAGGAGGTTTGTTTAGGGAAAGGGCTGTTATTGTCTTTATTTTAAACTATAAACTATGAACTAAGTTCCTCCCAAAGTTAGTTCAGTTTACAGCCAGCAAGGAACAAGGACAGCTTAAAGGTTAGAAGCAAGATGGAGTTGGTTAGGTTAGATGTCTTTCATCATCTCTCAGTCATAATTTTGCAAAGGTGGTTTTAGTATTACCTTTGTAAATCTGAGGCTTTATTTATTCAAGTATGTGTGTGTGTTCAAGAGTCTCTCTACTTTCAGAGTAAAGGGGCTCAGCTCAACCCAGGGCTTGTGTCTTAGGTAAACTCACAAATGGCCACCTTGTTTGGGATCAGATGCTTTTTGTTTGAGTCCCGTAATCCTTCTGTCTTGCAGTCCTAGAATTTGGTTCCCTAGGTTAGAAGTCCAGATCTGCAAAAGGAGTTCAACTCTGAAGGATGGGAGGTAGAGGAGGGAGTAGAAGAGATAATCCCACATGGATGACTGAAGTTTTCAGCAGCTGAGGCTGGGAGTCTGTAACTGGCTTGTGATCTTAATTTTGCCTCTAATAGCACAGTAAACTTGGGAACCTCTATGCCTCTCTGGATTTCTGACTCCTTATCCTTAATCTGAGAGGTGGGGGTGGGAGTAGGGATTGAACAGTTTCTGAGGTCCCTTCCAACTCTGGTGGTCTCCAGATATTTAATTGGAACCCCAGGAAGACAGCAGCTTGTCATTCTCTCTTCTCACCTCAAGAGGAGTCAGAAAATATTTGGCTCTGGCTCTGTAGCATGGGAAGTGGTGGCCCACAGACATCACAGTTGAGATATTAATAGTTTATTCCAAATGTTATATTTGCATAGATGCACCACTCATTATGTAGATTGCCAATTATGAATTATTTGTTCTTTCTTCCAGGAGAGAAGTTGTTTATTTGCAAACTGCACAAGGGTGACTTTGGACAGCATGGAGACAAGCCTGTCATTCAGCATATCTTTTTGTGGGCCTCTCTGCAATAACCTGTACTTTGACAGGTTCTTATAAATAGCCAGGTGAAGGTCATCTGTGGGTGCTGGGTAGGAAGGTGAGGAGAGGGAAGCAAGCAACAGGATCTGAAGAGACTAAAATGAGAAGGTCTTGAGGTTGTCATGATCAGATGGCTAATGTGAAATAGAGATAGTTTTGCTCTAAGTTAGGTACAACCCACAATGTGTTCACTCCTTTTTAGCCACAGTATTTCTTTGGGTTGAGCCATGAAATGAAAATCAGATCCCATCTTCACAATTCAAAAACCACCAACTTTAATAGTTGAGCACTGACTATGTAGGGGCACTGTCTTTTAGGTCCTTCACTTGGGTTGTCTCTTTCACCTACCTATTAGGAGAACTGAAGCATAGAGGATTTACATACTTGTTCTGTGCTGAGCTGGTATGTGATCACAGGCTGTCTGATCCCAGGGACTGTGCACTTAACCACTACACTATACTCTTCCTCAGACACTTAATACTTTGACCATGGGCCATTTTTCTCAGGGCCATATATAAGCACAAGACTGAGTTCTGTGGGCATGTAGAAACAGGAGCATCTGATATAGTGCCCCCAGTTGTCCCCTATTAGACTCTGGTGTTCCACTTAAGCCTCTAAATCTGAGAGTAGCCTGAAGTTGGCTCCAGAGGGAGCATGTAGGTGATTAATGAGTTTTTAAAAGAGGAAATGAGGGAGGGCTGTAGGAACTATTTTCTGTGAAGAAAAAGAGGAAGCTGAGAAGGTATCTGGGGCAATAACTGCAGCTAGTGTTGGGATGGATAAAATCGTTGACTTTTGGGAGAAGAAAGAAGCTTGGAAGTCAGCTAATCTAACATCACCCAATGCAGCAGCTATGCTAGAGAGAAAGCCTGGGGCCAAATAGTATAAATGTGTGAAGAGAGTGGAGGAAAGGATATTTTTTCCTACTAAGAAGGAGAAGAGGAAATCAGTTAATGAGTTATAAGGAACTATCGCTCTGTATATGCCCACACTTAGTGTTGTGGGGCCTACATAGCAATAAGCCCTGTTCTTATGGAGGAGCTGGTCTAGTCAGGTTTCAAGACTTCAAAATGAAACAGACTCCATGAGATAGTCTACAAGTGACAGAAGTGTACTTTAGAGCTGTTCTGGCCAATCAGGTCACCACTAGCCAGGTGTGGCTATTGAGCATTCGAAATATGACTGGTCCAAATAGTGCTGAAAATTTAAAACTGCATACTGGATGTCAAACACATAGCATGAAAAAAGAATGTAAAATATCTAACTATATTTTATCTTCATTATATGTTGAAATAACATTATGTACATATTAAATACATGATATTCTTGAAATAATCTTTTTTAAACTTCAAAAAATGTGGCTGCTAGAAAATTTAAAATTCCATCTGTAGCTTGCATTATATTCCTATTAGATAGTGCTGGTTTAGATCCCGGCTATCTTAGGTGCAGTCCATGGATTATTGGCACAAGTATCCCCTGGGAGCTTATTAGGAATGCAGAATCTTAGGCCCTACCCCGCATCAGAATTTGCATGTTGACATTACCCCAGTTCATTTGTATGCACATGAAAGTTTGAGAAGCACTCGCCTCTACCAGTGACTCTGTTTCTCTTTTGTGGACTAGTCTTTTCTGTTGTTCACATTTTAAACAATGCCAGCTCTGGCAGTAAACTCCCTGAATGACAAGAACAAGGGCCATCCTCAGTCTGACCTTAGATTTCCCATCTAAGGAGCTATGCTAGATGTTTCCAGATCACCTCCAGCTCTATCCAGCATGCTACAACCCTATGATTATACTGTAGAAATTTTATCTAATAGAAAGTATTATTATTATTATTATTATTATTATTATTATGAGACAGGGTCTCACTCTGTTGTCCAGGCTGGAGTGCAGTGGCACGATCTTGGCTCACTGCAACTTCTGCCACCTGGGCTCAAGCAATTCTCCTGACTCAGGCTCCCGAGTAGCTGGGATTATAGGCAAGTGCCACCAGGCCTGGCTAATTTTTGTATTTTTAGTAGAGATGGGGTTTTGCCATGTTGGCCAGGTTGGTCTTGAACTCCCAGCCTCAGGTGATCTGCCCACCTCAGCCTCCCAAAGTGCTGAGATCACAGGGGTGAGCCACCATGTGTGGCCTAATAGAAATTAATTACTCATTGCCGGGCGCGGTGGCTCACGCCTGTAATCCCAGCACTTTGGGAGGCCGAGCGGGCGGATCACAAGGTCAGGAGATCGAGACCACGGTGAAACCCCGTCTCTACTAAAAATACAAAACATTAGCCGGGCGCGGTTGTGGGCGCCTGTAGTCCCAGCTACTCGGGAGGCTGAGGCAGGAGAATGGCGTGAACCCGGGAGGCGGAGCTTGCAGTGAGCCGAGATCGCGCCACTGCACTCCAGCCTGGGCGACAGAGCGAGACTCCGTCTCAAAAAAAAAAAAAAAAAAAAAAAAAAAAAAAAAAAAAAGAAATTAATTACTCATCATAACATTTAATTTTAGAAGCTCTAGTTCCCACCCAAGGTCTTATCTAAGTAGGTAATACTATCCCAGTTATTTTCAAGAACATTTGTTAACTCTGTATCAGATAATCCTGTTCTGTATGCTTTTAAAAACCTTATCCTGGTACGCATACTCATCAACAAATTTACTTGTAAAGCAAGTAGTAGAGAGTTTAGTATTTGGAAAACAGACTCTGAGTAAAGAAAACAATAGATATGAAGCCAACAAACATTTACGACTGGCTTTTTGAGCTTCTTCTCTGGGCTAGATTTGCACAATGGGCATTTATCAATTCCTCCTCAGGAGAGAGTCAGTAAGCAAACATTGAGGGGGACAGAAAAGCACAAGGGTTTAGAGAATAGGCTCTAGGGTCAGAAGGACCAAAGTTTGTATACAGGCTCTGCCTTTATATGTAGTCTTAGATACATGTATAAACTTAGACTTAACTAGCTAAGTCTCAGTTTATTCCTCTGCAAAAGGATTGAATGATATCATTGTTTATTTATGCAATAGATTGTATAAGGATTGAATTTAGTTTAGTATGGTGTTAGGGTTCAATACATATCACCTATTTTTATTATTATTAATGTTATTAATGGAAATTAATATAGTATGGGGCTAGATATTATGTGGGTGAAAAGAATTACAGGACAGGGCCTACTAACCTTTCAACACTGCGTGGGGAAAGTGGAATTTGAAAAGGTCTTTGAGGTATAACAAGATTTGGAGAACAGGAGATAGTCCAGTTTGGTGAACAGAAGGAGATAGTGGGAATTATGGCTCAAAAGGCTGGTTGGGTTATTTTTGTGGAAACTGAGGTAGAGCGACGTTTCAGGGCTACAAGATTAAACATTTTTGACTCATGCTGAGAAAATGGGTGTCTGTACCACCAAGCCAGGGTACACAGCTCCTTCACCTTTGGGGGTGTTGTTTTGTTTTGCCTTGGGGGACAACAGATTATTCCATCAGCCGGTCTCTCTGGCCTGTCTTCTCCTAACTGAGCTATTGGCAATCGGATCTTGCTCCCACGCTGACATTACCCTGAGACTCATTTCATGCTATTTCTTCACGGGGGCATCTGGGCTGACAATGCAAAGAGACTTTTCCCACATAATTGAAAGGAATTTCTGATTATGCGCGGGGATGTCAGCCATGATGAGGTCTTGGACCGCTTCCAATTCCAGCCGCCCTGATGACAGTGTTCCAGTCGCTCTCTCTCTCCCACTCCCTGGCATTCTCCCTGTGAACTTTTTGCTCCCTTCTGGGAGTGATTTCTCGAGATAATATGCTGTTTCCAAGCTTCTCTTTCTCCCACCAGATTGATGGGTCCCGCATGAAGTGCACTCTTTCTGGGCGCCCTGCTCCTAAGCACTGCTATTTTGCAAACCTGCAAAAATTTTCTCAGTGGTTACCCTGTCATGTCCGTATCTGGAACCCTGTGCCTGACAGGAAAAGGTTGAGTGAACACACATATATTTTGGGTCTTTCTTTAGAGAAGTTCTTTTGAATATGCAGAACAAAGTGAGGGCTGCATTTATCTCTGACCTTTTCCGGCTCTTTTCTTGCATCTGTTAAGGGAAAAACAGGCCTCTGAGCTCACCAGCCTGGTCTCCCACGGAGCAGATGATAGAGTTGCCTGGATTTACTTCTTCACCAGCCCTCATTCCGGAGGCCTGCCTCAATCTTCCCTTGGGGCTGATTCTCCTTCTGGGGTCTCTTGGGAGGAAAAAAATCTCTGAGGGGTGGTTGAAGTGGGGGCTCAACATTCGTGACCCTGGGTTCTCCCATGTGTTCAGCCTTTATATTCCTTTTCCAGGAAGTGGAGTAATCCTGTTTCTGCTCCTTTTGTGTTTTCTAGTAGGGTTGCCTCTGATATGAGGAAAGAATGTTTGGCAGGAACAGGGAAGGGAAAGGTAGAGAAATATCAAAATCAACCTGACTCCTCAGTGTTGATTAGAGAAGATGGCTTTGCCTAGAGCCACAACAGCTCTGGCTGTCAGTCCATAGAGTTTCATAAAGGACACAGTTTAGTCTAGGGATGCCTTTGGGAGGAAAAAAGTCTACCAATACACATTTCTCATAACTTCCCCTGGGAAACAACTATAACACAGTAGAAAGAATTCTGGACATGTTATGAGGATTTGATTCTGCTAGACAATTTTTAGAGGGTGTATTAGACTGTAAGCTCACCAAAGAGTCATCATGTTTGCTTGGTTTCCTGTTGTATTCTTAGAGCTTAGCACTGTGCCTGGTACACTGTAGATGTTCACTAATAAAAATATAACCTGGAGCAAGTTCATACGTAAAATATGTATTTGTGTAAATATACACACACACAAGCAAATACACCTTTCTCACAGCTTTGGTTTTACTATTAAAAGAAATTAAATGAAAGCACTATAGAACAATGATTTTAGCATAAAACATGTACATATATAAAATGAATCTTAGTTTATCCTCTGTTCGAACACTATTCTTCAGTCAACCCAACCATATATAACATACCCATCTTTGGTCCCTGGGATTTCACTACTAAGTATACGATATTTCCTTGAATTTCGCCCTACATTTTCCTACTAACCTCTTTTAAAATGCAAATGTACCTGGGTTGGGCATCACATTAAGTCAAATATGTGAATTAGTTGGAAAAATAACTTTCCTAACAAAAACAGAAGAGACCAAACACCCTTATTGTTTAACCCTAAAGGGAAGTGCATAGGTAGAAAGATACAGGAAAAGAAAGCTGGAAATGGAATTTCCTTCATCAGAGACTGAATTGCCCTCATCTTTCTGCTCTAGGGAGTCAAGTGGAATTTCCTTTTATATGGTGAGGATCAGGGTTAGTGAGGGGTGCATAAAGGGAAAGATGAGCAGTGTTAGTGTTTATTTGCCTTTCCCATGTTGAGTGAGACCCATGCAGAATGATCACTTTCACTTCATGCAGAATCAGCCTTTTCTAGGTGGACTGGTTACAACCACTCATTCATTTTTAGGTACCCCCATTACAACATCCTAACAACCTAAGTTGTTGCTCAAGCTTCTTCTTGGCTGAAGATGATGAGAATTCACGCTTTTTAAGGTCTGTCCTCCTACTGCTGAATGGCTGAAAAATTTTGAAAAGTCCAATTTAATTGGATTACTAAGATTTTTGGTCTTCATTGGCTATTACAATTACTCAGAACACTTCAGTGTCCAACAGGACCAATTTCTCACTGGTAGGAGAGAAGCAAACAGTTAAGCCAATCCAAAACAAAATTCAGAGCAGGTTGCCATTTGTCTTGAGCCCTTTTGTCTCCACTTGCTTTTTGTATTTCTCCCTTGCCTGCATGGCCTTTCCTCTCTGACCTCAACACTGGAGGCCCCAAACTTTTCTAGCTTTGACATTTGCGAAGTTTCATGGATTGTTAAACAGAGATGACAAATCTGACTTCCCAAATGCTTAACAAGGGAAACGACATTATAAAGTCATAAGCCCAATGTGGCAGGAAATAGCCTGTGGGTTCTTCCTTAAATCTTGCCACAGAAGCGATCGTCTACTCCACCCACATCTCAGTCTCTGACTCCTGGTGGCTTATGCCCAGGGAAAAGCAACGAATGGATCTAAGGGACCAGAGTTTCTGAGTTCTTGGTATGCAAGGCTATGGCTGTTATCTTAAGTATTCTGCTTTCCCTCCTACACTCTCACCCTCAACTCATGCTTTTTCTATATGTTCTAATATCATGAAACTCAACAACAAGGCAAATTATACATTCAAAGGAAATTATAAGTGTGGGCATATCACTCTCTTGAGGGGCCTTGCTCATAAGCACTGCTCAGGAGAACTGCAGAAAGTTTCAGGTGCCCTTTATTTAGGTAAAGGGAAAACATCAGAGTGTGTCTTTCCATCTCTCCCAAATTAAATCTGCTTGGAGGATGCATCTGTTATCTTCTGTCCTCCTGGATCCCCACAGTAGGAATTCCCACCGTGCACAGAGCAGCAAAGAGACATGAAGGATCACAGCCACCCAGATGTTCCTGTTTGCAATCCAAGGTGTCAACCAGTGAGCTCAAGATTTGCCTTTGATTAATCAAAAAGAACATTAATCCTTCGGTGCCTCTTTCTCTAGATAAAGAGCTGCCACTTTGTTCTGATTACAGTTCCTGGACTCAAGAGCCGGAAGTAAGTTGAGCCAAGATAGGCTCTGACAGCAGAGTAAATAGAGCCCCTGGGAAGGAAGAAAACTTATAAATCAGCTCGACAACAACAAAACTTTGATTTGTAGCACTTGCTGATTTCTATGGTGTAAATACTTGCATCATGGCCCACATTAATCTACCAATGTGAGGTTACTGAAATTGGAGTTGGGGAATGATGTTCACCACTGGCTTGGTATGAGCCAGCCTTGGTACACTTCTGGACTTCTAAGAGAAAGTGACCTTTGCTAGGTCACGGGCCATTAAAATGTTGAGTGCACAGGTTGACGTGATGTTCTAGTCTGCTTGCTCACCGATTTGGTCAATGTACCATTTAAAATGGGAAGATGGAATTCTTTACATGCACTAATTTTTTTCTTTTTCTTTTCATTGTTCTTGGACATGACAGAGTCAGCTGGTTTCTGAGAACCTAAAAACCCAGGAGAAAGATACAAGGAGGCAAGGAAGCTAATTTTTCCATAACCTATAGGAAACCCAGTTCCATTATAAATATATGAAATCTTGGTAGTATCCTCCAAATCCGTAAGCTACTACCTTGCTTGGGAGTTTGGTCAAGTCTTCTTCCCTTTCTGGCTTGCTGTTTTCACAATTATAAAATGAGAAGGGTGGATTACAAAATTTCTCTCATAGTTCTAACATTTCTCTTACTCCAAACTGAAAATACAAAAGCTACAGATCCAAAATATAAAACCAAAATGACAATTCCAGATCAAAGAAACACCTTTCTTCATTTACATGCTGCTGTATAACTGGTTGCCCACCCCACAGCTACATGGAGCTGTGATTCTGACAGATTTTACTTCTCTCTCCATGTGTAAGGCCTCTGCATGTTGTGTGATTGAAAGGATACCAGTAAGTCCCAGCTCTGCCCTTAAACTACTCTCCCACAGGCCCATTACTTGGCCTGATATCCTACCTTTACACATACACTCTGTTCCATTCTGGAGGGGGTAGACTGCTCTGATGAAGCACATCCAGTCCATCAGCAGGCTGAATGCTTTTTTATCAGGAAGTACTCCACCAGATACCAACTGAGCCAGTTCTCTCAATCATGGGAGACACACTCCAGGTAAGCATGGAGGTAAGGAAGTGGGAGAGAGATTCACGCATAGTTCCTGGTGGGGCAGAGGTATGTCCTAGGCAGAAGGCTGTAGCTAGTTTTTCTAGGCAATTCGAAAGCAACTAGTCAGGAGCTTCTGGGTGGTGGGAGAGGAGAAGGCACTAAAGGAAGAGAAAAGATGTTGAAAAGGGAGGTAGAAGTGATAAACAGCTCTCTAATTCACAGTTTGCTGGGGATCCATCTTCCACATTGCAAACTGTCTTTTTGTAGGTAGGAGTGGCCACATGGGGGTCCCCAGCATGAGTACATTGGTGCCTTTGTCTGATTGTCACATGTCTTCCCCACCTGGTAGCACCTGGCTGGACAGAGTCAGAGTCTCTGTTTATCCCAAACCTTTCTTGAGGAGAGGAGAGCAGTTGTGGAGGAAGGCCAAGGAAGCCCCTGGGGTGAAGTGGGGGATTGAGCCCAGGAAGGATGGTGTGATCGTGGTGACAGCTGTGGCTAGCCAGCACAGGGAACTTAGAGGATTCTGCTGAGGAAGTCAAGGTGCTTGGGTCAGGCACCTGACCAGGGAGGCAGCTGTGTTGTGTTTTCTGCTCCAGGGCACACTCTGCTTCATGGTAAGTCATTTGGAAAAGAAAAAATAAAAACTGTAGTGGTGCTCACTCTACTCATGCTAGAGGAATTTGTTGATTACAAAACTAAGTTTATTGAAGTTGACTTTTTTTTTTTGGTCCTTTTGCTTTGCTTGGGTGTATGTGCTTAGTCTGTTTATGGGATAATCTAGCCCCAGCTGCAACCCTAAATGGGCTAATTGGACAATTTATGTGTGCTAAGTGTATAAGAGAGAGCTCATTCACAGTGCTGGAAAAACAATTAATAGTAACAATGCTATTAATAGTAACAGTAACAATAGCTAACACAGACAGTGCTTGCTCTAAGCCAGGTGGTAGCGCTGTGATTTGAACACAGCCCTCTTGGTTCTAAAGTCTGTGATCATAACCATCAAAAGACAGACCTCTTCGCCAAAAGTGTTGCCCAAATGACATAGGGGAAGAGCACTGAGTGGGGAGCAGAGGTTCTATATCTGGAACCTCTGCGATGCTGGGCATGATACAAAATCTCTCTAATCCTCAGTTTCTTCTCTAAATAAGAGTAGCAAGGAAGAAAACCAAGACCAAGAAGTCACAGAGTCTGAATGGATTATGCATTTTCTTTGTGTTTGGCATCCTGCAAGCTCCACAAGAGCAGGCACACATACCTGTTTTGTTCCACTCCATGAAGCTCGTGCCTAGCACAAAGTAAGTGCTCAATAAATTATTGAGGGAACAAATTAATTGTCTAACAAGACACTTAACACACATGGTCCTACTGGATTCTGCAGGAACCCTACAGGCTAATAAAGAAGTTCCTATAATGACCATTGCCTGGGCAAGATTACAAAGATTACTATGGAAGAATGATCTCACAAGGTCACAGAGCTAGAAAAAGGCAGAATTGGGACCTGCACCCAGAATTTCTAACTCTAGCTCTGTAAAGCTGGGACACTGGAGAAGCAGAGGTTTTGCTGTAGCACTCCTCTGAGCTCGGGGTCTTAGAAGTGCACTTGGGGCTGCTGGAGAGGGGAGGGGAGATGGAGGTGGGAAGAGGACAGAAGACCCCTATTCCCCTATTCTCATTCAATCAGACAGGGTTCCTCGACTTACTTACCCGCCTGTGGTTTCATCTGAAGAGAATTCTATGACCCCCAAAAATTTGTGATTCACTCTGCCCCTGTTCTGTTACTCTTCATATCTGGAGCTAGAGCTGGGCTTCAGATCACTGTCACGAAAGGTGACCAGAGAATGGTGCTTGAGTTCTTTTTAAAAAAAGTTTTCTGGCAAGGTCCTATGAGTGAGTTCCTGTTCGTAAGAGAGAACCCATTCCTACTCCTGGAGGAAAAACCCAAGACAATATTGATACAAAAACAAGTACGACATATCATGCTTGCTAGGTGCCAAGCACTATTCTAAAAATTGTGCATTCCCCAATCCCTGCTGCTTGTAAAAACCTGTAGTTGTTTTTCTTTATAATGACAAATCATGGATATCTTTCAGAAGAAAACTTTTTTCTCTCTTGCTGCAATTGTTCTGTTCAGCCACATCTACTCCCATTTCATATATGTGTATACATACATTTTTGTGTATACACACATATATACGCACATATGTATACATAGGTGTATATATGTTTACGTATAAGTTAATTCTCATAATATGTCTACCTTCAACCTAGTACATACTACAGAGGAACAAATCCTTTCTCTTCTACCCTCACAGTGATCAAGAGAAGTAAACCAACCAAGCAGCAGAAACAGCCTTCACACCTAGTATAGTGAAATTTTGAGATATTTTAAGTGTCAGAAGACATTGAATTTCAGTCTTAGTTTGGGCCAGTCATTTTTCTATTCAAACAATGGTTATTAATTACCTTTTAAGCATAGGAAATGACAGGGAATAGCAGAAGTATATGATGCAATCTAGCACCCCCTGCAAGTAGCCATCTAGAGCAGGGAATAAAATGTCCAAAAAATGTGGTAGGAGGCAAGGGCTGATGAGTTGAGGGAGTGGCTCAGACAGCTACAGAGCACAGGGAAGAGCTGAGAGATGGGAGGGGGCTCAGGTGAGACGGGAAAGCTTTAAGGAGGCACTGGCATTTGAAATGGAAGGATGGGTACAGTTATTAGGTACACATGGCCTTTTTTGGCAAAGCGATTGAGGAGACTGCATTGTAATGCTGAGGCGGGCCATTCTGGGGAGGCAGGAGGCCCAGGTCAGGGGTACCTGCTGCAGCCCCTTCCTCCTCTGAGCCTCACCTCTCACCTGTTAAAGGAGAAGTGAGGCCTGAGAAGGTGACTTACTCCCATCCCCAGCGTGACACCCCAGGAAGTGGCTTATGCCCAGGTAGCTTCCATCCTCCACAGCTGCCCGAGGAGCACGGCCCCTCCCTGTCAGCACCACCTGGCAAAGACCCAATGTGTTACTTTTGTCTTAATCCATGTCATTCAGGAATAAACCTCTGAGTTTCTCCATCTTCCACTTCTAAGCACGGCCTCATTGATATTCAGCAAACTTTCCTGCCCTCTTCTTTTTTAATTCTGTGAGAAGACATTTCAATGAGTCTGAGCTGGGACAATTTAGGGCTGAGACTCCGATCTCTATTCACAGCCTGGGTACATTCTCACAAGATTTGAGTCAGGAGGCTAAGCTTTTTAGATCCCCCAGTGGCATTGTCTCCAAGTTTCTCGGGGCCAGGCTGCCAAGTTCATGCGAGGTGCTGATCTCCCTCCTTTCACAGACCTACTTATTAGCAGCTTTCTTTCTTTCTTTTTCTTTATTTTTCCCCCTTCCAGGCCCATAGATACAATTATTAGAAATTCCTGGTTTTGTGCCCATATTGAAAGAAGGCCTGAATGGGTATGCTAAGGACCCGAAAGTGAGCCACTCTCCCTAACTCCAGCTTCTGCGGTTAATTAGATTTGGATGGTTTCAGAGGAGCAGCTGGAGTTTTCAGAAAATGGAAGCGATAAAAAGGGACTATTCAAGGTATTTTGGAGGGGCCATATAAAACAATATCGCTGTGAAATGCGGTTTGGGAAATACAACGCTCTTGATTTGGCCGAGAGTTGGGGGTGGGGGGGTCATTGCGCAAGGGAGGGCAGACAGGGCCAGACAGGAATGGATGTGAGCAGGCAGAAAAGTGCCAGGCCCTGGTGGATTTCGTTATGCTGGAGGTTGTCAAGCTGGTACCCCCCAGTGAGCTCCAGTCTCATGGCACATCTGTCCCTAGCTTGGGGGAGCAGCTCCATCCAGCACACACCAGAGGCAGGTAAACTGGGAAAGATAAGAACCAAATATTTGTCTTGGAGTCCAAGGCCACTTACCTGTGGCTGAAACTATCAAATGTTTATCAGGAAAAAAGTTTCTGCAACACCAGCTATGCACCTGGGCAGTGTGAGTGATGATATACCAACTGCTTCTGGATATCTAGAAAAACCTACGCTTCCTGCTTTGGACGGAATGTGGCCCTACCTGGTAGCAGCTAATGTCCTAATTCCTCTGATTTCCCTGGTTTCTCTTAGTGTGATATTTTATATTTTAAACTTGTAAACATACAAAGACCCTGAAGAGAATGAGTCTTTAGAGCCATCATCTAGTTGTGTGACTCTGGGCATGTCACTTTTTCTGTAATTTTTAGTAGATTTCTTCATCTCTAAGACCAGGGAGTTGGGCTGGATGTGAATAGCCCTGCTGACTCTCACACTGAGTTATTCACTCCTGGGAATGAAGAACATTTATGGAAAAGTTTGGAAGTGGGGTAGGGGCACCAGAGGGTTCCTGTCAGTGGAGGAGATCAACTGTCAGTCACATTTCCCAGCTCAAATTCTACTGCCCAGTTGTATTAGTTTGTTTTCACAGTCCTGAAAGAACTACCTGAGACTTCATAATTTATAAAGAAAACAGGTTTAATTGACTCACCATTCTGCATGGCTGAGGAGGCCTCAGGAAACTTACAATCGTGGTAGAAGGGGAAGGAGAAACAAGTACTTTCTTCATAAGGCGGCAGAAGAGAGAGCGAGTGAAGAAGTGCTACACTTTTAAACTATCGTGTCTTG
Source organism: Macaca nemestrina (assembly GCF_043159975.1). Classification (NCBI taxonomy): domain Eukaryota; kingdom Metazoa; phylum Chordata; class Mammalia; order Primates; family Cercopithecidae; genus Macaca; species Macaca nemestrina. Next base: position 46,570,914 of record NC_092143.1, read on the forward strand.
TGAGAACCCATTCACTACCACAGGAACAGCATGGGGGGACTGTCCCCATAATCCAATCACCACGCCCCCCAGGTCCCTCCCTTGACACATGGAGATTATAATTCGAGATGAGATTTGGGTGGGGACACAGAGTCCAACAATATCACCAGTGATTCACAGTCTAAAGCGGTTCTTGGAAAAGTGGTCAAGAGGTGCTCCCGGGGAGAAGATGGGCCTGAGCTGTGTCATTTTGTTCCATGCAGCAATTACCAGAAAACTTTGTTTTAACCCAGTGGTTTTCAAAATTAAAAAAAAAAAAAATTACTGCAAGACTTTCTTCAAGCAAAATCTTACCTGAAATCTCAGACTGTAAAACACGGAGAAGCTGAGCAGCCCTGGCCGAGAGGGAGAGGGCTGCCAGGGCTGTGCTTGAGTCAGCCTAGCTCTTACGCCCAACAGTGTCCCCTGGGTGCAGGCACAGAGTTCTGGGGCCACTTGGGGTTGCTTCAAGGCCTCTGCTTACAACAAAGTGGTTTATGCCAAGCCCAGAAGTTTTAAACTGTCCCATCTGTTTTTGATATTAGGGTTCTGTCTGGGATTCTATTCAATAAAATTGTAGAGGTGCCCTTTTCCTTGATTCTTTATTCTAATCGAGTCAATGTGTGAGACTGTCTGGTTGTGTAGGTGGGAGCTGGGTAGGACCAAAATGTGGTGATTAATGTCAATGTGTCCATGGGTTGCCAAGCCCTGGAAAGAATCAAGGTTTCAAATGACAGCTCACTCACTCCTTTAGCAGAAGACCACCCCCTTATACCAAAAAACACTGCACTCTGTCCTGTGGCTACTGGGGGATGAATGAGACCCAGTCTCTTATATTAAGGGTTTATACTCAAGGGATAAAAACCTTACACATGATGATTACAATCCAGGGTGACTTCATCTGTGCTGTATCAGAGGGACACAAAATGCTATCCGGTCTCAGATAGAGGAGAGGGGACTTCCAACTGGATAGTCTGACAGGAACGACACAATGTGCTACCCAGTGTCAGGCGAAGAGAACAGGAACTGATGGATACGGGTGCTGTCCATTGCATTTTATTTCAATGTTTTTTTAAGACTTAAATATTGGAAGCGAGGGAGTGAGTAGAGAAAAGAGTGAATACATTAGGGGTGGCACAGAGGGACAAAGAGAGAGGAAAAGAGAGAGGGGGACTGTTTCAGACAAGCTTTCAATGTACACCACCACAAAATCTCCACTTCCTCTTCAGGGCCATGATGTTTTCTAAATACTGTCTGCTGTTAGTCCTTGTCGTTTCAATTGCCTTTTCTCTCTGTAGCGTATTTTTAAAATTGTTGGTTTCTAAAAGACAAAGATGATGGGCGCCTATTTTAATAAATCAGTTTACAATGCAAGTTATTTCCCTTCTTAGAAATCAGATCACCAGCCAGAGAGCCTTTAGGCAAACAAAACACACAATAAACACCTACTTTCTATGTTGCCTGGAGAAGTCCACATAAGACACGTCCCGGCCGGGCGCGGTGGCTCAAGCCTGTAATCCCAGCACTTTGGGAGGCTGAGGCGGGTGGATCACGAGGTCAGGAGATCGAGACCATTCTGGCTAACATGGTGAAACCCCGTCTCTACTAAAAAATACAAAAAACTAGCCGGGTGAGGTGGTGGGTGCCTGTAGTCCCAGCTACTCGGGAGGCTGAGGCAGGAGAATGGCGTAAACCCGGGAGGCAGAGCTTGCAGTGAGCTGAGATCTGGCCACTGCACTCCAGCCTGGGCGACAGAGCGAGACTCCGTCTCAAAAAAAAAAAAAAAAAAAGACACATCGCATCCTTTGACATGGACTGTTTGGAGAGAAAGGACTGGCTTACCAGAAGCCTTTAGAAAATGGGATGTTGCCTGTAACTGGCATTGAGGATTTGAGTGGCTGGAGGAGATTTTGACAAGTCAGGGGAGATCCTGGGCTCTGCAGAAGATTTAGGAGGTAGGAATTAAATGAGTAGTTATTGAGTGCCCAGACTTTACTCTTAGATACTATGGGAACACAAAGAAATAGAAGACCCTTGAGTCTCTTTCTGTTTTTCTTTGGGGAGGGATGTGTCATAGGCCCAGGAAGTCATCATTGCCCATTGAAGAGTCCACAGGGATGCACGACTGGCTTCTGTGGTTCCCACAATGCCTGGGCGGAAAAGGGAAACATCTTTGTGGGGCTGCGGCAGCAGTCAGGGGAGGAAGTATTTGTTGATGAAGACAGTGAATCTGGAGAAATAGAAAAACCAGTCAGAGGAGCTTTTACTGGGAAGCGAGGAGGTGAGGGTAGGTTGGACAGAAGTCGGAGCTGAGTACAGTTTGTCTGGGCTATAATGAAGACATCTCCTGACAGGAGTGCAGGGCCTGGGCTGGAAATGAACTTGAGAAGAAGCTAGGCAAAGATTTTGAGCGGAGGTTACAGTGAGTCTGGAAATCAGGGGGACTTGAATTCCAAGCTAAGAAATGGGAACTTTACCATATAGGTGAGGGAAGCTCTGTTTCTGTCCAGAAAGCTGAGCCCCTATCATTTCATCAGTTGGAGAGAAGCCCTTGCCGGTGGCTGGGCAGCAGACCCGTGCCATGCCAGGACACTCTGCTCCATTTGGTGGCGGCACAGACATAATGGGCTGGAAGCAGCTTGCCATAATTGGTGCTCTCCAGGCTGCTGCCTGGTTTGAGAGGAGAGGCGATGCTCCCCCTCTGCACACAGTGATTACTGGCCCAAAATAGCCTGGCACCTGCTCTGAGATGCCTGTGAGATAATTTCAGCTTCCAAGGAAACTGCCCTGATTGGTGTTGATTTTTCATGACCTCCCTTTAGGCGAACACCTGGAGATAAGCACCTGATCACAGAGGTGTGCCCTTGAGAGCCCAGGGCACGGAGGAATGCAGCCTGGGCCTGTCTGGGGAGGCCTACTCCTTATCTCTTCCCTGGAGGAGGAGGCACCACAGGGTTAGACATTAACTGGCTGATGCAGAGAAGCAGGGGAGGAGGAGGGGTGCTGGAGCAGGAACCATTGCCCTGAGGAGCCACTCTGGAACAAACGCTAGACATGTGGGCCTGCTTCCCATCTCCTTTCACAGTCCGACCCCAAACTCTCTTCTCAGCTTATCTTCCACCTCAGCCCACTCTTCCATTTCAGCTCAAATCAGCCCTATAAAAAGGGGACCTGAGAGAAATCCAAAAAACTGGCTGGAAAATTGGGAAAAATCCTGGATGGAGCCGTGAGTCAGCATCACCTTTAAGGCATTGGATTGCTGCTTGGTATATTTCAGAGACTGTAAAAAGTGACATTATCTCATCTGACTCTCCCCAAAACTCTAGGTGGCAGGTGTAGGAATCCTCGCTTCCATTTTGCAGATGTTTATTTAACTTGCCCAAGGCCATGCAGCTAGAAGTGTTAGAAATCAGGTTTGGAACTGATATTCAAAGTTCACCTTCCTTTTTCTGTGCTACACCGGTTTGGTCATACATTATACATTTAATTGTGGGGAAAGAGGCTGGGCATGGTGTCTCATGCCTGGAATACCAGCACTTTGTGGGAGATTGAGGTGGGAGAAATATTTGAAGCCAGGAGTTTGAGACCAGCAACATAGCAAGACCCCCATCTTTACAAAAAAATACAAAAAAGTTAGCTGGGTGCAGTAGTGTATGGCTGTAATCTCTGTACTCAGGAGGCTGAGGCAGGAGGATTGCTTGAGCCTAAGAGGTAGAGGCTGCAGTGAGCTGTAATTATGTCACTGCTCTTCATTCTGGGCAACACAGCAAGACCCTGTCTCTTAAAAAAAAATTATGGGGAAAGAAAGGCTACTTGAAGTCAGTCAAATTTTATGACAGTGTTTCATTATATTCCTCTAGTGGGCCAATGGGACTCTGTGGATTCTTATCAATATTCTCGTTTTACAGGATTTCATCTGAACCTAAGCAGGTACTGCATCCAGAAGGAGAAGCCTGACAGAAGTGGTCTGTAGGAGCAGGGAGTGCTTTTGGGGGCTTTTCTTTGTTGTAGAAATGAAGCCCCAGTAGCGGGAATATAAAGTGGGCGAGGCATCATCTGTCACAACAAAGCAACCAGGCTGCTGTCCAAGCGTCATTAATCACTGGCCACCTAAGCACATTAGAGAGTGTGGCTGCAAAAGTAATCAATGCACATGGTAAACAGGCTTCTGCCAGGGAAACCAAGCGGGTTTCTACTCTTTCTTCCCTTCCAAAGCATACCGTTCGCTGCAACTCAGTCCTTCTGGCACATTTTTGAAGATTTAATGTCGAGCCCTCATTTGGGCACTTCACCCAGCAAAAAGGGTAGACGATCAAACCTCTTTGCCTCTGCCTCTCTCTCTCTCTCTTCTTCAGAGAGTTCATTTTTAATTTTTTCTTAAACTGAAGATATGCACAATCAACTACCTTGATTGGGGAATTATATGGCCCTTGCCAGCTCATCTGTGCTGATTCACTAACTTTGTCATGTCTCCAAGGAGAGTGATTTGTGATTTATTTTTGAATTTGTGGTTACCAAAAACTCTATGCTTCAGAGCTGGGGGCTTTCTGGAAGTCTCCGAAGATGTGGCAGGGAATGAGCTTTTCTCAGCCTTTCTTCGACAGGGCTCCTGCAAGTCCACTGCCTGAATCTTCCTTGATGTTCCTGAGGTCATGAGCCCCGGAGGGATGGCTCATCTCAGGCCTATGCTTCTCCTCCCTCCTCTGCCTGAGGCTGTAGAGGGGCTCCACACCCTGCAGACCCACACACTGTGGGGTGGTCTTCTTCTTCCTTCTTATTTCTTTATTTTTATTTATTTGAGACAGGGTCTTACTCTGTCACCAAGACTGGAACTCAGTGGTGTTATCATGGCTCACTGCAGCCTCAAACTCCTGGTCTCACACATGTGCCACCACACCAAGCTAACTTTTTGAAACACTTTTTTGGGAGATGGGGTCTGGCTGTGTTGTCCAGGCTGGTCTTGAACTCCTGGTTTCAAGCAATCCTCCTGCCTCAGTCTCCCACATTGCTAGGATTACAGGTGTGAGCCACCATGCCTGGCCTCCTTCTTCTAATTCCACATTTCCCCCTCAAGATCTATTTTTTCAACCTGTCCTGATAGTATTAATAGCAAAAAAAAAAAAAAAAAAAAAAAAAGTGTCCCAAGGCCACTGCCTCGGGAAAAAAATTAGGGAAAGAATGGGAAGAGAAAAGTCGCTGTCTTGGTCTAACACTCAGTCACTCCTCCTGGTCCCCTCTCTTAGCACTGTAGCTTTCCCTCTCCTCATAGCTACAGACTCTGCCTCTCCAACATCCCCAACAAAAGTCCCTATCTTTCTGGAATGCATATAGCCCTAATTAAACAAATAGTCAAAATCCAGTGAAGATGAGGCCAGTGAAGCCTGCTGCATCATCCTTCCTGCTGTGTTCCAGCACCTGGTGTCCCCGTGGTGGTCCAGCTAAATATGCCCAGTCCCAGGTAACCTGGCTCTTGATTCTGAAGGGCTGATGGCTTCCTGTATGTGGCTCCAAGACCTGGTACAGGCCTCTCATTTCCAAAACTGGCTGACTGATCATGTCAATCATTTAGGAAACTTTTACAAACACTTGTCCCAGATACTACCCACACTTTCTGATTCAATAGGCCTATATTTTTGTAAAAGCTCCTGGGCTAATTCTAGTAACCACCAGCCAGGTTTGAGCACCTCTTATACAGGCCACTAAATATTATGTTGTTCCTAACCCATATCTTGATGTTTGGATATCTAGACTGTTGGCCTACATTTTATTTATTTTCTTTCCTTCAGCTATGACCTTAAGGAAAGCCAGCTTTCTGGTCTCAGGTTCGATCACTTCCCACATCATTTCCCGTATCTCATTAGTCCAATTCGTCACTGTCTGTGCTGATGTGACAGGTTTCTTCCATGGCATCTGTAAGTGGGATACAGTCACACTCTGGGGAAATTCCCTAAATAAGATAAACGTCTGTTGAATGGGTTTTGCTGTTTAACCAGCAGTCCTATATGGTGATGATTATTGAAACTCTAATAGTCATAGTCATAGTAGTAGCCTGTCATAGAAAACAAGGCTGTTCTCTATCCATGATTTCATTTTGTCCCACAAAAAGCTCTAAGACCCAGCAGTGTCAGTCCTGTTGTACAGATTTATAAACTGCGATTTGGAGAAGGTATTGAACATGCTCAAGGAGCCACAGAACCTATCCTTTTGAATTTTTGGAGCACCAGAGGTCACACTACACTGAGTGAAGTTTTGGTTTCAGTCAATGATAAGGTAGTCTGGAGATTGGCATGTCCACAAAGCCCTCACACACCCCATCAAAGCTATCACAAAGGCTGTCACAAAACCCCTGCAATGCTCTCAGCAGTTCTGTACTGTTCCCCAACCCCTGCCCCAGTTATGTTTCGGTCTCCGTCTTCTGATTTTCTCTATGCCTCCAGACTCCCCAGCTCCTGCATTCAGCTCCTGCCTTGCACCTTGGTTGAGATTTGCCCCGCTAGGTCTCTTTAACTCTTGCTTACCGGAGTGCTAAGCTTGCCCTGACTGTCCTCTCAGAAACCAAATGTGACCCTGCTCCCTAGTCAGCCCACCCAGTGTTCTGAGATGAATGGGTGCATTCAGACAATAGTATTCAGAGCTTTCACATCCAGACATTCTGTGTGAAGCAATAGTAAGCCTAATGTAGCCTGACTGTGGGAGTGTGTGGCAGGGGTCTTTGTACTTTGTACTTCCTATCCAAAAATACCTTTCCTCCCCAACTGCCCTGGCAGCTAAAAAAGAATCAGGTCCTTTTTTTTTTTTTTTTTTCCGAGAAAGAGCCCCACTCTGTCGCCCAGGCTGGAGTGCAAAGGTGCGATCTCGACTCACTGCAACTTCGGCTTCCTGGGTTCAAGTGATTCTCCTGCCTCAGCCTCCTGAGTAGCTGGGATTACAGGCTGGCTAATTTTTTATGTATTTTTGGTAGAGATGGGGTTTCATCATGGTGGTCAGGCTGGTCTCGAACTCCTGACCTCATGATCCACCTGCCTCAGCGTCCCAAAGTGCTGGGATTACAGGTATGAGCCACCGCGCCCGGCCTAAGTCTCTTACATCTCTATGGGATTAGAGACATACCTCTATTAGCATCATAAAGGTTGTCATTCTTTGAGCACTTACTATGTGCTAGGCCCTGTGTATGGTATACACTGTCTCCTTGTGAAAGGTAGATTATGATCGTCCCCATTTCATAGACTGGGATATCTGGGCTCGAAGAGCATAGAAATCCATGAACATCTCTCTGCCCTAGGTTGTAGAACCAGGAGGTGAAGGAGCCCTGTTTCTTCATCTCAAAGGCAGGTCAGACTCAATTGTTTCTTCCATAATATTATCTTTCCTCAGTTCTATCAATATATGCTCCATTTAAGATATCTTACTTCTTAAAAAAAAAAAAACACATAGAATTATCAGTTATTGACATGTTTTAGTGAGTTCCCAGTCCACACAGCTGAAAGTCCTTTGGGATTTTAATAGGGGTAAACCAGAGGTCACTTGGAGGTTGAGCCACTTTGTGGAATAGTAGATCCAGTAGGCTACATGGAGAGTGAAGGATGGAGAAGTGCAGCATATACCATGAAATTCGGAAAACTTCATCTCCTTCCTAATTTTTCCTCATCTGGCCATTTCCACGGAAATTGTCCTTTACCAGAGTAGTGGCTTTGCCAAGACATTGACAAGCCGACCCCACCAGATAACCAAGCGTCACCAGCTCTGGTGTAGCTCCCTGACTCCACCAGACAGGGCTCCAGGTATGCCTCTGGGATCTGAGGACATGCTTGCAAGCTTGTCTGCTCCACTAAACTGGGAGCCTCCGCAAGTCAACACTGTCCCTGATATGGTTTTTCTCTTGTGTCACTCACATGGCAGACCTTACTCAAGATGGGTTGAAGTGGTGAGTGGAAGAATAGTTCACAGTCACCCCTGCTACCACCAATCACCCAGAAGCCAGTATATACCAGCTCTGCCTATTTCCCAAGGTCCCTCAGAAATCAGGCTCCTCCCAGTGTCTAGGAGCTCTGCTGACTGATTCACTGGGGACTCTTGAGGCTTATTGATCTGGTAAATAGAATGCTAACAAGTTGGACTGGTGATCCAGGGAACATCAATAGCTTAGATAAGCTTGAATCAGCGACTTCTACTGGTTATAGTGTAGGTAATTTGTCTTCATATTTACTTAGTATTGATGTTAAAGAGAACAATTATTCATTTGTCGTATAACTTATGTCAACCCTACCCCCTGCGAAAAATTACCTCCAGCACCTTCAATATTTTAGAGATGAAGGGAAGAATTTTGCCTCTTTCTCATGGTGGAAGGAGAGCACAAACACTTTCCATCATCTCCACCATTGTGCCTTTCTTGGAAGAGTCCCCATACGTCTTGCTAAAAATCTTTTTAACTTCAGGAAAAAGAAAACAATTAGCAACTAGTTTAATCTCCATTTAACATAAACCTCTAAGATTTTAGAGTAAAGCAGGCCTCAAGCAGCCATAGGTAGCCTAATATAAAAGGCTGGACAATCCAGGGGTGTATATTTAGTCTCAGAAGGTGCTGAGAAGAAAACCACGAGTCACAGCCTTCACGCATGCCTACCACACCCAGACTCTCTCAAATGCACCAGCCCTAGGGATCCTCCACACTTAGTATACATTCTTTTTTTTTTTTTTCATTTGCAATTTTTTTTTTTTAATTACACTTTAAGTTCTAGGGCACATGAGCACAACGTGTAGGTTTTTACATATGTATACATGTGCCATGTTGGTGTACTTCACCCATTAACTCATCATTTACATTAGGTATATCTCCTAATGTCATCCCTCCCCACTCCCCCCTCCCCACAATAGGCCCCGGTGTGTGATGTTCCCCTTCCTGTGTCCAAGTGATCTCATTGTTCAATTCCCACCTATGAGTGAGAACACGCGGTGTTTGGTTTTCTGTTCTTGAGATAGTTTGTGGTGAATGATGGTTTCCAGCTGTATCCATGTCCCTACAAAGGACACGAACTCATCCTTTTTTATGGCTGCATAGTATTCCATGGTGTATATGTGCCACATTTTCTTAATCCAGTTCTGTCACTGATGGACATTGGGTTGATTCCAAGTCTTTGTTATTGTGAATAGGCCCGCAATAAACATACGTGTACATATGTTTTTATAGCAGCATGGTTTATTGTGGCGATTCCTCAAGGATCTAGAACTAGAAATACCATTTGACCCAGCCATCCCATTACTGGGTTTATACCCAAAGGATTATAAATCATGCTGCTATAAAGTATGCATTCTTATTGTCCTGTTGAGGCTTAACGATGTGGTAGGAAAGAAAGCCACTTCTGGTCCCAGGTCACTAGGGATAATTTGTGCATGGATAACTAAGAGGTAACAACAATTTTAATCTGTAAGTTATAACTGGAACTTCAGGAGAACTGTGCTATACCAGGTCACATGGATCCAGCCATAAATATTTTCTGTAACACTATTGACCTGTAAGGACACTAACCTTCCCGTCTTCCCAAAGAACTGTACAAAATCAGAACTGTACCATTTATGGAAATCTCAGGTTCCCACAATTCACCAGTTTACCACCACTCTTCTCCTGTATCCCTAGTCATGAATTATGAACCTATTTCAACTGTCTTCCACCATTGTGGATATGTATAATTGTTGGCATTCCCTAGAATTTTCTTTGAATTTCTACCATTTGTAGTCCTCCCTCTGTTAAAGCAAACTATGGCCTGAGAAGGACTCTGTACTTCTGTATTTGAGTCCTTGTGGACAAACTGTACCTAGCTTAATAGGCAGACAAGACTGAAAACCTAACTCAGGTGTATGCGCCTGTAACAATAGCTGAGTCTTGGCCAATCCCAGCAGCCACACCTCAACCACTCGTAGACTGCTGAATGTTCAAACTGTGTTCAAATAAAACAAAGGCCAACCTGTAACCAATCCAGCTGTTTCTGTACCTCACTTTTGATTTCTGTATGTCACTTTTTATTTGTCTATAAATTTGTTCTGACCATGCAGGAGGCATCCCTGGAGTCTCTAAATCTGCTGTGATTCTGGGTGCTGCTGTTTCCTCTTCCTGGAATACTATTTAATATTATTCCTTCTCTCCTGATCTCTTGACCCTCTTCACTGCCACCCCCTTTTACCCGGTTACTGTCCCTCAACTTTAGATCTCAGCCCAACTCTCCTTTCTTCAGAGAAGCTTATTCTGTCTCTACCACAGCCTCAATCTGGGTTTCCTCTTACCTGTTCTTACCACTTCTTTTATTTTCCTTTGGTGTCACTTGTAAACATGTATTTGTTCCAGTATTTGGCTAATGTCTATCTCTCTTGATGAGCTGTAAGCTCTATGGGGGCAAGGATCAAATTTGCACTTACACATCATTATATCTGTGGAACCTAACCCGAGTGTCTAGGGCCTCAATAAGTCATTTTGAAAGATAGAATAGGAAGAATGAGAAGACAGAAGAGAAATAAATAAATAAAAGTATCAAATTTTAAAGTTTAGTCTACTTATGTGCCTCTTCCTCCTCTTTGGGGGATGAATGACTATGTCATGAACAATTTATCTCTACCTAAAAGAGGAAAACTTGCTCTCTGGGCAGAGAATCATAAGGAAGAATGGGTGTGGGGTGTGGTACAGCGGTACAGGTTGTGTGTGTGTCATTCCCTTTCCAGAAGCCCCTTCTCCATGTCCTCTCTGAAAATTTACACAGGACTCAACTCAGTGTTTGCCTTTTCTTTGAAGTCTTCCCTGGTGACTGAAACCCTCATGAATGTGCACCTTCTGCAGGTTCCTAAAACACATCAAGAACCTGAGGTTTGCAGGGGCCACTGTCCCATGCCCTGTCTAGTGCAGCAAGCCCGCATCACAGCCCTGTCCACGAGTTCCTCATATACATCGCCTGCTGTTGTCAGATGACTCTTTTTCATGGATTGAGACGTTTTCTTTACATTGACCTAATATCTGTCTCCCTGATGGTCCTATGACTTGAGTCCATTTGTGTTCCCAAAGCTCTCCTGTTTATCTACTCCTTTCCCATTACAGTCCTTCTGATATTTGAATCCAGGTGTTCCACCTGCTCCCTTTCTTGCTTTTCCAGTCCCGTACTAACCCTGTAGTGTGCTTTGTAGTCCTCTGTTTCATGTCTCTCATCATCTCTCCAGGTAGATTGTAAGCTCTTAGAGGGGAACATCTCCCTTCTGCCTCTTTTATATACTTTTCAAACCCAGTAATTGGCTGGAAATATATTATATCGTAGGTAGTGAGAGTACATAAGTAGGCTGGGCATGGTGGCTCACGCCTGTAATACCGGCACTTTGGGAGGCTCAAGTGGGAGGATCACTTGAGTCCAGGAGTTCAAGACCAGCCTGGGCAACATAGTGAGACCTTGTCTTTACAAAAAATGAACAAAACTAGCTGGGCGTGGTAGTACATGCCTGTAGTCCCAGCTACTCCAGAGGCTGAGGCAGGAGGGTTGCTTGAGACTGGAAGGTCAAGGCTGTAGTGAGTCAGGATCACACCACTACACACCAGTCTGAGCAACAGAGAGAGACTCTGTCTCAAAAAAAAAAAAAAAAAAAGTACGTAAGTAGAGTAGAGAAGGACTTGCATGGGAAAAAAAAAAAAAAAAAAAAAAAAAAAAAAAAAAAAAAAAGGAGGCTATTTGCTCTTTGGGTTGGAGACCCAGGAAGGATAGGATTTTCTTCTTTTGCCATAGTGATAAAGTTAAATTGATCAATGTCAACATTTTTCTACCACCTCATATGAGGCCCCTTTCCTTCAATAAAGAAATACAAAGAGGTGATTATGTTCAAAGCAATTGGTACCAGAATAAAAGACCAAAGAACACCATCATTGGAAAGCATTGGAACTGAGAAGACAAAGACAATTACACACATAGAGAAAATGATCAAGAAGGAAGAAGAAAGGAAGAGACGGTGTGGCGTTAGGAACATCAGGCCAGGAGTGCTAAGATTTCTCCAGTATCCTCTGCCCCAGTCCCAGAGGATGCATTAGGTTTAATGCAGAAAATGACTGACAAATTACTAGGTCACTGAGTGTGAAATTTATATTTTTTGCTTCTTGCCTTCTCTCATCCTATAATTGTATCGACCTAAACAGTAAAAATATTGCTATTGTCTTCTTTATTATGGTGCCTCTGTAAGGGGAACTGCTGTGTCTCAGGGAATATTTTTTTTTTTTCCTGGATAAATCTTTTCCTTGTGATAAATAAATCCCCTAATAGGGTCTTATTTAAATAACACTGTGCTGGGAGTGAGGCAGAAATCAAAAGATGAACCATTAAGCTTAGTAATAGGAAAGTGGTGTGCGTCAGTGGCATTACCACATCCCGAGAAGCCACATCAATTAGGTACCTAATGTGTGACCCGTCACATAAATCAGTCCAACCACACGCCCCTCATGCTCTCACTATCGATTGTTGCCCAGATATTTGGAATTAAACTGAGCCTCCTAATTATCCAGCATGCAGAGCTGTGCTGGTCCTGCCATCAGGAGACTGAACTGTGGCCTCTTCCCAAGGAATTTCCCTCACTGTGATGAACATGCTGTCCCTGTGACCTTGAGCTATGAGTGTGTTTGTTTTATAATCAACCATATCTGAGCCATGGGGGTGTTCTCGGGAATCAGAGACATCAGAAATGGCGACTGTTCAGTGTATGTCAGAAACGCATTGTGATTTCTGAGGTGTTAACAGAATGGTTTTTAACGACATTTATTCGCTTTGGAGAAAACACTCTAAATCTGTTTCTCACACGTTTCTCTGGCTACTTGGCTACCTCCGGTCATAGGAAATGCTCCATGCCCTGAACTCTTTTAGCAAGCTGTCAGTCTTACTCACTGGACTCTGCTCAAGGATCTGTGTTTTGTGTTTTTAGTTCTGTTGACCCAAACAGTGAGTGCAGTATAATTATTTCGCTTTTGTCTTAAATCCTCTTTGATGCCCAGCCTGGGGTTGGACAAATAGTAGAAGCTCAATAAAAAGTTGATAATATTGATTATTTTGACTACTTCTGATTTCTGATGCTACTTGAAGCAGTCAACGTTTCCTGCCATTGGTGCATTTAGACATTGCCTTTTGCCAAATTACCTAAGCATGTAAAAACCTTGGAGATGGCTTTCAGGTTCCCTGGCATTTTCATTTAGCTAAGTTATGCCTAGTTAGTTCTCTTAATCTGCATCTACGTTCTACTTCTTGCCTTTTAATTTTTTATAACCTGGAGATGACAACACCTTGGATAATTCCAGGGAAACATCTGGGGAAATGCCCAGGGGAGGATAGTCCTGTAACCATGGGTTATGTTTGTGCCATCTTCCCATTCCTGCTGCATTCACTGCACAACCTGTGAGAATTGAATTGCCCAGTGCAACCTGGGGACCACTGTTGCTGTGTGTCTCTGCTTGACCTTTGCTGTGTTCTGGAATGGATGTGCTGGTTTACTGCCTAGGAAGCCCATTGATATATATTCCATCTCTAGGAGAAGGTTGGAATGTGGCCAGCCAATCAAAACACAGGGCAGGGGAAAAGGGGATTGCTAGCAAACTTTTTAAAAGAACAATATCTACTTCTGTCACTGCAACAGGGTCAATGGGCCCCAGCATGCCACTTTTGGTATACTGCAACATTCTCATGTGGCTACAAAGGAAAACAGATCTGCCCTGGAACATTTCTATGTATTCTCGATTATGTAACATTTCTCCTATTTGATATAATTCCCAGGCTGCATCATGTGTTTTTCATCAAGTGAAGCTTTTCAGTGAACTGAAAGTCCTTCCAAATATGAGCTGCTGTATCCAAATGGACAAGGAACAGGAAGCACCTTTAGGAACAAGAAAGCGAAATAAGCACAGAGAAACTGGGCAGAACATGGTGAAACTCCATTGCACACTGTCTCAGGCTATCATGGATCGTACTACACATCCAGCACTTTCCTCAGAGTTAACAACAAGTTTATTACCGACACAAGAGACCAGCAGGAGCCTGAAGCAAGCTGACACCTCTGACATGAGCATTCTGGTCAACTGCTGCTGATTTCAGAGTCTTTCTATGACTAGCCATGTAAAAGGAAGGCAGAGCCACACAATTGGTCAGCATGCAAAGGAAAGAATGATCCAGGAAACAAGACTGAGCTCGATCATTAGAGTCTGAACTATCAGTCTTTGCTTTTTTACTTTCTACAGTGTTGCCCTGGGCAAGCCACTCCAGCTCTCTGGGGCTCAGTTTCCTTATTTATTAAATAGAGAAAATCATTACTGTTCTACCCATCCAAGTTTGGCTATGGAGCATACAGAACTATAGCATGTTGGAACTGCAAATGATTTTGTTGAGTCCAACATTTGTCTGTTAAATAAGACTGTTCAGGTCCAGTGATGTCAAGGTCAAATAGTATAACTGGAGCTTTAGGAGGAACAGTAGGGACCATGAGTATAATTCCAGCCATAGGATATTTGAGCTAGAAGTCACCTGGGGATGGATATGGTGCAATATCTTTACTTTACAGTGAAGGAGTTGAATCCCAGAGTAGCAGAGGAATTACGGGATTAATGGGAAAACTGAGGAAGCCACTGGAGTATTTGGACCCCTTGTCACCTGGTCCAAGGGGGATGAGCTATATGCAAGGGTTTTCAGAAATCTAAACTTTTTTTTAACACATGCATAAATGATAAGAGGACTAAATACTGTCAAGGTCCATTTCAAATCTTGTAACTACTTTCCATAAACATCTCACAAACCGGAATTTCTCACTGAAGTACTACTACCCGCTCTGGGCTTCCTGCAGGCTTTGGGCCAGTACATCCAAGTCCTGCTAGAAGAGTTAAGCAAACTCCTGCAGGCGAAATGTCCCTGTGTTCTGGACGGTGCAGCAGTACAGAAATCACTGCCATCATGATGACAAAGAGCTTCAACTGACGAATTCCACTTTGTGCTTATCATGTGCTGTCCATCTGGTATGAGGTGCCATGGGAATGCACAGATGACATTTCTGGCTTTTTTGGGAGCTCACAGATGTGTGGACATATATCAGGTGGGTTGGGACATCGAGGACCATGGGCTAAGACCTAAGACAGACCTTGAAAGATGCTACCATAGAGGTATAAGTGCTAAAAAAGCATGGCAATTGAGTGCAATCATTCTGAGTGGTCTGTTCTGAACGTGTTTATGGCAGCATGGAAGTTTATACTAAGTCTTGAAAATCCAGTAGATGGTGAGTGGGGACTAAAGGGAGATAAAAGGAAAAGAGAAACTACAGCTTCAAGATGACTGAAGGATCAGAATAAGGTAGGATGTACCTTCCCATATAAAGACTTAGTGTAAAGCTATAGTTACTATAACCACACGATATTAGTACCAGGAGAAATGGAAAACAGAATAGAAAGCCAGAAACCAACCCCTATCTTCCTGGGTTCCTGATCTGTGACAGAGGTGGCCCTGCAGATTCATAGAGGAAGGATGGAATGGCCCATTCTTGTGGAGATAACTGGTTTACTTTATGAAAAGAAAATAAAGTCAAATATTGAATCCCCACTTCATACTATGAACATGAATCAATGTCAGGTAGGTAAAAGACCTAAATATGGAAAACAACACTTTTTGTTTTTTGAGACAGGTCCTCTCTGTTGCCCAGGCTAGAGAGCAGTGGCGCGATCTTGGCTCACTGAAACTTCTGTCCCCTGACTCAAGCCATCCTTTCACCTAAGCCTCCCAAGTAGCTGGGACTATAGGTGCATGCCACTATGCCCAGCTAATTTTTGTATTTTTAGTAGAGATGAGTTTTTGCCATGTTGCCCAGGTTGGTCTCAAACCCCTGAGCTGAAGTGACTGGCCTGCCTTGACCTCTCAAAGTGCTGGGATTACAGGCATGAGCCACCACGCAGGGCCACAGAACTTTTTAAAAAAGAAAATATAATCATGAGTTAAAGTAGGTCTGATTTATTTATGTATTTTATTTATTTATTTATTTATTTATTTAGTTAGTTAGTTAGTTAGTTAGTTAGTTTTTGAGTCTCGCTCTGTTGTTGCCCAGGTTGGAGTGCAGTGCAGTGGCATGATCTCGGCTCACTGCAACCTCCACCTCTTGGGTTCAAGTGACTTTCCTGTCTCAGCCTCCTGAGTAGCTTGGATTACAGGTGCCCGCCACCAGGCCAGGATAATTTTTGTGTTTTTAGTAGAGATGGGGTTTCACCGTGTTGGCCAAGTCTCCAACTCGTGACCTCATGTGATCCCCCTCCTTGGCCTCTCAAAACGTTAGAATTACAGGCGTGAGCCACTGTGCCCAGCCTAGGTCTGATGTTTTGATACCAATAAATTTATATTAAATTTCCAAACTCCTGCTTATCAGAAGATGCCATTAAAAAGGTGAAAGAATTCAGACTCAGAGAAAATATTCACATCTCACAACACCAACAAAGGATCAATATTCAGAATTTGTTTTCTAAACTAGTAAATGTGAGTAAGAAAAAGACAACCCAGGGACCGGGCTTGGTGGCTCATGCCTGTAATCCCAGCACTTTGGGAGGCCGAGGTGTGTAGATCCCCTGAGGTCAGGAGTTCAAGACCAGCGTGGCCAACATGGCAAACCCTGTCTCTACTAAAAATACCCAAAATTAGCCAGATGTGGTGGTGCATGCCTGTAATCCCAGCTATTCAGGAAGCTGAGGTGGGAGAATTGCTTGAACCAGGGAGGCAGAGGTTGCAGTGCACTGAGATTGTGCCACTGCACTCCAGCCTAGGCAACAGAGCAACTCCATCACAAAGAAAAAAAAAAAAAGACAACCCAGTAGAAAAGGAGACAAATCATATGAAGAGGCAATTCATAGAAGAGAAAATACAGATCATGAAAACATGTATGAATAGAAGTTCATCCTTTTATTATCAGAGAAACGCAGATTAAACTATGAGGAGATACAGTTTCTCATCCATGATATTGGCAAACATTTCAAAGTATGACAATTCCAAGTGTTGACAAGGATGCAGACTGATGGGAACTCTCATTTACTGTTAGTGGGAGTATAAATTGGTACCACCATTTTGGAGAGCAGCTGGCATTTTCTGTAAATTTAAATATGCACATTTTCTATATTCCCTCAATTCTTCATGTAAGTATTTCCTCTAGAGTAAAACGCACAGGGAGTTCATGGAGGCACATATATGAATTGTTGCATAGTATACAGTTGAAAATAACTCTCAGATCTATCAAAGGAGCTTGAGTAAATAAGAACTGGATAAATTTATTTATCCAGATGTATTAAAAGAGATTGATAGATCTGGATAAATAAGCTTTGGAATGGTCTTCCAATGCAATGATATAGAGCACTACCCATGATGCCTAAGGATCATGCTTATAAATAAAGTCCAGAAGACAGACCTGGTGGGAGAGGTTTGCCTGAGGACTAAAAAGAGCAGGGTAATAAACAAAAGGGATAAGACTCAGGGCTGTGCCTTTGTGGGGAAGCTTTTGCAGGACATCACGTGCATGACATGATCTGAGCAGGCTTCTCTCCTGAACACCTGTCCATCAGACATCTGAAGTGACATCGTTAGAGAAAAGGGACTCTGCCTTTAAAAAATTTCTGTCTCTCTGGCACCTATCAGAGTTCCTAACATAAATTCTCAATAATGTATTTTAAAATGCATGAATAATGATTAGAACCAATCCTCCCCTTCTTTGTAGAAAGAAACACAGAGTAAATACAGGATGTTCTCTGAGACTATTCTCATGGCATTCACTTCCTGGCCAGACAGTGTTCTTTATTTCTCACTGCGGGTCTTCACAAAGTGAAAAGTATTGACATGAAGCACTTTTATAAACAGGAATGCAAATGAGCACAGAGAAATTGGGCAGAACATACTGAAACTCCATTACACACTGTCTCAGGCTATCATGGATTGTACCGCATGTCCAACACTTTCTTCAGAGATACAGGGACAGCATGTTCATCACAGTGAGGGAAATTCCTTGGGAAGAGGCCACAGTTCAGTCTCCTGATGGCAGGACCAGCACAGCTCTGCATGCTGGATAATTAGGAGGCTCAGTTTAATTCCAAATATCTGGGCAACAATCGATAGTGAGAGCACGAGGGGCGTGTGCCTGGACGGGTTTATGTGACGGGTCACACATTAGGTACCTAATTGATGTGGCTTCTCGGGATGTGGTAATGCCGCTGACGCACACCACTTTCCTATTACTAAGCTTAATGGTTCATCTTTTGATTTCTGCCTCACTCCCAGCACAGTGTTATTTAAATAAGACCCTACTAGGAGATTTATTTATCATAAGGTACTTTACTGACTCCATCCTTTTGACAGCATTTCTGGGATTTGCTTCTTCCCCCTTGCATCCAAAATATCTGCCTGTCTGAACCCTTCTAGACCTTGCTCTAAGTATCTCTTTGTCTGGCTGTTTATTTGTATCATTTATAGTAAACTAGTAATTGTGAACATAGAAGTTTTCCGAGTTCTGTGAGTTGTTCTAGGTAATTATCAAAACTAAGGGTGTTACGGGAAGCTATGAATTTGTAGCCAGCCAGCCAGAGAAGCTTGGGGTTACCCCGACTTTTGGCTGGTGTCAGAAGTTGGGGCAGTCTTTCAGGATGGAGCCCTTTGCTTATGGGGTCATAGAGAACTTCAGGTAGTTAGTGTCAGAATTGAATTGAATTGTATGACATCTAAGTGGTACTGGAGGATTGGCATTTGAACACATAGAAATTAGGTAGTCCGCCAACGAATAGATCAGTGTATATTGATTTAGTGATGGAGATACGTGGGAGATTGTCAGGTACTATGGGGCATAGTAGGAGCGATAATAATATAATGACAATGATTGTGACAAATTCTGACTAGACAATTACACAGAGGTCTTTCACATACTTTGATGAAAGTTATTGGACCAGCAAATTGTAGCTGCTTTTATGCACAAATTTCATCACAAATGTTGCTTTCTTGGGAGAGGAGCCCTCATACAGTTTCCCTACTTCCCCTCCAGGGACTATAGTTTCAGGATGTCTGAGGTCTCACATAATCAGATATTGCTGTCACACAAAATCTAGTCTTGTCATCACTCCACAAATTGTCTCTTCGGGATCCTTCATGTATTTGGTACAGACGGTGATTTCAAATTTTTCTGATCTCATGGTGCCTGCAATTTCTAAGGCCCTTTGATTACTCAAAGGAATCACAGGCCACAATTTGATGGAGTCAGGGACTCAGGAATCCTTTCAAAGGCTTCATAAAGGCAAGAGAGAATCCTTTCAGCCACAATTAAATCATAGCATTTTATTTTTATCAGATATTACTATCATTTTCCCCCTCCTTTTGCTGCCATGAAAACTGAGAAACTGGGAATCCAATTACAAAGGCAAGATAAAAATGGAAGATAGTAAAACATTTTAATTGGATGGAGAGACGCCGAATCCTGTGGCCCTGAGAATGCTTCGAACTCTCCTTGTGTCACAGTAGCACCGCAGGGGGTCACAGGAGGGAGGAGCAGTGAGGTGAGAGGAGAGAAAGAGACTGCCGTGGGAGCATTCAACCAACAAGGGGACCATCATGCAGCACCCCGATGCCCTAGCATTGGTTACCTCTGATCACCTGAACCCACACACTGGCAGGCACAAGGCACCCCAAATAAAATAACACATCTCCTCTGTGGGACTCATTTCAGATGCAGTCTCAGAGCTGAGAGAGAGAGACTCAATGCAACCTTCAATAAATGAAGGTAGCTTTCAGGAGCTTCCCTTGGAGTTGGGTTAGAGTTTTGCTTATGGGTGGGGGGGGGGAAGGCAAAGAGAGAGAACACTTTTCAGCAGCAGCATGGATAGGACAAACTCAGGTAGGTTATGCCACCCAGATTTAGGTTCCTGTATCCAGTTTTCTGGCTACTGCTAGTCTCGGCAACTCATCAGGGTTTTGGAGAACAGGGACAATCGTTGGGAGTTTGTAATCCAGATATCAAAGAAAGACTGATTAAAGGCCTGAATAATGGTTACACAGGGATTGGTAGACCTGGAGCTTCCTGCTCTAAAAATATTTTTTCTATAACTAGAAGTAGATCTGGAAGTTCTATATTTCTTCCCAGGACAGAGTTCAAGTTTCAGAGAATCACCAGTCACTAGAATGCATTGACATGGAAAGGTCTTGGACACTAGGAATAATTCATGATTATCTTTCCATATTTAGTTCAACACCAAGTCTGGCTCAATTTATCTCCTAAATATGTCTTGAATAGTTGAATTTCTCCATCCTAGTCATCAATATTGTGGTGCAAACAAACACTATCTTTCTGCAAGACACTGGCAATAACATTTTCTTGGGCTCCCTGTATTCATCTGGTTGCTCTGAGATATATTCTCCACATTTCAGCAAAAATGACCTGCTCAAAATATAAATCTGACCATAACCCTTTTGTTCTGAATTAAAATTCTCCAGGTCCCAGCATGGACTGGCCCTTGTTCATGACTCTGCCCTTGACTTTAAACCACACACCCTCCCTCACTCTCAAGTCCAGCTACACAGATTTGCTGTCTCTTCTTTCAAAGGAATCCCCCTGCTGTTCCTACCTCCCAGACACTCTTCTACTTCCCTCCTTCTTATCTGTCATATCTCAGCTCAAATCCTTATCCAGCAATGTCTCATCTGGTCACCCTAACCTCATAGTGCCAGAAACTGTTCACAGCTGCATTCCTTTATTATTATTATTTTAGTTAACAGAGTTGATTCTCATTATTCACAGTTCTGTTCAACAATGTTGCTGTAAATCCTGAATTAGTGAATACTGAACCTCATTCCTAAGGGAAATGTACGGCTACTTCATTGCAAGCCTCTGGTCACAATATTTTTATCAACCAATCAATGCATAACTTTGTCTTATGCATGTCTCTGTTTAAAGATGCTGTATTTAACACATATTTTAATTCACTAATATTAGATTTATGGTCAACAGCACTATAACTCCAGGCTGAACAAAGCTTGCCTAATACATATTTTCTTTGTAAGGCACATCACAGCCTTCTTGTGATTAGAAATACTAGACAGTGGGGTCAGGCGCGGTGGCTCACGCCTATAATCTCAGCACTTTGGGAGGCCAAGGGGGGCGGATCACTTGAAGTCAGGAGTTCGAGATCAGTCTGGCCAACATGGTGAAACCCGTCTTTATCAAAAATACAAAAATTAGCTAGGCATGGTGGTGCCTGTAGTTCCATCTACTTGGGAGGCTGAGGCAGGAGAATTGCTTGAACCCAGCAGGCAGAGGTTGCAGTGAGCCAAGACCACACCACTGGGTGGCCAAGTAAAAGCCCATCTCAAAAAAAAAAAAAAAAAAAGTAATACTAGACAGTGCTTCAACACTAGGCTTGGGGGCCATTTAAAAAAGTGAATTCACCAACAAAATGTGCAAAAATGAGAACATGTGTGGCACCCAATAGAATGTGAAAAAGACATTTGTTTATAGGAGGAGAGATTAAATATATCAGTGTCACTTTGGTAAACCTCAGCTGGGAACTTGCTTTTCGGGCCACTCTAATTTTTCACCATTCTGTGCATGACTGCAAATGAGGCTACCAATACATTTTAGTGAGCAGGCAAATTTGCAAATACAGAACTGGCAAATAATGAACATCAATTCAATTTTATCCTCCACCGATTATAAGGTCTTTGAGGGTTGTTAATTTTTTGCTTTACCCTTGACCCACAGGACCTAACAGTACCTAGGAAGTGGTAGATGCTTAATAAATACATGTTCAGAAAATGAATAAATACGAGAAATGCCTGAGCCTATGTATTGAAAAAATAAACCAACAATCTTGGTCAGTTGTCTATTCATGTAAAGAAATGATGCAAGCCTTTCTACAGCCACCCTTGGGGCCTTGATCTGAGATGGACCTCCTGGCTGGCTAATAGGAGGATGGCTCAGAATTGTTTTTCTAATCTTCTCCAACTCAGCATCTCTATTGTTAAGGGACTGGCCAACCTGTGGTCTAATCCTTCATTGACTATGTGTGTTCTCAGCAGGGACCACCCTTTGGGGTTGCAGGTTGTGAAGGTTGGCTTCACCCTTACCCATGCTGTGATTTGCCCAAAGTGACACATATAAAGGTCCATCACTGGAACCAGAACTCAAGGTTTCTTCCACACCAATACTCTTTCCTCCACACTACAGAATCCCCTTTCTGACAAACACAGTGTTTGTGGTTACAGCTTATATTTCATTACTCTACCAATTATTGCAGAGAACGAATGCTTCCAATTCAGAATCTCTAGCCTACAAAAGACCAAGAAAGTTGTATTGTAATTTTTTACCACTAACTTGCTTTAGGATCCAGAGCAAATATACCTTGAATTACTTCAATTGGTAAGACTTTTCCATTAGGCATTCTATGGTGGACTCCAAATGAATATCAGAGATACTCTACCCTCATAATCAGGACAACCAATTCTCTGACTTTTCCAGGTATTTCTCACCTCCCTTTATCTTCACGAACTCTGGAATAAAAGTATGGTGGCTATTTGTGTCCTCCTTTGACAGATGGGCAGGGCATGTACTTCTCAGGGAGATCAGGAGGAATGAGATAACATATAGAAAAGCCCTCCATCAGCACACAGTCATTTCTAAATCTTAGGCCCATAGAAGTAACTGCCCAAGGTTGCATAAGCAAAATGGTAAGGAAGGTACTTTTTTTTTCCTGTCGTGTAATTGCTTCTGGACAACACAAAATTTGCAGATGATGAACTTGTTCAGAAATGCTGCTCTGAGAAAGGTAGGATTCCATGCTGGCCATAGATGAGTAAATGTGAGAGAATTAATTAAAGCATAGTCAAAGGGAGTTTCCTTTCCAGGTAGCCCATGTGACCTACCCAGCCACCCAGGACTCTTTTCTGTGCCCAGGTAAGCAGAGGCTATGCTCTAATATGGGACGGATGAGTCGTCTTCAAATGCAGCTTCATCAGCTTCATCATGTTTTCCTTACACTTTAATCCCGTGACCACAGCTAAGCTGACCATATGCCTTATTTGCCTAGGACAGTACCAGTTTACATCTTTTGTCCTGGCACTACTAACAGTGCATCCTTTTGCTCTCTGAAGTGTCTCCCTTTGGACAATAAATTATATGGTCACCCTACCCATGGACTATGCCATCAAACCTGCTTAGCCTGGAATCTAATGCATCACCAATCTGCCAAAAACCTGCCCACACAACCTGCTCTCTTTCTTCCCACCATCCATTGCTCAGCTGATGCTCTTTTCATTGTCCACAATCCAGGTCATTCTCTTCTCCATGTAGTTATATTGTTTGTAATTTACTTCAAAATGCAGACAGTATAATGAATGTGTGTGTGTGTGTGTGTGTGTGTGTGTGTGTGTTCATTTTAATCTACTACATAGAGATGATTGATGAGTATGTGTAGTTCTTTAATAAGGACTGCATACCTCAGAGGTGCATAGTTAGTATTTTAAAAACTCAGATCAGAAACTGTGGCTCCAGAAGCACCTACTGCAGGCATTCAGTTTCTTTATTTCTGGTTATGACCAGTGGCTTTGTTAATTAGAATAATGGACACTAGAAAGCATGTTTTCATTGATGGCTAGAATATGGAATTGGCTTGCAGTGTTGTACAGGCAGTCTTGTCCTAGTACGAATAAGGTATAAGGAGGCCAGGTGCAGTGGCTCATGCCTGTAATCCCAGCACTTTGGGAGGCAGAGGTGGACAGATCACCTGAGGTTGGGAGTTTGAGATCAGCCTGGCCAAAATGGCAAAACCCTATCTCTACTAAAAACAAACAAAAACAAATGACAACAACAGAAACAGAAAAATTAGCCCATCATGGTGGCACACGCCTGTAATCCCAGCTACTTGGCAGGCTGAGGTGGGAGAATTGCTTGAACCCAGGAGGAGGAGGCTGCAGTGAGCCAAGATCGCACCACTGCACTCAGCCTGGGTGACAGAGCAAGACTCCATCTCAAGGAAAAAAAAATAAGGTGTCAGAATCTAGTGAGAGCAACTTTCTTGTCACTTTGGAATGGTGTCCCTGGGGTTAGGAACCCAGTGAGTCCCCTATCTGTCCTTATCAGATTAGGTCACCAGAACTGTGCCACAAGAATATTGCTGCATCTGCTTCAGTACATGTTTTCACATAAGGACAAAGGGACAAGACCCATGTTACTGACAGGTTGTTGACAAAAATAAATAAATAAACTCTATAAATAAAGAGTTTTGTGTGTGTGTGTGTGTATGTGTGAGCCAGTGTGAGTTACTATGGCCTGGGGAACAGTCTCAAGAGACTGAGACTCTTGTCTCAGAAAAAGAAAGTGGGCCTGTGGTGGTGAGGTTACACATTGTTTTTATACACTTTAGGGAGGCAGAAATTGTAGGTAAAATCATGAATCAATACATGAAAGGTATACATTGGTTCAGCCTAAAGAGGTAGGATAACTTGGCCGGGCTCAGTGGCTCACACCTGTAATCCCAGCACTTTGGGAGGCTGAGGTAGGTGGATCACGAAGTCAGGAGATTGAGACCATCATGGCTAACATGGTGAAACCCCATCGCTACTAAAAAATATAAAAAATTAGCTGGGCATGGTGGCAAGTGCCTGTAGTCCCAGCTAATCGGGAGTCTGAGTCAGGAGAATGGCATGAACCCGGGAGGCAGAGCTTGCAGTGAGCCAAGATCGCATCGCTGCACTCCAGCCTGGGCGACAGAGCGAGACTCTGTCTCACCAAAAAAAAAAAAAAAAAGAAAAAGAAAAAAGAGGTGGATAACTTGAATCAGGGGCAGTGGTTAGCTTACAGGTCATAGGCGAATTCAAAGCTTTTCTGACTGGCAATTGGTTGAAACAGTTAAGCTTTGTCTAAACACTTTAAGTCAGTAGAAAAAATGCTTGAGTTAAGATATAAGGGGATTGTGGAGAACAGGGTTCTTATTATGTAGATGAAGCCTCCAGGTTACAGCCTTCAGGAAGAATAAGTGGCAAACGTCTGTTTCAGGACCTTAAAAGGTGTCATATTCTTAATCTCTCCGAGATCCAGGAAAAGCCTGGCTGCATTATTGGAGAATCTCTACAGATGCAAATTTTCCCCACTAAAGATGGCTTTGCAGGGCAGTTGCAAAATATACCAAAGAAATATATTGTGGGGTTAAATATTTCTATTTCTTTCAGGGTCAGCTATCTGTCATGTGATGCTATGCCAGAGTCAGGTTGGAATTTGGTATCTCATTGCCAAAAGGAATCTGTTGTCAGTCTTATGATTTCTAGTTTAAAGTCAATGCTGGTCAGCTCTGCCTAAACTCCAAAGGGAGGAGGGTATAATGAGGAATAATTAGGCATGTCCCACCTGCTTTCCTGTCATGGCAGGGAATTCAGTTTTTCAGGTTTCTCTGGGGTTCTCTTGGCCCAGAGTGTGTCTGGTCAGTTGGTTGAGGAAGCTTAGGATTTTCTTTTTGGCTTACAGGTTGTGTGACTGTTTTCATACTTGTCTAATAAACTTGTATGCATATGGCAGAATTAAGTACTACACGGAGAGCTAACTACTTGGTAAATTATTACCTGGAAGCAAGTTAGTAGGAAAACTGGCATTTATCCCTATTCTACCTTTTGCTTTGGAGGCAACCATTACCTACAGATCATAACTAAATGATCAGCATGGGTCAGTTTGCAAGGAATTTCATGCCTCTTTGCATATTGGTCTCCTCTACCAGATTGACCCTCCTTCATATTCCCCATCCTAATTTGTTCTCATCCTTCCAATCCTAGTTCAAGTACTCCTCATAGCCAAAGAGTCTCCTGGCTACTCCAGGCCTTTTGAGTTCCTATTCTGAACTCCCATCCTGCTTAGAGCTGGAGGTATACAACCCAATACATGGTTATGTAATCTAAGGTTTTTTTTTCCTAAATATTTTTGTATGCCTACTTGAAAAAAAAAAAAAAAAACTAGGCTATAAACATCCTGAGTGTGGAAATGTATTCCCCTTCCATTGGAGCCACTTTAACAGCCTGACCCCAAGGTAAACGCATGTTGTATACTCAGTATATACTTGTTGGTCAATCAACTGACTTAAGAACCTGAACCAATAGACCTTGAGCCTCCATGCATTTGGGCTGTGAGGAAAGACAGAGGCCAGTTGATGAAGGACGCTGAATTCCAGGCTGTAGATTTAGTTTTGGTGGTGGATGAAACTAGGAGCCATCATAGGCAGTTATTGTTACATTTCCATGTGAAATATGGGACCAGAGGAACAATCTCAGAACATCTGTCCAGGGCTGGAGGCCAATACATATCCTCCAGATGTGACTCAGGGATCTATGAATACTCTTCCTGCTCTGTTGGCAATGAGGTAACAGGGGGATGGAGGCAAGATCCAGGGGGAAAACTGATGAAAGAGACATTACAAGGTGTACCACCTGAGAGCAGTTGATTTCTAGGTTCTCAATATTGCTCTGTAAATATCAGCATCTTAGGATCTCAGTGTGAGAAACGGCCCTCTGAGATCACCTGGCCCAGCCTCCTGCCCAGTGCAGGATTATTAACTATGTCAGGCTGATGTTAATTAGGGTCCCCTGCTGCTTCCCCTGTAAAGCTCCTTTTCTCAAGGGTCTGTCCCTCAACTTTTATATCCGGTTAGGCTACTGCCCAGAGGACATTTTCCCAGTTCAAATACCCTTTTGTTTTCTTTTGGATTCACTTCTTTTAAATGTTTTCCTTACGAACAAGGCAACAGGAAAGCGGGTGTCCAGGTGGTACATGTTGTATCTCCTTTGCTACCCCTCATTTTTCTAATTAATTGGTCCATTTTCAAAGCAAAAGCTGGCAGGCGCTTGCTCCTTTAGGGTCTTTCTAAACCTGCCAAAAACAGCCATGTTAAAAAACCTATTTTATGACTAGGTTTTCCAAAGTTACAGCCTCTCTCATTCCAACCAGCTTGGCGAGAAGGAGGCCAAAACACAGATTAAGCCATTTTCTCCTCGTTATCGCCCCATTAAGCGTGCAAAGATGCTGAGGAAGCCCAGCCTTCATCTACCTGTTCTGGCCAGGCAGCCAACAAGAATTTAGCACCTTCCCCTGAAAAGAGCCATTTATCCAATGAGTCAGGGAGAGGCTACTCCTTTCCTGGCTGGAAGAGGAAACCCTACAAGTAAAATGCAGTAAAACCTTGGCGGCTCAGAACCTCTGGGGAATGAATCATTCTGGCAAGGAAAGTTTTTCAGGTTTCTTAGGGTGACTTCCTTAGTCTTCAAAATTCAAAATAATTCTAGCTATTTTGGAAATTTCTATAGGATATATTCTGTATTTCCATGTCTTCTTAAATAGAGAATACTCACCACAAGTTGATCTTGTCTTTATTGCTGAGAGCCATCTTTGTTGACATCTATTCTCATGGCTTAAATGAATGTCATGAAGCATGAAAGACTGGTGGTCACACCCAGGATGCAAAACACTTTGCATTCTCATACCTGCATATAATAGTGTTTGTGGCTCCTTCCTCTACTGTAGTTGATGAATCTACCTTCAATATGATGTCCTCAAAAAAGCATCTAATTTACACACACAACTTGGATGTATCTCAAAGAAATCTTGCTAAGTGAAAGAAGCTAGACAAAAAGAAATAAAAGAAGAAAAGAATGAAAAAGATGCCACACTATGTTGATTCCATTTATACGAAACTCTAGCAAGGGCAAAGTCATCTGTTGTGACAAAAAGCTGATCAGAGGCTGCTTGGAGTGGGTGGCAGGGGAGGAAAAGGAGTAGGATGGAAAGGAGGGATGACAAAGGGGCATAAGGTAATTTGGGGGGACGATAGATACTTCATTATTTTGATTGTGGTGATGGTAGCAAATTGCATACTTTAATAAGTGCCATTTATTTTATATTAATTGTACTTCTGTAAAGCTGTTATGTAAATAACAACTGCACACTTATTCACCAAAATTCGTGTGGGAGCACTTGAGTACCAAGTCAGGAGGTGAACATTTAGTGAGAAGAGGGAGGTGGAAGAGACAGGCAGAACACAGGTCTTCCAAGTAGACCCCTCAGCCAGCAGGCATGGCGGGGGGGCACCTGCTCTGTTGTGTGCAGATCCCAAAGAAAAGATGAAAGCCAGTAAGAGTCACCATTCACCTAGGGCTACCTCTGCCACAGGCTTGCTCCCAGCACTTCACAGCTATTGACTCATTTACTCCTCAGGGCAACTCCAGGACATAGAGGAGCAAAAATTTTTAACCTATTTTATGGATAAAAGAAAAGAAAGATCAAGGCAAAATGGGTTCTAAACGTGAGGGGTCATTTAGAATGTACATTCAAAAGATGGTTTCCAAAGTTCTGTGATTTTACAGACCAAGATAGACCCACAGAAGTAAATACATTTATATGTTATTGTGACTAAAGTGCTTAAGAACTTTCTTACTCTTCAGGTGGTGTAATGAGAATTTGGTAACATCCTTTACTACTGCCACTGTAGTACAGGAAGTTTCCGGAATTACAAAAAGAAGAGGAATATATGTGGCCGTCACATGAACTGAAACATGTGACTGCTGCACACACATCCCCAATGTCTCCAATGCTTCCTCGTGCTACTGGCTGGGGTCTAACGTGTTTGTAATGGACGGTTAACAGGAAATTCTCATTCAATAGACAAAGCAAAATGCAATTGTTCTTTGGGGTTCCAATATGCAGACTTTCACTTACAATAAAGGGCAATGACTATGATTCAATTTTTATATAGGTTCTTCTATTATGTCACTGATTACCTACAAATCCTGGAGCAAACCATTCAGCACTGACCACACCTCAAGGAGGTATGGATGCTGAACAAATAGGATGCCAGAAATAGTCCCTTTACCTTAAATTATTGGTTTCCATAAGAAGAAACTGAGACTAATGTCAGAACCTGTTTGTATGGTATGCCACCATGTACAGTAAACTATATATAGTTCTCATGATAAAATTGGGCTTCATCAATTTCAACAGACACTTTTTAAGTTAAAAAACATTTCAAATATTATTATTAATAGGTGTCAATGCTGGGTGGGCTTAGTACAGAGCTCAGTGCCTGGCACCCAATAAACACTTATTAAATTAATGAATGGAGTCAGGATCCTCCTGCCCAGAATAAGCACAAACTTTAGCTTACCCTTGCCTTCCAATTTGACAAGGCGTGTTAAAGACTAGTTGGCTATTAGTGGCATAAGCTCCTTTAGACAGAGCAGGAGTTTACACCGCTTCAAACTTCCTGCCATGCCTAGCACAAAGGTGATGTTCTTCATGAGCCTTCAGTAAGGATTCATGAGTTAACTGATTGCAATTTACTGACTCTACAATTTTTCTCAAAACCAGTTCTGGTACAGATTGACTGTTATTTTCTAGGCATATTGTAGAATATAAATTATACTGTCAATACAAATTAAAGGGCATTAAACTATTCTTTTAAGAAAATACCCTTAAAAATGTCTGTTAGATAGCTCCTACCTGCATTATGACTCTTTCCCAAATATCTCTTTTCTAGTATAATAACTCCTACAGATTTACTCTTAGAGTCAGTCACTGGCTTTATTGCATTCTGTAGCCACTATTACAAATAAGGATTTTTTTTTTTTGCCTCTATCTAAATATTTTCATCTCTTGGTTCCAGACTCCTCTGCTTGATCCTCTGAGAAGGCAAATAATTTCTTCTGTCAATGGATATGATTCCCCAGAAGATATTGATGCATTTGGGAGTATAATTTGGCTGAGGAAGGAGATAACCTGAAACCACAAACCACCCTAAACACTCTATTATTAGCAAAGAGAAAAAAGCCAAATTGAGTTGGAGAAAAGCCTTGCTGAATGATAAATTGCCAGAGCTATGTAGCTCAGGAGATTTCAGCCCATTTACCCCAGCTGCATTTTTATGAATTCTTCAGGAAAGAACTTTGAAATGGAAAGATCTGAATGGCTGCATTTGCTCCCAAAGGTGGTCTGAATCTTGAGAAACATGGCTGGGAAATTCACTGTGTAAATGTCACCAGGCCCAAGCCTTTATGTCGTTCTCCTCGTGCAAAATTGTGTCACCTCAACGGTTGCCAGCACTTTTATTTCGATCTAAGCTCTGGACTTAGTTTAGGAACCATAATTCCAAAAATATCTCTGTAGGCCAGGATAGCAGTTGTCAACCTGGATTGAGACTTTGACTCAACTTTGTAATTTTTTATCTCTCTTTGGGTTTTTAATTCTCTTTGATGTATGGTTATGTGTGTATTTGTCTTATTTCCTCTCTTCTACTATTTTGGAAGTCTCTAAGTCTCTTGAGAGAAGTTTCTGCAGCATCCATCCAGGACCTGCTCCTTAATTATTAGTGGGCACTATAATATACAGTCATTCCTTAGTATTTGTGGGAGTTTGTACATGTTTAGCACAGGTGCAATTTTTTTCAAATATTTTGGATCCACAGTTGGTTGAATCTGCAGATGTATAACTCACAAATACAGAGGGCCAACTGTATTTGAAACCAGAATTGATTGCCAAGGAGAAATCCAGCAGCATGAAAACAATGCAAATCCACCACATTAGTTGATTGGAATGTTACAGCTTCCCTTAACTTCAGAAAAGTTTTAGAAGAGAGGTAAGAGTAGACATGGATTTTGAAGGGGATAGGATTTATTGTTTACAAATAGCTAAGTTTTTTAGACCCACCCAGCTGCCATTCAAGAGCAGAGATGATGCTTCTCATTGTTAACCCCACCTGCTGTCTGCACAGAAGAAAGTCAAATATAGCCTGAACTCCAATGATAAGAAGAGATCACTTCATATTTAGGAGTAAAAATTATTTGCTTTCCTAGAATATTTCAGAGCAGGTCTGAGGGTTTTGTGTTTGTGTTTCTGGTGCAGGAAAGTAGATGGAACAAGAATGCTAGAATGTTGAGGATTGTTCAAGTAAAGGTACATGAGGGCATATATACTATTCTGTGTATGTTTGAAGGATTAAATATTTTTAAAATTATGTAAAAACTAAAAAAGAGAGGGTTACTTCTTCACCATCCTTAGAAACTCACTGAAGGAAAAGCAGCTCCATGCTGCTTGTCAAAATTTTCATGCAGTTTTAAAATAAGTTTGTATTTGTATAAGGGGATATTACAGGAGACTTGGCTTTAGGTTTTACTTCACTGGGTTCCCAAATCTGAAGACAAAGGGAGTTAGCTGTCCATATATTCTAAAGACAGATGCCTGAATATGGATGCAATACTTGTTAGGAATATGGCTGTTGTGGGTTGAATGGTGTCATATATGTCTCCAATTATTTTATCCAAAAGTCTTACAGAACTGGGGGCACAAAAATATTTATCAATAATTTTAGCTATGTATTTTCTTATGTTCCTTGGGTTTTATGTTATATCACCATTCGTATATTTTTTCAGTCACATATTTTTTGAAAATGCATGAAGCACTTCCATGTTGGTGTGGTATGTGTCATTTTATCCTCACAACAACCACATAAATTCAAGAAGGCAGAGATTATCCCGAACTTTTAGCTCAAGCATTGTAGACTCAGTGCAATGACTTCTTTAGCCAGTGAGTGGCAATGAAAAACTTGATCCAGCATCTTGATCTTCTTATTTCAAACCCAATATTCTCTTTCTCTAATACAAGACTTTCTGAATTGGAAACGGCCCGAGGGACAGCATGTTAAGGGTCTGAGGGTGATGACTCTGGCGGGAGAGTGAAGACTTGCCTGGGTACATCAAATTCATGACCTCATGTCTGTGTGCAGAGCTCGAAAAGGATCTGTGTATGCTAATTCATGAAGTCCATATTCCATGTTCCTGTGGCCTATTTAGGATGGCCAGGCATTCTGCCTTCTTTAGTATATCCTCTATCACTCAAAGATAGGGCATGGCTTACATTCCACGTTCATCACTCCTCAGCCTCTGGCAAGGAGTGATTGCACCGTCTTGCCAGAGGCTGTGCAGATGCACTGTCATCACTTACACACAAAAATGTTTTCCCAGCCTCCCATCAGAAAGCCATGTGCTCTGAAATGCAGCCTCAAGCCTAATGATAAAATTTCCCCCAGCTACCCACACTCTTTTGCCTGTGACCAATTGTCTGTGACCAATTTCAAGTCCAGCTGGCCAGGCTTAGGGGTATAATTGGAAGCCAAAAAAAGAGCCTGTCTTGATGTAACACAAACACCAGAATCACAGTCATGGCCCCGGCCTCACTAGTTCCTTGCTTGACCCTACTGAATGAGCTGGCTGGGATATCAGTTCTACTTGCTTTCCAGGTCTCAGCTTACACCCAAAGACTCATCAACCAAGCTGGTTTGGACCCACCTTCAGTCACCGAAATCCAAAATTATTTAATTCTTTGAGCCTCAGTTTCCTCATCTGTAGAATGAGATACTTATTTTCTCTTTGCTGAATGGTTATTTGAAGGTTAAGTGAGATGATGTATATAAAGCACTTGTCACTGCACACAGTATAACCTCAATAAATGGTGTCCATGATCGCAAAGATGATAATAAGTTTACAAGTATTATTTATTATATTGCAAACCATGATGACTTGGAATTTAACCTGGGTGTCTGCTTAGTTGAGTTTACCTGTTTTTGTTTTTTTGTTTGTTTGTTTTGGCTCCATGTAAGTATAATATCTCCTTCTATCTTTTTCCTTCCCAAATAAACATCTGTTTCTGGTAAAGCACTGCACTGGGCACTGTGGGAGTTACAAAGAAGAGAAAGATGCACTTCCAGACTTGCAGGCGTTTAGAATCTCACAGCAGAGGCAAGGTACACACATATCAAACAATTGGATAACAATACAGCCTAGTGGCAATTGAGAAAAGTGAAAAAAAAAAAAAAACAAAACCTTTCATTCTTACTCCACTGAGTCTTACCGCCTCCTTATAAATTACCTCAGGTGTCAATCACCAGCTTTGGCCCCAAATGCTCAAGTACATTTCTAAATGGAAGCTTCCCTGGGACACAGTCTTTTCTATTTGTAGAGCATGTTGTAGTCTGCAAATTGATGGTTATTTGAAGATATGCTAGGGAGGAGGATGGGGATCACTGTAGAGGTGGGGTGCTGCCAGCATGCACACATACACACTCATCATCCCTAAGGCTCCCCAAGTTCAGTCTCTTTGAAATGAACTTGCCTTACCATCTTGCAAGAAATATATAACTGTATGGCCATTTCCTCCATCATAATCTGCTCCATAATACAGAAGAAATGCTACCTTGCCAAAGGAAATAAGACATTGGCAATCAGCATGTCTCCCCAGACCTTGTCAAAGAGCCATAACTGTAACAAAATAAACAAATAGATCATCAAAACATTTCTTTTCCCTTTCCCCTCACTTGTCTCCTTTTTTTCTTTCACTTTGAATGCTCCATTAGAGTGTAGAAAATTTCACAGTTTTCTCCAGCTCTGGAAAAATCGTTAGGCCCTTCTGCTGGTCGGCTTTGGAAACATTTGGAACAAATTATCTCTACTTTTGGAATCTGAATAAAGGAATGTGAGCCTCACTGGAGAAATGTGAAATCTAGGGTGGGATTCGCAAAATGGTTTAAGGTTTGCTTTTGCACACATACTTTTTTTGAGTTTGTTTGGGTTTGGAACGTATTATAAGAAAAAATAACAAGATTTGCAATGTGCTTTTCATAATTCCTTTGCTTTTCATAAAAACCAATTGGCTCCTCCTCCAGTGCTCCCCTATCACCTTGCAGGAGGAGCTCCCATCTTTAGTGTTAGGCATATGCTTCTTACATAACATGAAATCCACCAGGTAGGGTCAAGGAAGAGGAGGAAGATTTTCTGGGAAGTTGTTCTTTACCAAATCACAAATTTAATACTATTGTTATTCTATCAACTTCTTGATGTCCAAATACCCCTCCAAGAAGTTGACACAGCCCCTGAGGGAGTTACTGAGACTTCATGAATCTCAGGACTGAGTTGTCTTATCTGAGCTCAACAGCAGCTGTCTCAGGGCATAACCTCAGCACAACTGAAGTCCTGAAAAGGCTCTGACAGAGTTGGGTTTTGTCCTGCGCTGCTATCCAGGGCTTTGCCCATCATTCCTGCCTCTGGCCCAGTGGTTGATGTCCAGTGATAACAAGATAGAGGGCCTATAAGGCTGAAAGATGACACAGACCTCCTACCTGAGCCACGAGCAACTTTCTCTGAGATGCTTTTGCTGGGGACTCCAGGGCCATACTTCCTTTTGGCTCTGCAGACACAAGCACCTTCAGGAGGAGAACGTACTTGCTTTCATATGAGAGGCATAAGTAAAGAGTCAGATAACCAGGCCTGGGAAAAGGGAGCATGAGGAGGACAGGGAACAGGCAGCTCTAAAGCCTTTGTTCCAGGAGGAAAATCCCTATGGAGCAACTTTTTTTTTCTTCCACTTTGTTTTTTCAGTTGCTAAGAGGACTATGTTTACCAAACCTGCTTAATTCTTAATTGTCTAGCTAGTATACTTCCAACATTCTCTTCAGCTATTCCCATACAAACATGATATCTGTCAAGTCATGTCCTTCTCATTTTTAGTTCAGAGAAAGGTAGGCACCATAATCTTTCTACAGTTTATGAAGCCTCATTCAGAGGCTCTCTATAAATTTTCCAAGCCTTATCATTCCCTTCCCTTACCCCTACCCCTATAATTTAGGCAAATATACATCACAACCAACCAATGACATGATAAAAGTGCCTGGCCTAGTCCATCAATGGATAAATACATAAACAAAATGTTTTCAGCCTCAAAAAAGAAGAAAATTCTGACACATGCTACAACGTAGATGAACCTTGAAAACCTTATGCTATGTGAAAGAAGCCAGACACAAAAAGACAAATATGTATATGATTCCACTTATATGAAGTACCTAGAGTAGTCAAATTCATAGAGATGGAGGTAGAATAGAGGGTACCAGGAACTGTAATGCAGAGGAGAAGAGAGATTGAGGGTTTTTGAATGGGTAAAGTGTTCCTCTTTGAGTACAGTTTCTGTTTGGGATGATGAAAAATGTGTGGAGATGGATAGTGGTGATGGTTGCATGGCATTGTGAATATACTTAATGCCACTGAGCTGGACATTTAGCATGGTAAAAATGGTAAAATTTGTATGTAAATTTTACCAAAAAAAGCACCTGAGCTATTGATTTCCAGGCCCTTATTACTAGAAAAAGAGCCCAAATGCACATTCTTCAAGAGTAAAAAAATACACTAATTATATTATGGCTCCTACCAATGAGGTAGAATAGCTAGCTCGTAATAGGGAACTGTGGTGCTTAGAACCTTGCTTAAATCAGGAACACCTTGGGTTGAGCATATTTTATTAAGAAGAGAGCTGGGTAACTCTCTACTCCCTCCACTGCCAGGAATTTCCTAATGAGAAAGCTGGCTGGTTGGATGGATAGATGGATGGATGGATGGATGGATGGATAGATAGATAGATAGATAGATAGATAGATAGGTAGGTAGGTAGGTAGGTAGGTAGATAGATAGGATTGATTGATTGATATATAGAGATACCTCCAATAAAGGAGAAGGAAATTCTGGTTCTGTGAAGTCCTGGCTGTTATAGGAAAAGCTGATTTTCTGTGTTCCTGCTCTCCATCCTCACCCTCATGTAAGACCCTCTACTAAAATCTAAACTAAAAAATACAGTCTAGGCATGAGGCTTCAATGAGGCTTCCTACTCTTGGACAGGAATTGGGGGTAGGAAATTTGTAGAGCCTGCTCTAAGTCCACTTATCCAGCCTGCACGAGGAAAGAGGTGTGCCTGGAAAGGCCAGCCTCCGTGCCTTAGTACTTGGGTGCAGGAAGCACAAGGACAAGCATTCTGCCCTTTCACATAGTAACCCTGCTCACTAGTAAAATGTGTCTGCAAAAAGGACCTTACCTCTACCTAGTTCAATTAGCCTCTCCGAGTGCCAGGACCATAGGGTAGATGACTCAAAAGGAATGGTTGAAGGGGCAGAGAAGTTGGGGAGAAGGACTTTTGCTCCTGTCCTCAGCGTAATTTATATGCAGTCTGGAGTCCTTCCTCTTTTTCATTAGTGCTTTCCTATACCTTTTAGATATTGATACCATGATTCCCACATTCAATGGTATACTCCTGTAGTTTTGAGAAGATACAGAGAATCCAAAGGAGGTGCCACCAAGAGAAAAAGGGAATCATTATTTATGAGGATCTTAGACAAATTTTGGGACTGATAAGTAAAACCTGTGAAAAACATGCATTCAGGTGGAACATTGTGGCACTTGTAACTTTACTCATATGTATATTCTGGACAATCTCTTATTGTTTTTCTTCTGCCTAGGACAATGCAAGAAAAAAATAGTTTAAAACAAATGGCACCATCTTGGTAATCCCCTTTTTAATTCAGAAAGATGATAGGAAAGTGTGAAAGGGAGGCCACCCAGCTAGAAATCAGGAGGCCTGGGTGGGTGTGAATGC
This sequence comes from Macaca nemestrina, assembly GCF_043159975.1. Taxonomy (NCBI): domain Eukaryota; kingdom Metazoa; phylum Chordata; class Mammalia; order Primates; family Cercopithecidae; genus Macaca; species Macaca nemestrina. The sequence goes on from NC_092143.1 coordinate 46,607,406, forward strand.
AAGCTCTGCCATTGTATGTGGCTCTGAGTAAATCACATCTCTGCTTGAATCATCAGCCTGAATCTAGAGTAGTGGTGTAAACCAGGAAGTTCTTTGAAATCACTTGGAGTATTTGTCTCTAAAAAGTATTTATGTCTGGACTTCACCCTCACTCACTGATTCAGACTCTACATGTGTATTTCGGAGGGTACAGTAAGAATTGAGGAGTTTGTTGGGGAGGGGAACAGAGGCACACAGGTTTGGAAACATTTCCCTGGATAAATTAACATGCATCCCTGGTTAGCATCCGTTGATCAAGATTACAGCTTAGGTCACCTTTAGTTCTAGTATTCCTATGATTCTATTAAAAAACAGACTGAATACCCACCAAGAACATTCAACCTGGCCATTACAAGGATTAAATAAGAAAATAATGCATATGGATGTCCCAGAAGGTAGTGCTATACAAATGTAAGCATTTTTTAGGACTCCCATAATTCTGTGCATTATCCAAGTGGTTCATCAAATATTAACCAAACCCTCTTAGATTAGAAATTCTGCAATGTAAGTCTGGAGAATAGGATTGACACTTGGCACTTTTGCTTGAGTTTCTCCTAGGGAGAGGATGCACCATTGTAATAATACCCTTGCTTGTTTTCTGGTCATGTGAATGCATGTAAGTCACAAGAGGACAGTCCTATGAATGTATCCATTTCCCAGCAAAGAGGGAGCTGTGGAAAACCTGTCACCTATGTAAAACCTGCCCATTTTCCCCAGCTCAGAAGCTGTGTGTCCTGAAAGTTTCTGGACATCTGAGTGTGGGTCATTGACATTGACACCACCCATTCCTCAGAAGCCGAGACTCACCCATTGACTTCTAGGGGGAAGTCTCTGCCTAGAAACCTTCATTTCCATTGAGCTAATGAGAGTGCTGTCATCTAAATTTTCATTGTTTTAAGAGCAAGTGGAGGCTGACAGTCTCCCTTCAAGCTTGAATGATGAAGAGAAAACATCCCACGGCCTCATCTGGCTGGCTTGCTGCGAGGTAATGAGCCCTGCACAGCACCCATCTTTGCTAGACTGGGATGACCTTATGTCTGGTAATGCATCAGGGAGGAGTGAAAAACGCACCGCAGGTCCCGCCAACAATTCCCCCAGGATGTGCTGAATGTGCCAGTTTAGTAAATAGATCTCGAGTTACGGCGTTGGAACATATTCCAACATATTGCAACAGAGAATGTCTCAATCTAAAGGTCATACTTTACTTTGCAAAGACCCAGTGTGAAGGGGTTTTGTGTGTGTGTGTGGGGGGGGGGCGGTGGGGACGGGGGGGCGGTGGCTGAAAGGGGAATGTTATGGAGGTGAGGGTTAGGAGATAAAATATTCATAGCATTTAAAAACAAATTTCACAACCTTCCCTGGCTAATTGCATTCTAGTCTCAGTCCAGACAGGGCATTACATGTGCTGCCAGTCTTTGTTCCAAGACTTGCTGGAATTTCTTGGGATAGGGTAACAGCCCCAGGGGGTGGGGTGAGGGGGAGGAAGGGGAGCTGAGCCTATCCTGCAGAAGCTAGGAGGGTGTGACGTGATGGGGTGAGGCCAGGATGGAGTTCAGAGGCTTCAACTTTCCTGACTTCTTGTTTTCTTTGCTTTTAGAGTCCTTGGGGGAGGAATAAAAAAGGACTTAGAGATGCGAATCTTGCTTAAAATAATTGTTGGAGATTGCCTTGGTGCAGAAAAGAGTAAAAAGATTGAAAAAACTTGGATCAAAGCTGGCTTCACAAGTACAAGGAAACAGTGGATGCCTCCATGGCGTGGTTTAAAAAAATGCCTGAAGAAAGGACATTCTGGATCCACTACCATGGGCTCACTACTGAGGATCCTTAACAAAGTGTTCTACTTTGACTCAGTAGATACTTATTGAACAGCTATTATGTTTCTACTAATATATGGGGCATGGAAAGTTCAATACCTATCTTTGAGAAGCTTACTCCAATTTAATAGATGGGCATATACCCCACAAACCACTAAAGAAAGTGTTTTTGTGCTTTCAAATTATAATGTCTCTTTCACACGTTCTTTTTTGCCTTCCTTTCCTATGGCCATTAAACTTGAACTCCCCAGTGCATGCATATTACATGGAGTACTAACTGTAGTTCAACAGTCATCTCTGAGAAGAGTGATGAAAACCCAAAGAAAAACCTCCAACTTCTCAATGTCTGTTAGTGCAAATGCCCCAGAAAACAGGATGTATTTTTGGTCTTGGGAGGTGGATGGCAGGGCTGAGACTACTTACTGGTGTTTGGAACCTACCTTGGCAAACAAGTCCACTGAGACAGGAACCTTAATTTAATCAGGTGGCACACAGTGCTTGGATGCTGTGGGACATCCCTGGTCTCCCCAGAACACATTGACTCAATGTCATTAGGCTAAATCCTATTAAACTGCTAATGTTTAACTGGTTTTGAACTACAAAAATGACCATTTTAGAGGCTTCAACCTAATATAAAGTAGAATTTGAAAGAGCCACAATGAAAGCAAACACAATCAAAAGAAGGAGAGAGAATAAATATGGTAGATTTAGGAATCTGTACTTCTTAAACCTCCATTTCTCTTTCCTCCTCCCCTTGTCCATCCCAAACTTGTTAAATCTTTATGCGCAAATACTTTAAGGGAGGATATAGCTGGCTGAGGGAAAGACTCTGAAGGATGATGTTTAACACAATGGTGGTTTCTGAGGAGAGGCCTGACACAAGGAAGAGAGATAAATAATTGGGAAGAAGAGGGGACATTGCAAATGATGTATTTTGTTCTTTCATAGTTCTGTAAATAATAAGTTTACTGTTGTTATTTTTCCAACAGTCTCAATATGTTTGCATTAGTTAGAATGCATTAATGAACATACGTAGTATTTACACACCAAAAGCCTAGCTTGGTTCCCATCATAATTAGTTTACCCTGAAAAAATAGCCTTGTGAGGTCCATAAGGTCTGAATCACACACCTCAAGACCACTATTCATTAGTATGCGGCCAGGTAGTATTTTTGTTTGTTTTGTTTTTACATCAAACGGGACCAAAAGAATATAATTTCAACTTTGCATTCATCTCTGTTGTCTAATTTTGATTTCAAAATAATTATTAGAAAAAGTTTGTGTGATCTTCAGTTTATCAATTTAAGCATTGACAATAACAGGTTATGTTGGATGACTTCTCAGGTTCTTCCAACTCAAAGAACCTCAGTGTCTCTGATAAAGTGAAGAAAGTGCTGGGCTGGGAGTCACATATCTAGGTTTCAAGCTAACTGCAAATAGATTGCTGTGTGGGCTTGAGAAGGAGTCTTGATAAAGAGTATTTTGCTAATCCATATTAGGATAGAAATGGACCAGAAACCTCATGAGAGTTCAACACAAAATTCCTTGAGACACTAAAAACAAAAAGAATTTCCTAATTGCAAATGGGAGAAGAGGAGGTGGTAGATCAGGAAATGACATTTGCTGACCTGATGTATTACGAATCTACCTGAAAGGTCAAACAAATGTGTAACATTTATCAAATCGATAGTGTTCACTTTGATGGGAAATTCCACATGTCAGAACATTATGTAAGTCCCATTCTATTCTTATGCACGGAGTTGATGTCATTAGCCAATTGTCAATGGGCCTGTCCTTGGAAATGCTTTTTTAAGCCCTCAATTAGTGTTCACTATTATTCCTTATTTGAAAATAAGAATTGATGCACTGAGTCTCAGAGCGTTTAGGTATTCTGTCTAAATGGCCACAACCTCCAGGCTCCAGGCTCTAATTAAGCTGACCTAACCAATATATGTCCAACACTAAGTTATATAATTTATTCTATCCACAAATGTAAGATGTGACAATCTCAACCAGGAGGACTTTTTGCAGCTGGATAAAATGAATAAGATGAAAGTATTTGCCATTTATTCCCGCTTTGGGCTGCTCCAGATTAAGCCCTGGAGAACAAACTGTTCTTCTATTTTCTAGGATCAAAATAATCTAAACTTTTAAATATGTGTTCTGCCATCAAAAGCGTCACTGATCGATCAGAATAATTCTCGTTGTCACCCCCTTGTTCCACACCATCCAGCATGTCTCCACCCCATTCTCAAACAAAAACCAAAGCACAACAAAAATGTCAGACTGCCCAAGTCTTCAATGACTCAGCTGACAGGGCACTGCAGAATCAGCCAGACAGAACATGCCAAAACCTCTCCACCTTCCTACTGACTGGTGCCCTTTAGGAGCCTCTCCAAATGTCCCTCTGCTCTTTGCAGCAGCTCTAAAAATAGTGATGACTGTTTGGTACAGGTGCTGTTTGTGCAAATGTTCTCTTTGCATTTAGCCTGCCTGCCTCCGTGATTAGTGCTCTGCAGACACACAGCATCCCCCGGACTCTGCTGTGTCAGCTCTTCTCTATAATAGCGCGGGCGCTGGAGGATAATTCCGGGACTGCTGTTTATAGGGACTCTGTCTTTCCCTCAGAACACAGAGCCGCTTTCTTCTCTCACCCCACCATTCAGGGCTCCATGCTCCAGAACAGCCTAGAGGGAACTTCAGGATGTGTCAGTGACTACAGTTTCCCACAGAATGGACAAGCTTTTGAAAATGCATCCACTTTCCACATAGAACTGGGGTGCATGGGTGAGGAATAAAATATCAAGAGGTCAAAAGTATAGTTCTGTTCCTAGCTATTGTTTCTCGTGGGCCTTGCAGTAATGATATATTCATAAAATCGTATGATGATATTTCTGGATGGAAGCTCTGAGATCATATAGTTCCCCTGTTGTGGTTGTTGAACTTTAGTTTGCTTACCAATCCCATAGTAAGCTTGTATCACCTGCTGATTTCCATGACCTACCCCTTCATATTCCGAGTCAATAGATCTTGGAGAAGCCCAGTGATCTGTCTTTATAAACATGGATCCAGATGATTTGGATGCAGTCGATCCTTAGACCAAATAGTGAGAACCACTTCTCCCAACCAATTCTCCTGTGTAAACACAAGAAAACAGGCCCAGAATATGGAAGCAATTCTCTAACTAGGGCTGCAGCTAAGAATCCTGGTTCAATGTCTTGTTGCCCAGAATTTTCCCCATGGGAAATCACATAGCTTCCACTCAGTTCAAGCCCATAAGCACTGATGATGCAATCTTTATGCAGATTATTTGCTAGTCAGCGTTCAAAGGCACTTTTAGATGAGAAGTCAGCTTTCCTTCTGGAAAAGGAGTGGATGTTGTAGCGACGTATCCTGACCACTGAATTTTGGGGGGTTCTTGGGCCAGTCGCTGTACCTCTTTAAGCACCATATTTCAAAAGCAGTATAGTAAAATAGCTGCCTTATCTTATGATGGCAAGCAATGGAATGTGGCTGAAAGTACTTGATTTGGGTCCTTAACTGAACCTCAGCTGCAAGTCCAGACCATCTCAGAGTTGACACTCTCACCATTCCTGCCAGGCTCAAAAAACCCAGCACCAGGATCACAAGGCAAGGTCAATGCAATGCACTGCAAGGTGTCAGCCCCAGTCTGGGATTTACAGGAAAGCAGGGAGACATTCTTGCCAAAAAAGACCATCATGACTGGGGGAAATTTCTCCACCAGGGAGTCATGTCTTTGGGGAATAAACCCCTCTGTATTTTCTTTCTTACCATTCCATGTAGACGAGTTTGGGTTTTGTGACTCATGTGATTGGAGTACATGAAAGTCATTAGCCTCACCTTGGGAAAGAGATCTCGCCTAGAGGTCAAAGGGTACAACGCTTTAAACTCAAACCTTTTAGAAAATGAAAGATGTGCCAAAAATGAGAGATCATCCAGTCTAGACTCCTTATTAAGAATAATTCCACTATCCTAGCTAGCTTACAGTTCTGGGAAACAAGAGATAAAGCACATGAATAAGCTTCATAAACATTTAAAAGGTGGTACTTGTGAGAGTACTTTTAAATTTTTGCGATAATTATTAAACAAACTGGAAAACTGAGGCAACTTCGGTGAATCTGCTAAGGTCTCACAGGAATTTAATGGTGGAGTCTGGTCTCCCGACTCCTGGGAAGAAAACTTTTTCTAAGACATCACTCACAGATTTCTCAATCTTTTAAAGTACCAAACCTACCACTGGATACACTATATTTATCTTCTCTCCTTGTATGTAATAGAAAAAAAGCTCATTAGTTGCTGATGTTCTGTTTGTACCAGAACAAAGGAGAAAACTCAGCTTTTTTTGAAAAAAACAATAATATACCCTACTGAAGCTATTTATCTACAGCTACTTCCCCCAGCACAGTGACGTGAGGTGAGCACAGTTTTATGATGTTGGGATTCTGGACAATGGCAGATCAAGTATGGTGGGAGGGGGCCTAGATTGAGAGAACAAGGTGTTTACTGGAATAAAACATCTAACCCAGGCAGTCTATAACCTGATTGGTCTTCAGAAGCCCAGACTGTCTTGTTCATTCACTCAACAGTATCTATTGAATACCTCCTCCATGCTAGACATGTGCTAGGCTAATGGAAAGATGACCATGGTCCCGGTTCTCCTGGTGCTCTGGCCTACTGGATGGTGCACACAAATATACAGACAGTCCCCATCATGTTATATGTGTGAATTGTGTAATGCAAGGGTACAGAGATTTTATAGCCAACCAAGATAGGCAGTATGGTAGAGGTCAGAGAATTCTTTCTACAAGAGCCCATTATATGCCTGACACTATGTGAGATGCTGGGAATATAACCAATGCCGCTTTTAAGAGGCTTCCCTTCTGAAGCAGAAGGCAGATATATATAACAAGGTGGTAGTGCTATCACAGGAGTGGGTAACAGAAGATGGAGGGTTGTAGGGTTATCCTCATCAACGAGGCTGTCTTTGAGCTGAACCTCAAAGCATGGAAGGGAATGGACAGTCAGTGGTCCTAAAGAGGAGCTGGGGCTCATGGAGAAACTGGAGGTGAGGGTCAAAGGTGGGCAGAAATCATATGAGTGAGAAGTCTTCACTTGGTAGCCAGCCTGAGGCTCACCTGGCAGGAACGAGGAACCTGCTGCAGAGATAGCACAGGGGTCTCTGTAGTGGGGTCTCTGAGTTGGATCTGATTCAACTCAGAATCAGATTCTCTAGTCCCTTTGACAATGTCCTCATCCCCATGAGCTCAGGGGTGGCTCCAAATCTGGTGGCACATTTGGCCTTTCCTGGCATTCACTGAGGCCTCCTTGGAAGCAAGCACGCTGACTGGGGCTGAGTGATGTCCCAGCCTGGGGAGGACCTGCGAAGTTTTATTTTTTTGAGACAGAGTTTTGCTTTTGTTGCCCAGGCTGGAGTGCAGTGGTGTGATCCTTGCTCACTGCAACCTCCACCTCCTAGGTTCAAGCGATTCTCCTGCCTCAGCCTCCTTAGTAACTGGGATTACAGGCACCTGCCACCATGCCCAGCTAATTTTGTATTTTTAGCAGAGATGGGGTTTCACCATGTTGTTCAGGCTGGTCTCGAACTCCTGACTTCAGGTGATTTGCCCAACTAGGCCTCCCAAAGTGTTGGGATTACAGGTGTGAGTCACCGCGCCTCGCTCGAGAGGTCTTCCTTAACAGTCATACCTAGCATATATGAAGAACTTTCACACGGACTCCCTCACTTGGGCTGTACAACAGTTGTCAGCTGCCCTGAGCCTGTGTCCCTTTCTCTCAGGAGAAGCTTGTTCCTCAGGAGGGCAGGACCTGGAGCACGTGACCTAGTGCTGAGAAAAGCATCCCAAACCTGGGCCTCCTCTCACATGGAAGGGAAGGAGCAAGCCGCTTTCCCTAAGTGCTTCTGGCTGGTCCTCTCCAGGTCTAGGCTGGATCCCAAGCCTCCCCACAATGTGTCTGTCCCTTGGGCCTTTGTTGCTGTCTCCTCGGTGCTCACAGCCAGCTGCCTCCCACTCCTGGAAGCCTGCCAGCATCACCCTCCAAAGAGGCGCGTCTCAATCAAGTTATTTATTCACCTAATCAAAAAGGAAATAATATATACAGTTTACAGTCCTTCCCAGGTCCTAGCACCCGCCGAGGCTGGGAAGGGGTAGACACAAGGAAAGAGCTCTCAAGGTGGGGCTCCAAAGGAAAGGTGGGGCTCCAAAGCTCTCGAGGTGGGGCCCATGAACCATGAGCCTTGTCATCCATGTGACTCAGAAGCCCCCACTGCAATCCAAAGGAGGAAATGGACAAAGCAAGAGACTGAGCTCAGATTGAAGCTGTGGGTAACATCATCAGAAATAAACCAGCAGAGGTGACAGAAGGGGAACCATCTGCCAAGCCCAGGGCATTCAGAGTGTGGGGTCCTGGGGCTCCAGAAACCCAAAAAGGATGGCAAAAGCTGGGGACACACAGCTGGCTGCCTGGGCTAGAAGAGATTTTCTAGAGCTCCATGTTTCTTCCTGCCTCAGGGCTCTGACCAGAAATCATTCCTCCCCATATCACAACCTCCTTATATTTTGCCAACCCTTATTCATCTTTCAAATCTTAGCTAAAATGACAATTTAGAAGGGAGGCCTTCTCTGACCTTCCCGTCTAAAACAGGCTCCCGTTATTCTATCTCACGGATCTTTCTCTCCCTGCCTAACATTTTATACTGTAAATTATAGAGCTATTGGCTAACGTTTTCCTTAAGGACTATTTTCCACAGTGGACTACAAGCTTTACTGGGGCATAGACTGAGATCTCTCTTAAGATCTTTGAGAACCTAGCATGGTATGTGACACACAGTAGATACTCAATGACTATGGGCTGATATCATGATATAAAGTGTGCATCTGCACACCATGTCTTCACTATCTATTTATATGCTTAATCTATCTATTAGACTCTAAGTTTCCTAAACAAAAGGGGATGTGTATCTTATAGTGCTTCATTTTCCCACTGAGCCTAGCAAGGTAAGTTATAATCTAAGGTTGTTTTAATATCAACACCACAATGCACACAGTCAGGGCTAGAGGAGGCATTAGAATGCAATGGTACAGAGCTGAGAATTTGGAATCAGCTGGACCTAGGTTCTAATGCCTTAGTTTTTTTGTGTCTCAGTTTTCCTATCAGTGAACAGAGGAATGCCCAGTTCATAGGTTTGCTGTGAAAATAAATGAGGAAAGCCATGATTACTGCAGGGCCTATGGAGTGAACACTCTTCAGCTGGGTGCTTTCACTAGCTCACCCTTGGGAGGAGAGCACAGAGATTAGTGTTGGCTATTTGCAGATGCCTTCATGGAGATGTGTCCTTGAACTGATTCCTGAAGGATGGAAAACGTTTGGGAGCTGGAGGTGAAGGGAAGGGTAGTTCTGTCTTTGGAAGCTTCCTGTGCAAAGAGTCCTTCAGGTCATGTGTGTAGTTGGTGACTGCAAAGGTCAGAGCACCCAGAGTACTGCTATACTCTCCTTGAAACCTCACTTCAGAATTCTCACACTTGTAAATTTTTGAAGCTCCAGGGAGGTCCATGCATCATGAGAAGTCTAAATGCAGGATCTCCAAACCTTTATATCGGGTCCTCAGATGCCCTCAAGCAGTCAGTTTCTTTGGAACTGAGGACAAATCCGATTTCCTATGTTAGATTTCAAATGCCAGACACACTGATGCATTTACTGAAACAAATGGCTATGTGCCTAGGGCAAACCCTTCACCTTCCCCTCTGGGTCACTTGACCTCTGAGATCCCACACTCTGACCTCCTCTTCTCTTTGTCTCAACCTTTGATGCACTGCAGTGCAGGCAGCCTCCTGGTGGCCGTCATTTGCTCTCCCTCCGAGGGTCTTTTCAGACTGAGACCTTAGGTCCTTCCTAGGGCTTTCTTAGGAAGGAAAGCTGGAGACAGAGCCCACATTAGCCTGCTGAGAGATTGTGAGGCTGCAGCAATTTCTGTGGGGACTCTGCTGGCCTCTGCTTTGTACTTTTCTCCTCTGGGCTCTCCTTTGGTTCAACAGCTTCCCAAGCCGGGAGGGAGGCAGATAATGGCATAGAGTGTGGGGCACCTGCTCCATCTGGGGTCCCTGAGAATAGCTCCCATAAAAGTCAGCTCTCAGAGAGGAAGCACAGAGAAAAGTCTAACAAGCAAAATCTCTCCTAAATGCAGATGGAAATTCATAGGGACCCCCTCCCAGGGGTGCTTATGTTCTCACTGTGGTAACATCTAATTCAAAAGGAGCAATGGAATATGGCTTCGGAAGGCACTGTGTGCTACCTTTTCCACACCCACCTCTTCTCCTTTAGCTTGACATATTTCCATCTAGGGAAAATCAGCTACAAATGAACTTCAGGAGAACCTTGAAGGACAGAACTACCATGTGACGCCTGCTTGAGGATAGTGGAGGGTTTGTGGACCACTTGAATCTCACCTCATTCCCTTCTCTTCTTACGGCCAACATACCAGCATTTAGGGAACCCTCAAGCCCCAGTCAGGAGTAATCATGCATTACTTGGCCATGGGATGGGATGGTTCTGAGACACGAAGATATAATTAGGGAGGGGGTTTGCTCAGGTTCCTTCAATCCAGGAAAATTCTCAGCCTCTTGTTTACCTATCTAATCAGGCTCCACTCATTCATTGTCTAACCTCTGAGCACTGGCCAAACAGGGAAGTCATGTAGAATATTCAGATGGTAGTGTTTTTATTCCAAACGTTCGTTCTTCCCCCCCCCCCCACCTTCTGCTGTGCAAAGCACTAAACAATCATCTTCCCCATGCTAGAGTGTTAGAGTCTGCCTGTCATCACAGCCAAATGACCTTTCCAATTAGACTACAACTGGAATCAGATCTGATGCATCCTGCCTTTTCTGGTGTCTTTGATCTTGACACTCCTGTCTGAAATCACTTGTCCCACTACTCCAATGATTCAACTTCTCCCTTCTGGAGGTCCCTGTAGGTTCCCCTGCTTCCTGAGGCTTCCTCTGATGACTCCTACCTGCAGTGAGATACAGTTCCTCTTATTGTCAGGGAGCCATTGATGTGCCTTCTGGGGTCATCTCTTACCTAGTTCTGTTTTTATATGCTTAACTCTAGCCCAGCATTTGTAGACTAACCTCCTCTCAGACTGGAAGCCACATTCAGTCCATGCAACCCAGGTAGTCAGCTACCACATGCTAACATGAGGTTTGCTTCTGTGGACACTCATATTATCTTCTTAATTTGTGATACATCAGAAGGCAGGGACAGTATCTTCCTTATCTTTGCGCCCCCTTTTATAACTCTACTCCAGTGTCTCACATGCAGTAAATGCTCCTTAGCTTGTGGTTGCTTTATTGTTAGTACCATTAAATTTCCCCAGACTTCGAAGGACATTACAACATTGTTGAAGGATTTTTGGTCTTTTACCTCCAGGTGACACAGTCCCACCTAGTACATCAAAAAATGTGCCTATTCTCTGCAATTGCCAAGAGTCAGTGGAGCAAGTTTGTCAGAACAGATACTCCTTATTTCATGGAGGTATAGATCAGTGCAGGGGAGAGGGGAGAGGACCTCAAGGCAAGAGACATAGGGTCACATCCCAACTGTGTGACCTTGGGCAAGTCCCTCAACCCTTCATTATCCTGGTGTCCTGATCTGCAGTATAGAAACTGTCCACACAGTGCTTTACAAACTGCAGGGTGCTGTTTCCATGTGAGGTTGAGTGAGGCCTATGAGGATTATGGCTTCCCTGAGGACAGTCACAATCTCTGTATCTTCAGTATTTCATATTTTAACCAGCAGGGGCTTACTACATATTTATGGAGATTCCACTGAGAACATATGCAGTGGTGTATCTTGGACAGGGGCAAGGTGCCTCTACCCTAAGGTTTAATGGATTAAAGTAAGACTGATATCGTTTCCCTGAGAAGAAATGCCAGTCATCCTCATGATCAAGGGCAAGGATATTTTCTTTTCACTTTGTTCTTTGACCTCTGTGGCCATGAAGACCACATCTGGCCTCTTCTGCTGTGCTGTCTGGTATTCTGGCACATATTCAAGACACACTGTGTCAGCCCTGTGCTGGTCACTGGAGAGACAGGGACAAATAAGGCAACCTTCCTGCCATTGCACGGATGGGCCTCCATGACTTTAAATCTGCTCTTCTCTCAATTAGAAAAGAACCCCAGGCCTTTCTGAAGACTGAAATTCCCCTCTTAGATTTTCAACAACAACAACAAAAAAAAACAGGATGGATGGCATAGTGAAGGCAAGGGAACAGAAAGCCCTTTTCTAGGAGAACAGAAATATCTGATCACACACAGACAAATAATCTTCTGATAAGAACAGGTAAGATGTTGAAACATCCCAAATAATAACACTAATAATAGTTAAAGTTTACTGAGCACTTTGTTATGCCAGGCACTGTTCTAAGCACTTTATGTGCATTAACTCATTTGATAGTCATAATAACCCTATGGACTATATGCTCTTTTTATAGGTAAGGAAACTGAGGCACGGTAGCTTGTGAAATATTACTGAGCTAGAACTAGGATTTGAATTCAGGCAGTCTTACTCCAGGATCCCTGCTCATAATTATCAAGGAGAAGATATTTAATTGTCTCATTAGGTCTATATAATTTTGCTTATTATATAGCAAAATTATATAGACCTAATGAGAGATGGTATAGCAGAAAGTACTGGGAGGGGAATGGGGTCTTTGTGGGTTTGAAGCTTAGTCAAGAATCTAGTTGCCTCTATGACTCTGAGCAAATGACTTCTCTTGGGTCTCAGGCCCTGCAGTCATGGAGAAAGAAGGTGGGGGTAACTTAGCTCCCATTCCTCATATTCCTAGTGTGGAGCAGGAAGGGAGGCCAGCCCAGCCTTCCTCCAATCCCATCCTAGAAGTGGGCATCTTGTCCCCCTCTTGATGAAGATATGTATTCTTCCCTCACCAGAGGAGAATCCCCTCAGCTCATCAAATTAGTCTGTTCAGTATGGATGTCATCCGGTTTGGTGGCTCTACATTTGCCCCAGTGAAAGCTCCACAGGGGACCAAGGACATCATCAAACTTGAGAGGATAAAGCCAGCTGCATTGCATCAGCAGGTGCCCATTTGTCTCAGAAGATCTGGAGCACCAACCCTGGGCGTGTGGTGGTGGAGGGTGTGCACCTTGCGTGTACTCCATCAGTATCACTGCCCAGGCCAACTGGCTTCCCTGAGCCTTTGGTCTTGGGGCAAGAACCCTGCACCTGCAATCAGCACATCCCCCGCCCCTCTGTGGTCTGCAACTCTGGGATGCGAAGCTGGGGAGGGGGTTGAGTGAGGCCTGAGAGGAGCCTGAGCTCTCTCTTTGGCTAAGTAGACTGGAAAACGTGAAATTAACACACATTGTTTATTTCACGCTCTCAGCCTTGCCTGCACAATAGCACAAATTAAATTCTGCACTAACCAGACGAGCAATTAGCCCACAGCGAAGATCAGGCTTTCAGCTGATTGCAGAGGCATTCCATTCACACTATTTATGAAGGGAACAAACTTACTGAAAATATTTTTGTAGCAATAATTTTTTCTGATCCACATTTTCCCCCCATTTACTGCATTACCCCACACTTCCTGGTATTTGAGATGATTTGGCTAGGTTTTCTGAAGAGCACTATGGAGTTCATCAAAGAGAAATTCATCTTGGGTCAATACCCAGTAATTAGCATCATTTTCATTGAAAACGAAGCTGCTGTCGTTTTGAAAAAAGCAGGCTTTTTTTTTTTTTTTCCCCTAGTCTGAAGGTAGCCTGTAGGAGGATCAGAGATCTTGCCACATCTAAGACCAAAATCTCGAAATCCTAGCTGTTTGTCTCTCATATTGCTCACATAACCATTTTACCTATCCTACCAATAAAAATAATAAGAGCTTACATTTACTATAGTGCATTGTGAGAAAAACAAAACACTACGTTAAGTGCTATGTATGTGTAATCACCCAATGATGGAGGGCCTATCATTATTTTCATTTTATAAATGAGCCAAACAAAGTCCAGAAAGGTTAGATAACTTCCCCCATAGTCACACAGCTTGTAAGGGATGGAGCAAGGATTTGAACCAGAGCCCATATGTCACTCACTGTGTTGGACTCAATGGCATAAGGACTTGGCCACTCGCTAAGCCTTCTTGACTTGAACGTATCCATGACTATTTTTAGATAGTCATAGTTGGTCTCCAGCATCAATGGCTTATTTCATTTCTGTTCTCCCATTCTGACGCAGCTCTCATCTCCCACGTCTTGGCCTCTGCACAATCTGCCACTCTCTCCCCATCTCTATTCCCCTGACTTCCTTAGTCCCTGTCAAGAAGCACAACTGCCAGATCAGTCCTCCTAAAACATTACTTTGGTTACAACACTCCCTTTCTCAACAACTTAACTTTGAGGATGTTGGCTTATCAGAACCCAAGTGGCTAACAACAGCTGACGCAGTGGCTGTCAATCAAGAATGCATGCACGTCAGAATTACCCAAGGAGTTTTTCCGTCCTTCAGAAATGTCAAATCTGAATGTCCAGTGGTGGGACCAGGCATTTGAATATTTTTTATATAAGTCATATGTCTTTAACTCACCTCTACTTAGGAGCTCCAAGATCTTACAGTGGGGGAGTAGAGTATTGTGATCAGGAACCCAGATCCTATAGTTACCCTGCCTTGGTCCAAAGATTGGCTCTGTCACTGGAAAACTGAGATTTTGGGCAAGGCTTTGAACCTTTCTGTGCCCAGTTCCCTCCTCTATAAATGTGGATAGGAGTATACCTATCTCATACAGTCCCTGAAAGGATTAAATGAGATTATGTGTTTAGAGTGTGTAGTGCCTAGACTATAGCAGGGGCTAAGTATGCTGATATAATTACTAAGTGATATTTCAGTGACTTCGCTCAGCATTCAAAGCTCCCTATCACAGCCTTATGACTTTTCCCTTCAGCTTTAGTGCTGCTACTCCCTACCATAAACTCTTTCATCATGTTTATTTCTTTTTAGTATGTGCTGTGTATGCAAAGCCTAAAATGCTTTTTTCTTTCTTGTTCTTGTTGGCTGACTGGATACCAAGCCCGAGGCAAGAATTGGGTCTTATACCTATTATCTCAGTACCTGCCAGTGTCTGAAGCTGGCAGGCACACAGCAGAAGTTTGTAGAGGCCTCAGCTTCTGGATCTGATTAGTAGCCATTGCCCCGGGCCTCTCTAGGCCAACAAACAGTGCCAAGGGAATTGCCACTGCCATCTCTGTGCTATTTGTCTATAAACCCTCTCTAAGGAACTGTTCTCGTAACCCCACTAGCATTTGGCCTGCTGTACCCCGCCGTCCTGCTTGCTTCTTCCTGCAGTCACTGATCTGCTTTGGCTTTAATATCTGCCTGAGCCCTGCTGGCCAGTAAGTCATCATATCCTTGCCCTGGTCATCTGTGCCTTCTTGTCACCCACAGGCCAGCAGGACACATCTTTTTGAGCACATCTTTAAAGTAGGGTTGACTTTCTAGTTCTATAACTTCAACTTCAGCCACACTCTTTACCCTCCATCTGGGCTATGCTCATAGTTTTCACTTGCTTCTCTATTCAGTGACAGGCTCCTTGAGAGTGTGGGGTACATCCACATCAATAGAACCTCATGATTACATGTCTTGCTGTTACAGAGACTGACATAGTGCACATGTCACTTACATCTCTGAAAACAGCACAGGTCCAAACTGTAAATCCATTTTCCCTGTCCCTTGCCTCCACTAACACATGCAAATATATTTCCTAGCAATGCCCCATGGCACTTAGGTTAGTGTTCTTTTTAAGCCAATATCTAGGAAATATTGGTAATGGCTGATATCAGTGGACCAAATTCTAACTCCTGCCAAAGAGCTTGCATTCCCGTCTGGACTTTGTAGCTTGTTCAGGCCAGTTAACTTCAATTAAGTTTAGTTTTCTACATGCTAATATAAATTAGCAATAATGATGCCTGTTTTGCCCAAAACACTGATGATCATACCTATCAGGCTGGCAAAGTATGATACAACTAAGTGTGGGTGAAGAGGTAGCACCATGGAGCCCTTCAGTGACTGCTGGTGGACATAACATGCAAAAGCAATATGGTGATATCTGATAAAATTGAAGATCCACATACCTTATGACCTAGCAGTTTTACTTTTAGGCAAACCCTAGAGAAACAAGAGCTTAGAAGACAAGTACAATGTTCATTGAAGCATCATTAAGATGACAAATATGAAAAAGAACCTAAATGTCCATTGACAGTAAGTAGAGTAAATAAATACAATATCCATCGACAAGAATACCATAGGCCATAGAAAAGCATGAATTATAGTCCTATGTATCGATATGGATGAATCTCAAAACCAAACTGTTGAGTGAAAAAAAAAATCAGGATACCTACATTATAGATAGCTATGAAATTTAATAAACTGCAGACTGATATTATTGTGTAGGGCTATATATATATAAATGGAGAATGATGAACACCACATTTAGAATAACGATTACTTCTGAGGCAAAAGGAGGGACATGGGATAGGAGTTATTACACAAGGATATACAACCTGATCTCTGTAATGTTTTATTTCTGAAGTTGGGTAGTGGCTACAAAAGTGTTCCTTACACAATTAATCAAACTCTTGTAATGTATCTGAAGTATTTCACTTAAAAGTGCGCAACAAATTTTTTTTTTAAAAAGAAAACTAATGCTCTGAGCACTTTTTATCACAAAGTCCTACACCATGAGCAGGTAATAGTCTACAGAGAAAAGAACAGTGGACAAGGAGTGACTTTCCACTGGACTGTAAAAAATCAGGGGTTGATTTTGAACACATGGTTTCATCCACCTTGGAGTCAGTTTTTTTTAATCTGTACAATGGGAATTATACATCTGTACAATGGGAATCGAGGCAGGAGGATTGCTTGAGCCCAGGAATTGGAGGCTGTAGTTAGCTATGATTGTGCCACTCCAGTCTAGCTGACAGAGAAAGATGCTTTCTGAAAGATAAAAAAATAAAGTGCTTCTGAGAATTATAGTTACCCATATTAAGAGAAATCCTGGAGTCCAATGGGAGGGGAAAGATTAGGAAAGCGAGGACAAGAAATGAAAAAACCCTCCCTGTGGAATAAGGGTGTCTTCCAAATGACATGATGGTGGTTTTAAAATTTTGGAGCAGCCTCCCATGTGAAGCCCCTTATACTGTGTAGTTCCAGAGGATAGAGCCTTGGCATAGAGAAAGGAAGAACTTCTTTAAAAACAAATCTCTCAATGACTGGATCAGAAATCTCCAAAACTGAGGCTGAACTCTACCTGTTAGGTATTCTGTAGAAATAATGCTAGGAGAACAAGGAAGGGAGAAGTCGGGACGCCTGGGTCCCTCCTAAGTCTGAGTTCCTGTTCAGTAGTCCCAGTACTTTCTAAAATGACTCCTGTGCTATCCCAGTCATGGAAACCCCAAAATAAACAAGCCACTCAAATGATGTCAAGAACGGATAGGAAACAGCCAGATGGCCACAGTGGCATTTTAAAGTATTGTGTTTTTGTTATGTTCAGACCAGGGGGAAAGAAAATCCTGAATCAAATAATAAATATTAGCATTAGTTAACCAATTATCTTTATAATGGAGTTATGATTTGGCCATCTGGATGGAATCACACTGCAAGGGATGGCAAGGCAACCTGAGAGGAAGGGAGGGAGGCGTCACTAACAGCTCCAAGGAAAATCACCTCCCAGATGCCAGGACAGAAGCACCCTCCCTCCGGGCAAATTGTGAATGAGGGGAGGAAATCGTGTGACTGGAGAGGTAAACTCATGCAGAAATAAAGGAGGGGCAGCTACACAGGATGTGTAATATGGTGGTTCAGGCCAGGTCTTAAAATATGTTTTTTCTACTTACTGATTCTCCAAATTTCACTATTCAGTATGATATGAGTGGGAGTCCTAGAGTTAGACCACGTGGGTTTAAATTCCAGCCCTGCCACTTAATAGGCGGTGACCTTGAACAAGTTACTTAGATTTCTTAGATCTTGACTTCTTCAGCTGCAAAATGAGGATTTTTAGGTGGAAAAATACGCACATACACACATAAACATGCATGCAGAGCTTAACACATAGTAAGAAACTTACATGGTTTGGGTGTGTGATCCCCAGTGTTAAAGGTGGGGCATACTGGGAGGTACTGGGTCATGGGGCAGATCCCTCATGAATGGCGTGGTGCCCTCCTCATGGTAATAAGCGATATTCTCGTTCTGAATTCACATGAGTTGTAGCTATTTAAAAGAGCGTGGCACCTTTCTCACCTCTCTCGGGCTCCCATTCTTGCCATGTGATGTGTCTGCTACCCCTTCATCTTCAGCTGTGATTGGAAGCTCCCTGAGGTCCTCACCAGAAGCACATGCCAGTGCCACGTTTCTTGTACAGCTTGCAGAACCATAAACCAATTCAACCCTTTTTCTTTATAAATTACTCAGTTGCAGGTATTTATGGCAACACAAACTGGCTAATATAGCATTCAATAAATGTTGGTTCTTATAGTTATCAAGGCCAAATTTCTCTTGCTTTCTCTAGTGTTACAAGTTTTCAACAATTGCTTTCATCTTGACATTAGTGAAGAAATTATGTCCTTATTATGAGGGTAGGTTTTTTATAGAAAGTAGAAGAGTATGAAGGGAGAAGCCTGGCTGTGGAAGGATAGAGAGCCACGATGGAGTGCTGGGGGGAGAGCAGCCTCATTTCAGTCTTAAAAACACAGCTGAGGGCCAGCCTTTGGGAGGAGATATATGTTCTCCGCTCCACAGCAGGCCATTTGCCTCTGAATTCTTTGTGCTTCCCCTAGAGGTTAGTCTTTTCTTTTCTTTCTTTCTTTTTTTTTTTTTTTTTTTTTGAGACAGAGTCTGTGTCACCCAGGTTGGAGTGCAATGGCGAGATCTTGGCTCACTGCAACCTCCACCTCCTGGGTTCAAGCAATTCTCCTGTCTCAGCTTCCTAAGTAGCTGGGATTACAGGCATCTGCCACCACACCCAGCTAATTTTTTGTACTTTAGTAGAGACAAGGTTTCATCGTGTTGGCCAGGCTGGTTTCTAACTCCTGACTTCAAGCGATCTGCCCCCCTCGGCCTCCCAAAGTACTAGGATCACAGGCGTGAGCCACCACACCTGGCCGAGGTTAGTCTTTCTAGGTGGGTTTTCTGAATGAAGACTGATGCTCTCAAGAAGATGGAGGTTCCAGAGAGCAGAGGAAGAAATGTTTCCTATGGCAGCCCAGGCAAGAGTGAAGCTCTTAACTCCTGCACTGCAGATCATGAGCCGTGAGCATTCCTGAGCTCGCCTGGCTGCCTTTGTCCTAGTTCTAATTTGTCTTCTGATGGTGGAGGTGAGGGATTACTTTAAGAGGAGAGAAAGAAATGAGAACAGACAGTTCTTGCGGACCCCAGAAAGAGTACCTGAACAAGTGACTCATGCATAAGGAATCACTTGTCTTTAGAACAAGATCTTAGCTGCCACCCAGCTGAAACCTTTACCTTACAAATGAAGAAGCTTGTTCCCGAGATAATGCTGTGGCTTGCCTCAGTGACATCGTGGCAAAGCAGGAACGAGAACCCAGGTCTACTGACCTCGACTCTGGTCTCTTCTACTCAAGCTGCGGTTGGCAGATTATGACCGTTGGCCAAATCATGAAAATGGTTTTTACATTTTTAAATGGTTGAAAAGGATCAAATGAGGAATAGTATTTCATCATATGTGAAAATTACATGAAATTAAAATTTCAGTGCCCATGAAGTGTTCTCGGAATACTATCAGTCTCATTCATTTCCGTATTAGCTATGGCTGCCTTCATGCTACGAGGGCAGGGTCCAGTAGCTATGACAGAGACTAAATGGCTTCTGCACCCTCAGATCTTTTTTTCTCTGGACCTTTGCACAAAAATGTTGAAGATACTTGCACTAAAGCATTTTACTCCTATGCATAGGGAAATAGATTTGAGGTGAAAAGATGATATGAGGTACCTTTAAGGCACTTAGTTTTAAAAATCTTTTCTGTGCTTTGAATGGACTTGTTCAGAAAATCTGAGCTATGCATCCTGCATACCCAGTGGCCCAACACTCCTTCTCACTGCAGTGGGGAATCTAATAATTAGAGTGTTAATTGTGTTCCTGCCCAATATCTCATAATGGGCTTCTACTCTACTGATAAGGGAGTGGACAGAAAGGAAGACGTGCCTGTTCCATCCATCAGTGAGAACTAAGGAACCTATGCCTCAGTCCCTCCCTCTCTGAAAGGATCCTGATCAAATGTTATTAGATATTAAATATGCATTACTGCAAGCATTAATTGAGGATTTAATATGCTCCCTAATTAAAGTTTGGTGGCGAGAAGTTCATCATATTTAGAAACACAGTATTAAAAATCCTCAGAAACTTAATAAAATTGTAAATCGAAATATCTTCTCTGAAATTAATGAGCCAAAATATTATAGCCAAGCAGGAGTCAGCCATGTCTGGAATTCTGAAGGTCATTTGGAGTCATAAAAATGCAGTTTTCAGTTTTATGGTTTCCGAACAATAATAAGGCTGAGAAGAAATCTGGCAGGGGAAAAAAAATCATCTTCGCTACACACAGCAATTAATAAAAGAAGAAGCCATGCGTTAGTGACTTAGGCAGAGATGCCAGGTCTAATTGAGAGTTCACATGATGGGCGGAAGTGGAATGGGTGGTGGGTCAGGGAGGCCTGGGGAGGGTTGGTGATAAAGAGGAGAAGAGAAGCGTCAGAGAGGCAGAGGGAGAAAAGTCTAATATTAATACTAAAACCCATCTGAAAGGAGCAAGAACTTTCAGCAGAGGATTCCATCCAGGATCCTGGGGTGGAGAGTCCCACTCCAAGTGAATGCTGAACTAGATGGCATCCCAGTGCGCATCAGTAGTAAGACTTTGAAATCCAGTGACCACTGATGGACACATTCAGCCGGAAAGCGGTAATAACATTAAACAGTCATATTGGTTTGACTCACCCTTGGGTGCCCCCTAAATAGGCTCAGGGACCTCAGACTCCTTCCTTAACCCACAGGCCCACTTTGTGCCTTATCCTGTCTCCCAAACAACAGGCTGTCTGCCCTACCTCTCACCTAGACCTTGCTGTTGCTCCTGAAATGCTTTGGCCTCCCCAGCCCCATCCCATTAGCTTTCTACATCTGGATCAGCACTTTCCCAACCCAGGTCACAAGTCAGGCTAGAGGCACTCATTTGTATTTGACCACAAACACTGTGGAATGATTCTCAGGGGTTGTTTCTGCCTCTCCAACAGTCTCGTACAGGCCCTGCAAGGGCAAGGAAATGCGTATGTATTCTCTAACAAAACACTATTTGAGCTGTGTTAGACACGGTTCACATGCTAAGGAAGAGTTACCCCACATTCCTCAATGAAACAGGGAGCCAGGCTTCCACTCAGAGAGGGTTCATGAACTTCTTGGGCCTCTGAGTCCTCTTTTCTGGCTGTTGAATCCGGACTGGGGTTATATCCTGACTGTTGTCTACATCTCAGGGTCCTGGGGTAGAACTGTATAGTTAGGTTACTCTCTCCTCAGCACTCAGAGTCTCGTCTTGTCTTTTGCTTCCAATACCAGCTATAGATCTTCCGTTCATTTGTGATAAAGAATGATCACTCCCTTCCCAATACACAGACCACCCTTCATCTGGGCTTTGCATTTTAATAAGTCACAATGCCTTACACTAAGTTCTAACCATGGAAGTGGCAGAAAAGTCTGAAGGGCCTTAGAACTTTCTTTATACCACTCAAAATATCTCATTTCAGCATCTATTTAAGTGCAGACTTGCCTATCCCTTCTTGAAAACAGCTTAGAAACAGAGACAAAAACAAAACCGCATTGCTGGCCACAGCACAAAGCACAATCCTTGTCCATGAAGGAGAACCAGTGGGCTTGTGGCTCATTTAGTCTCACCATTTCCATCCCTTATGCCATGAGAAACCCACAAGGAATAGTCTCACACTGTTCTTACATTTTTCTACATTGATTCTTAATAATTTTAGTGGAAAAATCCTTTTAAAAAGTAAAATACATTTTTGCATACTCCCAGTTGACTTTTGTTATGTGTCTGTGAGGAAAATGTATACGTACGTGTGCAATTAAAATTCTCTCGCGATGGCTCCTTGGTCTTCCTAGAGAATGGTGGCCCACAGGTTAGAAAATTCTGCTCTACATCTTTAAGCTTCATTTGTAGAAAAATAATATAAACCCTGAATAATGTAATCTCTGAGTCATCTCTTCCATCAGTTGGGATGTCTAATAATTAGAAAAACCCTTCAGTTATTAATTCATCACCACATCTTGCTAAAGCTTCTGCTGTTTGCAAGACTCTGTGCTAGATGCTAGAGGAGCAGTGGGAGCATTGACTGGTGGGAAGGGGTGAACCTTACTCCAATATTAGTGTTCCACGGACCATCTTGATCTTTTAGCTGGAAACTTGATCTTTCGGTCAAATGGAAGGAGCAAAACCAAAAATAACATATTGATAATAGACACATTTACAAAAGTAACACTGTATGATCCACTGGTTCAACTGGCCTATCACGGATTTGCCAAGGTGTTTCTGTCATAAATATTATCAAGATATTCCAGACCCATGAATATTAAGAATATAAGTCATTGTGAGAGAAGCAGAGATGCCTCCCCTTATGGCACATCATGGACACATGTCAAGCCTGTGTATGTGCCACCAGGACAAGAGCAGCAGTCAGCATTGGTGACTATTCCCAGCAATGTCCACACGAGGCCCTGTCTTGCCTGAGCTCCCCAACCCTGGACACTTTAGTGCGTTAAAGCAAATTGAATATGGCCCGAGGACTCCGTATTTCTATATTTGAGTCCTTGTGGATGAACTGTAACCCAGCTTAATAGTCAGACAAGACTGAAAACCTAACTTAGCAGTATGCAGCTGTAACAATAACTGAGTCTTGGCCAATCCCAGCAGCCATACTTCAACCACTCATAGACTGCTAAGTGTTCAAACTATGTTCAAATAAGGCAAACGCCAGCTGGTAACCAAGCCAGCTGTTTCTGTGCCTCACTGTCGATTTCTGTACGTCATTTCCCTTTTGTCTATAAATCTTCCTCCACCATGTGGCTGCGCTGGAGTCTCTGTGAATCTGCTGTGATTATGGGGGCTGCCCAACTTGCAAATCGTTTCAATGCTCAATTAAACTCCTTTAAATTTAATTTGGCAGAAGTTTTCTTTTCTTTTTTTCTTTTTCTTCTTCTTTTTTTTTTAATCAAGTGAAATTTCCTTGATCAACCACAACCTAAGACCCTGGCTTTGTCATCTGTTATGCAAGACTGGCTTTTACCCCCAGCTACCCAGCACTGCCTGCTACAGGAGAGCTCTTCCTGAGGAATTGTTTTGGTAGCTTGGCTGGTTAATGCAATTTGGATATTCATCACTTACTACTTTATATTTTTGTTAACATTTTATATAAACATGTCGTATCTCCTTACATATTATTCCACATGTATTTTATAAGAAAAGACGGCATCTAATATATTCTGAATTTCCCATAGTGGATTGCTGTACACCAGGCATATGAGACTACAATGAATATTATTTTTCTTTCAACCTGAGTGTCCGTTGGCTATAGAAAGAAGACCCTAACTCAGGATTGACAAATACAAAGAATAGACAAAATAAAGACCTCTGTTCCTAGAGAATGTCAGGAAGGCAGACATTGTGGAAAGATTAGATATTGAGATGGGAAAATAGACAAAGGGCCCAGACAAAGAATCTTGAAGCCTCTGTCCATAACTTTCTGAGAGAATTTGGACAAAGTTATTTTCCTTCTGGGCTTCAGTGACCACATCTACAGAATGAAGTCATTGGAAAAGCTATTCTGTAGGGCTCCTACTAGTGCTGACATCTGATAATTCTTATGGCTCCGACCTGCCTGCAAGCAGTAGTACAGACCAACTCTTATTCCACTTATTCCAACCCACAGCAGTCAGAGACATTGTCATCTAAAAAACTGACCCATTGAAGATCCAACCTCAAGCTATCTTTCATCAATTGTAACAAATATTGCCCGAGAGCCTTGAATGATGCTATATTTTTGAAAGGAGTACCAAGCATCAGGCATGGCCTCTTCCTCTATGAGGTTTCCAGTACAAATGATGAGACAGGAGACTTCAACACAGATGATGATGGTTATGATGCAGAAAGGATAAATACCCAACAAGGTGGCCGTGCAAGACCTGCAGGAACCCAACAGAGGGAGTGAGACTTCAGGGCTGGCCCTGTAGAGAAAGTTTCAAAGACAGGTGACTCTGGGGTGGAATTTCAGAGAAGGGTCTGACCTGAAAAAGAGGAGGATGGACTTAGGAGAGAATCATAAGTAAAAGTATGATGGTGAGAATGTTTATGGCACAATCAAGGACAAATAAATGGGCCAGACTGGTTGGGACAAAGGTTTCCAGGGAGAAGTGACAGAAGACTGTTCAGGATACAAAATCATTCCAACAGACCATTTGATGTTATGGAGATAAAACAACCTGGTCAATGGATTGTATTTTCTTTTTTCAAAGCTGTTACTTTGGCTCCTAGCTTCACCACACAAATCAGTTTGATTGAATTGTGCAAAAACAAATTTCTGATATCAGTCACAATTCTTTAAGCCAAATGCAGGCACAGATATGGGTGTCTGTGAGGCCAATAACCAATTTTCCTTAGTTTTTATCAGTTACACTATCTATGGCAAAAGGGTAAGACAGAGAGGTAGGGCCTCAGGACACAGGCCTGACAGGGTTCTGTGAATGGAGGTGGCCTCTGACTAGGGCGAGTGGGACTCCAGGGACTACTTCTGCTGCCTCTGAAAGTCTAAGTTGTCTTTTTCCACTGGAAGTGGTCACCTCCCATCCCAGTGTGGAAGCTCAGTGGGGCTGAGACAGAAGACTGATGCAGCAAATCATTCGCTTGAGATGGCAGAGTTGAGAACACAGCGTCGGGGTTCTAGTCCTGACTCAACTACTAACACCATTACATGATCTTTGGCAAGTTCCTCATCCTCACTGAGCCTCAGTTTCCTGATCTCTAAATTGGAATACTATTGCTCACCCTGCCCACATTACCACGAAGATGCTTTATAAAATGGCAAAGTGTGTTAAGAAGAGTGGTGAGCACTGTGCCTCTGGCCCAGCCATCAGGCAGACGACCTGCTTATATAGGAAGTCACATCATCATCTACTTGTTGTCGGCCCCAAATTCTTCCTATGCTTCAATGCCAAAGTCACAATCTCCCCCTCCTGTCAGGTAGGCAGCGTCTCCTGTGGTATAGCAGAGACGTTCATGCACACATCTGCCTCCTTTATCAGGCTGCCAGCTCCGGGGGAGAGGAGCCTGGAGGGTGCAGAGCATAGGTTCCCATCAGACATCACTGGGTTCAAATCCAGGGTCTAACTCACACTAGCTATGTGATCTTAGGCAAGGAATGCACTTCCCATCTATGTTTCTACTTCTTCACCTGTAAAATGAGGATAATAGTAGAACCTACCTCAGAGATGCTCCAAGGATTAATCATATTCATATATATAAAATGCTTAAAAGAGTGCCTGGTTTATAAGATCAAAGTAGTCAACATTAGCTATCAATTATTTTTATTTATGAAAAAAGGTGCTTTTTAAAAAACTTCACATCCCCTGCATCATCTAGCCCAGTGACCTGCACATAATGTGTAATAAACTTTTTTTGATTAAGCAAATAACTGAATACAAGTCAGGATTGTCATTAGTTTCACATGAAATGGAAAAGAAATTTTGCAACTTCTTAGGACTTTAATTTGGGAGGGTTCAGCAGACCAGCATATTGGTTAATTACAAGAACTTGAGACAGACACAGCAGGTTCTGTCATTTAACTGGCTGTGCAAACTTGAGCCAGTTACTTAACCACTCTGAGCCTTAGTGCCTTCCACTGTAAAATGAAGATACAACAGTCCCTAACTCACTAGTCCTGTTGAAAAATGGGAAGAGATGGTAAACATACAACACATAGGAGCCTGCAGCCCCTCAGAGAGGGCTCAACCCTGACCAGAAGGATAACTGTGAGGAAGAACAAAGTGACGCCAGACTGGATGGTCAATCTTGTTTTTTTCCTTTCTCATGATAACCTTCTCTTTTCAAATGTACCCAGGTCAAACCTAGGCCTGATCCGGAGACGGACGCTTAAGGATGTCTGATTAAGATGTCTGAGAGGCTCCTTCTCTTGCTGCCCAAGATGCATAAGGTGAAACCACAAACCTAATTACCAGCCAAGTAACTAAAATATCACCCCCTTGCACGTCTTCACCCCAGCCACAAGTATCAGCACCTATGGGGACAGCCTCAGAGAACAGGCCAAGACACGACAAGTACTAGAAACTTTCTGCCTCTCTCAGGCCAGGACTTGAGACAAGACATGGGGGGTGGAGGGGACTTGGTGCTGCTGCCTTTTCCTCAACTGCATTTTAAAGTAAGAAGGATGTGCCAGGCACGGTGTCTCACACCTGTAATCCCAGTACTTTGGGATTTCAAGACTAGCATGGCCAACATGGCAAAACCCTAACAGTACTAAAAGTACAAAAATTAGACAGGTATGTTGATGTGTGCCTGTAATCCCAGCTACTTGGGAGACTGGGGCAGGAGAATCATTTGAATCCAGGAGGCAGAGGTTGCAGTAAGCTGAGATTGTGCCACTGCACTCCAGCCTGGGTGACAAAGCAAGACTCCATCTCAAAAAATACAAAAAACGAAAAAACAAAACAAAACAAAACAAAACAATAAAGTAAGAAGGATGTTTGTGTGTGCGCACATGTGCATGTGTGTGCGCGCCCCTGGCTTTTCCTGGGAGCTAATCTGTGTCAAAGGACAATGAAAAAGATGGCAAGAAGACAATAGGCAACCTGGCATGCAAAGCATTGCTCTCTAATTCCCAGTCTTTACACAGAACATTAGAAACTTGCTAATGTGCAGAATGCTGGAACTCTCTAAAAAGAAAGGGATTCTCATTCACCAGGGGCAGCTTGGCCTCGTCAGCAGTTACTGTGGAGCTTGAATGTACCCCACTGGTTTATGTATTAGGAGCTGAGCTATCTTCCGGTGAACATTGCCTATTCAGAACCCAGGCTGAATGCTGTATCTCTTTTACCGAATTCCTAATGTGTCAAAGAATCTAATTTGCAAAGCAAAACTACCTTTTAGCCAGAAGGCTTGTGTTTGGCTTTATCAGTTATTCTGCATTTTTTTTTTTTTTTTAACAACTAAATAATGGCTTTTCAACCAATGGGTCAAGTAACTCAACTCCAGACTGCGTCTTTGAAAACACAAAAACTTTTGAGAACTGTTTCTTCCTTGAGAAAGATGTCATTGTCGTATTTAAAAAGCAAGGAATAAAACCAGGTCTCTGGGGGCACAAGGTCCTCCCATTGAATTAGGTCAGAGAATCCTCTTTCCTTTTCTCCCAGAGAATCATAGAGAAGGCTGAGTGTAGGAGAGATTTAAATTGGGTATCTTTTTTAACTTTCCATTTTCATAATTAGAATGATGCTAATATACAATCAAACGTTAATCACATTCTGACGTGTGCTAACCTCAGTTGAAAGCCAGTAGACAGATGGTCTTTGATCAGGTTTACTAATCTAAACAGGAGGCAGGAAAATTAAGTGATTAGGGCCATGGGCTGGGGAATGGAAAGTGGGCTAAAGGGGCCTCAAGGAAAGAAAATTCTATGTTGAAATGATCTGATCAGAAGGGAGTAAACAGGTCTTCACACCACACTTCTTGCTATGCCCTTGGATTGGTGTAGCCTGGACTCCCAGTAGATTTTTGTATGCTACATGGTTATATTTGCATCAAAGGGGAAACAAGCAAGCAAACCGCTGAAAATAAATGGGTATTTCATGAGCCTTTTCTCCAAGTAACAGCAACAAGCCTGTTCCTGGATGACTGGCTTTTCCCATGTTACTCCACCAATTACTGGGATGTCTCCTCGAACAAATGATTCTGGAACACATTTTCCTAAATCTTAAATGATCTCTCTCGCCATTTTATAGGGAATGGTGTTAGGAATTTTTTTTAAATGGTGCTTATGTGTAGTTAAAGGTAATAAATATTCAGAAGATATTATATTATGATTATAGGTTTTCATGGCTCTAACTGTGGCTTGATGAAGTAAATTTGTCTTTGAAGGATTGTTCCATTTGCTTTTAAAACGGAGACACAGGCATAAAGTTCAAAATGCTTCTTTGTCTTTAAAGTGAACTTCTTTTGACCTTTTGAGTGAGTGGCTTGTCACATTTTATCTGTCTCCTAAATAGGATTGTAAAGTCTCTCATTCAGGGTGATGCCTATACCCAGCAGCCAAGCCATGTGGTCAGTTCTGTGGGTGCCTGCTCTATGCAGAAACACCTGACCTGGACCCTGAAAAAGACTGGTCAAGATATCTCTATTTGTCCAGCCAGGAATGGTGTCTCTGGTCATTCAGGAACTGACTCTAACATGTTTAACAATTTAAAGTTTAGAACATGCTGTTTCCTGACTTCTTAATGATCACACAGGTGCTGGAGAGGATGTGGAGAAATAGGAACACTTTTACATTGTTGGTCGGACTGCAAACTAGTTCAATCATTGTGGAAGACAGTGTGGCGATTCCTCAAGGATCTAGAACTAGAAATACCATTGGACTCAGCCATCCCATTACTGAGTATATACCCAGAGGATTATAAATCATGCTGCTATAAAGACACATGCACACGTATGTTTACTGCGGCACTATTGACAATAGTAAAGACTTGGAACCAACCCAAATGTCCATCAATGATAGACTGGATTAAGAAAATGTGGCACATATGCACCATGGAATACTATGCAGCCATAAAAAGGATGAGTTCACGTCCTTTGTGGGGACATGGATGAAGCTGGAAACCATCATTCTGAGCAAACTGTCGCAAGGATAGAAAACCAAACATGACATGTTCTCACTCATAGGTGGGAATTGAACAATGAGACTGCTTGGACACCGGGTGGGGAACATCACACACCAGGGCCTGTCATGGGGTGGTGGAGGGGAGGGATAGCATTCAGAGATATACGTAATGTAAATGACAAGTTAATGGGTGCAGCACACCAACATGGCACATGTATACATATGTAACAAACCTACACATTGTGCACATGTACCCTAGAACTTAAAGTATATTTTTTAAAAAAGTGGGCTTGATATACCTGAAAATAAAATAAAATAAAATAAAGTTTAGAACATGTACCTTCATGTATATTTTTTTCCAGTGAGCCATCCCAGCAATCCTGTTGGATCAACCAAGTGGATATATTTACTTCCATTTTGTAGATTAAGCATTGAGAACCAGGAAGATCAAGTGATTTGTCCTAAATCCATAGCTAGCAGGTAATAGAGTAGGGACTAGAACTGAGTAACTTCCAGCACAGAGCATCCAGGCTGATATGCTACCCACTCATCTTTACCAGCAAAACACTCTCATCCACATTAGTTCTTAGAAGACACAGTCTTCAAAATGCCATCCTGTTGAAGGATGCTAATCAAAACTGGCCTGATTTGATGCCAGCTCTGTCATTCATCTCCATTGTTAAACTAAACTGTAATTAATACATAAAAGATGATGATTACACTGAATTAGACAACATATCAAGAGAAACCACAGTTTTAGATTGTCTTTCAGTAGTTGCTGCACCTTCAAGAAATACCACCTTCTAACAAGGCATTACTGGGTGGATAGACTATCTACACATCACCCATGATCTCTTGTATTGATTGTTAATGTCCAATATTTTTCTTCTTTCATTTGCCAATGATACAGCTTCCTATTCATCTTCCAACCTTCTTTCCTTCTTCCAGCACTGAACTTTTATTGTTTTCTTCCATAGGGGAGCATGTAACTTTAAATCAAAATAAGAGGCAGAATAATAGAGGGTCTCACATCTGGCTTCCTGACTCAGTATCAAAATATCTTACAAGCCCTCAAAAAGAAGCTATCAAAGAGGCTTAAAGGAAACAATAAACATGAAAATAACAATAGGTTATCTGAAAAGGAGAAAAATATCTCAGCCAGCAGAGACTGACATTTTTATGATGGTTACCCTGGGAAAAATACATTCAGAAAAAAAGTTGTCATACATTTCTCCCTAAAGTGGGGAAGTCAAGACCACAGCTCTTCAGAAACAAGCCTCCATCACTTTCCCTGAAAACAGAGCCTAGGGACTATCTTACCTCTACCAGTGGGTCTAGAGAGCTGTCTGGGGTGCCTAGCAGGGGAATACAGTTACTTATAATTAACGGGCCCAAGAACAACATTCCAGAGGGAAGACTGACTCCCTGATCCAGCATGTAGTTTGAGGTGGTCACCTGGAAGATGGAAAGGATCAGGAGACTGGCTTAGCTAATCCTTCATTAACTCCTGGGTGCCAGATGTTCTAACCAGGTTAGCTTCACATCTGGGTTCTCTATCTAATGCTAGAGAAACACTCCTGTCAATCTGGCATTCAATTATATCCCAACTTACTTACTACCTGAATAAAAAGCTGATGTCTCTGTACCGCAGAGAAGGTTTAGGGTCTTCGGAAGGCAAGAACAGTTCTTTCCTACATTTATACCTATCCCACCCCACGCCAGGACCCGGCACAGGAAGGAACTCGGAAGTTCCCCTCTCTTTTACTTCATTTTGGAGGCAGAGTTCTTAACCTGTTTACCTTTGTTTCCCCAGAGCCCTGTGCAAAGGCTTGCACATTATGGGTAGTTATCAAATATTTGCTGAATTGCATGTCTGGTGCTCAGTTAAGCTTGTTTAATGCAAAGAGAAGGCGAGGCTTCAAAAATTACTTCCAAACCTGTCTCTGACAAAAACAGCTAAGAAATCATAAGAGTAAAAATATAGCTCATACTCACTACCTACTAGATTGAGTACTCACTATCCACTAGATTCCTCACTAAGTATCTTTCTTTAGTCATAGTATTTATGCTTACAACAGCCTCCTGAGGTCAGTATTAGTTATCATTCCCATTTTTCAGATGGGCACATTTAGTGGTTAATGCAGTCCTATAGCTAAAGTCGGGATCTAGAAACGTGTTTCTTTGATAAAAGAGACCAGAAAGGGCAAGTGTAAATCTAGTCTTTCACTCACTTCTGTGGTCCTTCAGATAGTTCCCACAGCCAATGTGATTGGTGGTGCAGAAATCAGTTATCAAGGTGAAAAGGCAGGCTTCAGATAGATAAGGCCTGTAAAAATGGACTGAACATGACATGCCTTGCTGGGAGGACTGATGGAAAGGATTGGGATTGCTTCCGAGAAATGTGCTGATTCTTATCTGGCAGTGACTGTGCCCTGACCTCTTCTAAGGAAAACACATCTAGGAAAATGTTTGTAATGGGCTCTTTACTAGTTCTCCTCTTCAGCGGTGGAAAGCTACAGACTGGGAAAAGAATGGACAGCTACTTAATGATGACCTTGGGCAGCCATATGACAAACCATTATAATGCTTGTCATGGTCACAGTCACAACTGCAACTGCCAGTGGAGGGCCCAGGGACTTAGAAGACAGTGAACAGCTGCATTTTCCATGAGTATTCCCCTATTCCTAGAAAACACGCTTTAAAAATGTATATTAATTACATGTTAAGGGGATGCTGTGTGAATGGACAATGGAGAACCAATTTGAGAAAATAACCCATCATTGGTCTATATCACAGTCTCCCAGTGGTCCAAAACAGAATGGGAAAGGCCTGTCCCTCTGTGCCAGGAGTGGCCCGGGGACTCAACTCCAGCACCACTTACTGCTTTGCTGTGCAAGAGCAGGTTTTCTTATTAGCTGCTGCCCTTGAAGTGTGGGCTTGTAGCACATTACCTGCCCACTGGAGGTTAATCGATGCATGTAAATGAGTAAAGGAATGAAACAATAAGTATCATGGTTCATTAAGGATTCACTTTAAAGAATGTTGTATGCTTTCAAAAAAGTGAAAAACAAATATACGTATTTCAAATGTTTTTTTTAAAAAGCTTTAAAATGAACTGGGTTCCCCAGACTGCATTTCACAGATACTGCCGTATGTTTGGTCAAAAATTGAGTGGGGATGGAGGAAGGTCCAAGATCAACCGAGCTTGAACATGTAGTTAAATCAAGACAAATCTGATCTTTAAAGTGGGTTTCCAAGTTTGTAAGATGCCAGTGTGCGGTGTGTTTCTTTATGAAGAGTTTGTATTGTGCAGCCAAATACATTTGATCGTGGAAAATCATCTTCAAGTTATACCTATTAACATTTGCAAAACTCCTCTGCAGAAGACAACATAGCTTAGGAAGCACTTAAAAAATGTATGGTGCCCAAGCAAGCCACGTTGCATATTAGTTATTTTTTATACATTCCTTCCAGAAATTCTACAATATCCTTATAGTTCTAGAAGATAACTGAGCGAAATGCAAAATGAATAACAGCTTGTTTTTGTCCTTAAATGTCTTACAATTGAACAGAAACAGGTAATCTAACATTAATACTGGCTAATATTCATCCCTTAAATTGACAAGGATACACAAAATACAGGATGTTTTCACTAGAAAGAAACTGTATTTAGAAGTTAAGAGAAGTAAATAAATTAGTCTAGGCCCTATGGCATAGCTGAGAAGTTACTTTCTTAAGTAAAAATCTAATACTTGCTTAATGACTCTCTCTCTATATACATATTCCCACACAAAAAGGCAGACATAAAAATATCTGGCTATTTGATATTTTAATACATATTTACATTTCTGAAAGGTGTGAAGACTCTCATTCTATGCGGAGGGCATCCTTTGATAACTCACCATTCACATGAATGGTAAAATAAATGACCCTTTTAAGACAGTATCTATTTTTCCCCAAATGTGAGGGATATGGTGAACTCTCCCCTTGATCCCACCTACTTTCTTTAAATTCTGTTTAAATTCTGCAAAACAAGCTATTGTTTTGCATCTCGCTCAGTTATCTTCTGGAACTATATGGATATTGTAGAATTTCTGGAAGGAATGTATAAAAGATAACTAATATGCAACGTGGCTTGCTTGGACCCCATACATTTTTTAAGTGCTTCCTAAGCTATGTTGTCTTCTGCAGAGGAGTTTTGCAAATGTTAATAGGTATAACTTGAAAATAATTTTCCACGATCAAATATATTTGGCTGCACAATACAAGCTCTTCATAAAGAAACACACCACACACTGGCATCTTACAAACCTGGAATCCCACTTTAAAGATCAAACTTGTCTTGATTTAACTACATTTTCAAGCTCAGCAAACTTGTGTGGCCTGAATAGGACAAAGTTAATGTTGTGAAATATGATTCTCCTACTTTTCCCTCACTGCCCCTTCTTCTCCCAATTCTCAGCTTAAATAGCACTTCTTGGGGGGACCTTGACTGACACCTCTAATCGAAATAGGCATTTGCCTTTAGTCTCTCTCATTGTCTCTGGTTCTTATAATTGCATACATATATTTTATTGTATGTCTTCCCCTATTAAATTGAACTTCATGAAGACACGTGTTGTGTCCATTACATTGACCACTTTCCCCCCAGTACCTGCAACTCTTCCTGGCATGTGCTTTATGGATACTCAATAAATATTTATGAATGAATACATGAATGAATGAATGAATGAATGAATGAATGAATGAAAGAAATAACACCAGACTTAAAACTGAAATGTGGCTATAAACTCATACACCTAAGTACACACATTGGAGTGTTTTGCACATCAAAAAAGTTCTCCATGGGATATTTTCTGATGTATTTACTGCCTTAAATATGTTTAGAATTCTCCTTTTGGAAGGATCTTTAGAGCTTGATTCAGAGTGTTCTGATTTCATGAAACAGCAGAAATCATGCAGACCTGAATCTGGAAAGCATGGACGGAGTCATATTTTTTTGGGGGGTGGGGGTCAAGCAACAAAGCTTGTCACTTAACTTGGAGCACAATTTTTGAACTGAAAATTCTTGCATATCACAGATAATCTTGAAGATCATTAAGGAGCCACTGGGAGTGTACATGAAAGAGGGCAACACTTACTTGAATATTGATTAAAAATGAGTGTCTTGACTTGAATGTTTTATTTCCTAACTTACAAGGTTAATGAAACATCAGAACAAAAGTAACTAATGCATCCCAATCTTGTCAATGGTTTCTAATTGCTCAGGCAATATCTAGGCCAATGTAGCCTGTCCCACCACCAACAGGGTTTCAAAGTCATTGTTAGCAGGGAGTTATCAATTTCCCGTAAGACTTATTTGGGGGACCCTATTTAAAGAGAAAGAATAATAACTGAATGGTGTAATGGAGATTCATCTGGTCTGGGTACAATTGCCCCCACATCCCACTCCTTTCTTGCACCATAATGAGATCATGTGTGAAAGCCTAAATTATGTAAATGAAAAGGCTCCACTAATACCACTGAAATATTCCCGGAGTGTTACACTTGACAACCTCAAAGTACATTTCACACTGCTAATGACTTCATCACTAACACAACTGCCATGAGTCAAGCAGTTTCCATGGTAACGCCCTAGTACAGCTGTTTACCCATATAAAGTATTGCACCTACTTAGTTACATATACAGACAGATCACTAGATTCCTAGGTACTGAAATTGAAATAATTCAATTTTCAATGTCTCTCTTTATGAAGTGATTCTGCCAGCTATAGGGATTAGCATATCAATGTGACTTTGACAGGGGTTGCTGCAAAAGACATATTTTGCAGGCACTTCATGTCAATTAGAGCCCTAACTGTTTCATGGAATAATCATTCCTGCCAGATTAAGGTCGGGCTGCAAGGTAATTTAATTGGTGCCATTATATGGAGAAAAAAAAATGCTCTAATAGAGTGCATACACTGTCTCCGCCAGGAAAGGGGAGGGCTGCACAAAGCGAATGGCTGAAAAGAATTGCCTTCTTAGCCATTTAGAAAGGATTTAAAAACACCACACATGCCAGAATGGGAACCTCTGAGATGCTATTTCCTGAATTATCTGGGAGGAGAACTTTGAAGGACAGAGAGGATGTTGGCCAGTTTGTGGTTTTCTCCAAAGCATGTCCCCCCACCGCCCCCCGGAGAAACCCAGAATAGCACGACGACAATTCGATTGATTCGTCACCGTGACTCCTGTGTAGGCTTGAAATGCTCTGGTTGATGTGCTGAGGGGGGATTCATTCTTGTGCGGTGGGGGAGGAACATCCACAAAGCAGACGGGAAGATCCCTAATGTGCCAACGGGTGGTGTTCAACCACTACTTTCTTCTTCTCCTGAAGAGTGGCCGATACCTTTACTGTCCTTTGCTGTCAAGATTTTCTAATATCGTCCCCTCTTGCCTCTGAGGACACTGGCATGGTTCCTGGTTTCCCACACTTGCGAGGTGAGGAGAAAACGGCTGAGGTTCTGCGTAACTAGGGGCAATAAGAAGCACCACCCAAATTTCCTGATCTTGATGGGGAAAAAGTTGGGAAGATATTCTTGGAGGGACAGGTAATGGATCTGAAGGCATGTTCGTTACCAATAACACATTTAGTTCCTTCACGCTCACTCATCATTCCCCATTAATACCATGCAATGTTTATAGGAGAGAAAGAAAGAATCATCTCATCTTTGTTTTTGTTCTCACTCTTACTCGATCTGAGTAGTCTCCCAATTTGAAGTGCTCTGAACCTGTTAAAGCCTTATGCATCCTATACTGTGAGAAAAACTATTTCGACAATTACTCACACATGACTATGTATCAGTAGTAATTGCTTTATATTTTCACATCTTATATCTTCACCCCTAGCATTTGTGACTTGAAGGTAGGAACTGTGTTTTTCATGTCTATATAGTGCCTGGTTGCCAACACTCAACCCACATGACAGTACTCTCTAACATTCAAAATTCTCTAACATTTATTGATGATGCTGGGAACCATTTTTAAAATATGAAAGAAAGCAATGAATCTTGGAGGACAAAGTTCATGCAAGGAAATTTACTGATTGTCAGAGATGGTCTCTAATGCCTCTAATTTTCCAAATTAGAGAAGCTGTACAGCTTTGTCTCAGGCAGCGCTGTGTTCTATTTTCCATAGAAATATAATGCAAGCCACATGTGAAATTATAAATTTTCTAGTAGCCACATTAGATAAGTCAAAATAAACAGATGAAATTAGTATTTTGTTTAATCCAACATATCGAAAATATCATGACAACAAGTAGCCAATAAGAAAATCATTAGCGAGATAGTTTACATTCTTTTTCATGTGAAGTCTTCAAAACCCAGTGTGTGTTTCACACTTACACATCTCAGTTGGGAGTAGTCACATTTCAAGTTCTTAGTCAGATGGGGCTGGTACCTACTGTGTTGAACAGCACAGGCCTAAAGTCTCATTGCCAGTTAGTAGCCAAGCCAGGAATAGAACCCACATCTCCTAACCCTCTGGGCAATATTCTTTTCTCTCCCTGTTGCATGTCAACCTCAGCCATAAGCCCAACCCAGCAAATGCCTCTGAAAAGACCCTAGTCACACAAAGCCTCTAAGAAGTCTCAGGAAAAATCTAGTTTGTCTTGGTTTTAACAATGTGGGCATAAAAATTTTTGCAATGGCACGGGAATAAAGAATGGAACAAAAGACTTCTGGGGACCACTGGTGGGAGCAGGGAGGTGGGTGGGGTGGAAGTGTTGACAAATTACCTATTGGGTACCATGTTCATTACCTGGGGGACAGAATCAGTCATATCCCAAAACCTCAGTGCCAAGCAAAATACCTGTGTAACAAACCTGCAAATATGCCCCCGAAATCCAAAATAAAAGTTGAAATTTTAAAAAAGAACTTCAAAACAATAAAAAAAATAGTGCAACGAAAACTTTTAAAGGCTGATGGGAGAGAGAAGATGAGCCACAGATGAAATCTTGGCAATTGAAGGTCTGTCAAAGTTATTATCAAGAACTCATTGAATCTGTCCATTTTGTCCTTGAGGGAGGCCTCACTCCAGGTACTATATTTCTCTTTCTCAGTGTAAACAACTCATCTATCAGGCCACTGAGCGATCTTCTCGAGTTGTTCAGGTCTTGCATCTGACTTTGACAGTAACCATTTAAGTGATGTTCAAAGGAAGCAAAACCCATCCTTGCACGACACATTGGCACTTCTAAAAGGAGAGAGTCTTTGTGACTTAACGTTTCGTCCAGGGGAACAGACACCGCCTCCTTTCTGCTCAGCCCAGGGAGAAGGGTGCTTTTAGGGGAAACACACAGGCTTGGGATAGACAAGGGAACACACAGGATGCCAAAGGAGTTTTTCATTTGGGGACATATATTATATTCCAGAAATTTAGCCAAATTGTACCTAAAGCAAGACTCCTAGCTGCCCTGGCTAAAGGATGGGGAAACAGTCAGGAAAGTTGACCTGTGGTTCATTAGGGTTTATCAGCTTTGTGAGCTTTTAAAAAAATAGGATTGTCACCCTTTCATATTGATAGGTAGATTTTTGTTTCAGGGGAATCCCCAGAAGATTTAATTAAGGGATTTTCATTAAATTCTAGCTTCAAGGGGGCTCAAAGAACTACTATGGAGGTGACTGGAGGTGGGGGTAAGGTGCCAGTTCTCCTTTGCTTGAGTGCTTCAGCAGCCCCCTCACTACCTCCCACCTTGGGCTGGTGTGGATCATCTACCAGGCTAAAAGGAAAAGGTAAAAAAGAAGATTAAAAATGTGATCAGAAAATAAGCAATAAAATATAACGAAAGAGAGGTGGATATAATAATTAAAGCAAATGATGGGCAGCGTATCCAGCCCCTGCCAGCACTTGTCTACCTTTCCTGTAGAAAAGAAAGGTGGCTGTTCTTGTTGAGGTGGCTGAGAATGAACAGCAAGTGTCCAGGGCCCCAGTTTGCTCAGGGCTTGGGATTACTCTTGAAGGTTCCCAGCATCTGCTCAGGCAATGAGATCCTGGGTTAGTGAGCAGCAGGCAAAGAGCCCCGGGGCTCCTTCATTTACATTTAACATGAGTTTGTAGAGTATGATCTTACTGCATTAAGGTGGGATGAATCCCCACAGGAACTACAAGTAGGATTAGGGGCACCTCCAGCCCTGTCTCCATATATCCTCTTGGAGGTGAGAGCAGGGAGGCAGGTGGGGACCGGGAATGGCAAGATCCATTGTGTTGATCAAGAGGAAAAGTGCAGGTTGTCTGCACTTGCGGAATGACGCTCTGTGAGTCACTGAAGAATTATCTCAGTTGACCCTCAAAATTGGGATGAGGAAGGAACTATGATTCTTCCCATTTCTGCAGCTGCCTAATGGCCAAAGGTTGTAGCCTCCTCAATCTTCTGATCTGTTTTGGGGTGTCTGGCAACTTAGACCAAATAGAGAAGCTAGAAATTATAAGAAAGAATATTCATGCTTGTTCCACTTCTATCCAGAAGCTGCCAGGGCACCAGAACAGACGTACTTGTAGGGGAAGGGCCTTTCCTCAGACAAGGAGAGTCAACTATACCCCAAAGTGCAAGACATTATCGTCACCATCGCTACTCCTGCCTCACTGAGAGTGCAGCGTGGAGCCTTGCATGACATCTGTTTGCTCGAGTCTAGGGTGAGACAGCTCACATGTCCACGTGTAGAACTGATCCTGAAGCACAGGGTTAATCACTGGGAGGATATGAGGTTTGCCTGAGTTTTTGGTGATGAACTCTTGTAAACCCATCAGAAACACAAGGAAGCATTCCTGAGGAGGAGGGTCAGTATCAACAAATGCTACCATTTGCCCTAGTGAAGAGCTTTGTAGCATTCACTTTCTTCATCTCATTTTAAGCTTGCAGAAGCCCTATGAAATAAATATTTCTGTATCTAAGATGGTTACTCCCATATTGCTCCTGTGTAGGGAGGAGAAATGGAGGCACACAGAATTAAAGCAACTTGCTCAAAGCCACTGGGCAGGAGACAAAGGGAGCTAGGACTGCAAGCGAGTTACTCTGCTCTTAGGATGGCATATTAGGACTGTCCAGTATCCTTTGGGGTCAAGGATGGCCATGGCTGGCTGTGCTAGTGTAGGTCCTGTGGGGCTGGGGAAGACCATGCTTCATCCGCAGCAGCTGGTATCAGCAGAGGGAGAAGACTCGGTGGTATCTGAAAGAAGGTCAATGCAGAGAATGCTGCCCACATGGCTCGAGAGGCAGGAAGCCCGGGCAAGGATCCAAAGGGCCTGGAAGCCAGGGAAGGTGGAAGTTCACAACAGCCAGCAACATAGGCAGGCAGGAGGATAGGCAGAATGAGGAGGGATCGTTTAGTTTTCATGCCCACTCTGTGGCCTCTGCTTCCATCCTTGAATTGCACAGAATTTTCATAGCATCAGAACTTGAGAGAGGAAAGCCACAGGCAGCAAAGTCCAGTACAGCCCCCACTCCTACCCTGTCCCCATGAGCTCCACCAGTCTCACAATGCACCCCCTTGCTGTGGGCCACGAGTTGCCTCGCTTCACATGCCTCGCTTCACCCTGCCCTGCAGGGTCTTGACCAGCACGCTAGGTTCACAACACTTGCACTCCAAATCCAATCAGTCCATTTGTTTCTCTGAGCTGACGTGGGTAACAATCAATATACTGTTCTTGCAAGTTGTAGTAATTTCTCCCAAAAATATTTACCAGATTCTACCTCTTTCTAATTAATGCTGGCAGGTAATCCCTCCTCCCACAAGGAAACAATTCCCTCTTCTAAGCAGGCGTGCAGCTATCCTTCATCCATGACAGCTTAGACACAGGCAAACAGGAACAACACACAATACCTTCCAGAGGCTATTTAGGAAAAGGTCTTTCTGTTTTGAGTCTCTGTGGGGTTGGTTGGTTTGTTTTAAATGAGACAATGTGCAAATGGCTCTCCTTAGGAGAAGGGAGCTCTAATGAACAAGGCTGGCCCATTTTCCACTGGGTAATGAGTGCACACAGGTAGCTGCTGGGAACAGTGATGTATTCAGTTGTCACCCTGATTTTACACTGGGGCTGGGTGGCCTGTTTAATATGAACATAAATCTATCACCTGTTTTTACAGGTTCACATGTGGGGAGCCAAAGTCTTAGAATAATGCATGCTTGGTGTTTGCAAGATTTGCATAGCCCTTCTGTCATTTCCATACCATCTATGAGCATTTAGAAGTACTATATATTATAGACCATAACACAAACACACATACACACACACACACACACACACACACACACACACACACAAAGTTGGGGAGAGTGAGAGAGAGAGAGAGTGTGTTATGCATGCATTAAAACTGTGAATGTCAATTATAAAAGAGGAATTTGGGAACATTGGAAAACCCCCTCAGTTTCTCAACTTCTTAGAGATAGAAGTAGGAGATGAGCAAAGGCAATATTTGATCTAAAATTAACGCAGCCACCTTTAGTCCTCTATAAAATGAAAGTAGATATCGTCTTAGTTTTATCCATCACCAACATTCTTGGATTCTAAGATTTGGAACTCGGTGTAAATGAGAAATTACAAATCAAGTTTTAGTAAAGGAGAGAAGAAAGGCCACCATAAAATGAGCTTTGGGCATGCGCAAACGTGGGATGTAACAAGTGGCACTGAGTGAGGAGGCTGGAGGTGCCAGAGACTACATTTGACACATTGCTGAATCCAAGCATCTCTGAGGATTGAATCAAGGCCATGTGATTATAGGAAGAAAGATGGAAATAATGAACATGGTAAAGAGGGTGCTAACAGTGATAAAGGTGGCTGGGCATTTCCCAGGTGAAAGCTTGAGTGTTTCCTAGGAAGTTTGGAAGACCTGTCTTGGAAGAGCACCTGGCCAATACACGGTGAAAATGAAGATTTTCACTCAGATCAGTATTCAGCTCCCCAGAATAGCTACAGAAATTGTTAAGCCAGAAAGTGTCAACTTCTAAAGCTACTGTACCCTCTAGGGCAGTGGTATGGAGCCTTTTAAAATTACCAGTGTTCAGGCTCCAAACCAGACCAATTAGGTGAGAAGCTGGGCCTGGGCGCAGGCATTTTGCAAACTTCCCAGGTGACTCTAATGGGAAGCCACGGCTGAGAACCGCTGTTCTGAGGAAATGTAGTGCAGAATCCTCCAATCAGTGGCCAAACTGTGCCCCAAAGAGGAGACCACACAGGCCCAGGCCCTGAGACATGTCATGCATGAAACTCTGACTGTGACTCCCTTTGTCAGTAGATAAATTCATCTGCTCCGGCTGGGAGCAGTGGCTCACGCCTGTAATTCCAGCACTTTGGGAGGCTGAGGCGGGCAGATCACTTGAGGTCAGGAGTTCGAGACCAGCCTGGCCAACACGAGGAAACCCCGTCTCTGCTAAAAATACAAAAATAAGCTGAGTGTGGTGATGCGTGCCTGCAATCCCAACTACTTGGAAGGCTGAGGCAAGAGAATTGCTTGAACCTGGGAGGCGGATGTTGCGGTGAGCCGAGATTGTGCCACTGCATTCCAGCCTGGGCAACAGAGTGAGACTCCATCTCAAAAAAAAAAAAAAAAAATTAATCTGCTCCAAGTACAGTACAGTGACTGATGGAACAATCACTGGCGTGCAAACTGTTCTTCACTGTAGTCCAGTACTTGGATTGTAATTCATATCCAGTAAATGAATAAAAGTCACTTAGCTTCTTTGGGCATTAGCTTTTTTATATCAAAAAATAGATAAAATTTAAAGGATTAAACCATTCAATCTCCAAGACCCCTTCAAATTCTAAAATTTGGAAACCGATACAGATCCTCTATAATCTATCTCTATTCTACCAATAGAACATATCACCCTCCACATTTAAAATAAACCTTCCAAGGAATGAGTTACGTAAGATGTTAATATTAGGGGAAGCTAGGTCAGATGAGTATGGGAAATCTCTATATTAATTTTGCAATTTTTTTGAAAACCTGGGATGCTCCAAATTATTCCAGAATTAAAAGTTTATTTAAAAAAGAACCTTCCCATCCCACCGGGTGGTTTATTCCCTGTCTTCTGAACAGGTCATACAAATCAACATGTTTGAGTTTTTCCTGGGCTAGCCTCCTCTTCTGAATGTTTTTTTTCCTTTCCCTCTGTCTCTTCCCTCATCATTCCTATTTGCATTCCGTACTTCTAGTTCATAGATGCACTAACTAACCTTTGGATTCTTTCAGTCCCCAGACTCTTATTTTGTATTTCACCATCTCCTCCAGCCCTTTCTGTTCTCCCTCTTCATTCAGGTTTTCTCATCAGTCAACATCCAACTAGGGAAAAAGAAACAGGGAATCTGTGACAGAAGTAATGCAAAAGATGAAAAGTGAAATGGGGAGATGAGAGTGAGACTGCAATGGAAACAGCAGGAAGTCACTCTCTGTAGGCTGGAAGGATGAAGGGAGAAGGTAGTGCTAGTAGAGCCTGGAGTCCAGCTGCCACTTTCCCTGGTGGGAGTTGGAGCCCAGGGCAGGGTGGGACAAGGCATGGAGTAGAGACTTAGAACATGAAGGAGACAGCGCCTGCCAAAACACTGCCCAAGACAGAGAGGGGGAGAAACATACTACTTCCTCCTTTCTTCTTGCCCTCCAGTCTCCCAACAGTGCCTCCCATTGGCCAAAACAAGTCAAAAGCCAGATGTCATGGATATCTAGGACACAAGGTATTACAGGAGTCAGCCCCTGTGTGATACAAAGCGAAGTCAGGAGAATACAAGGACTGGTTCTGCAGGCAGAAGGCCAAGAACTTACAGTGTTCCATGTGTTAGCTGTATAACACACTATAATGCCTGACTGTATATTTTGTCCAATACAAATATAATGCAAGCCATGAAACATGAACCACAAATGCTACTTTAAATTTTTTATAGTCACATTTAAAAATAAAAGTACATGCAATAAATATTAATAATACATTTTATTTCATCCAGTATATCCAAAATATTGTCATTTGAATGTGTAATCAATATTACCAGGTTAAATGAGATCTTTTCCATTTTTTCATACTAAGTTTCTGAAATCCAGTATATGTTTTACACTGAAAGCACACTTCGATTTAGACATTCTCAGTAGTCACAGAGGGCTAGTGGCTTCCTACTAGAAAGCACAGCTTTAAGGGCTTCCAGTGATCTCTCATGGTTTCAGGCTCTGGGAGAGTATAAGATCCTTGAGGTAAGACAAGAACCCATGAGGGAGCATATTTCCATATTTTAAAAAAGACCTTGTCTAACTGAAAGTTTCAACAAATTCCTACTGAACTCAGAATTGAAAGAGGAAGAAGCAAACACAATGGAGACCTGTTGAATACGCATCGTAGAAGTCTGAGAAAAACAGTGCTATATATACCAGATTTAATAACATTTAAAACTGTTTCACACATCATATTAATGAGCTTCAACATTATAAGCTGTGCTAGTGACTGCAGCATTTTTTTTGGATGACGTTGGATGATGATATATTAGTTTTTAATAGCTTCCACTTTTATCAATTAGGAGACTCGACATGTTCAGAAACTTCTCTCATGTGCCCTTCTCAGAGTTGGAGGGAAATTTTCCTTAGAGTGGGTATTAATTCAGTGTCTGGGCACTCTGGGCTTAGAGAAGTCTCGATAAGTCAGGAGGATCACAGTCAGATACACACAATGTGGGGTAATAATTTGTTCTCATGGAGCGGGGAAAAGAATGAGGCAGGGGCTTAAAGCTGTGACCATCTCACATGTCTTTAACTGGGCCATGGGTCCATCACTGTTGATTGTATTTCTAGTCTTCACGCCCTATGCATATTTTACAAATGTTTTTGCATTCTTTTGAAACTCAGTAAAATCACAAAGGGGACTTGCACAAATGCACAAGTTAATGAGAAAGATCCAAGGAAAGAAGGTAGAGAAGAAAGGAAGAAAAGAAAGGAAGGGAGGGAGGGAGGGAGGAAGGGAAGAAATAAATTAGAGGGAACCAAACAAAAGCAGAATATACAACTAGTATAAGTTGACCCCACACAGAGTACAATAACAAAATAGATGCCCTGCTGTATTTTTGAAATCCCGTCTTTATGGTTTGCCCACTGTCCAGCCTCACACAGCGAGGGTGGTGTCTCCTAGACATGCAGATGCGCTCCAGGGTAGATAAGCCTGGCCCCAGCATTGCTCTGTACCCTCTGGCACAGGATCTACTTTTGACAGTCCTGTGTCCTCCATGAGACCATTCTTTGAAGGCAGAACTTTGGGTTGGCTTTTGTAAGAGGGAAGGACAGGCACATAGTTTTAAAAGTATGGGGAAATGTTGGTGTGGTGGAAAAGTAGAACCTAAGCTCCAAGGCCAGATGAGCCCATCATAGATCAGGGACAGTTCCCCAATTCTTAGAATAACTCCAGGCTTGAGAAAAACAACCCACAGAACTAAGTTGGGTCCAAGTAGCTCTTGAGCACCCTATGACTTGTAACTGAAGCACCCCAGCTGCTGGTCTTCTCTCACTCACAGTTGACTCTTTAGGCCATTTCAAGCCAGCCTGGACTAAGAAGGGCCTGATGGCCTTCTCTTCTGAAGCTGTCACCAGCTCTCAAACCCTTCTCTGGACTCAGATCTGGGGTGCAATGGCTCAGCATGTCATTTTTGTCTGCATTAGCCCGGTGATGTCACCTCCAAGACCAAAGGCTCCCATTGCCACAGGGAAGTGAGCTGCACCAAGACTCAGCATTCCAGGCACAGATTTGGGAAAAAAGAAGTCAAGGTAGGTAGGAGATCAGCTTCACGGGGAAGGAAGAGGCCGCAAGTAGGAACCAGGTCAGAGAGATGCCAGGGGAGGCAGCCAGGTGTCTGGGCTCAGGCAGGTGAGAGGCTGAGCCATTGAACTCTGCTGAACAAGGCTGACCCCTGATCCTGTTTCCCCTACCTATTTTACACTCTCAGCTGCATGGCAGTGGTATGATTAGACCTAGAAGTGTTTCACATTAACAGAAAGCTGTCAGATTTGGTAAGAGACTCCTACTCCTGACCCAGGCAGGATGACCTCACCCTCCTTAGCCATTAAGTGGCCTTGTTTCTACTAAGTATAGAAAATGATAGGCATG
The DNA here is from genome assembly GCF_043159975.1 of Macaca nemestrina. Classification (NCBI taxonomy): domain Eukaryota; kingdom Metazoa; phylum Chordata; class Mammalia; order Primates; family Cercopithecidae; genus Macaca; species Macaca nemestrina. The sequence continues at coordinate 46,652,376 of NC_092143.1, forward strand.
TTTTATTTACCAAGATATACTTCTAAATTGCCCCCCCCTCCAGCCCCCAAGAGAGGAGAGAGAGAATGATGACAACCGTTCTCAACATATTTCAACTGACAGTCACAAAATGAAATTTGGATTGGAAAGAGCCTGAAGAAACAAACAAAAAGTATCTAAACTTATTCCATATTTTGTTTTTCTTCCCAATAATTCAAATGGCCTTTGAAAGCAGGAATGATCTCAGACATTTTGTTGTTCATGTAACATGCAGACACCAACGATAATCCTGCCTGGTGCTTATGGCAGTGATGGTATGGCGGAGTCATTGCTGATGTGTCTGTGCATGTGCACGTGTGTGTGTAAGTGTGTGTATATATATGATATAGCAGCATACAAATAAGGTTGCTGAGTTGGAGATGTAGTGAGTAAACTCCAAGAATAGCAGGGACACTGTTAACCCCCAGAAAAATGATTTGGAATTTAAATAGCAAGTGTTCAGACGTGATAGGCAAAATAAACCTGGAAGACTGCTTGTGATACAGATGGGATCTGATGCTCTCCGAGCAGGGAGAAGCGCTGTCAGTATTTTGACAGACACAGAATGACTGTTTAGACTGATGTTCAAAGGACAGTGCCAAGGAGGGGCTGCTTGGTGGGGCTTGGCGCATTGGGAGGGGAGGAGGCTGGAGACCTCGGTGACAGATTGACAAGCCTGTACAGGAATTCTTTTCGAAGTGGAGGGAGGAGAGAGAACGGAAGGAAAGATAAAGGCGCAGTGATGGTGGGGTGATGGTGGGATGCTGGTGGCAGGGTTAGGTGAGAAGGGCAGAATTACATTTACCAGGTCTACCTTTTCAGAGATTATTCAAGAGGAAAAGGCAGGGGTCAAAAGCCAGACCACAGGGGGATAAACATCACTTCTCAGGGCTTTATTTCTCTTCAAAGCGTGTGGCACCTTGAGTTTAGCTTGCTTAGTGCTCCAGGAAGGGAAACCCCAATGACAAATGCCTCCAGGAGAGCTGAGAGTCAGGGAACAGAGCTCAACCAGAGGCAGCCATCCAGAAAGAAAGAATCCCTTTCCCAGGACTGTAGATACATCACCCAGAATGGAAACTAGAACCTGGACTGGTATCAAAACACTGCAATCTGTGGCCTTCAAGGCTGGAGACCCCGGTGTAGTGGTGGAAATATCACCCCGACAATTGTGTAACCTCAATCGACCAAAATCAAACGATTCCCTGCCGCTTCCAACCTGCTTGTGGCCCCCTTAACACCCTTACACGCCTTTGAAGCCAGGCTGTCTGCCTGTCTCCCTGATCCCTCCTGTCTGAACTGAGGCCCCTTTTCCTCCCACCATGCCAGGCCTCCACAGGTGGCTGTGGGGTCTTTGTTGTGATTTCTGTTGTGCATGCCAGCAGCGCCTTTAGCTCCTGGCAGGCAGTGGGGCTACAACCCCACTGAGGTCAGGAAGGCTCCTTTCAAATCTTACCTCTGCCTCTCATTAGTTGTGTGCTCTGGAACAAGGTTTTACCCTCTTGGAGCCTCAGTTTCCTGGTTTGAGGAGTGAACAGTACGCAGCACGAATAGCAGGTTTGTTAGAACTACATCAGCACTTTCCCACCAGGGGACGTTTGCCAGTATGTAGGGGTGGAGGTGTGGATTCTGGCATCGAGTGAGTAGAGACCAGGGAAGTTGCTAAATATCCCAAAGGCACAGGACACCCTCCAACCTCCACATCAAAGAATGATGCAGCCTAGAATGTGAACAGTGCTGAGGTTCCTTATTAAATGTCTTGTGCAGAGTGGATTCTTCATTGATGGCAGCTTCTATTCTCATGGGTCACTTTGTGTTTTTTATGTATGTGAGTCTTGGATAGTTGTAAGTTTCTTAAGGGTAGGCAGAGGCTCTGTCTAAAGCCTCTTTGTTTCTCATTTGGAGCTTTGCACAATAAAAAGCCTCGAAAGTCTGCTTGGCAAAAGTCTTGGTAAAAGTCACCTGCTTGGTAAAAGGAATCACAGAAGAGACTGACTCTCCTGGCAAAAAGATCATCTGCTTTGGTACCGCTGGTTCATCTGCTCAAGGCACGAGATGGAAGTAAACGACATACTCTGTGTCCCCACCCCCCAACAAAACCCAATAGTAGAAGATGATCACATGGAAACCACATTCAGATCACTTGAAAACAGTTCAAAAGAGAAAAATACAGCCAAGTCCCTGCTTTCCAACAGGTTGCCAACAAAGGAAAGGCTGTTTGACTCCAACCGTCTCTTTTTACTGCAAGCCCTCAAAATGATATATGAGGAAGGCCTGAGCAGTCTGAGGACACTTCACCTTTGCACATAAATTCATCAGAAATGTTTCAAGTGACCTGTTTTTGCTAGAAAATATTGTAGGCAAATTTCAGAATCTTCCTATTGCTCCCTCATAATTATCCTAAAATATCTCAGACAACCTGTTACTGCTGTTGGCATGTTCCCTTTAATCCCTTGATGTCACGCATAGAACCTGGCCCACTGGACAGTCAGTAGATGTCTGCTGAGGAGGAGCTGAACCCTCCATGTGGCCTGCAGAACTGACCAGAACCAGGCCCTGGGCCAGTATGCCTGGGCAGGTTTCACCTCCCCAATTTACTGCATGTGGCCTTGGTCAAGTTACTTATTATGCCTCTTGTACTTGTTTCTATCTCTGGATAGATAGAACATTTTGGGACTGTTGTGAGATCATGTATGCAAAGTGTTTTACATCACGCTTCCCATACAGTGGCTGTTCTGTTGTAAGTACCAGTCAGCAACCATGCTATTTAGAAAAGTAAACCAAGTAATGATCTCCCTTCAGGTTTTGGGTGGAAAATTACAATCGATAATACAGCTGACCCTTGAACAACAGGGGTTTGAACTGTGCAGGTTCATTTATATATGGATTTTTTTCAACTAGACACTATGGAAAATACAGTATTTGTGGATGTGAAATCCAAGTATATACAGGTTCCACAGGGCTGACTATGGGACTAGAGTATGCATGGATGTTGGTATACTTAGGGGTTCTGGAACCACTCCCCTTTGTATACTGAGGAATGACTATATTGGCACAGCACTTCATAAGCTCCCTCCCTTTGGCCCATCACAGTGACCTGTGATATGGGTGAGCCAAGTTTATTGTTTCCTGCCCAACTCAGGTGCTTAACCAGGGTCAAAGTCAGAATTCCTGCATCTGATGCTCTAACACAGTGATTCTTAATTGGGCAAATTTTTCTCCCCCAGGGGATATTTGGCAACTGGTGGGTGCTATTGGCATCTAGTAGTCAGAGCCAACGATTCTGCTGAACATCATACAATGCACAGGACAGGCTCTCGCAACAAAAACTTATCCGACCCCAAATATCACTAGTGTCAAGATTGAGAAACCCTGCCTTAACAGGGAATCTCAGATTCTTTCCACCAAAAGCACAAGAATGTCACACTGAATAAATATCAGAAAACCCCACCCTCTACAAGGAAGTCATTGATTCATCTCGAGGGCTGTGAGTTACAATGAAAAACTCCTGGAAATAGCTCTTTGTCAATTACCGTATGTTCACTAAACCTCAGAGTCACAATGGTTATTACAGAATTTAGGAGTGTTTGGGGAACGCCCTAACTATATATGAGTTTGACCTCATAGGTAAAGTCCTCTTGTGTGAGTTCAGTTATAAGGAGTCAGTCTGGCATGGGGTGGGAGGTGGAGTAAAAGCAGGGTGTACTTACTGGGAGAAATCCACAATGTGGGACTGTTCATATAAATGTTAAGTGTGTTCAGAAGATAGGAAAAAGGAAATCCCTTTAGAACAGAAAAGAAGAAAGTACAGAAACTTTTTGTTCTCTGCATATTTTTGTGTCCCTCTTGTGTATCATATCCTGTGTTACATATGCTTTCTCATTTATCTTCAAAACAACCTTATTAGGTAGAAACTGAGGCTTAGACAAACTAGGTAGGCCGACCACGGTGACTCATGCCTGTAAGCCCAACACTTTGGGAAGCCAAGGCGGGTGGATTGCTTGAGCCCAGGAGTTTAAGACCAGCCTGGGCAACATGGCAAGACTCTGTCTCACAAAAAAATTAAAATACTAGTTGGGTATGGTGGCACATGCCTATAGTACCAGCTACTCAGGAGGCTGAGGTAGAAGGATCACTTGAGCCTAGGAGTTGGCAGATACAGTGAGCTATGATCGCACCACTGTGCTTCAGCCTTCAAGACCCTGTTTCTAAAAAAAGAAAAAAATAACAACTACTATGTATTTTTCAGATTTTAAACAAATACAGTTTCACATTTTAACATTCTGGAATAGATACGCATTATAAAGTTGTGGCATCTTATAATGTGTTGGGCTTTTCTTCTTTTATATTTTAATGTGTCTGAATTAAGGATGCATCTGACAATCTTTAGATTTTTAAATTAATAAAATATGGTTACTTGTCCAAGGTCATACAGCTAATATGTAGCAGAACTGGAAACCATAAGATGCTATATGTAGGTTATTTCTTTCTTTTCTACCAAGGAAATTCAAGTGGTAGGTGTCAATCCTCTGGGAAAGTCAGCTAAGAAGTATTTCTTCCTGAGATGATTGATTGGCTCCAATGACAGGCTAAGGAAAATGGTACATTTGTGTTATTCTCTGTTTTCAGGACAGTTTTAACTAATAGGAGAGAATGAAGAAGATAAAAGCCAAAGGTCCAGGATCATTATTATTAACATCAATAAAGAGAGACTGGATCTAAGTCTACCAGAGAAGACAAGCAATTAAAGCAAAGTGATATCACTGGTTGAAGCAGCCAGGGCTACAGTGGAAAGTCGGGTCTAAACATCAGACGCCTTTCTGATAGCTTGTCCTGGGCACTGGTACAGTAATTCAGTTTTGCATTGGAGGTTGCAGAGCAACAAAATAAAATGTAACTTAAGAGTACTTGATGATAATTCACTTATTTCTAGGTCACCAATCTGTGTTTAGGAATACAATTTACTTTAAGCTTGTTCCAAACTGTATTCTAACCCAATGTTAACATAGGTAATGTCTAATAACTTTTTGTTCAATGTAACTTAAAAAAATTAAATCACATGCAGTATTGCAGGCTTTTTCTATCAGATATCAATTATGTTCCTGAACACACCACACTCCAATTTCTGACTGCTGTTTTCTGTAGTTTTATCCAAACTTCCTTGCTCCCCCTCTTTGTTTGCTTAGAAAACTCCTATTCAACATTCACTTCTCAAAGCTGATATTCTAAAAGTATTTCTTGACTTCCTTACACAGCCTCTTCTACATCCCCTTTACACTTTGTACACACCTGTGTTATAGTAACCAGGCACCTGCACTGAAGATTCTGTATTTCTGTTGGATCCCTATTAGCATAGCATCTGATTCACACATGAGGGAACTTGCTAAAGGAATAAATAAATGAAATATGCTTCCTGTGAAATATTTTCTTACCACAACCTACAAGACTCTAGATGATCTGCCCCAGCTACCCCACAGACTACATTTACCTATACTCTCTGCCTCACACACTTCCATCCAAACCCACTGTCCACAAGCAGCCAGCCTCAGGGCCTTTGCACTTGCTGTTGCAGCTGTCTGGAGCACTTTTCCCTCAGTTATCTGCCATGGCCCATTTCCTCTCTTGACTTAGATCTCTGCCCAAATGCCATCTTCGCAAACGGGTTTTCCTGACCATATAGTCAAAAACAGCACCTTTATTTTTAAATTCTGTTTTAACCTGCTTTTTCTTCTTAGCATTTCTCAATTACCTGCACATTTTACATTGATCTATTTTAAAAAAGAGTTACCTATCTCCCTCATTGAAATGTGAGCTCAGTGAAGACAGGGATTTTGATCTCCAAATAGTAAACAACTGATCACTCTATTAGTAAAAAATAAATGAAATCTATTATTATCTTTAATGAGACTACTTCCACCTGGTGGTAGAGAACAGAACTGCAGGCATAGTACTTCCAGGGGAAGTCACTTTTTTGGAGCACCTTAAATAAGCATGCACCATTTTAAGTTCCTTACATATACTGTCTAACTCATTGATCACAACAGCTTTGGCATATGGGTAATTTCATCCCCAATTTAAAAAGAGGAAACCGCTATCTTCCTTCCAAATCCCATGCACTTTCTTTTATACCCTGCTGTCTTTGCACCATCTCATTGTTGCAGGACAGAGAGAAGCAGTGTGTGGAATACATGAAGGTGAGTAACACTGGTTTGCAAAACTACTTCATCATCTTTAGTCAACAATTCATTTAGTACTTATTGAGTTTATCTTATATATTTTCTTTGTGAGAGATGAACACAACCATTGGTCTTACATGAATTGAACAAATATGACACTTTTTCCAATGTAGTGGAAATACATTTTTTCAAAACCCTATAAGAAAATTTCAAAGTATTTGTTTCATCTTTTTATTCTTTGCACATACTTTTTCATTATTACTCATTTTTGTTGAATAATAGTCACTGCAAATGTGGAACTACCACACGTTCTCTGAAATGTGAAAAATAGAGCTTTACTTGCCTCCACCCCCAACCCCTGCCCAAGCCCTATGTTCTATAATGTTTTGATTTAATAAAGTATTACAGAGAAATATAATCATACGTTTGAAAAAGGAAAAATCATAACTAAGGAGAAATCTTAAGAAAGATAATTCAGGGCCGGGCGCGGTGGCTCAAGCCTGTAATCCCAGCACTTTGGGAGGCCGAGACGGGCGGATCACGAGGTCAGGAGATCGAGACCATCCTGGCTAACCCGGTGAAACCCCGTCTCTAGTAAAAAATACAAAAAAATAGCCGGGCGAGGTGGCGGGTGCCTGTAGTCCCAGCTACTCGGGAGGCTGAGGCAGGAGAATGGCGTAAACCCAGGAGGCGGAGCTTGCAGTGAGCCGAGATCCGGCCACTGCACTCCAGTCTCGGCGACAGAGCAAGACTCCGTCTCAAAAAAAAAAAAAAAAAAAAAGAAAGATAATTCAGTCAATGCATCCCTGCAACTTCTCCCTGGAAGAGACCTTCCAGTGCATCTATCAAACAGGGAATCAAGTCTAGAAAAACTGTTCTTGGAAGAACTCTGCTTGAGAAACACACACCAGAAATAACATTCTCAAGGGAGACTGGGATGTGTTCAATAAGGAGCAAATGATGTTCAAGAGGACAAATGAATTATCAAGGAAGTCACAGAGGATTAAGTGGGCCAGACTCCCTTGGGCAAGGCTCAAACTACTACTAGAGAATTAATTATAGATTTGGATCTGAGGACATTGCTGTATCTTGGGTTGTGGTAGTCCAACCCAGACATCTGTTGACTGGCAGTATCCTGCCCTGAGAAAGTAAGAATCTGTTAGAGCTTGGATTTCCTACCCTGTGAGTAACTCAAAGAACAAAGGCAGCTTAACAAAATGTTGCATTCATAACTGTGGAGTAATCAGAGATTTGGAAAACCTGGACCTTGTGAAAGCTTGGACTACAACTATAAGGAAAGATTATAAAAAGATCTATAGCTGAGTCTTGGCTTTGGCAAACAATGGTCAAGGCATCATTTAACCCCAAAGACTTCCAAAAATAAAGAAGAAAGAAAAACCCTTCAGCTTAGTAGATGGTTTAGATTTTGCTATTTAAGCAAGTAGCAGACTAAAATTTTCTTTCAGCCAGATGTTTAGCCTCATTAACAAGAACAACACACATCTTGCATGAATTGACCCAGGAAAGGTCTACATGGGTGAGAGAATCCAGCCAAATCACAGCTGATTCATGTACTTTGGCCTCCCCTACCCCCACACACTAACAGAAGACCTCAGAGTTGTGGGTGTCATTGTTGGTCAAGTTAGGTTGTGCTATCACCAATACAGGGATTCCTGGCAAGCCTGTTATCACATAAATGGAATCAAAGATACGAGAAAGCAGTGCGCATTGTATTGCATTTTTTCTTGCACCTAATTCTCATTAGTCCTGTCTTAGAATTAAAACTCAAATTAAATAAAATGCATTAAATGCTAAATATAACAAATTTACAGCATAATGGAATCTTAGTATTCAGTTGATCTAAATTTTCTTCACCCTTTGATGCTGTTCTATAGATGCTCACACAGAGTCCAGAGAGGAAAAAATGCCTTGCAGATGTCACAGTTAAGCTTTAATTTCCAAACGAGAAGAGAATTTTGTGTCACCCATAGTACAATCTGTGCTAACACATTGGATTCAGCTTGTTTTTCAAGCTGTTGGCCTACATCTTGCCTCCTAGCTCCTGGTTAATGCTTTTTTAAGAAAGACTATTGGACTTTCTTTGCATACCCAATTACTCTGCTCACCTGTTTGTGCTTCCCCCTTCTCCTCTTGGCCACTCCTTTCCACAAATATGCACACATTATCAGAAAAAAATGTCAAGTCTAGAGCGTAGAAGTATTTGATGGTTGTATTGCACACTACCTGTTCCTTCTTCATCTGTAGGACAACCCTTTTCTCCTGGGAAATTCTTCCCCTACCCATTTAAAGTCTCTGTGGTTTGAATGTTATCTTGATTTTACCTCCAGAGAAGATAACTCAAGCGTAATCAATCATAGCATCCCATTTCCCTGTCTACAGTGAATGGTTCAGGGATGAGAATGTGACCCAATCAGAGCCAACAAGGCAGTTACAAGACTTCCGGGACTACTTCGAGAAAATAATTCTCTCTTTGCTGCTGATCTTACAGCTATGAGGATGTAATCTCGGAACTGTCGGGTGGTCATTTTACTTCTGCAATGGATGAAGCAACTGAAAATAAAACCAGTACATAGCAAAGCAAGAGTCGAGTGATGGAGGAAAAACCCCATTCTGATGATATTAGAACACCTCGATCCATCTGAGCTTGAAACTCTTAGACATTTCAGATAGATGAGTGAAAAAAAAAATCACACTTTAGTTTAAGTCAGTCAAGTCCATTATTCTGATATTTGCAATTGCAAGATTCCTGATGAATATTGCAGTATAGAGTTCACTTAATGACAAGGCTCTCTACAAGGGATTCAGTTGCTGACTTAGGTGGCTTTTATTTTAAGCAAATTTTTGTGGGTGCATAGTAGGTGTATATATTTGTGGGGTACATGAGATGTTTTGATACAGGCATGCAATATGAAATAAGCACAACAAGGAGAATGGGGTATCCATCCCCTCAAGCATTTATCCTTCCAATTACAAACAACCCAATTATATTCTTTAAGTTACTTTAAAATATACAACTAAGTTATTATTGACTATAGTCACCCTATTTGCAACAGCATGGATGGAATATATTGATCTCCAGTTCCATCCATGTTGATGTACCACATTTTCTTTACCCATTCATCTGTTGATGGACACTTAGGTTGCTTCCAAATCTTGGCTATTGTAAACAGTGCTGCAACAAAGAGGAGTACAGACATCTATCTCTTCAATATGCTGATTTCCTTTCTCTTGGGTATAGGCCCAGCAGTGGGATTGCTAGATGATATGGTAGCTGAATTTTCAGTTTTTTGAGGAACCTCCAAACTGTTCTTCATAGTGGTTGTACTAATTTACATACCTACCAAGAGTGTACAAGGGTTCCCTTTTCTCTACATCCTTATCAGCATATGGCTATTCAGTTTTCCCAGCACCATTTATTGAAGAGACTCTCTTTTCCCCAGTGTATGTTCTTGGTATCTTTGTCAAAAATGAGTTTATTATACATGTACAGATTTGTTTCTGGGTTCTCTATTCTGTTCCATTAGTCTATGTGTCTATTTTTATGCCAGTACCATGTTGTTCTGGATACTATAGCTCTGTAGTATAATTTGAAGTCAAGCAACGTGGTTCCTCCAGTTTTGTTCTGTTTAAGACAGCTTTGGCTATTCTGGGTCTTTTGCGGTTCAATATAAATTTTAGGATATTTTTATTCTATTTCTGTGAAGAATGTCATTGATATTTTGATAGGGATTGCATTGAATCTGTAGATTGCTTAGGGTAGTATGGACATTTTAACAATATTGATTCTTCCAATCCATGAATATGGAATATTTTTCCATTTTTTGGTGTTCTCCTCAATTTCTTTCATCAGTGTTTTATAGTTTTCATTATAGAATTCTTTCACTTCTTTGGTTAATTTCTACATATTTAATTTTATTTGTGGCTATTGTAAAGGGAATTACTTTTTGATTTTTCAGATTGTTCACTGTAGGTAGCTTTTTATCACTGCATGTTTTGCTGATACTTTTAAAGTTGCTTTCCAGCTGCTATCTTCTTTTGTATAATGCCATGAATTACAGTTAATCATCAGTCTGTATTTCCATTCAAGTCATAAATTTCCTGATTTTTCTACAATCTGTGCTAACATGGTCTTTTAGCTCCTAGAATCACCTCCCAAGGGAAAAGGAAAAAACAACCGTTGCTAGAGAGAACTAAAACAGGACTGGCCCAGCCACTAAGATGTCTACACAACAGAGGGCATTTCCCTTGGGGAAAGGCTGACAAGGACTACTTGCTCAGATAAGAATTACTTTTTCCTTTGCTCTTCTAACTTGGTTAGGCTCTGCAAATGTCACTTGATTTTCAAGCGGATACATCAATGTTCTTCATCTGAAAGTGAGATCTACCATCTAAGCTTCAGGGGAAGCAAGTGTGTGGGAAGCAGAGAAGGGAAGTTGCTGCAGAATTGTTTTACCTTACACACTCAAAGGAAGGCATTTTCCTGCTATATTTACTGTTACCCTGCTGAAAGCTAAATTTGTATTTGCTTAAAATCAACAAGGCTTTCTTTTGGGCTTTCTCACTTTTTTAGAGTATTTTTGCATTTGCTGATTTTGGTGAGTGAAGCCCAAGATCTAGTTGTAGACTTAGCTTGAGCTAGAGAGTCCAGTAACTCCATCTCTTAGCCAATTGCATTCCATTATTAGCTACATTTTTACCTGAATCTGATTTTTCTTGGCAGGCTCTGGACTTGAATACTTCTTAAGACCTCATAGAAATATCCAAAGATGGATGGAACGTAGACAAAACAAATATCAATTTTATTTATCAGTGTCAGTTATTGTTATGATAGAGATCCAATGAGCACAAACTTTTTGCACAAGCTAACAGTTTATTGGAGGAACTAAGGACAACTGGGTTCTGGTCCAAGTTTTGCCACTAGCTGTCAAAGTAACCTAGAATGAGTTGTTTTGCCTCTCAGACTCAGTCTATAAAATAAAGTTTTAGAACCAAATGATTTATAGTTTTATGGCTCTCAGCAGAGTAGCATCCATGCAGCACCAGGAAGAAGTTGGGGCAGACCTCAATAACATTAGGAAGATAGCAGAAAGTGGCTTCTCTTCCCTCTAGTACTTTCTTCCCTTCCTGTCTTGGGTTGAGTTTTCCCAGGAGCATATCTTAATTCAAAAAACTGGGTGCAAATTTTTATTTGGAGTGTGAACAATAAAAGCACCAGTAGAAAAGTGGCAAAAGGTGATAAGAAGTAAAGGAAACCCCACATAGAGTACATTAGTGAGTAGCTGCTTGCTAAGGGCAAGTAGGGTCCAACTCTGCTGGGGACACTAGGAAGAGTGTATGGTTTATGCTCTGAGGTTGTCCTCTTAAACGACGAGGAAGCTCCATCCACCAACCCTCCATCATCAGTCAAAGGCAGTTTATTTAATGAAAATATATGTTTAAGCCCTACATTAGGATCTGGGGAATGTAAATATGTTTTTTCCTCAAACTATAGGAGAAGTAGAAGAAAGGCCACAAGTAGTTAAATGTTCATATAAGAGTTAAATAGAAATGCTGAGAACTAATTCTCACATATAGCAAAAAAGAGACCAGAAACAGTCTGTAATATATGATAAATAAATAGTACAATATGATCTATGCAAGTGCCTTGAGTGCTTTGTTTCATAAACAGTTGGACTCAAACTGACAGAAGATTTTGTCTCAGCTGAAGTGAAAAATAATGATTTCCCCCCCTTTATCCTGGTGTCTCTTTGCGATAGCAACATGGTTACATGAAGTCTAAATGTGTGGCATGTGAGAGATTTGGAAGCACATAGTATACACAATTATGAGCAGCTATGGTCTTGATTCAAAGGTAGTGGAGAGGTGGTAAAAAGTCTGGACTGCAGGCATTTCATCTATTTCATCATCAGTCAAAGGCAGTTTGACTGATGATGGAGGGGTTGGTGGCTGGAGCTTGGCATGAACCTCTGGCAGTCTCAGGGAATTGCAGTAAGATGTCATATGGGGGACAGTGACACTGGGGGCTGTGGACACTAGCACTATTAGCTACACTCCCCATCTATCAATGCCTGCCCTCTACTTCTTGCCCTAAATGGAAGGATTTGAAGAACAGCCTCACTAATGTACAAATGACAGCTAAAACCTTATCATGTTTTTCTACATGGCATATCCTTACTTTAAAACAAAGTCTTATACCAGAGGAATGCCCTTTAGGCATCAGCCACAGTGAGAAGAATCTTCCTAGCACAACTGAAATCCTGCCCATCCACTCTGCTTTTGAGTGAAAAGGGCCCTAGCAGTGAAAATGAAAGGGGAGAGCCTTGACAATGAGGTCCAATCATTCTCATAGTTTTATCTTGATTTGGCCTGTAAAGCTTGGATCATTCAGGTCTCTTTTGGGAAGAAGGAATCCCCCTCAGGGTTTCCTTCCCTCTGTCAATGATCATTGTTAGTGACCCATGCCTCCTCCCATCCCATTTTGTACACACACACACACACACACACACACCCCAACAGCATAAAGGAGACAAAGTGATGCTGAAGACTCTTTCCACCCAAATCAGAACTCCCCTCGGTGCCTCCACTTCCATTCCTCTACCTTTGCTGCTCTAACCTACAAATACTATCATAGTTCATGCTTGACTGTCCAGCCTCATCTGTCATATGAGGCTCAATCTTTGGCCAGTCTGAGCCATGGTGTATACCAACTCTCTACCCTTCTCCATTCAATAGATGAAATGCCTGAAGTCCAGCCTTTTTACCACCTGTCCACTACCTTTGAGTCAAGACCATAGCTGCTCATAATTGCTTGTACTAGGGGCTTCCAAATCTCTCACAAACCACATATTTAGACTTCATGTAACTGTGTTGCTATCACAAAGAGACACCAGGACAAAGCGTGAAAATATCAGAGCATTCTTTTTCACTTCAGTTGAGACAAAATCTTCTGTGAGTTTGAGTCCAACTGTTTATGAAACAAAGCACTCAAGGTGGTTGCGTAGATCATATCGTACCATTAATTTATCCTGTATTAGAGACTGTTTTGATCTTTTTGCTATATGTATTAGTTATCAGCATTTCTATTTAACTTTTACACGAACATTTAACTACTTGTAGCCTTCTACTTCTCCGTAGTTTGAGGAAGAAACATATTTAAATTATCCAGAGCCTAGTGTAGCGCTTAGACAGATATTTGTGTTAAATAAACCCACAGTTTATCAACACATATTTATCAGCACTTGGTATTTGCTTCAACTTTGTTCTAGTTACTGTGAGATTTAAAGAATAAAATTTTACGATGCTCTCCCTTCTCTGGAGATTACAATTTTTTGCAGGGGAGAGGGTGGACATGATTAATGAGCATGAAACAAATAGAGATGAATGCACGACATTTTATGGTCAAGTGCTGCATTGTGGGCATTGAACTATGTTTGCTATAGAGGCATAAAAACAAACCAAAATCCCTAAGAAAATAAAATTTTTACAGTCATGGACTTGAGATGAAAGAACACAAAACAGGCCCATCCTTTAGTCCATGCCAAACTGTTCTCTACAATTTATCTCTTTATAATTCTGTTTAGTCTAGTCTTGAATGCTGCTAAGGATCCGGTTTCCATCACAGTCATTGGGAAACACCTTTGCAATCTAAGTGTCCTCAGTGTCAGGCTGTTTGGTTTCTTGCCTTTATATTTCCCATAACAATAATGGTCATATTTCTGTCCAGGAATGTCCTCCACATTACATAAATGGCAAGTAAGGGTGTGATTCAGAGGATCCAGAGAACTCTAGAAACAACAAGTCTGATGTTCACTGACATCTGAACATTTGCAGTTCATGAGATCTCAGTGTCTGGCACCGGCACATAGTAGACATTCAATAATAATTGCATTATTGATAATGATCAATGTTTGAAAATGATTGCCTACTGATGTGTAGCCTAGCTCATACTCCTAAAAATACCCAGTTTCCCCAACAATGGATGCCATGAGTCTAAAAGGATTGATAGCACAGTGGAATAGAGCGTGGTATCATCATGATGCTCGGACCAGAAAGAGTGTGGTGAGGATAACCAGAAGGGTGGGAGCTCAGAAAATGTTGTGGAGTTATCAAATGAGGTCGCAGAGCAAGGAGACTCAGAGGTCGGAACTGGGGGAGCAAAGTTAGGCTCTCAGCTCCATCTCCTATCAGCTGCATGAGGAAGATCAGATCTCAGTAGACCTGCTATGACACACCCACCTACCTCATGTTTGAAAACATGACTCTACAGGACAGGCCTGTGTCCGGATGTGTTGTCAGAATTTTTTGAATTGAATAATTGGAATTTTTGGTAGAACACTGAACACTAAATGTTCCTAAACAAGCTGTCCATGAGGCGAATGCATTACTAGTACGATTGGAGAACCTGCCAGTACCCATAAAAGCTTCCACATTAATGTACGCACGGTTTGCCTGGTTTCCCTTCAGATCTATGTCATGTTTGAGGAGACGTGCCACTGCCCTGACTCCATTCTCTTGTTAACTCAAAAGGCAGTGTTCTCACATGTTATAAAAAATACAGCATGTTAGGCTGGTAGTTGTTTGATCACACACTATATTCCTTACCCTGACCGATAGCAAGAAGTACTCATATCACCCAGCTCAGCATTTGGCCAGACAGCCATAGTTATACAATTATGGGTCCTCAGTTGTAATGAAGGTATTGTACACGTAGTTGTATATAAGATTTGGGAATGTGTCTGCAAAGGGTGACTGGCACCCAGAGAACTGCCACATACCAACTGATAATCACTAGTTTGCAGTGAGATTTTCATAGCATTATGGCCATAAAAGGCTATGAGGAAAGTATCAACAACCTGATTTTTTTTTTGAAGGAAGTTTAGGTTGAATTCTCTATGAAAATAAAGCCTTGGTTAATAATTATGAAGAGGCCCTACATTCAGTAAGTGTAGTTAACTCTGTCTGGATGGAAGTTTGGAGAACATAAATGAAAGGATCCCAGATCTGTGAATAAAACCGATGACTTGAAAGAGCCCTATAGTTAGCATGACATGGCCAAGACCTCCTCCCCTTCTCAGGCTTTAGTGCAATGTGAGTGGGAGATGAACCAGTCAGAATTGAAAACCCAAACTCCCCAAATTCAATGTCATTAGATGCACCAGCACAGGTGGAATATGCCCACTTCCTCTCTTAGCTCATTAGTTGGGACTGATGGCGTGGCCTTACTGAAGCAGTAGGGAACCAGGAAGTACAGTTCCAGTACACTCCTCAGGATGCACAGCAGGCAGCAATGACCTCCATCCTTCCTGTAGGTCTCAAGTCAAGGTCACTTCAGGAGATTCACCCTGAACTCCACTTCATTTTACACCACAACTTCCTACCCTGGTGAGCCTGATTCTCCTTACCTGCTTTTTGTTGTTGCTGTTGTTGTTGTTATTCAATTTTACGCATCAACTTTAATCTACCATATACTTTAATTAACTACTGTTTGTCTCTGCCTAGTGGAAGGCACATTCCATGATAGCAAGGATTTTTGTTTATTTTGATAACTGTTCTCTCCCTAGCATGTAAAATGATACCCAGCACACATTACGGGTGCTTAACAAATATTTGTTGACCTGAAATAAATTCTAAAAACAGTAACAACAGGGCAACTCATTCTCTGCTTATAAATTACCTTTGTCTCCACTTCTTTCCCAAATGATGGGCTTGCCCTCTCCTCAGGCTTATTCCTGAAGCACCTTTTACTCAGCCAGTGAATACTAAATGATGGCCAAATCATCCATTTTTAAATGTCCAGGTTATAATTTTCTCTCCCTCTTAATATGACAGAATCTGTTATTCATGTGCAGGTTTTGCAGTCTCTGATGGTGCTCTATCAAGCCAAGTGCCTTTGACAACAGTCCAAATAAAATGAAAGGGTAGGCAGACACAAAGCAAATGAATATCTGGCTATGAAGGGGTGTGTTATAGAACCAGAGAAAATCATATTTCAAAAGGACCTTAGAGGACCTTGTTTCCAACTTCCTAGCCTCTGACAGAGATTTCCAGTAATGAGGATCATAACTCTACAAGATGGCCCATTTAATTGTTGGACCATTCTAAGAATTATTCTTTCTTACCAAAATTTGCTTCACTCTAAATTCTGCCCATTGGTCTTGGTTTGGCTTTGTGGAGCTACTTAGGAAAAAGTCTAATTCCTATTCTACATGAGAGCTCTTCACAAGCTTGAAGAAAATTGTCATAGCCTTACTCTGACTCTGAGCCAACCTCAAAAATCCCACTATTTTGTTGCTAATAGAATATGGTGTGTTATATACCCCAAATAAATTATTTTTAATGGGTGAGTGGACCAGTGATAACTGAGTGGATGTACAAGTGCATACAAAGACATGGCCCACTCACTGGGTTAATGGATGTCTTGCTCCTGAACTTCTCACCATCTTAACCATCCTTTTCTGGATATTCTCTGCTTTGCTGGTGTCCCTCTTAAAGTGAAATCTCTAGAACATAACCCTCCATGAGAGATATGGCCAGCACAGAGAACAATACAGCTGAAAGCTCAAGGTATGTTTCTGTTTTACAAAACTCAGAAATCATATACTAAGTGAAATGGTTTGGCTGTGTACCCACCCAAATCTCACCTTGAACTGTAGCCCCCATAACTCTCATGTGTTATGGGAGGAACCTGGTGGGAGATAATTGAATCGTGGAGGTGGTTTCCTCCATGTTGTTCTCATGGTCGTGAATAAGTCTCACGAGATCTATTGATTTTATAAGGGGTTTCCTCTTCTGGTTGTCTCTCATTCTCCCCGGACTGCCACAACGTAAGACATGACTTTGCTCCTCCTTTGCCTTTCCCTGTGATTGTGAGGCCACTCCAGCCATGTGGAACTGTGAGTCCATTAAACCTCTTTTTATTAATTACCCAGACTCGGATATGTCTTTATCAGCAGTGAAAAAAACTGCCTAATACATTAAAGCTAAAGATAAAATGAACTACATAAAAATACTGTAATATAGTTAGTAAATTTATTTCTCAAAAGAGTAAGGATTAATAATTCTGAAAACACTTTATGTGCATTATAGTTTTGAGGAAGTAATATATTGTAGAAAATGAGAGTCAGGTTGGAAAAACCTAAAGTCCTGTTTGTAAAAACTGTTCCTTTTTACTGTTGGAAAATGAATGAATAAATAAATAAAGAGCAATAAAAATAAAAAAGAAAAATAGGAAGGCTAAAATGAACTCTGTGGTATTGGGTTAGAATCAGAGGTGTCAGTATGAGCTCATATCTGATAATTAGATAGATGATAGGTAGATTGATATGACACCTTTGATTCAATTACTGTTCACAATGACACCTTTGATTCGAATAGACAGACAGACAGATATAGATAGACAGATAGAAAAGATAGTGCATATGCTTGTGTTAATAGCCATTAGTATATTTTTAAGCTCTGTCTGCTGAGGGGACTTAGGAGTAATGTCACAATAGTAGCAATGGGTATACCTAGTGCCCAGATCTTGGTTTCTAAATGCCATTCTCCAATAAAAGGAGTCCTGGTTCATTAGTGTCCTTGGAGACCTGGTTGATTCCAAAGCTGTGGTAAGGAAAATACAAAACGATCCTGGAACATAATGCAGTGGCCAAAAGCAAGAAAGTGCTTTAAATGAAATGTGGGCAGATTAAAAGGGTGGAAACACCAACCTGAAGGAGTTCTCAATGACCCGATCTGTAACAACAGAATACAATAAATATCCATGAGTCCAAATTGATATACATAAACACTTAAAAAACATAGAAGCAACAGCTCTTCCTTCCAGAAGAATTTTACTTAGTAAATGTAGAAAAATGAGGGAAATAAGGAATCATCATTAAAACTCTACATTAGAATTGGTACAGGCAAGATCTACCAATGTGTGCTAAAATTAGTTCAAACAAAAAAGTTTGAACAGAAACAGGATATCTGTATAATCTCAAAGTATCTCCTCTAAGATACCCATACATTTCAAAGAGAGAAGAAAAGATACTTTGCAGTGGAGCAACTCAGCAAACACCAATTTAACCAAGCGATAAAGTGATAAAGGTTAATATCGCCAGTAAAAGGCTCTATCAATAAGCCCCTGATCTTATACACTGAGAAGAATACATCACTTCCTTGGTAAATTTCTTAGTAAAAATGCATAACTAGAATCTAATCATGAGAAGACATCAGACACTCTCACATTGAGGGACATTCTACAAAATTAATGACCAAGACTCTTCAAAAGTATCAAGGTCATGAAAGATGAGGAAAGACTGAGGACTTGACACAGATTGGAGATTTAGGAACAATGAGATCTCAATGTGACATAGGTCCCTGGATTAGATTCTGAAACAGAAAACAAAACCTGGAAAAACTGGTGAAATAAAGGCTTGAATTTGTGAATAATATTGTACCAACATCAATCTCTCAGTTTTGATATGTGTTATGTGTGTGTAAGATGTTAACAGTAGAAGCTGGAGGAAGCATGTGTATGAATTTGCTGTACTACTTTTCCAGCTTTTCTCTAAGTCCAAAATTCTTTCAAAATATAAAGTTTAAAGCCATGATCAAGGTCTCAGGGGTCAGTCACTGTTTCTGTCTCATGCTGGAGTTGCCTTTGTTCCATCCTCTCCTTGATGTTCAGTCTGTAACAGTGTGCTCAATTAATGTTGTCGAATGAAGGAACGACAGTAAGACAGCAGGTACTCAGGACAGGGCCTTGTGCCTGGACTACAAAGTGGCTCCCCCATCCAGGGTGGGAAGTTCTGATTATCAGGAAGGGGATCTTATTTCTATCAGTTTCTGGCTTCACCAAATTGTTGTTTGGAGTGGTATGACCTTGAAAAAGTTGGTCAATCCTTTCAATTGTAGATGTGGGCATTAATTAATAGGGGCCTACCCACCCTACCTCGCAGGGCTATGGTTAGGCTCAAAGCACACAATGAAAGTCCGGACCAGAATGATGACCTTAGCATCCCCTTCCTCAGAATCCCTGCAGTATGATTGCCTGGCTAACTCCCCTTTTGCTGGACATCACAGTGTTTCACAAGGGGCAGCATGTACAGGTGGTGGACGGCCCAGGCTCTAGGTTTACGTTGCTGGTTCCCATCCCATTCCACTGCTGACCAGCTGTGTCGTAATTTCCTAATCTATAAAATGAGGATAGTGACAGAATTGACCTCATAAGGTTGTCTTAAAGATAAAAGGAGGCAATTTGTAAAGTTTTTATATTTTCTTATTATTAATTTTTAAAATTTATTTTATTTTGGATTCAGAGGGTACACGTGCAGGTTTGTTACATAGGTTTATTGCATGATGCTGAGGTTTGGGGTATGGATGGTCCTGTTACCCTGGTGGTGAGCATCATACCCAATGCAGAGTTTTTTAGCCCTTTCCCTACTCCCTTCCTCCCTACTTTAATAGTCCCCAGTATCTGTTGTTACCATCATTATGACCATGTGTATTCAATGTTTAGCTCCCAGTAAATGCCAGTACATTGTTGATTCTACAACAAATGCCAGTAAAAATACGTGGTATTTGGCTGTTTCTACATTGTTAATTCACTTAGTATAATGGCCTCCAACTGCGTCCATGTTGCTGCAAAGGACATGATTTCATTATTTTTATGGCTGAGTAGTATGCCATGGTATATATGTACCATATTTTCTTTATCCAATCCACTCTTGATGAGCACCTAGATTGATTCCATGTCTTTTCTATTGTGAATAGCACTGCAGTGAACATATGAGTGCACATGTCTTTTGGCAGAACCATTTATTTTCCTTTGGGTATATATCCAGTAGTAGGGTTACTGGGTGTGAAGTTTTTAAAAGTTGACTTGAAACATGGTAAATGCTACATAGTGTTTGCTCTTCACATTTAAAGATCTCAGTAAGATCTTTCTTCCTGTTACTTCATGATGTGACTCAGAATACAATTTAATTCTTCTGGGTATAGCAACTTGTGCCTTCCTAACTAAACCATAGGTTGTTCAAGGGCAGGGACACATGTGCCTTGTGTTTTTGCCTTTCCTAGTATGAGGCATTGTGCAGAGGAGCTGCTCAACAAATATCTGATGATGGATTGATTCATAAGGTCCTAAAGCCAATGTTCTCCTATTTCACGATTTTGCTTCAGGCCAACTTGTCATCTGTATATTTTAACAAACTTGGAAAATAGAAAATTCTCTAGTGCTAGAACTGGTCTTTCCTGAACTCTGTCAGAGTTTGCTAAGGGAGTAGTTAGCTTTTTGACATCCCTCCCTCCCATTCCCCCTCTACCAAAAAATCATTCTATTAGCACCGTATCTGAGAAGACAAATTCAGAAATAGTGAGTTCAATGCTCAAGCTTTGTGCTCTACCCTTTTTTTTTCTATTGTCTGAGGGACGAAACAAATCCTGCCATACACTTCCCCAGATTATTCCTTTATGTTCTTTTCTTCCAAGAATATACCTTCAGACTAAACTTGAGCTTCAATGCTTGGCAATTACTAAAGAAATAAAATATCACCCTTCTCGTTAAGCATTTTGGCCACATTCTTCTTGGTTCCATTTTGAATACCTAAAGTGCAGTGCTCCTTCAGTGCCCTTGAAGTCATACTTGTTTCCTTACTGAATGCATTATTCCATAGGAAAAAAAAATCTTCATTCAATTTATGAATCACTCTTATCTTTACTCTTCACCTTTCCTTCTCTTTGTATTTCTCTCACTTACATACTTCTAAATTATTTCTGGCCAAACATAAGGCAGCCAACTTGGAATCCTGAGTCTGTAGCTATCTTTATGATCATTATTTTGGTGCCATTTATGTGAAATGAATTCCCGTAGATTTGGGGCACACTGCAAACTCCTTTCATTTTTTCCAGACAGCAGCAATTGTGCTGTGGTGAATTATCCAAATGCTGTTTCTCTCCCCTGCCCTGGGTTGTCATTTCTCTCCAACGTATTTCTTCCTGTTTTGCCTCTATGACTCTACAGTGGACATAATTCATGATTCCAAGGAACTTTATTGCTGTCCTAACCCTAAAAATTATTCCAGAGTGATAGGGATCCTTCCCCACCCTCTGAGCAGGAGAGAGGAGATAAGACTGTAGCTCTGAAGTCTTCCAGACCTCCTTTTCTTTTCTTTTCTGCCTGATGTCTTGCAGGTCAAAACGACTGCCTTCTATTTGAAGAGCAACTGTGCGGGTTAGAAGGCAGTGTAGCTCCAGAGCTCAGGGGAACCCATGTGTGAGTGTGCCAGTGCCAGCATGTGGGGACACACTCCAAGGAGAATGGTAGTTCCTGGATGAGATGCTGCACTTCTCTGAGGTGATGCAGAGATCAAGGCAGCTGAGAGAAGTGCAAGGCCTGGATGTGAAGAAACTACATTGAGTTCCAGTTCTTCCACTTTCAAATTCTCTAGGAGCCTGATCAAGTCACATCCCTAGTTATCTTTGGAAAGGGGAGAGACAGCTTCCATCTCCCTCACTGAGCTGTAATGGGGATCAATGATCTCCGTACTCAGGTCAAAGCATTTACAAACTGCAAAGGACCATGTGGATGACGCTACTGGAAAATAAGATTCTATAACAAAGAATAAAGGGATGGTTATTACAATGGTCATCCAAATCAACTGATCAATATAATTTGCACTTATTACACGTCAGGAAGAAGCATTAAGAAAGGTCCTTGCCCACAAGAAGCTTAAAGTTCAGTTGAGAGGACAAAAGTACCTAGCTTGTCCAGACTTGCACAGCTGGATCCATAAGAAAGCAAATCAACTCAGGTGCTAAATTGTGGGCTGTAGTATATTGCAATGGTTCTAAGATTTCAGAGGTTTAAATATTTCAGATAGGAAATAATAATATTGACCAAATGTTCCTACTCCTGATATTGGTAATGTTTTCACTATTGCAAGAGGGGTGGTCTGTGAGATGTGGGCAATTCTGGGCATCTGTGCTTCTGGCTTATGGTAGGCTCCTGGGCACTGTGTCCTACCATTGTCAACCTCCCATCACAGAAAGGAGGGATGGGAGCCCAATGTGAGAGTGCAGAGTCTGGGCTTTAGTGTCAGTCAGCCTCATTCAAATCACATCTCCAAAAGTAACAACAGGTGACCTTGGAAAAGTGATTTATGTCCTTTATGCCTTGGGGGTTATAACCATAGCGCTCTCATAGGATGGTGGTGAGGATGAAACGAGTGTCTAGGACATGCCAAGTATGAAGAACAGTGCTTGGCATATACTAAGTGCTCAGTAAATGCTCGTGACAGTTGTGACTACTGCTGTTGTTATTATTACAAGTGTTTTCCAAAGTGCTTCATTTGGGAGCAACAGTCCTTGTGTGCACTAGTTGTGCCTGATATTCCTCCCAGAGGGTGTTCTGTGGTTCAAATATGTGATAATTGCCATGAAAAACAATGCACATAAGTATTGAAACTTGGGAGAAGTCCTTAAAGAAGGAGATTGAACTTTAGCCAACCTAGGTAATATAAACATACTTGCCTTTGGGGCCCTTGGGTCCTACTTAATACCAGTGATCTTATACCTTCTCACTTCGGGGAACCTCCTCTATGAGGTTGAAGAAATGGAGGAAATCTCCAATACACTGATATTTTAAGCTTGCCAAGAGTTACATAGAAATAAGGAAATCAATTGGAAATAATATTAACCATATTGTGAGTAATTTTAAAAACTCATGACTTGCGTATTTTAATTATTAGCTCATTATTTGATTAAAACTGATTGAAATATTGACTTTTTTTCTCTCCTTGGCCAACAGATGACCTGCAATTTTATTAAGAGAGGAAGAGCTTAAGAACTGGCATACAAAATCTCAATAATGGCAGAAGGCCCATAAGGTATGCATTAGGATTACATGTGTCTCATGCACTGGTAAATAAAAAGTTAGGAATAACTTTCCTAGACAACTTAGTCTATTACGTGTGGATTTATCTAAAACTCCTCAGTGTCCATCATCCCTGGAACAATTAATTTCCAAAGTCAAATTGCCACTTTATAGAGTCAGTGGATCCAAATGCAGTGATCAGTTTAATGTTCACTTCTATCTCTTTGAAAATGTATCACCACAACCAGTTTCTGCTGATTTTGGTTATCAATTGGTGATATCAAGTTTCCTGTTGGATTTGAACCTTCTAGAATATGTCTTAATGATAGTTCTATCATTGGTAACTAACCCTTTGTTAAAATGAAATTATCACATCAGAGAAGCAACACAAAAGTATGATCCATTAAGATGCCTTCACTAAATTAAGTTTAACTGTTCCTTAGCACACGATTAGCTAAGAGGGAATGAAGCACTGGACTTGTAAGAATCACAGAGAAGGAGACGCAGGACACAGAAGGCCATTCTTGGCCCTGCACAACACACCTATAAGGAGTTCTCCAGGCAGTTGGACTATCGTAAAGAAGTGCCAGGTTTCAGTGGAATTCAAAGAGATGGAAAGGGGTGATTGAAATGAAGATGATGTCATCTTATTTTTTTCCCCACAGTTTAGTTTTGGGCTGGCCCTGCCAGTCACTGACACCTCATTCTTCTGTAGCAGCCATGGTTTATCTATTTCTGTTCCTTTAACTCCCAGTGAGACATCAACAATCCAAATACTTCAATAAGAGTTTTCTCCTCTCTCCTCTACAGTCTGAGATCTAACTAGGGAATATTAGATAAAAGGTACCACCAGTCTCCTCACCAGGAAAAATCAAGTACCCTGGGGATAGGGGTGGACATTTATTCTGGCACCTCCAGAATGCTGAGTCCCATAACCCAGCTTGTCAGTGGGCGAGACAAAGGCAGGTGTCAGGAATCAAAGGTACAATGACTGCCCCAATTATGAAAAGCTGAAGTCGATTCAAAAGGCTTAGTCTTTTAAGATCTCTAGAAAGCATACATCTGGGCCTTTCTATGCTCTCTGGGATCCCTCTGCCTGGAGGTTTCTGAGAGGTAAAGGGTGGAGGAGCTGCCCACAAAGCTCTGCCAAGGACACAATTGAAGGAGGTGCTGGGGCTGGTGGCTTATGCATTTCCTTTTTAAATATATATTTCCCCTGCTAGTTAAAACCACAAGTATTTGAAATAATCCCAGAGGAATGAAATCTCAGACCTGTGGAATGTCAGTCGTGGAAATTAAATGGACACCACGTGACCTAGCACATGCCACTGTGGAAAATAAACATGTGGTCCTGAGCAGACCTGCTGTTGACTCTAACATCTTGAGATGACAGGCAATCACTTTCTGAAACCATGGCCAGAGGTAGAGTTCTCCAAAGGTTTCAATCAAGAGTCTTTTAAAGCAAATTGACTATTTGTCTGTGATTCTCCGGCAAATTAGGGATCTGCTCTTGTGCTCTTGAATGCTGGACAATGGAGCCCCGGACAAAGCTGCTAAACACACACAAATGCACTCTCCCTTTTTGGCCACAAAAGACCATGTTGTAAAGAGCCGTCTTGCTCAATCCTGCTTGCAGCTGTGCAGAATCAAGATCTCTCTATTTAAAAGGAGCAATGAGGATGGCTTAACTCTGGTGTGACGCAGAGGTGATGTGAGCCAGCAGTAGGAACAGAAAACAGTGGGGTGCTACAGCAGCAAGCCCCTGGGAGAGGGAGAAAGGCTGGGTGGATATAAAGGCAGAGCCAGAAAAGATGCAGAGAGAAAGAGAAAGGGTAGCACAGTGTGTTTGTGGGGAATGGGAAGGTGAAAAGTGGAGAGAGGGAATGGGAAAAGAAGAGAGAGAAGGAAAGAAGTAGGAAATGGAAGTGAGTATGGGGAGAGAATTGGCAAGATGGCCAGGTGGAGGTAAGGGGATGAGTAGGGGAGTGAGCGTGCTGATATTCCTTTCCCTTCACACAGCATTACTAATGCAGAAGGCCAGGCCAGCCAGGCACCGTGCAGCTGGAATCAATCGGAGTAAATGTGGGCGGTTGCCCAGGCCTGCCCCAGGGAAGGGGTGGGAAGTCCTTCCCTCTGGTTTGGCAAAGCCCAGCTTGAGCCTGCCAGCATCACCGGCCTCCTTGGGGCAGCTGTGGGGCGCAGGAAGAACATGGCCCACTCCAGGATGCTGCAGATAGAAACCCAGGCCCCTGAGGATGGCTTAGGGTCCCCCACACCCCATTCCTCGGTGACCTCTTATTTTCACCAAGATTGCTGAAATAAAGAAGATTCAAGTAGAGGATTTCTCTCCTCAAACATAGACACAGGGGAGTGTGGATTCTTCCCAGAGAAAAAGCAAAATCCAGTCCGCTGCCTGCAGGCCTTCAAAGCATGAAAATTGAGGTTGTTTTACAGTCTATGTAAGCAAAATCTTCACCAAATTGTGTAATTGGATGGTTTATACTTACACTTCTCTCCTCTTCCCCTGAGTACCCCTTTCCAAATTTTCGGCATCTCAGCTCATGTGATGGAAATATGTGTGTGGCCTCTCATATGTTAGCTCACTTGCTCTGGGCTGGAGATGCCCAGTGGCTGACATGTGCCCAGGGCTTGTCTTCAGGCTGCTTTCAAGCTTCTCTAGGTTCCTGTGTCCCTCCCTAGGGTGCCTGGACTTGGAGTCAAAACCAAATACAGGACATGACAATTTACCCAGTTAACAGACAATTTACCCAATTAATACAGCTGGAGTTCTATTGGTTCTTTGAGGAGGCACACGACCAGCTGGCAAGAGTGTTCAGACTATGAATGAGACGAGCTGGTTGACAGTCCCAGGATGGACACTGCCTGGCTGTGTGATGTTCGGCACAGGCATTGTCCCAAGACCTGGGATACCCCACCTTTATTTTATTGTAAAATAAAGCTATGTGCCTTAATGACCCCTAGGGCCCCTTCTAGCATTCGGTTCTTCGGTTCTGCTAAGAAACTTCCTCATGTCCCCCTCATGTCCGCTTTCACCAATTTCCAGCAAACCTTGGATTCAAATAAGATATAATTTGCCCAGATTTCTTTCTAGATATAGAATAAAATCTCCTCACCCATTCAGGTACATGAGAACTCTATAGTAAAAAGAAAACAAACTATTATTTACTATAAAAATTAAATTTAGAAAATAGGAATTAAATCAAATATTTCTTAAAATCACTTTAATGAGTTTACAAAATTGAAGTAAATCTATTTGTTCTCTGAAGATAAGACTTGGAGCCAGAGGTTCAGTTCCATCTTTCAAATGGCTTGGGGTGGGGGTGAAGGAGAGGGAAGTAAATTCATATCTAAAAATGATTAAATGAAAATTTAATCCTTGATTATCCTCCTAACAGCTGCTGATGGAAAATCATGCACGCTCACCAAATTTTAAAGTGCCTGGGCTCTGTGCTTTCAAATTAACATTTTTTTTTTCAGTCATTTGACTTTTAAAGTTGTAATGAATGTCTGTTTTCAAAGCATCCAGCATAATGCAGAGATCAACTATTTTAAGAAGTATTGTGTAGAAGTAATCTGCTCATATTCCCAAATCCCTGGATCTCTCTGCACTCTCTTGGAGCTGCTTCTTGGTCTGCATTCTGTCCTTCCTCCATTGTGTTTTCTATCTTCCCATTTGCTCTTTCCTGCCTCTCAGTACTGGGTGGTCAGGATGTTCCACTTCTCGGACTGTGTTGGAGCAAGGATTCTCAAAGTGTTGCCCTCCAGCCAACAGCAATAGCATCACCTGGGAAATCACTGCAGTGTGAAATATTGGGCCCTACTCTGACCTGTGGAATCAGAAACTCTGGATATACTTTGGGCAAACAATCTGGTTTTAACATGTCCTCTGGGTGATTCTGATGCAGAAGGGATTAAGAATTGGAGCAGGAAAAGACTGTAGGGTGGATGGATGCACCCTTTTATTATTTCATCAGTCATGGCTTTGTTTCCTGAGCTCCTCAACACCCATCTTTTCTGAATGACTGTCCTTGTGTTAGCTGATCTGTAGAAATGTTCAAATCTTATATTTAAAAACATGATGGGAGGAAACAGGCATCTTTTGTGACTTTTGTTCTATCCTAGCCTAATCATGCTTTTTAATTCCTATGATCTCTCTCTATTAGGCTCTCTCATTTGCAGAAAAAAAAAAAAAAAAAAAAAAAAGGTCAATATTGCTCTGAGTATGTTGCACCAAGGTAAAATTCAAAGTGAAACATCTAACTTTGATTTTAATGTTTCTCAAATTGAGTTTGTAGACAGTCTGAGCTTTCTCAAGTTGGAACATCATTGATCTAGAACAGTGAGGGTTTCAAACGTGAGTCAGCAGACAGCTCCTGATCCACACTGAAGTTCTTGTCAGAGTAAGGCAAGATGTTTAAGTGAAGAGAGTTTTGTTTTTGTCTTGTTTGCATTTGTTTGCCTGCTTGTTAGGACAAATGACTCCATTTAAATATCTGTTTATGGTCTGGATTAGATCCATCTAACTTTTTGTTAATATGTTCTTTACATTCATTGATGTCTATCTATATTTGACAAAGCAAAAATTGGGAGCTCTGAGGGACACTCCTCTTAAAAATTGCTAGTGGCAAAATGCAAGAAGTCCAGGAAACACAGATACAGGTAATTTCCAAGGTCTCTGTGTGCTTTCAAAATTCTATCATCTCATCCTCATCTTTCTACTTTCCCAATCTCAGGTGAAAATAGATTTCAAATCTTCTCATGATAGAATTGATTCCTGGGCTTTTTCATGAAGAAAATAAGTCTGTGGTTCTGATACGGATGTTCAGAGTGCAGGGTCTGTCCAGGCCAGAGCTCGACATGAAAATCAGCATACCCTTGATAGGATTCTCATTGCTGGTCACAGTGGAGACCAACGGCTTTCTACTGCAGAAATACCTTTCATCAGTAACACAGCCTCTGAGGCAAGCTGTTGCACTAAAGCAAAGACTTGAGGGATGTGTTTCCTCCATCATGATTTTAATATTTTACAAGCTAATGCTTCTCAGATTCTCCAGACTCTACACCAGGAGAGACTCTGTCATCATCATTAACTGGAGGCTGCTGTATTTGCGTAGATACTCTATTCACTACATGTTATGGGCTTACTGTGTGCTCCCAAAATTCATATGTTGAAGCCTTACCCCAGTACCTTAGAATGTGGCTGCATTTGGAGATAGAGTCTTTAAAGAAGTAATTAAGGTAAATCAAGGTCATTAGCATAGGCCTTAATCCAATACAACTGATGTCATTATAAGAGGAGGAAATTAGGACACAGATATATACATTACAGAGGGAAGGTCATGTGAAGACACAGGGAGATGGTCTTCTGCAAGCCGAGGAAACAGGCCTCAAAAGAAACAACCCTGCAGACAACTAGGTCTTGGACTTTTAGTTTCCAGGATTGGTACTTTAAATATCTGTTGTTTAAGCCATTCAGTATGTGTTTTTTTGTTATGGCAATCCTAGGAAACTGATACACTACCCAGATTGTGAATCATGATGCATGTCCAGGAGAAGAGTCCTTTTCTGAACAAGAGGGTAGTTTGGGCCTCTCAAGTATAGTGGAAAGTATTTCTGAGTAAGATTCTTTTCTAGGAATGAATAATGGCATTTGCAGCAACCTGGATGGGATTGAAGACTATTATTCTAAGTGAAGTAACTCAGGAACGAAAAAGCAAACATAGTATGTTCTCACTCATAAGTGAGAGCTAAACTGTGAGGATGTAAAGACATAAGAATGATACAGTGGACTTTGGGGACTCAGAGGAAAAGGGCAGGAGAGGGTGAGGGATAAAAGACAGCAAATTGGGTTCAGTGTATACTGCTTGGGTGATGGGTGTACCAAAATCTCACAAATAACTACTAAAGAACTTACGTAACCAAGTACTTTAACTGTTCCCCAAAACCTGTGGAAATCAAAAATTACAAAGATTCCTTTCTAATGTCTGTGGCTGAATTATGAAGTTTTCTCAACCTGATTTCTCTGCAGCCTTCTGCTAACTCTTTCAGAGGAGCAGTGAATATTATATCTGGTGGGGCCTACACATTTTTCCAGTTAACTTGCCTCAGGCATCTCATCTTCAAGTTTCCCATAATGTTCAAACTGGCTTTCAATTCAGGAAACCATTCCTATAAAGATAATACTTCTTTCTCACCCCAAGATGTCTCAAAGCCAAAAATAAAATAAAATAAAATAAAATAAAGCAGCCACGAAGCCACTAGTCAGAGGATTCAGTTGTAAGACAAGTACAGGAACATTCAGCCCTTTTGACCTCCTGGGCCTTTCTCAGTCCCGGGGCAGCACCATTCAGTGTGTTACCCATGGAAAATCCTTATCTAATATTACACATCCCCAGATACAGCTTTGGAGACAATGGAAATGGGAAGGATGTTT
Source organism: Macaca nemestrina (assembly GCF_043159975.1). Taxonomy (NCBI): domain Eukaryota; kingdom Metazoa; phylum Chordata; class Mammalia; order Primates; family Cercopithecidae; genus Macaca; species Macaca nemestrina. Next base: position 46,681,894 of record NC_092143.1, read on the forward strand.
AGAAAGTAGGAAGAACAGGAAGTGAGTACAGCAAGGATGGATAGGAAAACTCAAAGTGAGAGAGAAAACAAGAGTCATAAAAATTAGTACAAAGGAAGGAGAGAAAAAAGAGAACAAAGAGGAGAAAATAAAAATAGAATTAATAAGGGGGGAAGAATTAGGCTAGATATGACAATCAAGTGTTTTAAAGTAGTCATGGAATAAAAATGAGATTAAAATACCAAAGAGGACTAGTTAAAAATATGGCCCCAAATGTGTGCTTGTGTGTGTGTTTGTAAATGGTACTCATGATCTAAAACCAAAGATCAAACTGGAGCTAATGCTCTGAGAAGAAAAACATGATATAGATGCTCAATAGTACTGCTTTAAGAACCTTGTGTTGATTTTAGTCACTTGTTTCTTTAAAGTGACCATATTTTCAATAGTGTTATCAATGCTTATTAGTAAATCATATTGTGTGAGTTTCCACATGTGGGTTTACATTCCACTTTCTTTTATTTCAAATCCAAGATCTGGCCTTAGTGAGGGTCCATCTTTTCTTCTGGTGGCTATTAGGTTGATAATTTAGTCAATGACTCTGATTCATCGAATGAATTCAACACTTTTTTCTTTTCTTTTTAGAGACAGAGTCTTGCTCTGTCACCCAGGCTGGAGTACAGCAGCACAATCATAGTTCACTGCACCCTTGAACTCCTGGGCACAAGGGATCCTCCCATCTCAGCCTCCTTAGTAGCTAGACCTACAGGTGTACACTACCATGCCCAGCTAATTTTTTTATTTTTAGTAGAGACAGAGTCTTGCTATGTTGCCCAAGCTGGTCTTGAACTCCTGGGCTCAAGCGATCCTCCTGCCTTAGCCTCTCAAAGTGCTGGGATTACAGGTGTAAGCCACCATGCCTGGCCAAATAGATATTTTCTAAAGGAGTTATACCATTCATTGCTGTCAAGGTTTGTGCCTGGATGTAAGGAGAGAGACTAGTCATTGGACAGAAGAGGAGATAAAACCAGAGAGGACAGATGTTTCTTAAAAGACCACACATTCATTGAAATTCAGACCAGTTACTCAACCTCTCTGAGATCAGTTATGCCTTTCTCAAATGAATGTTATAATAGTTGTTTCAAGAATATTTGAGAATATTAAAAAAAAAAACCAATGCTTATAAAGTAAATAGCACAAACCCAGAGCAGGTGCTCAACGCACGTTCAGCACATACACAGGCACATACACACATTTAGCAACACCCGACCCTTTGCATGTACATACAGGGCAGATAACAAAAAATAAGGCTGGAGCATTGACTATTACTATGCAAGAAAATTTCTATAAGAGTTCTTAATAAAGGAAACTTCTCCAAAAATGTACTTGTGTAAAATATTTCCTTCTCTATTGATACTGAAGCAAGCACACTGATAGACAGAGTTATCAGCTGCTCCCAAGTGAAGCTGCTTACACACATGAACAGACACATGTTTATATATAGTTCTGTGCTGTGCTTGCTATCTTAGAGGTAACCCCTAAAGGACACTGGCTCCTTTCTTCTATTTCCTTGAAAAGACACTAAAGGGAATTTAAAAAAGAAAAATTATGGAAAGTGGACAGCAATGAAAATATCATTTCACTCAGGTTCATAAATCATTTAAAAAATTCTTCTCTCATTTCCCGCCACCCTGCAGATTTATTGAAAATTTATCACCAGTCCTTTCAGGGAAGCTTTTCCCTGTTTAGAAGAGAGAGGAGAATTTTGACCTAAATTGCCTAAGAGCTGAGCCAGAATACCGTTGAAGTTCTGTGGCTCCATTTCAAAACTAGCCTGTGTTTTACAGAATTTCAAACATCCAAGTCACTTCCAGTCACAGGAGCTAAAATTGGCCGGGGTGGAACTTGTGGCTGTCAGAACTGATAAACATTTCCTGAATGCCAATTGGTTGGAGAGCCATGTCTCTGCATGCCATTAAAATAGTCTGAAGTCTACCTCAACATGTAACCCCAAGTTCCAACCGCTTGTCGGGAAATTGAGACTTTGTTTGAACAAGCTCAACCAACATTTTTAGTACCATATTCTGTGGTTCAGGGGTCTTATGACGGCTGAGATTTTGGGGGGAACAGGCCAAGTCCTCCTGTTTCACGCTGGGATAAGAATAATCAAGCTTGAATCCCTTGAGCCCAGGGATCACGAACTGTCTGCATGGACTAGTGCCTTTCATGAACCTCAGGCACTTATGTCTCAAGAACAGAAGAAATAAAAATCAAATCAAAGCATCCAGTATTTGCTATGGGAGGGCAAAATGGGTTTGACAATGACTATGACATTTTTCTGTGTTGGAGGGGCTTTCTTCTCTAAGGCAAAGTTTATCCTTGGCAAAACTGAGAGAGGATATTGTTTTTTTGCCACCTCCCTACAATTCCTTCCTTTTCCAAGCAGTGACTCTTGCCAGCTAAGCATTTACTGCACAAATCTAAATTGTCCTGCTACCATCTTCTCAATGAATTATTGATATGTGCTCTCAGAACCTCACTGATAGAAAGGGGTCTTTTGCTCCCTGTTAACAAATTCAACCAGAGCCAGTTTAGGCACAAAGAGAACCTAAGAGCTCAACTGGATGCTGGAAGGGCATGGATGTTATGGGCCCCAGGGACACCAGGAATCAGGACTTGTAATTCCAGCACCTTCCTCTCTCATGGATGCTTCTGTGTACGTCAGGTCCCTTCTCTCCTACCATAGATTAGCTTCTTTGGTCATGAGAGACATGGTTGCTTACAATTCCAGCACCTCATATCACATCACCAGAGAATTTCTTTTGGAGCCTGAATTAAAAAATGCTGAAGAAGTGCTTTGACTGTGTTAATATGGAAAAAAAAAAAAAAAAAAAAACCGGCCCACATTACTAGAATAACCAACTGATGTCAGCAGGCTAAGGTTCTCTAATTGGTCCAGCTTGTTCAGCAGGTGAGATCTATTAGAGCATGGCAGATCCCACTGGAACTACTGAATGAGAAAGGAAGAGGAATACTCTATTTCTAGAAGAAGGAATAGACAAAGTTATGTATGTTTATCAGAGAAATCAACAAATGCTTGTAAAACAAATCTCTCTCCCACATTTAAATCTGAATACAGATAAGTAACTGAGGCCAGAACCCAAGGATGTTTAGGTCATGGGTTCCAGGCCTCCACAATCCATTGAAGGAAGCCACACACCATTACTCTCCTTATCAGCATCTCTTCAACATTACTTGCTCGATTCTCACAAACCTTATATAACTTTTTATACAATAGATATGTTTATGGAAAATGTGTGTAAATCAATTTTTCTAAAGAGAGAATCAAATTTTGACTATACCGGGGAGTTTGGTGTTGAAATGACCTTTAAAACAAAGTAGTAATTCTGCTAACAGTGCTGAAATAGCCTTAGAATTTACCTTGTGTTTGAATACACATTTTATATTGGGTGTGCTGAAATTCTAGAGGGTGTCAGAGTGGGAAGAACCTACACATTAAACTTGATGTACTGTTAATCTGATGCTCTGAAAAACATCTTTGGTTGTATCATGGGTGTTTTCCTGTTACTGCAGCTGAGGCAGTCCTTTGGGGTATATAGAGTTCAGTTTCCAGTTTCTTCTTTTTCAAACTGGATGGTCTGAACAAGGTATCTTATCTCTGCTAAGTCTTATTTCCCTCCTCTGCAAAGATGGGGATTACAATAATAGGTGTTTTGTTTGTTTGTTTGTTTTGTATTTTTAGTAGAGATGGGGTTTCACCATATTTGGCTAGGCTGGTCTTGAACTCCTGACCTTGTGATCCATCCACCTTAGCCTCCCTAAGTGCTGGGATTACAGGCGAGAGCCACTGCACCCAGCATGGTGGCGCACACCTGTAATCCCAGCTACTTGGGAGCCTGAGGCAAGAGAATTGCTGGAACCTGGGAGGCGGAGGTTGCAGTGAGCCAAGATGGCACCACTGCACTCCAGCTTGGGCGACAGAGTGTGAGTCTGTCTCAAAAACAACAACAACAAGAACAACAACAAAAACAGTTATTTCTACTCTGCAATGTTCGTGAGAAGTTTGAAATGAGATGAGCCTATGAAAAGACAGTTTAAATTTAACATCACTGTAAGATACTAACAATATGCTATATAAAATATGTATTATTTAATATTGTAAGTTTTTTGTTACCTAGGACCATGCTACATTATCCTTTCTTAACATCTGTATTAGTCTACTCAGGCTGTCCTAACAAAATACTGCAGATTGTGTGGCTTAGACTACAGAAATTTACTTCCTCACAGTTCTGAAGGTTGAAGTCCAGGACTAAGGTGTTTGTAAGTTTCGTTTGTCCTGAGGTCTCCTCTCTTGGCTTGCAGATAGCCACCTTCTCATTGTGTCCTCACATGGCCTTTCCTCTCTATATGAACATATTCCTGGTGTCTCTTCCTCTTTTTGTAAGCATACAAGTCCTACTAGATTAGGACCCCTCCTTTATGACCTCATTGAACTTTAATTGTCTCCTTAAAGACTCCACCAAATAAAATCACACCGGGGATTATGGGTTTAACGTGAATTTTGTGACCGGGAGGAAATACAATTCAGTTCATAACCCCATTTCAGTAAGAATCTACGCAGAAGCTGCTCTAGAAACATGACTTATTTTTCAAAGAATCTTTTAAAAGAGCAAAACAATAGTACATGCTCCTGAAGAAAATATACCAAACCTGGGAACTTGAAAATTCCACCAGCTTGTAGTCTGAAGAGGTGTTCCATAGAACTCAATACATGAATACAGGGATGAATGAATAATTAGAAACGGATGATTAATGACTGAATGAGTGGATAGTATTTTATGAAGGAATGATGAATTAAATTGTGTGGAAATGATCTCTTCTCCATACTGTTTCCACAGAGCAAACTGGCAGCACTTACTGAAAACACCTTCCCTTCATCTACACTCTACTTGGCCACTTGGTGGCCAGTTGTGACCAGCAAGTAAAGGCCAAGTTAGAGTGTGCACAGCAATCAAGAGGCATGAAGACAGGTTGCTCAGAAAGCTTCAGGAATTCCCAAATGGCCAATAGGTTTTGTTTTTCTGACACTGCCTCTGATGAAATTATACTGCCTAGAGCTCTGGTAAATTCAAGAGATTAGATGATTATGGGGTCCGAGGGAGAAATGGTAAGGCAAGGGTCACAGCGATGGTGATAAGGGATAAGAATGAGCAGTTGCTACAGCACAGAGAACACAGTGGAGACCTCACAGACTCCAGCTACCGTGAAGTCCTAGGGAAAATCTCCAGCTACATTCTTAAAAGTATTCACACATAAGGCAAGCCAGGGTTATAAAATGATTCAAGGGCTACAGAAATTCCCAGGGCCTAAACCTCAAACCCCTTTCCCACTTCTAACTGCAAACCTCAATTAGAAGTTTGTTCCATTGCCTGTTATATACTCCTTGATCCTCCTGCAGAAAGGAGGTGCAGGAAAAGGTTAGGATAGAAGGAGTCACAGGAACTTGAGAGAGGCACCCTTCATGCCGTTGTGTGATGAGTATGTCTGAGTATAGCACATGGCATAAAGCATTTAGCCAGAAGAGTTGGATTGCCCGGCCGACAGAATCACCACCTTCCACTTACATTCCTAGGCTCAACAGTGTTTGGCACATGACTCCTTACTGGTAGGTATTGGTTGGAATGAAAGAATGGATGGATGAGTAGACAGATGGATGAATGAATAGATGTGAGACAATTGGGTCTTCCTTTGGCAAAAATTTTAGAGAGTTTAAAACTTTCTTATTTTATTTTTTTTGCCTCTTTGTACCGAAACTTCCCTGTATCTTATTCCTTCAGTACCCTGATCAGAGCAGGATGCCATATAATCTTTCTTGCTGATTTGGGCTTTCCTCATACAGGCATGTCTATTTCAAAGCACCGCCTGCCCCCCGCCCCCACCATCCGCCCACTCCTCTGTCTTTTGAGACAGAGTCTTGCTCTGTCGCTTAGGCTGGAGTGCAGTGGGATGATTTTGGCTCATTGCAACCTCTGCCTCCTGGGTTCCAGTGATTCTCCTGCCTCAGCCTCCCAAGTAACTGGGATTACAGGGTGTGCCACCACGCCTGGCTAATTTTTGCATTTTTAGCAGAGATGGGGTTTCACCATGTTGGTCAGGTTGTTCTCAAACGCCTGATCTCACGTGATCCGCCCACCTTGGCCTCCCAAAGTGCTGGGATTACAGGCATGAACCACTGTGCCCAGCACCACCTACCCCTTTTTTTAAAGAGTCTGAAATAACTATTCATAGACGTGTCTAAAACTGAACAAATAAAATAGTGTCCCGCAGACTCAGAATCATTGTTAAAGAAAGCAGAGCATAATAACTTATAAAGTAATCTGTAAACATTTGAATAAATGTGAAGTTATATATTGAGGAAGGGCTAGATTGGCGGGCTGCCCAGGGGACTCGGAGACTTGCCTTCTAAGCTTCCAGAACTTGGCAGTCCAGGATTTGACTCTCAGTCTTGCAGTCTCAGAAACCCGGTTTGGTAAGCTCCCATGAATGAGTAGGCTGGCCAGGAATGGTCTCTAATTAACCCCAGAGACATTATATAAATCAGATACTTCATTAATTAATTTACCCCAAATACTATAACTCTTGTGCCAATCAGATTGGGTATAGCCAGTACATGTCTGCCTGTAGACTGACATACCTGGACGCCAAAACCAAACCAGAAGGCTTCTTGGTGATCACAGTAACAGAACAGGGGAATTCTGGCAATTAATGAATGTATATTCAGATGCCAACAGAACTGTGATGTGCAAGGCCCAGTTATGACACCTGGTCTCTCAGCCACAACTGGGTGCCTACTTCCCACACCAGCCTCCTTGATTTCCAGTGCATCTGTGCTTCTCTGGCTGAACAACATTCCTTCTTGATCCATTTTTCCTAAAGATGACTCAAAACTCCGAATACATTTACAGTCAAAACCTTCTTGTTTGGAAACTTTTCTCTCTACAAGGAATAGCTCATCTCTGTTCGGATATGCCATGTTTTTCTAAATAACGCTCAGGGCAACCCTAGTTTCCTCATTTCAAGTCCTTGTGAAGCACCCATGTTATCTATCATTCCTTGGGGTGGGAGCTGAGACTGCTGGTTCTGGGGTCATAGAGATCCGATTTCAAATCCAAGCTGGGTGAACATGGATCAGTCTCTTAACTTCTACAAGCCTGCTTCTTCATCTGTAAAATGGTCATGAAAATGGCTGAGGAGACTATTGTTAGGATTAATTACGGTAACGTTTGTGAAGCACTTGGCACACTTGCAAGCTCTCACTCACAGTAAGCAATAATAATCGTGACTATTATTCATTATCTCTCATGCTTCTATTCAGCCTTCCCTCACTGAGCACCCAATGAATGTGCCTGGCCTCATGGTAGGCCAGGAATCCATTGCAGGGTAATTACTACAACTGAATATTAAATTTAGCTCTTAGCTTCCCAGCTGCCAAGGCCCAAAGGGCCAGATTAATTATTGCTAAGGTTTTTTCTGAGCCCCAGTTTTTTCAATCCTATGATACTTACACAAGGAACTCAGTACAAAAAGGTTTAAACTTTAAAGGAAGGCTATCTCATTATGGAGTTTCAGATACTGAGATAATCAGATGAGGCTGACATCTCAATACCTAGCTCAATAGGCCAAACCTGGGAGTAGCACAAACCAGCTCATGTAAACAATACCCCTTGCTTCCCCGCACTTCCAACATAGCCTAAAAATATATAAACTAAATATACAGGTGATTTGTTGCAACATCTCACTCTTTGAAAATAAGGTTTGTATTCCTGGCAGAGAAGAACATGCAGGTTTAGGCTAATAGAGATGTGACCCTAAGTATAAATTATTTCTTTACAATTTTAGATACAGTGCTTAAGAAATGAATTCACATGGCTAAGACGCATGTATGCATGCATTTAGCCCGATCTTGAGTAATTCACATTAATACGAAAGACACAGGGCCCCATCTCACCATATGCCGGCAGTCACTTTACTGGACTCAAGATAGAATCAAAGTAATTGCTCCATAAAGTAAAGCAGTTAGTAATAACCTAAACTCCAAAAGCCCTTTAATTTTCTGATTCATATCTTTAATCAATTTGCAACATGGAGCAATTGAGTTTTCCCTCTAGTTTCCCAATTGTTTGCTCAAAAGGCTGCTCCGCCGCCTTTGACTGACGTGACATTATTGCATTTATATTGACTTTTACGGCAGTTTTTACAACATTTGAGGTGCATAAGTTACATGAAAATGTAGCACGGGAACATTTCAAGATGAAAGTAAGCCATAAAGAGAGTGCCCGGCTATAATGTCTACAATCTACAATGTGAGGAAATTACAACTGGAGTAGAGCAAACTGGGCCTGGGCTTAGTGTCATCTGTTCCCAAACCCCCAGGAATTATTCAAGCCACCTCCCCCAGGAGCTGGACCAGAAAAAGCCAAAATCATGCCAGCTGCTTTTGGCTTTGTTGTGCAGTAAAGTGCTCTGAAACACTGTCCTAGGCGTGTAGAATGCAGAAGTTTTTAGTTTCAAGGTTGGGAAAAGGAGAGTTTTAGGAGAAGATGCTGGTGGAGGAAGATTGTTTTGAAAATCAAGTAAGTTGCTGGGCACTGTGGCTCACACCTGTAATCTTAGCACTTTGGGAGGCTGAGGCAGGCAGATTACCTGAGGTCGGGAGTTCGAGACCAGTCTGACCAACATGGGGAAACCCCATCTCTACTAAAAATACAAAATTAGCTGGGCATGGTGGTGCATGCCTGTAATCCCAGCTACTCGGGAAGCTGAGGCAGGAGAGTCGCTTGAATCTGGGAGGCAGAGGTTGCTGTGAGCTGAGATTGTGCCATTGCACTCCAGCCTGGGCAATAAGAGTGAAACTCTGTCTCAAAACAAACAAACAAACAAACAAACAGAAAACAAAAAAGAAAACCAAATAAGTCAGTGAAGGCTGAGAAGAGGCCAGAAGATTGCTTGGAGATGGTAGCCATTGCTGGCTGTTGCCTCTTTTCAGGCTGCACCTCTGTGCTCACCATTCACTTCCTACCAGGGACCCAATGGCAAAGCGGAAGCAGATAGAAGGTGATTTATCATCTACAGAGGGCCTTTTGTTTCCATTGTCTTCTGTCACTCAGATAATGCTACCTGATTCAGGCCCTCAGCATCTCTTACCTAACTGGCCTCTAAGTCTTCATTCTCTCTCCTCTCACGTTCAGCCTTCCTGTCCTCAGCAGAGGCATTTTCCTAAGACAGCAGCCAGAGCACGTCACTCCTTTTCTGAAAACATGTACAGTGGCTTCCTGATTCTTCAAATAAAGTTCCTAGCTGTTTACTCAGTGGCTGAGGACCACCCCATTGCAGTGCCAGCTCATCACCCAAAGGCTGCTGCCTCTATTGCAGCCATGCCAGGGGAGTAGCCACTCTGCACTTTTTACCTTTGGTGCTCTATGCCGTTCCTTTTCCTGTCTCACTCATTATTCCTCCTGGAGCTCATTATTCTTCCACTTAAAGGTTCTCAGAGGGTAGGAGCAAGTCTCTAGAGCCAGGTTCCCTGGGCTGAAGTTTAGTGTTACCACTTTCTTCCTCCAAGACCCTAGGAAAACTGCTGAACTTTTCTGTGCCTCAGTTTCCTCATCTGTAAAATGGGTATAATAGCAGTATTTAGATCATAGACGATCTAAAAGGGGATGTTTCAGTATAGAGGTTTCTCAAAAAACTAAAGATAGAATTACCATGTGATCCAGCTATCACAGATATACTGGGCATCCTATCCAAAGGAAAGGAAATCAGTATATTAAAGAGATATTTGCACTCTCATGTTTATTGAAGCACTATTCACAATACCCAAGACATGAAATCAACCTACTTGTCCACTGATGAATGAGTAAAGAAAATGTGGTATAGATACACAATTAAACATTATTCAGCCATAAATAAGAATCAAATTCTGTCATTTGTGACATTGATGAGCCTGGAGGACATGATGGTAAGTATAATAATCCTCATTGGATTGTTACAAGGATTCATTCATTCACTCTATGTGAAGATCCTTGGTTAGTACCTGCAGGGTAAGGGCTATTTAAATGTTAGCTCCTATTTGAGTGTTAAATTTTGCATTTCGTTTTTCTAGAATACCCTTCCCATATTCGCTACTAATTAAAATTCAGTCCTTCAATGATTAGCACAAGAGTTTTCTCCCCACTGAAGCCATCGCAGATTTTTCAGTCAGAATGAGGCACCATTCTTTGCCCTCTCCACCCTCCACATGTGCTTTTGTCTATGAAGTTTTACTGTTGCTGTACAACATGTGTCTGTGCCCTGATGGGCATGATTTTCAGCAGCATCAGGAGCGTAGCAGGCACCTTGCATGGAACATCAGCCTAGCTTGCCGTCCTTACCCTCAACGTGTGCCACCTCTGGGATCCTGCCCTGGGTTGCATACACACATGGTAAAAAGTTCATTTATGTTACCTTATCTCTAGTTAGCCTCGACACATGGTAAGCAAAGCTCAACATCCCTGGGAAAACTCACATCAACAAAGCTATCAAAATCTTTCCCTAGATCAGCCCTAATACACCTACGGTCTCTGTTCCAACAGACAGACAGTGGTAGTGGGATTGGAATGGGAGCCTAGAAAGAGTTGGTTCATCTTTGACGCTTTACCTGGTGCATATGGGACTGGCTTGTAGTTTCCTCCTTAGGTGAGTGGATCTGGGAGGAGCCACCCTAGAACCTAAAGAGTGGATTTACTAGCAGGTATTACTCTAGAAAGGGAAGAAAGAAGTCATTGGTCAACATTCCTAGTAGGAAACTTTCTTTCAATATGTGCACATTTTTTTTATATACACCTTTTCTTTTTATCTTATATACACTTATTGAAGACATCCTTCATATGCTAATAGTATCTTTGCTTTATTCTTTCTGATAGTGTAGTTAATGCTTCTTTGTCTTCTGTCCTAGGCTATAAGGTCCTTGAGGGGACAATGCCTTCTTAATTTTTGAGTATTTTATTTTTAAAATAAAAAAATAAAAAAATAAAAATGTTTAATTTAATATTAAAAATTTTATAATTTAATATTAAAATAAAATTTTTAATATTAAATTAAATTTTATTTTATTTGTTTTTTAAAATTATTTCATTATTTTAAAATTAAATTTGTTTAATTTTAAAAATTAAAAACAAGCAAAATTAAAAAACAAACAAAATCATTTCTAACCTGACTGTTAAAATACAATGTGAAATTAGAAACAAGAATGTGCCTCTATCCCTGCCAACATTGCCGTTAGTTGTATGTATATGCTTCCTGAAATTCCTTAATTTTTCTAGTTACCTCTCTTTTGCTTATCTTTTATTATCTACCTACCTACCTACCTATCTATTCCCATCTATTTATCTACATGCATAATATATGCATACAATCCCAAACAGGTACATATGCAGTTTATAAAAATCAAATCATTGGTCTGAAGATTTTTTCCCCATTGAATGCTACATAAAGGTCATTTTTTACAAGTCACCCGTGTCTAACTCATTTTTGTTCCTGGCTATATTCCTAGAAGTAGAGTATTGGGTCAAGGAACATGAGCACGTGGAAGTAGCAATCCCTCAAAGTCTTCAACAGTGTGCTGCCATCTTACCTTTTGGATCTTGCTTTCTACACTCTAACCGCTCTCTCAGGTTTGCAGAGACTGAACTGTTTCTTAAAGAGTCTATCCTTTCATTTTGTGCCTTATTAGTCTTGTATTTACCTTCCTTCACACTCAGTATCCTATATAGTGCTGTGCACATGGCAAGTGCTCAATAAAAGCCTGTTATAAGAATGAATGGACATGCCGGAAGCCTGATATAATACTACCCAATCAAGACCATAACCATCTGCTAGGCAGACAACACATGTAGCTCAGGGACTTTCTGTGTTGCTTTCAGGAAGTTACTGAGCTTTTTTTGTTTCCTCAGTTTCCAATTAATCCAATAAGTCTAAGAGATATTGGCTTGTCTCCCCGGAGACCTTGGGTGGAATCTGGTATTTCAAAGTGCTTAATGGTGCTGCTCAGTAAATAAAAGATGTCATTAATATGCATGAAGCTATTTCATCAAGAGGCCAACAGAGCACATTTAAAAGCTATCTTCAAGGGAAAAGAACTAAACTACCATTATCATGCATACTACCAACCACAATGGAAGTCTGTGGGATCCAGGACAATGCACTCCCAGGGGCCCTGCAGACTCTGCTGAAACCTTAAGGTGCCCCTGGTCTTACTGTCAGCCTCTCAGGAAGCGTCTGGAGAAGGAGAATCAGCTTTTACCTCCAGACTCCCACAAACAAGACAAGAGTTCTCAGCATTTCAGAACTGTGCCTAAGGGCCCTTAGATGATACATCTAATGGTTTCCGAGAACTGTCCCTAACAATATGAAAAATTAGATGGGAAACAGCCAACGCTTGGGCAGGAGAAAGGCTCAGGAGGATTTATGATTCGCCACCACTCCAAGGTCACATTTCCACTCAGAGGCATGAGAAATGGGGAGCGTAGTTAAGGCAGAGTCATTAGGAGTGAATCAAGCATGCTGTGCCAACTAGAGAACTAGCAAGGGGCTGGAAAGGAAGGTTGAGTGCTGGGATCTGCTTAGCCATGTGATCTTGGGCACAGTCCTTCAACTCTTTACCTAGAACCTATACCTCACCTCATCTATAGGTAGCCAGAAACACCCTCCTGGGGATCCTGGATGTTCATAAAAGCAAGGGGTCTAGTGTTTTCCTCTTGAGGCTTCTTTAATTATCCAAGAACTTCTGCCAAATAGGCTAATTTTCATTTCAAATGTCAGAAGAGAGAGAATTTGGGGCCCTCGTGTATTTATTGGTGAGCCTCCAGTTGAGCTGCCTTTGTTTCTATTGCCACCAGATGAAAATAGCTGTATACCACACAGTCCTCTATGTTCGTTCTGTGGCTGAGCTGGTGTCTTTTTCTGGTCTCCATTCTGCTGTTGGCTGTAGTGGGTCTCCTCACTTGTGACCTCCTACTTATAGCTGTCAGTGGTTAAACTCATATGCCCAGCAGCGCAAGTTCTGGGCTTTCCCCCAAGCCTTCCAGGCCCCAGGGTTGAGACCAGACCAACAGTTTCAGATGTTTAAAGTGATTTCCCACCAACAGACATTGTTTGACTCTGCTAAGCTATCATAGAAGATCTAAAAGGGAATGTTTCAGCATAGAGCTTCCTCAGAAAACTAAAATTAAAGCTGCCGTGTAATCCAGCAATCCCACTACTGGGTATATAGCCAAAGGAAAGGAAATCACTGTGTTTAAGAGAGATATGTAGTCCTATGTTTATTGTAGCACTATTCATAATAGCTAAGATATGGAATCAAGATATGTGCCCATTAATGAATGAAGGATGAAGAAAAAGTGTGTATATATATACATACACACACATATACACACACACATATATATATACACACACACATATATACTTCTTTCCCTTGTGTCTGTGTACACACACACACACACACACACACACACACACACACACAGGAATACTATTTATCCGTAAAAACGAATGCAGCAACACGGATGAGGCTGAAGAACATTATATTAAGTGAAATAAGCCAGGGACAGAAACACAAATATCACATGTTCTCAGTCATATAATGGGGACCAAACAAACTGATCTCATAGAAAGTAGAGAGTAGAATAGTAGCTACTAGAGGCTAAGAAAGGTAGAGAGGCAAAGGGAATATACAGAGGTTGGTTAAAAGATACAAAATTACAGTTAGATAGGAGGAATAAATTCTAGTGTTCTATAGTACTGTAGGGTGACTATAGTAACAACAATTTATTATATATTTTCTAAAAGCTAGAAAAGATGATTTTTAATTTTTCCAACACTAAGAAATAAATGTTTGAAGTGATGGATATTCTAATTACTTTGATTTGATCATTACACATAATATATATATTTTAAAATATCACACTGGATCCCATAAATATGCACAATTATTATGTGTCAATTAAAATAATACAAGCAAAGCATTTTAATGAAAAGAAAAGGAGAATCTGTTTAGAATCTGAGTGTCCCTTGTCTGCCAGGGGACCCCTTGGCACGTATGCACATTTCCTCATCTCTTTTCCAGATAAGCATACTATAAGATGCTGAAAGCATATAAAGGCTTAGCCCCTCACATCTTACATTTGCCTGATTAGAAGAATTGCTTGTTTGTTCAGAAAAGAGGCAGATTTGAAGAGTTCCAAAGTGACTTTCTATGCCCATCTACACAATGAAACAGAAGACAATGTCTCTTGTTTAAAAAAACAAAACAAAAAAAAACCACACACACACACCAAAAGTTCTACCTCCACAGACACTTTGCTATTTGAGTGATGTTCTTTACTAACACTTGCTTCATCTGTCTCACTGGGATGTTGTGAGGACTAAGTAAGGTATTGGATAAAGAAACAAGTATTTTGAAAAGCAAAAAAAAAAAAAAAAAAAAAATCACTAAATAATAAAAACAAAATGCTGCTATATAAATAATTCATCCCAGTAGAAATAGAGTTTGGTTCTAGAAACTTCAGGGAAACTTCCAGGCAGATAGCGTTTCCCAACAGGCAGTAGAGAATTAAAATGGGTTCCCCACGAAAGGTTAAAGATAAAGCATGCTTGATTCGTGGTGTGAACACAGAAGGGAAGCCAAAAGAATGGAATGACTGAAATGAAAACATTTAGAAGGAAAGTGTTACTAATTTACACCTAGTCTATGCATCTCCACTTAAATAACTGCTGGTCTCTAGCTTTACCTCCAAAATTTTGACTGATATTTTAGAAGTCTCTTAGCCACTTTGGGATCTCTTTCCTAAATGTGAACTAAAGGAGTTAGACTAAAATCAGTAGTTTTAAAATGTTCTTAGTCACAGAATGCTTTGTGTAAGTAAAGATTGAACAGATGCCCAATAAGTAAATCCACTGAAATGGAGTATTTGAACACTCTAAGACTATATGCATTCAAAGATAAATAGTAATTTTCCAAAATGAGTTCATACCTTGCAGATCACCTAACAACCCCTACATGAGCCCTCTGGAGATATCTTAGGGCAATCATCTTTGGTAGCCAAGGCTCCATATTCTTAGCCCAGGATTGTATCTACAATTCCAGTGAGCTTCATGAATGATCTGATGGTGCTGGGCAGATTAAGGAATTTAGTTACCAGCACTTAATTTTTCCTAATTTTTCAAACAGTAAGAATAATTGATTCTGGCTGGAGGTATAGTGTGCAGAAATTACCTCTGATAATACCTGGAAGGCTGTAAGTAGTCTAGACAATGAATAGTCTTGGTGGTCTTTCTTTATCTATTATTAAGCTTGCATTCTGCTAATGAGCTAATTTCTCACTTTTCTCATAGGTAGCTCTAAACTCACTCCTTGCCCAAAAACACACAGAGGCAAATGTGTGGAAGTGAGAAGGTGAGAAGCAACTCCACTTTTCTACATAAAGGCCCCGTGACCACTGAAAAATGCTTTTAGATGGGGGCACTGGGTGGGGAAAAAAATGATGAGTACTTTGAAATAGACCCAGAAACATAGAGACCACCTCGGGAGGCAATAAGGCTAAGAGACAATTAGAAAGATCAACCCAACAAGCCTAAGGAAACTAGGAACTTAATGAGGGTGTTAAACACTTGTCCAATCACAACTTAACTTTTTCTTCAGAGCCACAGAGATTGCTTTTTCTGCCTAAACATTTTCATGATACACCGGAGGGAGCCCAGGCAAGACCATGAAATAGGGGACTTCTTTGTTCGGTTTCTTCCAGTGCTTCTAGGTGTCCAATACTCCTATGATACACTGTCACCCATATGAAGAGAAAAAGACAACACATTCATCAGGGTCAAAGAGTCACATAAATTGTATAACCAGAGCTGATTTTGGGGAGGGGATAGTTTATCTTGAACAAGTAGCATTCCAACAATACATTTTTGTTCTTTACATGAGCACAGATTAGGAGAATGCTGACCTTAAGAGGTCAACTTGTGAAATCTCCTAAACAACACAGAAATCCCTTCTTCAATGTTGCAGGAAGATGTTCACTCAGGTTCTGTGTGAGCCTCTCCAGCGACAGGAACTCACTACCACTCCGAAGTGTGGATTCCATTGTGGAACCATTCTCAGTGTTAGAAAGTTGTTCCCTAGAGTGAAACTAAAGGAATCTAACACTTCTCTCAGGTTCAAAGACAACTGCAAGAGGGGGAAATTGTTTCACCCAAAAGGAATGTGTTTCAAGTGGTAAAAATCTCCTACAGACAATTAACGTAGAGAAAAATTGGGGTGCAAGAAGTCAACCTATACCTTTTCATCTCATGGCCCTCCTGAACCAACACAGCACTGGTAGCCAGTTACACACAGCCTGGAACTTGAGTCTATGTTTTCAGTCACATTACCCTTTTGTGGTTTCATGAATGTGCCTCAAAATGGGCCTATAAGCTGCTTAATAGCATCTCCCATGACATTTAGCCTTGAGCTGGCTACACAGGAGGAGCTCTTAAAGCCCTTTTGGCTTAACCAATTAAGCTGAAGTTATGACAGACTTATTAAAAGTAACAATCCAAAATGTACATAGTATCTTGAGTTGGTTCACAAAGAGATTGTCTATGGTGACAGCCTGGTGTACCCTGGTTTGACAAATGAATCTTCAAAGTTGGAACCAAGTTGGTTAATTCTTCCATATGTCTAAATGATTGCTAGAATGCCGGAGAATTAGAACAATTGGTATAGACAAGTTACTATTTTCACCTAGTTGATTCTTCCTGATACGGCTTGTCTTTGTGTCCCCACTGAAATCTCATGTTGAATGGTAATTCCCAATGTTGGGGGCAGGACCTGGTGGGAGGAGATTGGATCATGGGGATGGACTTCCTCTTCGTTGTTCTCATGATAGTGAGTTCTCACGAGATCTGATTGGCTGAAAGTGTGTGGCACTTCTCCCTTCACTATCTCTCTCCTGATCTGCCATGTAAGACATGCTTGCTTCCCCTTTGCCTTCCACCATGATTGTAAGTTTCCTGAGGTCTCACAGCCATGCTTCCTGTACAGCCTGTGGAACTGTAAGTCAATTAAACCTCTTTTTTCATAAATGACCCAGTCTCAGGTAGTTCTTGCTAGCAGTGTGAGAATAAACAATACACTTCCCTTTCTACTCCCATAGCTTCAACTCTGGTTCACTCACTCATCATTTTGCTTTTTTCACTATCGCAATGGACTCCGAGTTGATATCCTTTAGCTTGGTTCTCAAGGCATCATATGAAAGGCTTCCAGCTTCATCAGTTGCTTCTTCCCAGAGAAGCCTGTGTTTCTTCTTTGTTAACACTTTTCACACACATATTTATTTATTTGAAGGATTGCTTTCATCACCACACTATAAACACTCCACAAGGACAGCAGGGGAACTCATAACACTTACAGATGCTCAGTAACTACTCACTGAATGAACTACCAAATTCCTCACACACACCCCATAGCATAGAATAACTGAAATGTGTGTCATTCTCCAAACATGCCTCCCACTTGCCTGCACTATTATTGATCATGCCATTTGCATATGGCCATATTAGGAGAATATGTCATGGATGGCATGAAGACAACGAATTGGGCATAATTCAAGTGTTTAATGATGAAAAAGGAACGGTCACAGTACCCTGACTGGAGACAAAGAAGAGTTTTTAGTGTCACAAGCTGTGAGAAAGGACTAGCTTAATCATCAGGATACCATGATTGGAGGGGTGTAGTGGCTCACACCTGTAATCACAGCACTTCCCACTTGGGAGACCAAGACAGGAAGATTGCTTGAGGCCAGGGGTTCAAGACCTGTCTGGACTACATAGCAAGAGCCTGTCTCTACAAAAAAAATAAAATAAAAAATTAGCCAGGCATGCTAGTAATCTCAGGGACTCAGGAGGCTGAGGTGGGAGGATAGCTTGAGCCCAGGAGGTCAAGGCTGTGGTGAGCTATGATTGCACCACTACACTCTAGCCTGGGTGACACAACAAGACTCCACCTCAAAATAAATAAATACATACATACATAAATAAATAAATATAAAAATTAAAAAAGGTATCAAGATGTTAATATTTCAGCTTTTGCCTCTGGGTTGTCCACTGTGACTTTGGACAAGTTACTTAACTTCTCTGTGCATCAATTTCTTACCCTGCAAAGCATGGATAGTAATGCCCTTCTAATCCTTGATGTTTCCAGGAGGCTGGTAGGATAATGTAAAACACCCTAGCCTTTGGCACTCTTGCCAATACACCTTTTTTGTTGTTGTTCTTTTTAAACATTTAACATAATTGAAACCTGGGCTCAAAAAATATTTTTCCTGCCTGAGGTATTAACTCAAAAGAGCATAATTATTCATTCCAATAATTTGTACAAATAATATTAAGAAACTATGTTCTGGAAGACAACCACCAGCTCTTTGGAACTCTCCTGGAGTCTTCTTTCCCTGACACTCTGAGAACCAGATTCAGTTCAACATTTCTTAAAAGCATTTTTATGCCAACCCTTACAAGGAATACTTAGGGGGAAAAAGAAGATCTGCCTTCAAGGACCTTGTGGTAGGCAGACTAATGGCCCCTGAAGATATCCACGTTTCAATCTCCAGAACCTATTAATATGTTGCATTACATGGATACAGAAACTTGCAGATGTGATTAAATTAAGGGCCTTGAGTTGGGGGGATTTTTCTGGATTAACCTGTCTGGGTGGGTACAATCTGATCCCACAACTCCTTCACAAAAACCCTTCCTGGCTGTGACCAGAGAGGGAGGAATGACAGTGGAAGAATAGACAGACGCAATGTCATTGTCCTTGAAAATGAAAGACAGGGTCCACAGGCCAAGAAATGTAGGTAGTGTAGAACCTGGAAAAGCAAGATAATGGATTATTCCCTAGAAGGTCCCCAGAATGCTGCCATTACCTTGATTTTAGCCCAGCAAGCCCCATGTTTGACTTCTGCCTTACAGAACTTTACAATAATACATTTGGGGTGTTTAAGTCACCAAACTTGTCGTTATTTTTTATTGTCAGCAATAGAAAACTAATACAGACCTCACGAAGTAACAAAGGAGGAACAAGGAGAGAAATCACAACAATGAAAGGCACCTGGGATTAATTCTGCAAGAGTGGGATCAGCCGATAATATTAATGACAATGATGATGATTACAATAACCCTCAAATAGTGTTTACCACATGTCAGGCCCCATCATAAGCAACATACAGATTAATTTATGTAATGTTTGAGATATGTTTTATTGTTGACCCTATTTACAGGTGGAAACCGAGGTGTGAGAATATTAACTGACTTGCCCAAGGCTACGTAGCAAGCATGTGCCAATCCAAGATCTGAATCTAAGCGTTCTGGCTTCAGAACTTATACTTTTAATCATGTTCATTCCACAGGGTGAAGAGTTGCACCTGGGAACCCAGAAGCAACCTCCCAGATTAAATAAGGTTGCTTGACCTTGAACTGGTAAGTAGGATTTTGAGTAAACAGACCATTGAGGCCACTATGTAGCTCAAGTAACATGAACAATGTCATAGGAACACCTCTGTGCTTGGGGAAAGATGAAGAGTTTGAGCTGGCACCATGTAGAGTGCAGGAGGGTATACCAGTATATACAAGCAGGAAAAGTAGCTTCAAAACAATCATGTAGGTATGGCCATGCTAGGCACTCAGGTTCTAATCTATAGATAGATGGAAGCTATAGATGGTTTCAGAGTGAAGGAGTGACACTGCAGAACTTGTTTAGCCCTCGCCTGACCTATCAAGAAAGCAAGAGTGGGAAGGCAGTGGGAGAGGGCTTAAGAAAACAAACAACAAACAAACAAAAACTTAAAGGGATCATTGCTGTCTTAACTCCCAGGTGATCTATATCTAGTATCTACTTTTCAAATTCCGATTCTTTTCCTTAACATTTAACCTCTTAGTTATTGGCCTCTGACTTCTGGTCCTCCAGAAGGCAGGACCTGGCTTCAATCTGCGTGTATCCCCAGCATCTACTACAGAGCCTAAATCAGCACAGGAGCTTCCAAGAAAAGAATTCAGTAACATGACTTGAGTCATGTGTTCTTGAACGTATTTTATTGAGGATGTGTGCCTTGTCTACTTTCTGAAAAGACTACAGGCCAATAATTCCCAGTGCAAAAGTAGGGAAACATACACATGGTAAATGGTCTTTCTAAAAGTTGGAGAGGGTCTTTGGATACAGGATTTGGGCAGTTTCCATGATTTCTGGGACAGATGGTGACGGTTATGGGGGATGTGTGTGTTGGGGACGGCCCTGGAAAACACTGGAACCAAGCCAATGCTTAGGAATATGGATGTTAGAGAGGGGCTTGAGAAGCATGAGGTTCAGGCGAGACAGCCAAAGCCTTCGCCATATGCACTGGGGCCTCTCAAAGCCTCTGTCAAGGTCCTAAGCTTACAGAGTGTTGAACACAATTAGCTTTCTTAAGGAAAATGGTGACCAGTGGCATTTTACATCCGGATATGATGAGGGTGAAAGACAATCTGATGCCAAGGAAGAGTTCAAGAGAGGGCCTTCTGGAGATACCCTCAACTTTTGGTTTCCCTGCAGATTAGTAAAGGATGTCTTCCCCACCCTCTCACTGAGAAGAGAAGAGGGAAGGCCCAGAAATCCCTCTGAAGAAATCTCCTACAAAGAGGGACACTGAGGACCTGTGTCCTGAGATCATGGCAGTCACCTGGGCATGAACTCTGTGTCACCCAGAGATTACAATTGCCTTAGAGTCCAGTCTGGAAGAACCCAAGAGCCACAGCAGGTCTCCCATGGTGGCAGTGGGCTCACCTGGGGAGAAGGGCATCCACACATCAAGGCACAGCTAAGAGAGGACTCCCAGAGTCCACCCCTAAGCCTGTGGTAACAGCTCCCCTTCCAGAAAAGTTTCTGACCATTATATTTATTAAGACTCATCCTTCTCTTCTAGAATCACTGTCACAGTAATTTGACCAAATATTCTTTTCCAATGATCTTAAATATTTCCTTCTTGTTTTAAACAAAATAAAATTCAACTTTCATGAAAATGTTGTAATACTACTAAATCAACCCATATCCTGTCACCTAACACAACCACTATTGTCATTGTCTCTTAATCCCTTTAATCAATGGCAGATTCTCTCTTGTCTTATAGAATGAACATTGCCAATGGCAATGAGAAAATGGAAGTAGAAAAGGAAGAATTAATCTATTATTGATTTAAAGTGATACAATCCACTTTAAATGAAACACAAAGGATCTCTTTATATATGAATTTAGAACTTTTTTCCTGCAATGAAGTCCAGCTCCAAGCCTTGGGATAAGTACTTTGAAATTTAACAAATTAAAATAACTAACACATGTATCTTGTTAAAGACAGGAGCAAGAGAATAGGGCTGACAGGAGTGTGGAAACAGTACATGCTTGTAAAGATGAAGCTTGGCTTTCTGGATTGGTACTTACATTGCACCACAGCCTAAGCCCCAGTTGGTTTTCCAATTTTTTCTCCCACCGGTTCTCCATATTAACCCCAGATCCAGACCTAGAAGTGCTTCACCATCTGCCACAGCTTCAATGTGGCCTCTCCAAAAGTCAGGCATTGCTAATATGATGGTACTAAAATGTGGGGCCTTTAAGAGGTGATCAGGCCAGAAGGGCTCCTCCCTCATTAATGGGATTAAGGCCCAAATAAAAGAGGCTTCTTTTGGCTAGCTTGCCTTCTGCCTTTTGCTATGTGATAATGAAGCAAGAAGGATCTAACCAGACCAAATGCTGGTGCCTTGATCTTGGACTTCCCAGCCTTCAGAACCGTGAGAAATAATTCCTGTTCTTTATAAAGTACCCAGTCTGTGGTATTCTGTTATAGTAGCACAAATGGACTGAGATACTGTCATCATACTTGCAACTTTCTCCTTTAGCATTCCGTCCTTCTTTTTGACCATCCAATGCCCGGCTCACATTTTTGCTGGAAAGTAGTTGCAAAAAGCCATTCCTGTCCTTCCACTGCAGGGCATGGAAAGACAAATTCCTGCATTCCTCAGCCTGCCTTTCAGCTGGGGAGGCTAGTGTGACTCTCACCAATAACACATAGAAGTCTGCTTTTGCTGGGGAGAGAAAGGCATTTTCTTTCCTGCTAGAAGACGACAGATAGTGCTGGCATCAGCCTTTTCTCCTTTCCTTCTTCCTGCCTTGAATACTGATGTAACGTCTGGAGGTGCACAGCCTTCTTGTGACAAGAAGGTGCTGAGCATGAGAGAAAGAGCACAAGAATAGCCTCTGTCACTGAGCTGTTGAGTGTGTGCCAGCTGCTGCCCACCTCTGGACTCTTATTAGGAGAGGAAAATAAACTTCTATTTATTTAAGTGACAATTAGTCCAGTTTTCATTACTTGCAATCAAAACTATTCATTATTATTATTATTATACTTTAAGTTCTAGGGTACATATGCACAACATGCAGGTTTATTACATATGTATACATGTGCCATGTTGGTGTGCTGCACCCATTAACTCGTCATTTACATGAGGTATATCTCCTAATGCTATCTCTCCACCCTCCCCCCATGCCATGGCAGGCCCCGGTGTGTGATGTTCCCTACCCTATGTCCAAGCATTCTCATTGTTCAATTCCCACCTGTGAGTGAGAACATGTGGTGTTTGGTTCTCAGTTCTTGTGATAGTTTGCTGAGAATGATGGTTTCCAGCTTCATCCATGTCCCTACAAAGGACATGAACTCATCCTTTCTTATGGCTGCATAGCATTCCATGGTGTATATGTGCCACATTTTCTTAATCCAGTCTGTCATTGATAGACATTTGGGTTGGTTCCAAGTCTTTGCTATTGTGAATAGTGACGCAATAAACACACGTGTGCATGTGTCTTTACAGCAGTATGAGTTATAATCCTTTGGGTATATACCCAGTAATGGGATGGCTGGGTCAAATGGTATTTCTAGTTCTAGATCCTTGAGGAATCTCCACACTGTCTTCCACAATGGTTGAACTAGTTTATAGTCCCACCAACAGTGTAAAAGTGTTCCTATTTCTTCACATCCTCTCCAGCACCTGTTGTTTCCTGACTTTTTAATGATTGCCATTCTAACTGGTGTGAGGTGGTATCTCATTGTGGTTTTGATTTGCATTTCTCTGATGGCCGAGATGATGAGCATTTTTTCATGTGTCTGTTGACTGCATAAATGTCTTCCTTTGAGAAGTGTCTGTTCATATACTTTGCCCACTTTTTGATGGGGTTGTTTGATTTTTTTTCTTGTAAATTTGTTTAAGTTCTTTGTAGATTCTGGATGTTTGCAGATGACATGATTGTATGTTTAGAAAACCCCATTGTCTCAGCCCAAAATTGCCTTAAGCTGATAAGCAACTTCAGCAAAGTCTCAGAATACAAAATCAATAGGCAAAAATCACAAGCATTCCTATACACCATTAACAGACAAACAGAGAGCCAAATTATGAGTGAACTCCCATTCCCAGTTGCTTCAAAGAGAATAAAATACCTTGGAATCCAACTTACAAGGACCTCTTCAAGGAGAACTACAAACCACTGCTCAACGAAATAAAAGAGGACACAAACAAATGGAAGAACATTCCATGCTCATGGATAGGAAGAATCAATACCATGAGAATGGGCATACTGCCCAAGGTAATTTATAGATTCAATGCCATCCCCATCAAGCTACCAATGACTTTCTTCACAGAATTGGAAAAAACTACTTTAAAGTCCATATGGAACTAAAAAAGAGCCCGCATTGCTAAGACAATCCTAAGCCAAAAGAACAAAGCTGGAGGCATCACATTACTGACTTCAAACTATACTACAAGGCTACAGTAACCAAAGAAGCATGGTACTGGTACCAAAACAGATATACAGACCAATGGAACAGAACACAGCCCTCAGAAATAACACCACACATCTACAACCATCTGATCTTTGACAAATCTGACAAAAATAAGCAATGGGGAAAGGATTCCCTATTTAATAAATGGTGCTGGGAAAACTGGCTAGCCATCTATAGAAAGCTGAAACTGGAACCCTTCCTTACACCTTATACAAAAATTAATTCAAGATGGATTAAAGACTTAAGTGTTAGACCTAAAACCATAAACCCTAGAAGAAAACCTAGGCAATACCACTCAGGACATAGGCATGGGCAAGGACTTCATGTCTAAAACACCAAAAACAATGGCAACAAAAGCCAAAATTGACAAATGGGATCTAATTAAACTAAAGAGCTTCTGCACAGCAAAACAAACTACCATCAGAGTGAACAGGCAACCTACAGAATGGGAGAAAATTTTTATAATCTACCCATCTGACGAAACTATTCTTAACTGATAGAACTACCCTCATCAGCCTTCCCTAACCAGTTCAAACCAAGAGGCAATGTCCGTAATGGATACAAAACTGAGTTCTACAGGCCAGTCAGGTTTGAATCCCAGGTCTGTCACTTACTAGCTGTATGAACTTGGACAAGCTACCTAATTTCCACAACTTTGTTTTACTTATCCAAAATATAGGAATAACAGTGTTATATGCTCATATAAATACTAAATGAGATAATGAACATACAATGCTTAAAACACTGGCTGGCAGATAAGTGTCAAATAGCACTGGTTTTCCTGGTAGAGGTGGTTCTATCATCCCACAGCACTCACTGAAGACCAAGATTTCTGAAGGTTTCCTGTCTCCCATATTTGGGCCCACTCACCCAGCCCTCAGAGCCCCATGTTCTGACTCCATAGTGTGAATGTGAATTCAGAGCCATCATCCCACCCATCTGTCCTGACCTGCTTCTTGTGGGCCTCCAACCTGGTGCCTGATTGGTTGTAATAAGCTTTCAGGGTTGCTGTTCTTACTCCCACAGCTGATCCAGGGCTTCATCCATTCTGTCCATCAGTTTCCTAAAGAGAGGACTTGTAGCAGAGAGAGGGGAAGAAGAGCATTACGAGATCACTTCCCATCTCTCTGCCTCCCAGCAGCCTACGGCTGGGCAGTCAAGAGGCTTTGGCTGTTGCCATGGTAGTGGGCTCTAGGACACCGCACAGCAGCCTCTTGGTCTCCTTTGCACTTCAAGAATGGGAAAAATAAATTGTTCAAAGAGTCTCTTTACCCCTTGGGAACTAAGGATTATGCTGAAACTTTATTATTACTTTGAATAAATAAATTACTCTCTTGAGGCCAGATGAAAACATGCTCTTATTAAATTTTTTAAAGAAGGAAAGGAATTGGAGGGGAAAAAAATCAAAGGTGCCCAAATGGATTGAAGTGGCTTCTCAGAAGCTGACATAAGAGCAATTTGTATGTATATTATGCTTCTCATCAAAGGAGCATTTCACAAAGGGCCTGTTTCCCTGGAGTTGCCCCACAGAGATCAACTTCAGCTCCGATGAGTCTAGAGCCTTGAAGGTCTCCCTGCTTCCAAAGCCCCACCTCAGGGCTCTGGCCAAGGCAATTGATCTCCTGCCCCTGGACCTTAGGGCTGGCTGAGTCTTAGAGTCCTTAAGGGAGCTAGGAGAGGGCATCTGTGTTCCCATTGGTCAGTGGGAAAGAGTGCTACCTCCCACATAAGTACTCCTTGGGGAGACTGGCCATGGAAGCCTAGCCAGGGGAGGGGGTGTGTGTACCTCCCACCAACACACACACCGTGAAAACTAACCATTGGAAAGAAGAGCCTGAGATTGAGTTTCCTCCTTGACTATCCACTAGCAGAGACCAGGATTTCTGACTGTATTTGGTTTTCCCTAATTATTTCTGACATTCAGGCCAGTAATAAAGAAATGTTTTTTCCCTCGTGTTCTAGGTGGGAGACCACACACACAGAGACACACACACACATCTATCAAAGGATCCTCTTTTGTCTTTCTCTCCTTTTCTCCATGGTGCTTAATACATGACCCTTGGTGGGCTGTTTCCCTTCCTGAACTTCCGTCATTGTGACCTCCTCCATGCAGTGATTGTGAGCTCCCGGCCATCAGAGACAAGAGCCTAAGTCCCAGTTCCATTGGTTACCATCTTGTGACCTTGGGTGGGTCACTGAACCTCTCTAAGCAATATTCTCCTCATTTGAGATAATACAGACCCCACCTTATAGGGCTGCTGGAAGGATTAAATGAAATAGTAACTATAACACCTTAGCATGTAGTCCTGTTGGCCATGATGGTCCATGGTGATAAGCATGAAGGCCAAGATGGCAGTCCTTACACCCTCCTCGTGTAGTGTTAGTCTTGATGGGCTGGCTGAGGCCCTGCACAGGACTGAGTGGGAAGTAAAGGGTTTTCTGTGGCCTCAGCTGAGTATCACTGGGGAATGCAGGCACTGAGAAAGGGAGAGACCATCTTACACTATCCAAGCCCCATAAATGGCTGCTTTATATGAGTAGGACCAACTTCTAGGGAAGTTGATCCAAGCAGGTGAATAAGAAGTATTAAATAAAGGAATAAAAATAAAGGAATAAAATAGATAGCGTGCAGTGATATCAGAAGGGCAGTTGGTGATCTTTGCAGGCCTGAATGCCTCTTCCTTGAATAAGCTTTTCTCTTTCTCACCTCTGCCTTCTTGTTCACACTGCTACCCAACCCCCATTCTCTATGACCTCTCTCCTTATCTTTGTGTTAATCGCAATCGTCCTCAAAGCCCAGTTGAAATCCCACTTCTCGTCAAGCTTTTCTCACCACTGTTCTCCAAATGCCCCCTCCTTCCTCTGAGCCCTTAAAACAGAACTGTCTGTACTTCTCACATGTCAGTCTCAGTATGGTGACCTAGCACTAATATGCCATTGTTCACATTTAAGACCCAATGATTAGTCTGCAGTTCTTCATGGACAGGACTCATGCCAAATGCAGATTTTTGCATTCCACAAAACCAGGTCAGTACTGAGGCCAGATGGAGCTGATAACCAGCATTCAAGCAACATACTAATACATTTTTGGACAGAAAGATAAGTAGCAACTAATTGACCTGGCAGGATCCTAAACATTCATACAGTCCAAATTTTATTTGAAATAAACAAGTAAACTGAGAACCAAAGAAAAGAAGTTTCTAGCCCAAAGTCACAGTTAATGTCAAATCCCAGACTGGTAGTTCTGTACTCAAGCTATGGGATATGTTAAACTCCATGAGAGAACCAAACCAAATTATGTTCTCTGTCTTCTCTTTTTGTATCTTAATGGACTTCTGACCTTTGTTGTTTCATTGAGAAAATAGCCAGAAATGTATGCTCATTTTTGATCCACCGTGGGTCTTCCAACATTTGCTTATTTTGAGGATGTGTACCCTCCCCATCCTCAACTTTTATATTTCATGCCACTATTGTGAAATTCCTAGAGTTCCCCTAAAGCTCCTACATAAGCCTTTGCCTATCTTTCCCATGCCTTACTTTATGTGGCTAGCTTTCTTCTCCTTGGGCTAGATTGAAGACCCTTTCCTATGCGAAGTCTTTGCTGACCTCTACACACTCTAAGACACTGTTGGCTCCCACCAAGTGCTGTTGTAAAATCCTTTGCATGTTTTCTGTTGAAGGTTACATGAGATCCCTATTCAGGGTACTTCTCATGTTGCATTGAAACTTTCCTGCTGACCTGACAGTTTTTGACCCCCAAATGACACACTGAGTATCTGTATGGGTCACACTTTTTCTGGTGGTAAGCTTCTCTGGGAGAACTCCTCCTCCTCCCATCCCACTCATTCTTGAAATATGTTCCAGATGAGGGCTGCTATTTTGATTACACTCTGCCTCCCTGGCTGCAGTGACTGATCTGGTAGTGAGCACTGGCTGATTCTGGACCAGTAAAAGTGTCTCACTCCCATGCCACACTGGCCCGTAGGAGACCACAGGATGCAAGATAGACCAATCAGAGTCTTTCCCCTGGATTTTTCAAACACAAACTGGGAGGAGGACACTTCTTTTTATCTTTAACAATGCAATAAGGATATGAGGCCAGAGGTGCTAGAAGCCATGAGCTATTCCGGAACAACGAAGCAGACTGAAAGGAAAGAGCAAAGACAACATTTAGAAGAAAAGAATCTTGACCATGTATGATTTCTCATTTTCCTGGTCCAGCTATACCCCTGGCAGTTAGATGGTTTGATCAAACGACCCTGTTATGGGCTGAACTGTGCCCTCATCTTACAAATTCATATACTGAACCCTGAACCCCCAAAATCTCAGAATGTGACTGTAGTTGAAGATAGGGCTCTTAAAGAGGTGATTCAATTGAAATGAGACTCTTAGGATGGTCCCTAATCCAGTATGACTGGTGTCCTTAACAGAAGAAGTCTGGACACAGAAAAGAGACACCAGGAATGTACATACACAGAGAAAAGGCCATGTGAAGACATTGTGAGGGGGTAGCCCTCTGTAAACCAAAAAGAGAGAAACCAATTTTGCCAACATCTTAATTTTGGCCTTCCAGCCTCCAGAACCACAAGAAAATAAATTTCTGTTGCTTAAGCCCCCTAGTCTATGGTACTTCGTTGTGGCAGCTCTAACAAATTAATACATATGCGAACATTTCCCTTTTTAGTTCAGATTAGTTCATGATCAGTCTCTAAGTCTCGCAATTAAAGGACACGAATGCAGGATGTCAAATGCCTTCAGCAAATATAATGGTGACTTATATCCCAAATGGCTTCTTATCCTGTCCCAAGGTCCAATGCCTGTGATAACAGAAAGATAGACAGGCTCACTGTAGACTCATTTAGGGACACAGGTCAAGCTTAAAACAGGCAAGTTCAAAACCCTGCCTCAGTTTGATGAATTAGTGGCTGCCCCCAATTTTTTGTTTGCTAAACACCTTTTCCCCTTAAAAGAATCCAGAAACCTGGGACTAAGTAATGACAAAACTGACTTTAAGTCTGTGCATAGTAAGGGCCTGATAACTGATTGCAAAAACCACTTGGCATTTCCTTCTAGATGGTGTTTACCTCACACAGACTCTCCTGCAAGATAAACCCAGTGAAGGTGGTCACTTGGCTAAGACCAGGTGATCCTTCCAGGGACATTTTTCCAACTTCCAAATCAGCTACTTGCTTACTATCAGGAATGGGTACTTCCTAGCTCTATTAGGATGACTTTAGCTGATAGAGAGCAAGATCATTTTTTTAAAATCTAATAATGTGATCTAAGTCTAGGTTAGACTCTCATTCATTTACCAGATAGCTACTGCAAGCCTACTGGCTGTCAGAAAACAAAGTAGCATGGCCACCTTAACTTCCGACAGAAAATCTATCATTGAGCTAAGATTCAAAGTCTTAACCCTCTGCAAGTCTTAACCCTCTGCCATGTGGACTAATTCTTCAACCTTAAATAGCTTTGTGGTCTATTTACATTTGATTTTGTTTGTTGGTTGTTTTTCCTTCTCTGCAGTCTTTTCCTATCACTGCCCACTCATCCATTCTATTGCAGGGATTCTCCCCTTCCTAAAACATAGTTTCCACATGTATTTTCCTACCTCCCTGTCCCTCAATAACCCTGATGCTTGTTTAAAAGTAAACTAAAGATATTTACTTAGGAAAGTTTGAAATGCAGGTTAGAAACAAACAATAGGAAATTTACTAAGTTGTGAAAAGTCCTTTGTAACTGGTATTTCAGGTTTTCAGAGGCACGAAAACAAGGAACTATTTTTCTTTCAGCTGTCTTTGCTATTTGGCAAATGCATCTTTCTCCATGAGTCTCATATAGCCCCCACTGAATATTTCACCCATGGCTTTGATAACCCTTTGCCTTTCACCTCCTCTTACTCTCTAGATTCTACCACATGAGGACCGACCCCATGGTTAATAATCAGTTTCCTTTGTTGTGAATATGCTTCTAACAAAGGACTTAACTGCCTTCACTTACTACTTTCTCCATAGAGCAAAAGACTATAGAAAAAATTTTATTTACACAGCATTTTATTTAAACAAATTTATATAAATACCATTGCTATATGTCTTTCACAAAAATGCAGACAAGGGTATTAAAAGGGTTTACTGCATTGGTTTTTCCATGTTCTTTATGCAGGCAAGAAAAATTCTTCAGTTTAGCTAAAGGATTTTAAAATGAATAATATGAATTATCTGGCTATGAATCTAAGTAACTTTGTCCTAACGATGGGAAAATTGAGGCAAATTTGTCTATGGATCACAGTCCACTCAGGTCAGCGCTTTGAGAGGACTCACTTATACATTTTTGTTTTTCAGATGCCCCGACTTTTGTTGTCTTCTTAAAGATTTTATCCTGTTTTAATCCAGCATATTTCAAAGTATTACCAAAATAACAACTAAAACTTAATTCTGAATTCAGATGTGTTTGGAAATCACTGAGTAAAATCAATGAAGCTTTAAAAAAAAAAAAAAAAAAAGCAGCAAGACTTCTCAGAGATTTAGTACATGTGGACCAAGAGGACCTGCAAGGGATGCTACTGAAAGCTACACTCGCAAATCGATTTGACCTTCCATACTGCTTTCGTGCAGGGCATCTTTTTAGGATGAGTAGTCTGAGGAACTAGTGTTCTTCCAGTTAGTGGTTGATGTCTCTAGCCACTTCAAAGACTTGCAGAAGAAAGAAAGCTTAAAGACATAAAATTTTAAAAGTTTTGTTTTTCTTTTAAAAATCCAAGCTATTACTCGACTTGACCTCAGAATTACTATTTACTGCCCCAGAGGAAATGCTATTTCTGGTTGGTACCACATGGCATATATTTTTAGGAAGGTCTGTATTCAAGCTTTTAAGTCAAACAGTCATATATTTCACAATATAAAGGGAATCAGGTTACCAAAAATACTAGCATGCATATAGATGCCGATTGGATGGTAAGAAGCATTTTATCTTCTTCATGAACTTGAGATGAGAGAGAAACAAAATGTGGCCTCTGCATACAATAGAATATTATTCAGCCTTGAAAAGGAAGTAAATGCTGATATATGCTACAACATGGATGAAATTTAAAGATGTTTTGCTAAGCCAAATAAGCTAGAACAAAAGAACAACTATTTTATGATTCTACTTATATAAGGTACTTAGAATGAAATTTATAAAGACATAAATAATGGTGGTTGTCAGGGGCTAAGGAAGGGGTGAGGAGTTATTAAATGTAATGATTAAAGAGTTCCACTTCGGGGAGATGAAGTTCTGGACATAGATGGGCAATGGCTGTACAACAATGTGAATGTACTTAATGCTCATGTACAGTACACTTAAAGAAATGGTAAATTTTATGTTATTTATGTTTTACTACAATAAAAAAAGTAACTGGAGGTGATCACCTTATGGAAATCCCACAGATCAGAAGGATGAAGAGAAAGGAGACTCTGAATAACTGGTATTTGAAGAACATTTAAGGCAAATCTCTCCCTGGATATTTTTTTTGAAAATATTCTTCTGTGATATAGAAGGTAAAACAACACAGCAACTTTGAAATGGAGAGCTAAGAGAAAAATAATTTTAACATCCTAAGTTTTTAGCATGTTAACTTTTGAATATATAGAAGGACCAACCATATACAAGCACAGAGCCAGAAAATATTACAGACAGAAATACAAAATACAAAATGCTGTTATCTCAATCCTCAGGTAATTTATAATGTTACAGGAAAACATGTCTGTGAGTAACTTGGTGATAACAAAGACTGTGCTAAATGTGCATGAGTTATAAATACAGAGCTCTAGGCATGTGGGGGAGGAAGACATGAAGTCTGAGAACCCTTTCCCTCTTCTTCTCACCTACGCTATTTCTTCCTTCTTTGAGGTCCAGATCAAGACCCACTGCCTAAAAGAAGCCATTCCTCATTGTTCTAACCCACTGTGGCTACTATAATCACACTCATAACTATGTGGAGACTTGTTCTTCTTATTCAATGGTTTTTGATAGATGTTGTAACTTGGCATATATATATATTACATATTACACAATATGTAATATATGTACATTATATATGTATATACGATGATATATATACATATAATATACATATATGTAATATATGTATATTATATATTAGATATGTAACTTGGCTTATATATAAAAACATATATAAATATTTATATTTATGTAGTTTAATGTGCTCTCCATATTTGGTTAGAAACATCTGTTGCTTTGGGGATGATAAGGATTATTAAAACAGGAGTGCAAGGAAAAGGAGGAAAATTGGGTTTTGAATCCATAGAGACATAAGGGTTATGAAAATCAAGCTTGGCCAAGAGAGAAGGGCTTTTTGAAATTCCAAAATCTCCTCTTTCCAGATCAGCAGCCAATCCCGGCAACTCAATGTTAGACTATTACCCTAACTTAGAGTGTAGAGAATAGACAAGAAGGGAAGTTCTCACCAGATAGGAAGAGGAGAGTTCTTTTCCAGATAAGGAGGAGGAGGATTTTGTGTGGATGTCCCCAGGATAAGAATATAGTTTGCTTCTCTGAGAATCAAAGGCTCTACCCTTCTTGGGCCTTGGCTAAAGGTGGGAAGTAAGTTGATTGAAACATCGGACTAGACAAAATGAGGTCTTCCAGAACACCCAGGACTGCTGCTTGGCCCCTCTATGTCCAAAATGGAGGGAAGTCTCAAATAGGTGGGTCTCAGAGAGAGCTCTGAGTACACATGATGTGTGCATTGCATGCAGGGGTACTGTGAGTTCCCATATACCGCATATTGTGGGGTGGGGGACAGAGGGGTGCTGAGAGTCTGTAACAGTGAGTTAGATGAGAAGAATAAAAAGTCCACGGCCTCTCCGACACTGATATATTTCAATGACTATGGGCTTCAGCTGTGAGCACCAACACATCACCCCCAAAAAACCGATGAGATTAGCCACAGCAAGCAGATGCCAGCACAAAATATTCAGGAATCAGACCAGACCAGCCTCACTCTGGTGGCCAGCAGTGAGGACAGCCCACAGGCACCCCCTTGTCCCAGAAGACATAGCTTTCCCTGCACACATTGACGTCTTGGGAAGGGACACAGAGGTGCTTCTTGCAAAAGGGAAAATAAACCTGATTGAGCATTTATACTTGAAATTCCCTAAATATTTGCCCAAATTAGACCAAATCACACTAAAAAAAAAAAAAAACTATTTTAAAATACAAAAGATTGAAATGGCTTTAATTGGAATACTTAAATCTACCCCACTACTATTGGTAGAAGTGAGGATAGCGGTTATGGGGGAAAAAAAAGTTTATTCTTTTATTTTTTGACCCATTAACTCAGAGTGTGTGAATGTTCACTCCTTTTTACATGTTTGGCACAACAAACAGGCTAGAGTTTCCTGGAGATCTGTGGAATGCTTCATGTTATGTACTCAATAGGTGTCCCTAAATATACGCTGTATGAAGAAACAAAAAGAAGAAAATATGGATTTCGTTTCTTCCCTGCCTCTCATTCCACCAAAGCCAAAATAAATTATAAAACAGAGAGACAAAAAAAAAAAATACCATTATAGAAATCACGGAGAGAGTTCTGTAAAAAGAACTGGTACTGGGAAAGTCATAGAGCTTAGTCCTTAGAATACGAATAATCATAGTCACAGACAGTCTTCCTGCAAAGCTTTCTGTCAATAAGCTGAGGCAAATATCTATCTAGACCAGTGAAGTCCCACAGAAGTAATAAGCGAAGTTTTCAATCTTCAAAAATGTTTGAGCATCTCTCCCCTATGGAAGAAAACCCCTAGAACTTCTCATAAATGGATATTTCCCTTGGGGGACTAATATCCTCTCTAGGGTCAAACTTGACTTCTTATGACGCGATGAAGCAGCATTCACAAGGAAGTCACACTTTTTTTTCCCCTTTCCTATTTTCTTATCTTAAAATTCATTTAACCTTAAGAAGTCATTGAACATCCATTTCTTTCTTTTTTTTTTTTTTTTCTGACTAAGGCTTTCAATAAGGGAAAAACTAGGGCAAATTTTAGACAAAGCAAAAGACAATCTTAAAAGTTGACTAGGCTACAGAAATCTAAATGACAAACTTAACAGGGCTGACTTTTCCTTGGTGTGCAAGACAGGCGTGCAAGGCTACTAACAATAGAACTCAGCACAAAGCCCTGTGGAAAGCAGGTGAATATTGATTCTTAGTCTTAAACTCATGAATAATGTATAAGGCAATTTTAGTTTAAAGATACAGGCATTGCTTTTTTTTTTCCCTGGCACGATGGTTTTCAGAAACTCAATATATTCAGTATCCCATAAAAAGAGTCTTCTCATCTTTTAAGAAGCCTCTCAAATTTCGTCTCATTCCTACAGCCTTCCCTGACCATCCAGTCCTCACCAATCACTGCCTTCTCTAAACTCCAAGAGTACTTATTGCCTGTAGCACTCACTGGACATAAGCTGTTAGGTATCTTTTTTTCCTTTTCTTTTCTTTTTTTTTTTTTTTTTAACAGACACGGTCCAATAGATAATAAAACCCCCCAGGGTAGGGGTCACATTATATTTCTCTTATTATTCCCAGTACCTAGCCTGGAGCCTGATCCACAGACCGTAAGTGTTCAATAAATGTTTGTTGTTAATGATGATATGTTATAGACACATCTGAAACATAATCTGGATAAACACAATACTGGAAAAGTGCAAATCATCATTTAACAAACATGCAAGCCAAGAAATCAATGTGAGAGAGCTGTCTGAGCACCAAGTGAAAGACAAAGTAATACCCTCTTCCCTGCCCCAACATCAAACATGGTGATGGATTATACTACATAAAATTATCGATAA
The DNA here is from genome assembly GCF_043159975.1 of Macaca nemestrina. Lineage (NCBI taxonomy): Eukaryota > Metazoa > Chordata > Mammalia > Primates > Cercopithecidae > Macaca > Macaca nemestrina. The sequence goes on from NC_092143.1 coordinate 46,716,663, forward strand.
AGACCAATGTAGTCACAGTGATTTCTAAGCAGTAGCAAGAAATATTAGATACAAAATGTAACATTACAACAAAGGCAGCAGAACTGAGAGGCCATTGTGGAATAACAGATATGTTCATCTGATGAAGAACCTCTTTGCAAATAAGTAACTTCAAGCATAATGAAAGCACAGGGCTTTCCTTTCCTCCCTATCTCCCCAAACCAGAGACTGAGATTCTGATTTCCCTCAAGATACACAGAATGCACGTCACTTGCCCCTTAAACAAAGGAGCAGGAAGGCAAACCTGAGCATTCGACTGTTGCCAAAACGAACCCAACCCTTTCAAATGAGTTAAGTTCTCATGATATGAGTCAGGTTGAGTAAATTTATGCAATTCTCATTTACGTACACACAAAGAGTAAAATAATCTACTTATTTCTTGTCTGAATTCCTATCTTCTTCAATAAGGTTTGGCATAGTAATGTAGCAGAAGTTTGGGTCAAATCTATCCAGCAATGAACTTCATCTCACCTATCTCTGCCACTCTTATACCCTTTCCCTACCTATACCCTTCCTTTCATCCTGGCAGGTGGGGCATGCTTAGGCAGAAAGCTCGGCCATTTCTATTGATCGTATTATAGGTAACATCTTCAGCACTACGATTGGTCTGACGAATGTGAAACAATAATAAAAGTAGTCAGTCCAAACTTCCCTGGGCCCTGGCAGAGATCTGGGGCAGATGATGGGAAAGCAAGAATCATGGGTTGATACTTTCCCCCAAAACTGTGTATGCATTACTGTTACTTAAGCAGCCTGAACAGGATTATTCATTTAACTGGTCACTTCACTGGAACACTGATAAGGATTTGACTGGTTTTTAATAACATTTACTAGTTATGTGGACTAATTAACCAATCAATAAGATTTAAACTAGTACATTTACTCCTCACCTCATCCTCTTCCACGTTGCTGAGTCACCTTTAACATTTTGAATGGGATGAAGAACTTAAAACTAATTAGCTGTATAGACAGAGCCATAATGGCCTGCATTTTCTCCGCTATTATTAATGCTTTTGGTATATAAAATCTAGTAGTTAAAAAAATGAAAATTGAATAACATGGGTTAATCTAGGTATAGTAGTAACAATTCCTATAACCACCTTGGCTTCCTTCATAGCTAAAGGATGACCAGTTCCATCTCATCTCTTTGAAACAATTGACTGGTGGCATCTTTTTGTGGGTCAATATTCTTATTGAAAGAAAGAATATATTTTTTCCTGAAAAAAATATATAAAATATTCCTAAATTTAGTGAATTCAGAAAGTCATATAATTACAGCATACAGAGTTTTCCTTCTAGATCCTGAAGACATGGACTTATAAATGATGCAGGTCAACTCACGGTCATTCAGGTCCTGTTGGCACAATGAATGGAGGTGCTCCAAGCCTTTTCCTTGTCTGTAGGTAGAGGTGCAAATATTTCAATGAGATATAATCCTGTTCAGAAACACCCAGGATGAAAACTGGAAAGGGTCTGCAAAGAAATACAGAGGAGCTCTTTCAGCTTGGTAGCTTTTTAGGATGATGGAGGCAGCCTACAAAATGGTGAGTGGGAGCAATGGCTGGAGCAAGCCTAAGGAGGCACTATGGGGCAGAAAGTTGGATTCCCCCACTAGATGGCGCCAGGACACATCGATGGCAAACGTGGGTACTGTTACCACGGCAGAACAGAGGGATGGGATCAGTTTTCACAACTCTGTATAGGCCAGGTCCTAATGGAGTACCAACGGACTAAAGTGGGTGTATGTGGGTGTTTTATACCTCCTTAGGTTTGACCTTACATTGTAGGGCACACCTGGGGCAGCATATGTGTGTGTTCTTTGGAGTATGATTGTGGTTGTGAGTGTATCTCTACACATGTGCACACATATACAATATAACACACATGCACATTAGATTACGTAGATATGGGATCAATATAGGTGTAGCTACAGATTGGGGGCCATTATTACAATAAATAAGAATCACGTTGGAGGAAGGGGATTAGATTCTGTTGCATGTACTGTGTGCCAGGCCTTTTCATGTGCTTTCTCATGTAACCTTCACAACAGCTGCAAGAGGTGCCTACTATTGCCCCATTTTCACCAAAGGAAATTTGATGGACTTTGTATAGGTTAAGGAACTTGTCCAAGGTCACATAGCTAAGGAGTTACAGGGCTTGGATTAAAATCCAGTTCTGCTAAGCTTCAAAACCATAATACAGTCATGCTTCATACCACATTGACTCGCTACAGTTTCTTACAATGTGCAAATTAACTCCAGGGAATATGGTTTGTGGTATGTTTGCACAAATAGTACTCGCATGTGCATTATACAAAATGAAAATAACTTCAATGCAAAAGTTGATTTATGTTGGACTACAAATATACATAAAAAGTTGAATAAATAAGGCATTCCACTTTCCCCTCTTCACCCCAGGATAATTATTAAAGACCCCTATAACAGAAAAATACGTAAGTATTAATTCCAATATGTGATTCAATTAAAATGAGAGTCATTTAAAAGAATATTAACTAATTTTAAAGTGGATATATCAAATCCACATGTATACCTAAATGAAGCCATTCACTACTTTCCTAAAAATACATTAGCATTAAGGTAACAATACAAGTTCCATTTGTGATGTAGGAAAAACCTTTTCTATTGAGATGGCTGGCTCTCATCTTAACTCAGCCCACTCGGCTTTGGTTTATTGTCACTGGAGACTTGGTAGCCTTTGGGCATCAGCCTTTTAACTTTCTTTTTGTCCAGAAAATGCATTATTCTGTACATTGTGTTTTTGTGAGACAGACTAAAGAATGTAGTGTACATTGAGTGTTTAGCACAGTGTCTGGCAAAGAGTAAGTGCTGAATAAAAGTCAACACTAGTGATTATGATGGCTATAAGGAAGGAGAAAAAAGAGGCAGAGGAGGGAGAGAGCAGAGAGGAGAAGGAGAGTAACGAGGAAAGAGAAGGTAAGAAGAAAGAAGATGATGAGGACAAGAGGGTAGAATTGTGGAGAGATCAACAAGACAATAAATTTGAATTAATTTGCAATTTTTTTCTTCTCCCCAAATGTTAAATAAGTCATTTCAAACAATGTGGAATTTGAAATATCTGCCTTGCACACTGCAGATCATTCTATTTTTCACCTTAAACTTCGTGCAGTTTTCTGTTTGGTCTAAGATTGGTTAGTTTTCCTATAGGCTAAAGACTAATGTGCTAAGAACTGAGCCCCCGGCTGAGACTGTGGGATTGAAAAGGGGGAGAAAGGCAAACAGCATTCCATCAAGTTGTACTTTGGGCACTGGGAAATATGTTGGTTGTGCTGTTAAGAAATTGACTTTTTGGCTGCATGATAAAGGGTGAACTCTGGCACTCCAAAACTGGATGGAAGTCATGATAGCTCCCTCTAGAAAAGTCAAAGCAAAATAGAGATATTTTCTCTGGTGCTTCAGATCTGAAAGTACATTATCTGAAATGAGAGACCACAACTCAGGAAAAGGGGATATAGGAAAATATTCTCTGTTGCCTTTAATAATAAAATTCCACTTAGCAAATTTCCTAAGTAGATTTTTGTCGTTCTGGGCCCCAGTCTTTGTTTCTTTCATTTGTGTTAGAGAATATTTGAAGTTACATTGAGAGAAAAATAGTAGTAGTGTTAATAAAGCCTAACATGAATGAATCACTTACAGAATGCACAGCACCACATTCCATATTTTATATCACATTATGCTCAATACAACCCTATACATTGGTACCATATTACAGATGAGAAATTTAAATGGTTTGGTTAAAGTTACACTAGTAGATGGCAGAGCAAAAACTCAAGACCAAGGGTAAGCTGAAGCCACTACCAATTTTGTGGTCCATGATACTGCACTTAGATGACATTCAAAATGCCTGTGGCAGTGCCTGGCACACCGTAGGCATATGACAATACTCAGCTTTACTTTCTTTCAAAACAGCATCTCGCTCTGTTGCCTAGGTTGGAGTGCAGTGGAGAAATCATCACTCACTGCAGCCTCGAACTCCTGGATTCAAGCAATCCTCCTGCCTCAGCCTACTGAATAGCTAGAACTACAGGTGCACACCACCATGCCCATCTAATTTTTAAATATTCATAGAGGCAGCGTCTCACTATACTGTCCAGGCTGCCCTCAAACCCTTGGCTTCAGGCTGTCCTCCCAAAGTGCTGGGATTATAGGAATGAGTCAACATGCCAGGCCACCTTTGTTTTATTTAAAGTAGTACTGCTCTTGGAGTGTTATCTCTTTCAGTAAAGCTCCATTTCAATCTGTACACAGTTTTGGAGAATATCAGGTGCAGAAAGTGATACCAACTTCAATCTATGGGTATGAAATATTCATTCTATCCTGGATGCTTCTGTTCTGCAGACCCTATATCTTGGCATAAAAGCCTAGCATCCTTCCCTGGGCTCAAGCGACCATGATCTGGAGACAACAGTAGGGGTTGCCTGCATGGATATTTGAGGAGGTAAGACATGCGTTGGTGAGAAGGAACACTTCTGATGCTATGGGGCTTTCTTTTCCCATCCCATTGGGGGGCATTTATACTGACATGGTATGCATAAAGTTGTAAAACTAAAGGAAAATTCTAAAGCTTGTCCTTGTTTCCAGTAGATAATTTCCTGAGGTATTAGAGGACTATAGCAAGTGGAATCAGGAGCACTGGGCATAGTTGCAACCAATTAATTATTGCCTCAATAAGAGAACATGTCCATCAGCTATACTCGCTGTTGAATCAAATAGCTTGATTCTTTCCCTGCAGTCTCTTTTTATCTTCTTAATCTTGAAAAATAGGTTAGCAAGATGAATGAAGAAATCAAGGTCCATAGCAGTCCAAGGTTACACCATTAGATTCTAACTAACTTGAAACCTAGGTTTCTGATTTCCCAGTGAAGAATAATCTTTAAGACATTTCCACAAATTCTAAAAGATTCTTTACTAGGAAAAAAAAAGCGGGGGGCGGGGGGAGATTCTAATTACTTTAAAATGTTCAGAAAATGCAGCATTCTCTATCATCCTTTCAGAAATGAAAAATGTACATTTTACATAGTAAAGTCTCTCATAAATCCTGCTTTAAATTTGTAAAACCTGATTTTACCTGTAATTTCTATACATTTTGACCACAGTTTTTTTTTTGTTTTGTTTTTTGTTTTTGAGACGGGGTCTCGCTCTGTCGCCCAGGCTGGAATGCAGTGGCGTGATCTTGGCTCACTGCAAGCTCTGCCTCCTGGGTTCACGCCATTCTCCTGCCTCAGCCTCCCAAGTAGCTGGGACTACAGGTGCCCACCACCATGCCCGGCTAATTTTTTTTTTTTTTTTGTATTTTTAATGGATACGAGGTCTCACCATGTTGGCCAGTATGGTCTCGATCTCCTGACCTCGTGATCCACCTGCCTCGGTCTCCCAAAGTGCTGGGATTACAGGCATGAGCCACCATGCCCGGCCACAGTGTTTTTTTTTTTTTTTTTTTTTTTTTTTTTTTTTTAATGTCTGTTAGTTTCCAGAGGCACCAGTATTCCTCAAAATGCATTTTTGATCATACATCTCAAAATGATTCAAAGCCAGTTCTGACAATGTTGCTTATTAATAATAGAAATAATAATTTCTTTTTACCGGTATTTCTACGTTCAGACTACCTCATTCCATAATACTACCATATCTTTGCAACAGGTCCCCCAAACCCCCAACTTTTTATATCTGATTGATTCTCCATGCTCCTACTAGATTTGTCTTCCCTAAGTACACTCACTCTGCCCTCTTTCTACTCTGTCATCCATCATGACACCCCTCTCTTCTCAGTATAAAACCCAACTTCTCAGTCTGCCATTTCAGTCTCTCTCTCTCGGTTCTCACTCTGATGCTCTGTAAGGTGGGCCCTTCAGTTTAACTAATGAGGCTTACTCTGATCCCTAACCAGGGCACACACGTTCCTGAGTCCCCTGCCTTTAACATCTCTTATTGCAGGTTCCTCTGAAAGCAGAGGTGGACCCAGGGATGTTGTAACCACTGTAGTTGGCCACCTGTGTTAACTCATAAGCCTGACATTAGCTCTTATGTCTCTCAAAAATGAGTGTCCACAAGCAGGGTCACTGTTGATGACTCAGCAACTCATATGATTTTATTTCTTTATCACAACAAAGTTTATTATTATAGAAGTTAGGCATACTTCAAAGAATTGCATTTGAGAAAAAATATATACATTTTAGTTCTGTATTTTAAACAATTTTATTGCAATGCTAGATCTCCAAGCCCAAGTTTTTGTGTTGGTTATAGAAGTAGCTTTAGGTGGCCATGGACTTGTGAGAAGTGCATATCTGTTCTCTAGGTGGTTACAGCTTTGTCATAGAGAGGTAACTGCAGAAGCCTCAATGGATGTGAAGGCAGAGAGGCTGAGAGGGCAATTCATAGTGAAAAGGTCTGGCTTTGGGTCCCAGTTTTATGGCCGACTCCTGAATGATTTTGAGAAAAGCCCCTTAACCTCCTGAGTAGTAGTTCCTTCAGCTGTAAAATAGGAAGTCTAATATTTAAACTCATAGGGTAACTGTGGGAATTCACTTTGATAATTGTTGTAAATGCCTTGTCAACTATAAGAGGCTCTGCAAATGTTATTATTAAGAAAACATTCTGGGCATCTCTAGCTTTTTTAAAAAACATGCAATACTACAAGTATTTCTAACCACCCTAAACTAATTTCTACCATGAAACATGATTCCCCTATGTCTGTGTAATTGCTCTATGACCCATCTCTAACTCTCTTCACATTACATTTGGCAGAGTCAACTTCTTAACAAAAAATTATTCTCTTTATTGTTTGAAGGCTGATGGTCAAGCTGTTGTTAGCAACCCAGTTAAGTATTATGACTGAAATTTCCATTTTAGATTCTGATTCCAACCTTAGATTTTCAACTACTCACGTGCCACACACACATATGCACACACATTATTAGGTTTATTTTTCCCCTCCCCTTCTCTTCACTTTCCTTCCCCTCTTCCATCCTCTACACTTATTTTTTTTTCTTTCTTTTCTTTCCTTTCTCTCTCTCTCTATTCCTCCCTCCCTCCCTTTCCTTCCTTTCTTTTCCCCTCCCTCTCTCCCTTATCCTTCCTTTTCTCCCTTTTTGTCTTCCTTCCTTCTCTCTCTCCTACTTTTCTCTTCTTTCCTTCATGTCACCATCTCTCCCTTTCCTCCAACAAGAATCTATACACATTCAAATAAGAAAATGCCACATGAATCTTTGACTAAAGTGGGATATTTTACCTCTACCTTGCCCCTGTCTACTTAAAATGCTTACAAAGCCTCACCATTTTTTCTAGAGCACACAGATATGCTCTAGTAGTTAAAAAATATACCTAACTGTATGCTATTTACCATTAGGTGCCAGAGTAAATGATATCGTTAATATGCTATTTACTACGCAGATTACTTGAATACTGAAGAACATTCCCAGGCATTCCATGTCCTATTAGGGCAATACATTTTCTATGATATGATGAGAATTATTGCCTCACTGGACCAGAATACTCTTGGAGTCCGTATAAAGGCCCTTATTTCCACAATGGATTGAAAGACAACAGGTTCTGATTTTTGGATATTCAGTTTGTAGACTGCTGATCTGTTAATGGATCAAGTCAGCATCCTGTGGGTATCCTTAGCTCTTGGTGTGTGTAACCCCCCGTCCAGAGGCCTGAGTTGCAGAACTCCACAAACTAGTACCTGCCTACCAGCTCTTTATGGCACTCAACTGCTCAGATTATTTTTGTCTTTAAAATGTAGTGTTTCAGCTTTCCTTAAAACCTACACAGGGAAAGTAATATACACTAGGAAATAAAAGATTTGCAATAGATGCTCAATTATAAAGGAGAAAGGCATATAAAAATGTAATCATAGAATTTTCAAACCGGATGAAATATAATAAAGTTATTTGCAAGTTATTGCACAGTAAGGCTAACCTTGCTGAATAGTCTTAGGCAGGACTCATTTTTAGGCCAAATCTCTCTCTCTCTGTGTGTGTGTTTACTGATATTTCTGGAGGATCATTGTTAGGGCTTCTTTAATCGAATACCCTCATGTCACAAATGAAAAACGGACCAGGAGAGATGGGAAAGGTGAGCCAAGAATCTGATCTTTCAGATTTCCAGGATTACAGCCTTTCCATTGCACCAACAGTCTCTCAGGAAAGTATGTTCTCCAGTGACTGAGCTGCAGTAGCTATATGGGACACTACATGAAAAGGTCAAAAACTTGATTTCATCACCATCTGGTCTACTAGAACAATTATCTTTTAAATTTCAGTGTAAAGATCAACTCTGTTTTCCATGACCACCCTCTCACATATGCAGATGAAACAACACATTTTGCTCCTATATTTTCATGGCCTATCCATCTCCACTGGCCTCTTCAAATCATCTTTTGGATTCACAGTAAATGGAGAGTCTTCTGATTAATGCAGAGCTCTAGGCTGGAACTGGTGGACTAAGTCATTACTTTCCTCTTTTCTTTGGGATTCCCCTCCCTCTTTCCATAATGCTGTCCTCCTGCACTAGCATGGAAGGGGAGAGCAACAGATTCCTTTGTTGAAATCACAGGGATTCACATAGGGTAAGTGCTCACTCTGTTTGTTCAATAAAAGAATGAATGGATTCCTGGATTGGTCCAGCCAGGGACCATTCTCTAAGGCCTTGTTCTCTGAAGGATCCACGGAATCTTCAAGTTTATAATATGTGAAACACAGAAAAGATTTCTAAAACCCACTATGTTGGTTCGCTAGTGACAGGATTTTAGCTTCAATGCAAGAAGTGAAGTCTTAAGTGGTGTGTCTTTGAATTGCATCTACCCAATCTATTTTTCCATCAAGGGCTCTTAAGCACCACCACCACAATGACCTTTTCCCTACTACTGTGTTTAACCCCCAGTGGTCCTCATTATATGGCTCAGTTCAACAAATGCTGATGTACATCTTTGTCTGCTCCTTCCATCCCCAGATAATTTAGAGTTGATGCTAATAAAATGTTTTGCAACTTACAGCATGAAGTCATTAAAGATCCTCTGTCAGGTAATTGATAAAATAACAGTCCAGCCCATCCTTCGCATTCACTGGCTTAAAGTTCATGCAACCTGTACTTGTATAAATTATACCTAAACCACCTTTGGCCTGCTGATTTGAGAATATCATCCATCATCCCTCAGTGGATGAATGGTGATACTAATCCCTGGCCCTTTATGCTGCCTGAAAGCTGGTGCTGCTAGGGGAAGGTCTAGGCCCCCATGCCATTAGGATGCCGGCATGCTGGGGAAAAGAATCTCGACACAGAGAGGTCCCTATGTCCAGTACCAAGTGGAAATTCCCAGTTCTCACCTAGTTCCATACCATGGCCAAGGACATAATTGTGCCTTAATACTTACATCTTCTATTGAGGTCTTCTGATCAAAGCTGAGGGAGCTGATACCCAAGGGAGGTATTTCCTCACTCAGCCAACTCTCCTCCTCCCTTTTTCTTCATGCAAACTTCTCTCTTTATGCAACATTAGCATAGGTGGAGTGTGAGGCAGAAAGTTTCTGGCAAGCAATGAGGTAAGTACCTTCTCTGGGAAAGGTGTTTTGTTTCTTTTTTTAAACCTCAATGATAGGTTTAAAATTGGAAGCTGCTTTTAATTCGTGAAAATGCATTGGTTGAATTTGGCTCACTGATATAAAATCATGGCTTATATGTCCAATAAATTTTCCCTTGACATCAGCCAGTTAACCTGAATATCAGGCAATAAATTGTTGACCATCACTCTTTTATTGCTAATGCCAATGAGCACTTGGCTTTTTAGCCACAATAAATTTACAATGTATGCATTACTCTTGAGAGTGTTATTTATAAGACAAAATAAGAATACATGGTCACTATCATTGACTTTAAACCCACACTTATACCGAATCTAAATGCACTGATAAGCAATGTTCTCAGAGGTCATCAAATGCCAACTCTCCCGTCAGACCAGTCAAAAGTTTCCACAGCCTACAGGGACTGCACAAGCCAGCTCTACAATCACACATGGTGACGGTGGAACAGACAATCAGGTAGGCCCAAAGGTTTCCATTTAATGGCCATTCAGTACACCTAAAGAGCTGGAATAGATGTTTGAGCTTTCTCCCATGTGCACAGATGGAGCTGTAAATATGTCCTCTTGTTCTCCTGACGGGAGCCTCAAGAGGTTGATTTTCATCTGTCCCAAATAAACTTGTTGGAACTCTTGGGGGATTCCTTTTAGATTTTCTTATTACCACTCTGGAATAATGTGCAAATAATTATGTAACAGTCAACCCTTTGTTTGAATGAACATTATTAAATATACAACAATTATCACATGTAGTATATTCTATGTGCATACAAGCCCCTCAGGATAATGCCTATTCCCAACCCCTACAGGAAAAAAATGTGAATTACGAATATTCACTCTTCAAGCTCTGTAAAACTAACTCTCAGATCGTGGCACTAAACACTCACTGCTCTGGCACCTACACAGACTGGTTGGAGAATTCATGCACTATAGTGTTTGACACACTCATTCTCTCAGGTGAAATACTGCAGGCAAGACCGCATAATTCATTAGGCTGATACAGCAAGGCTGAATAATTAGATCATCTCTTTGCATAAGGCTACATTTTATGATAATATTTTTAACATTATAATCTAAATTGGTGTTGGATTAGGGTATGGGGGGCTGTTGAAAGTAAACGAATTAGAAATTGAAAGATGCCATATGTGAAATCACAACTGTATTACTCCATGCCACCAAAAGTAGTATCCCATCTTCAAAAGGCTTGCAAATTATCTATACTATTGACTGACAAGCACATCAGATATTTTAATAATAGGAAAGTGATGATGTACATACATACACACAGTGTTGTATTTTTATTTTGGTAGGTGGGAAGGGAAATGAAAAGAAACTTAGAAATCAATAATGTCTCCCATGTGGAGGTAGAAAAGAAGGATTTCTAAACGTTAGTAAGAAGAGACAACATTAAAGAAAGAGCTATGCCTTACCCCACAGTTCCGCCTGAACCTTGAAGTGATGGTTTTGAGAAGAGTAGTCAATGTCACCTAAGAGACCACACTGGGTAAGAATGTGGAGTCCTTCTCAGGTGATCAAGGCAAAGAAGACAGCCGTCTTGGAAGGCACGTAGGTGTCCAGGGGCTTGCTCTCCTGGGTTGCTCTCCTGGTTCACTCAGTCCTTCCCCACTCCTTAGTCCCTCAGCACTAATGTGGGCCTGTCATTTCAGGAGATTTGCTTTTGAAGTACCTCTCCTTGGACTATTCTCATTAGCATCCTGTTCTCCTTCAATGGCCAAGTGATATGTAAGGACTTGATTGTTTTCCCATTGGAGAATTTGCTTCTTAAGTAGCCAGACAAACCATCTCAGCGGCCCCTCCAGAACCACTGGAACGGTGATTCTTCCTCTGGCCACTCTGGTTCTGCTTGGTCTCCCCTCTACCATATGGTTTCCTCCTTTTTTTTTTTTTTTCTTTACACATTACTGAGAGGTTAAATTTTTACAAATCTTACTGTCTTTGAGCTGATGGAAGATAAGGAGGACTTGTACACCTGGTCTTCTCCGGGTGGAAAACTCCATTTGAGAAACTAATTGGCTATGTTGAATGTTGGTACATGAGCATACTTTATGATGAAACTCAGGTGGGAGAGGCAGGTTCAAAGAAGAGATCAAGAGAAACTCTTCCCATAGAATCAGATTCCCTTCTCTTTGAGAGAGGACCAGACTGAAATCCAGTTACACCACTGCAGTAATTTCCAAACTGAGTAACTTAAAACTAGGAGACTAGAACCCCAGACTTCATCATCCTCATTTCATTCTCCTCCTCTTTGTTGTAATTATCACAAAAAGAAACAAAAATAATATTTTACTCCCCAGTGTTATGTTTCATAACAGTGAGCAGAACAACTTGCATATATTTGCCTCAAGTGTTGGGTAAAAACTCAGGCTCACTTGTATTCACTGTTTCCTTTGAACATCACATAATTGGTCCCTAGATTTCTCTGAAATATTAGATTTTATTCTGAAAATCTTACATTAGCTATGACTTCATCCTAAGGATCAACTCTCTTTAAGCCTCAATATCTATTCCTTGCCTTTGGAAATGAAACTGTTTTTCCAAAGGCTCAGCATGCTGTCCCTTGGGTTTTTACTATATCTATAGCAACCACTCTGTTGGGGAACCTTACAAATAAAATCAGGCTTTGGAGTCTGGGCACACATAAAAGATACATTGCAACAATAAACATTTAAGTTGTTTTGTTTAAAACAGCAACAATAGCTTATTAATACCTGCTGAAGTATTGCCCTTAGTTCTGATTAAAGAAAAAGGATTTTGTTTCTTGAAATTTAGTATATCTCCAAGTTAATTTGTTCTTGCATTTAAGAAATGTTCATTTGATAATTCATTATTATACCCATTCTTAGAAGAGATGGGTGGTCTGAATTGCCAATTAAGGGTGAAATTCTCTGTTATCTTGGCTGAATTTCTTAATTTTCTCCAGGAGTTACATTTCTCCATTTTGAAAGTCTCCCCTTTCAAATAAATTTAATGATTTCATAAGGCCATTCACCCTATTCCTGTGAAACTGACAGGAGAAAAAGTACCAAATATTTTGTGAGAGTGAATAAAGAAAATAATGTCCAGTCATGTTGGATTCAATGCCATATTTCCTTTTAGTCAATAATCTACTCACTAAAACAAAGATTCCTTGGAGAAGTCGCTGATTCTAAGGCTGAAACAGGAAATATACAAAATGAGCATAGAGAATCTTTCAATCCCAGAAAGCAAGAAGTATTTAATCACACACACACACACACAAAATACACACATATATACATGGAGGTGTTAGATATGTCAAAGGAACACAAGAGCCAAGAGCTTCCAATGGCTCAAGTTGAAACAACTTGAAAAACAAATAAAGAAGTGAAGTAAAATAAATATCCATGAGCCCATACTGATATAAATGAATTACTAAATAGATAAATGAGTAGAATAGTCAAATCTCCCATTCAGAACCATTCCAAATAATTGATGTGGATACTCAGCCCTCAAGAATATAGAACATAACTCCTTATTCTTTAAGTGGGCTGGCCAAAATGATTACCTTCCAAACAGTGCATACAGCATGCTCAGGGGAAAGGGGAGATTTCCTGACTAACACTACCTCACATCACAAATGATATCATCTTTTTGTATCCTTGATAGGAAGTGATGACAATAGCACCTTTCTCTGTGGTATTCCTCTAAAAAACCATACCACCACTCTAATCAGAATTAAAACATGAGACAAATCTACAGAATACCTCACCCATAGTCCTAAAAACTGTTATGGTCATGGTCATCAAAAATGGAAAGTCTGAGAAACTGTCATAGCCAAGAGAAGCCTAAAGAGACATAATGACTAAATGTAATGTGGTACCCTGGATAGGATCCTAGAAAAGAAGAGGTAAACACTAATAAAAGTATAATAATTAATCAATATTGGTTTGTTAATTGTGATAAATATACCATAATGATAGAAGCTGTTAATAGAGGCAAGCAGGCATTGGGTATTTGGGAGGTCTAACTTTGCAATATTTCTGTAAGTATAAAACTACTCTTTAAGTTTCTTTTTAAAAAAGAAATCTACATATTGCATCCCATGCAAAGCCTAAGTGCATGAGAACAATGGCATTCAACAGGTGTTACTGAATGTGAAAAACTAAAATTTGTTCCTTAGTCTCTATGAGTTTACCCAAAGTAACTTTCTACCCAAGAGTTTTTTAATACTAAAAATGACTTTGAGGGTAGAAATGGCATATGAAAAAAGTAAATTCTATGGTAGAAAAATCAGAAATAATTTCTCAGCAATGAAAATATTGCCATTACTTATACACACAGCAGAACTTTAAAATGATAATGCTCATAAGAGACTAAATTTTACTTCAAAACACTTTCACATTTATTTGCAATTTCAAATTACTGCACTAATGTATTGATAAAGGTAAGGCAGGCATTAGTTTCTCCATTTTGAACATCCAAATCTTGGGGCAAAGAGACACATGCTGAATGTATTTAAGGCAGAGAAGTGTTTCCTAATCTACATATTGACCACAATCAGGTTGTGGCTTAGGCAAGCTGATTCCATTTTCCTGGGTTTAGTTTTCCTGTCTGAAAAATGAAGGATACTTCCATAGCAGAGAAAAGTTCATGTATAATCTTTTCCCCAACTCCAAACACGAAGAATACAATAAATATATTTATATTTTAAAATAAAAAACTGCACTAAATATTAAGAAAAAAATTCAAGGATCCCAAAAGAAAGAAAATCTATAGGTATAGGCAGAGGTTAAAGCCCCGTGGCCACCAGGGAGTTGAAAGTAGCTCCATATGATGGCCCAGCTGGGGTCCTTTAATGGGGACATGTGGGCTCCTGATCAGACACAGACTGCACTTCATAGAGATTGGAACATCCCCTCTTGTCTGCCCAGGGTGGCTTCTAGAAACATGGTGTTTTTCCAAAACCTACTGCCAAAGTCAAGATTCTCACATGATCATGGTTCCCAGGCTACTGTAGGTATGAGCATTAAGAATGGAATTGCCAGCTTTTTGTGAAAGGAAAATTTCAGCTTAGCTGCTAATATAAGGAGCCCTATGAATCCAGACAACCCATACAACCAAGAGGTTTGAGGGGACATCAAATGGCTTTACAGGAAGGAGCACAAGAGAAAAATTCCTGAGAGATGAGTGAAACCAAAGAAATGGGAGGTTCTAATTCAAGGAAATAGAAATAATGGGAAAATCTGAAAATAAGTTTTAAAATGAGTGTCTATGAAATCCTTAAAGAAATTATGGATGGAGGTGAGAAACTCAACAATGAGTTAAATACTAGGCTGACACAATTAATGAAATTGTAAAATGAAAGAAAGAACTGAACAAATTTTTCAAGATGAAGAGAGACAACATGATTTTTAAAAGTGAAAGTGAAATTAACAGACTTGGAGGCTAAGAAGCACCAATATCTGTCTGGTAAGAATTTTAGAAGAAAGGAAAATACAAATAATTGGGAAGCGGTCTAAAAGAGTTAGGTAATAACTAAAATTTTCTAAAATTAAAGACATAGGAGCCTCCGGATTAGAAAAGCCCAGTATGTGCACACAGCAGGAGGAATAAAAATAAACCTACACATGGGCATTGCAACAAAGAGACCATAAAATCTACCAATCTGGTTGGCAGCTTATTTTTCATTAACAAAAGAACCTGGTGAAAGTGTTATGTGAAAATAATTGTGTATGTACAATTTTACTCCTTCAAGAGTAATTGTAAAATGGGAAGACATCTTCAGACATTTAAGGACTAAGTTTAATACTATCAAATCAGATGGTGCAAAAACTACTACAGGACATAATTCATCAGAAAAAAATTAAATCCAGAAGAAGTGGGAATCAAGAAAATTGGTGCACAAAGAAACTAAGTATTGTGATGATAAAAATACATAGGTGTTTACTGTAAATAATTGAGAAAATATGCTTCTCTTTATCTTTAAAACGTGTTGGAATTACAATTCCAGACAGTAGTAGCAGGAAAATTGGGAGTGAGGCGATCTAAGGGATATGAAGTATACTAAGGTCCTCTTTGGTGCATTTTGTTAAAAAAAATTGTAACGGCACAGATACGTTAAAAATTTGAGGGCAACCACTAATACAATAGAAATAAAATGTATAACTTACAAAGCCGTGTAAGAGAGAAAAGAACAAAGAGAGGAAATTATGTTGTATCATTTCAAAAAAGACTGTTAATGAGGGAAATAGAGAAGTAAAGCAAAAGTATATAGAGAACAGAAAATAAAGTGGTAGAAATAAATCCAAAGGTACATGGGGGAAGCAATTACAGAATAAGACTTTGTATATAGCATTGATGTCTATTATGTAAAATTTTAAAATCCTTAATAATTATAATATGCATGCAGCATATATGTGATCAACTAGATACAATGTTTTAAATAGACTGAAAGAATCAAATTCATCAAACTCATGATAGTGTTTGAGTATTGGGTGAGGGGTTCAGGTAAACTTTATATGTTTATGATTTGTGTATTAAAAAAGAGACAACATAAATATAGCAAAATATTCATGATTATTAATTAGGGGTGAAAGAAACCCAGGTATTATTCAACTTTCCTTTGCATACCTTATGTTTTTCTGTTTTTAACAAAAAATATTTGGACTGGATTATCATTCTATGTCTAATAATTTATTAACTCCAAAGCACCCAGGTAGCTATAGGCAGAACCAGGGCTAAGACCAACACTTCCTAATTTCACATCCATGTTTTATTTTCATTCATTATACCAACATTCTAGATGTTCTAGTTATAATCAGTATAACTTATATTCAGTATAACTTGGTCTGTATGTTATCTACTCCCTAGGGGCCTTAGAAATGACTTTTGAAAGTTCCTACGAGCTTTAGATTTTCATTTTTTCTTCTACTCTCAATGTCTAGATGGGCACCAATTTACCCTGGAGAGGTTCTTGTGAGCCTTAATTGAGAACCACAAAAGATAGCAAGATCTTTAAGTGAGTAGCTCGGAATAATTTCCCCAAACAGATCACTCTGCGGAATTTCATTTTCAACATGAATGGTCTCACTTCAAGCAATGAATGAGATGCATTGTTCAGGGGGAAATGACGCACTCAGTTCTGTAGTGCTGCTCAAGAGTCCTGGTTTGACTTAGGAATGCGTCAGCATTTTCATTATAAAACCATCAGTGGGATGTAAGTGCTCAGAGGCTGCCTCTGAAATCAATTTGCTGAGTCACTGCTGAGAAGAGTTGGTCGGATAGAACCCACAAGACTGTCACAAACACAAACTCAACTTCTTCCAGGATGTCTTCTCTGATTATACTGCTCTTCACCGTGACCTATTTTTGACCCTGAATGTCTTCCTTGTTTATAGAGCTGGACAGCTTGAATATTATTGACTGATACTGATAGGCTCTCACTTCTCTTACTGGGTCACATTTTTTCCTCATCAGTTGGACAAAATCTGAGCATAGAGGTCTTTTATGTATCATGCAGCTCTCTAAAGAGCCAAGTTAATGTCTCACACCACAGGTTTTTGAGATAGAACAAGTGAATGAGAAAGGTAACCAGTAATCTAAAATATAATTATGCATTTAGATACAAGGAAAATTCTCTCTTCATGGTCCTAGACTAACTCCCAGCTTAGTGACTTAGTTGGAATGCACAATAGGCTGTTTTTTTCTGGAGTGTGGACATGATGGAAGATAAATGTGTGTGGCACATCAAAATCTATGTCTAATGTCTTTTGACTCTGAAATGCCCCTACCTTTTTCCTCTGGATTCCTGAAGCCAGCACACCCTTGTAATTATTCCAACATTAGTCCAAGTCTACCTTAGAGATGTCTTCCCCATTGGCTCATTCGTTTTCTGTGCTGCTAAACTCCTTTTGTACTTATATTATGCTGCATGCAGCTTAGCTCTTGTTTGTATGTTGTCTTGGTGTGTGAGTTATTTCAAGGATATTAGTTCTTTTTGCCAAGTAAATGGAAAAGCCCCTTGAGAACAGCCCCTAGCTCCAGGTATGAAACACAGTTTGAGAAGTTTGCTGACAACCTACAAGGCACTAGAGAATTAACTTTGTGTTGATTGACTGCTGTTGAGAGAAGACACAACATTCACTCTTCTGGCTTGGGCTTCCTTCAAAGTCACACTTGGTGGGTTAAGTTGGGGCACAGAGCACCCTCAGATGGTCTGTAATCATGCTTCCCCACTGTCCTACAAAGGCAGCTGTCTGTTTTAAGAAATATTCCTCAATATCACAGTAAGGTTGGCAAACTCAAAGCCGATTTTGACTTAGAGAAAGAACCTCAGCAATAGCTGTAAACCTTACCTTACTGCATAATTTCTTTGGCCACTTCAGAGAATCACAGCTTCACAGAGGGAAAGTCCTTTAGCTGAGTAGCTTCAAAAATCTTCAACTATGATCCACAATAAGAAACACCTTTTACATTGTGACCTAGTACATACATGTGATTGAATGAGAGAGAAAGAGAATGATAATGAAAAAAAGTCTCAGCAAACTCTTAACTACCGTGTGTGGTGCATTTGATATTGTTAAATCAACTTTAGCATAAAACTGCCCCTTTACCTCTTTTAACTCTAGTCTAAACATTTCTGGGTACATAGTGAACTATAATCTAAATGGAAGTGTAAACAAACTGTAACCTATTTTTGTGCCAGTCATTGAGTTTTGGACAATGAAAGGGGGCCAGTTGTTCAAACAGTGTTCAAGTAAGGCAAAAGCTGAGCTGTAACCAATCTGGCTGTTTCTGTACTTCACTTCCATCTTCTGTATGTCACTCTCCTTTTTCTGTCCATAAACCTTCTTCCACCAGGTGACTGTGCTGGAGTCTCCCTGAGTCTATTCTGGCTTGGGAGGCTGCCCGATTCACAAATTGTTCTTTGCTCAGTTAAACTCTGTTCAATTTAATTTGTCTAATATTTTTAACAATATTATATTACTAGATCCTGTCCTGCCCTATCCTATCCCGTCTCATCCCATTTCATCCTATCCTATCCCATTGTATGCTATTCTATTATATTTTAAGAGATGTTGAATGTGAGCAGCTACTTTGAATTCATGACTCTGATATAGAAATTACTTTCCCCACATTCCAGATAAGAATTTATTGTTCCTGGCCGGGCATGGTGGCTCATGCCTGCAATCCCAGCACTTTGGGAGGCTAAGGCGGATGGTTCACGAGGTCAGGAGTTCAAGTCCAGCCTGGTCAACATAAAGAAACCCCATCTCTACTAAAAATACAAAAATTAGCTGGGCATGGTAGCATGTGCCTGTAGTCTCAGCTACTCTGGAGGCTGAGGCAGAAGAATCACTTGAACCCAGGAGGTGGAGGTTTTGGTGAGCCAAGATTATGCCACTGTACTCCAGCCTGGGCAACAGAGCAAGACTCTGTCTCAAAGAAAAAAAAAAAATTCTTATTCCCCAATCATTTGGTATCTGCTTCAACCTTTTTAGCAATCTTCTAACTGGTAAGAAGTTCTTTAGCACATTTGATAAGGAACTCTTTCTCTGTAACTTCTGTAACCAGGTGCTTTTTGGAGCATCTCCTATTGTCCTGGATTGTGGCTAAGGCCAAAGTCTACACTCCTTATGAAACACTGTGGCCAGACACTCCCTTCAGGACTTTCTGAGAGGCCACAGATAGTTCCTCCCTCATTATGCTACTAGCTCTTCTTTCTCCAGATCTAAATAGGAAGAGGCTAGAATCACTAGTCTCAGTAAGGAGAGGACTGCAGGAAAAAACTGAGACATTTGCCTTTATGGAATGCAGTGTTAGTGAAAGAAGTTTCTTCTTTCTCTGCCAATTCACACCTGAAGCCAGGTAAGGGAGATCTCCAAGAGTATTATTTATAAAGATTTGGGAAAGTCTGCAAGGTTGATATTAAAAGAAAAGAATCCCAGCACTTTGGGAGCCTGAGGCAGGTGGATCACGAGGTCAGAAGATTGAAACCATCCTGGCTAACACGATGAAACCCCATCTCTACTAAAAATACAAAAAATTAGCTGGGTGTGGTGGTGGGTGCCTGTAGTCCCAGCTACTCGGGAGGCTGAGGCAGGAGAATGGCATGAACCCAGGAGGCAGAGTTTTCAGCAAGCTGAGATCGCACCACTGCACTCTAGCCTGGGCAACAGTACGAGACTCCATCTCAAAAAACAAACAAAGAAAAAAACAAACAAAAACTACGACCAATATCCCTCATAGAGATGTAAAGACAATAAGACAAATTCGCCAAATTAGATCTCATGATACATATAAAGGAGACTATTTCATGACCAAGTAGAGTTTACCCTTAGAATACAAAGTTAAATTAACACTGGAAAATAAATGTAATTTACCTTATCAAGAAAAAGTAAAATCTAAACAAGCGAGCAAAAATAAACCACATGATCATTTCCATGGCATTTGACGAAATCTAACATCTATTTCTGATAACTGTCATGAATTAGGAATAGAAGCAGACTTTCTCAACCTGATGGTGACCCTACAAAAAAATGGACAACTAACCTTACACCTGCTGGTAAAAGATTTCAAGGCTTTCTCCCTAGGATCAGGAACAAGGCAAGGTTTTTGCTTTCATCACTTCTAGCCAACATTGTACTGGAGATTCTAGTTAGTGTAATATAGAAAGAAAGGAAATAAAGGCATTCATTCATATAGGAAAGAAAGAATGGAAAATATCTTTATTCACTGATGATATGATCATTTATGGAGAAAATCCAATGGAATCTACAAAAAAGTTTACTATGAGGGAGTTGATCAAGGTTGCAGAATATAAAATCAATATACAGAAATCAACATTATTTCTTTCTATTAGCAAATAACAGTTGTGAATTGGAGCTTAGGAAATGCCATTTATAACATCAAAAAAATGCAATATTTGGGAAAAATCAGACAAAATATGGGCAAGATGTATACACTGAAAAATACAAAATGTTACTGAGAGAAATTGAAGAAGGCCTAAAGAAATAGACAGAGATACTGTAGTCATGGAATAGAAAACTCAATATTGTCAAAGTGTTATTCTCCTCAGATTACTCTCTAGAATCAATGTAATTCCAATAAAAACTCCTCTAGGAATTTTTGTAGAAATTGAATAACTGGTGCTAAAATTCCTCTGGAAATACAAAGAACCTAAAAGAACCAAAACGACTTTGAAAAAGAAGAATAAAGGTCAATGGCTAACACTACCTGATTTCAAGGCATATTATAAAGCTACAGTAATTAAAACAGTGTGCTAAAAACCCTAGAAGAAAACCTAGGTAATACCATTCAGGACATAGGCATAGGCAAGGACTTCATGTCTAAAACACCAAAAACAACGGCAACAAAAGCCAAAATTGACAAATGGGATCTAATTAAACTAAAGAGCTTCTGCACAGCAAAAGAAACTACCATGAGAGTGAACAGGCAACCTACAGAATGGGAGAAAATGTTTGCAATCTACTCATCTGACAAAGGGCTAATATCCAGAACCTATAAAGAACTCAAACAAATTTACAAGAAAAAAAAACAACCCCATCAAAAAGTGGGCAAAGGATATGAACAGACACTTCTCAAGAGAAGACATTCATACAGCCAACAGACACATGAAAAAATGCTCATCATCACTCGTCATCAGAGAAATGCAAATCAAAACCACAATGAGATACCATCTCACACCAGTTAGAATGGCAATCATTAAGAAATCAGGAAACAACAGGTGCTGGAGAGGATGTGGAGAAATAGGAACACTTTTACACTGTTGGTGGGACTGTAAACTAGTTCAACGATTGTGGAAGACAGTGTGGAGATTCCTCAAGGATCTAGAACTAGAAATACCGTTTGACCCAGCCATCCCATTACTGGGGATATACCCAAAAGATTATAAGTCATGCTGCTATAAGACACATGCACATGTATGCTTATTGCGGCACTATTCACGATAGCAAAGACTTGGAATCAAC
The DNA here is from genome assembly GCF_043159975.1 of Macaca nemestrina. Classification (NCBI taxonomy): domain Eukaryota; kingdom Metazoa; phylum Chordata; class Mammalia; order Primates; family Cercopithecidae; genus Macaca; species Macaca nemestrina. The sequence goes on from NC_092143.1 coordinate 46,738,285, forward strand.
CCAATTGTCCATTAGTGACAGATTGGATTAAGAAAATGTGGCACATATACACCATGGAATACTATGCAGCCATAAAAAAGGATGAGTTCGTGTCCTTTGTAGGGACATGGATGAAGCTGGAAACCATCATTCTCAGCAAACTATCACAAGAACTGAGAACCAAATACCGCCTGTTCTCACTCATAGGTGGGAATTGAACAATGAGATCACTTGGACACGGGAAGGGGAACATCACACACCGGGGCCTATTGTGGGGAGGGGGGAGGGGAGAGGGATAGCATTAGGAGATATACCTAATGTAAATGACGAGTTAATGGGTGCAGCACACCAACATGGCTCATGTATACATATGTAACAAACCTGCACGTTGTGCACATGTACCCTAGAACTTAAAGTATAATAATAATTAAAAAAACAGTGTGCTAGTCACAGAAAGATAGACAAATATATCAATGAACAGAATGGAGAGTCCAGAAATAGATTGCTACACATATGACCAACTTATTTTCTGCAAACGTACAAAATTCGGTGTGGAAAGATGATCTTTCCTAGAAAAGGTGCTGGAATAATTAGATAAAGACATGCCAAAAAAAAAAAGTGAACTTTATTATTTGTCCTATGTGCAAATCAAAAAGGGTTATACATGTAAACCTTAAAACAATAAAACTTCTAGGAGACAATAGATGAAAAACTTTATGTCCCTAGCTTAGGCAATAATTTCTTATGTATAACATCAAAAGCACCATCCATAAAAGAAAAATTTAACAAACTGGATTTCATAACAATTACAGATGTTGCTCTTTGAAAGAGACTCTTAAGAGAATGAAAAGACAAGTTACAGATTGGGAGAAAATATTGGCAAACACGTGTCTGCTAAAGGACTTGTATTCAGAATGTATAAGGAACTCTTGAAACATAATAATAAAATAGCCAACTCAATACAAATATGAGCAAAAGATTTCAGCACACATTTTACCAAAGAAGACAAAAGGTTTAAAATAAGTATATGAAAAGATACTCATTAGGGAAAGGAAAATAAAAACCACAATAAGATACCATTACCTGCCAGTCAGGCGTGGTGGCTCACGCCTGTAATCCCAGCACTTTGGGAGGCCAGGGTGACGGATCACAAGGCCAGGAGATCGAGACCATCCTGGCTAACACAGTGAAACCCTGTCTCTACTAAAAATACAAAAAATTTTCTGGGCCTGGTGGCACATGCCTGTAATCTCAGCTAGTTGGGAAGCTGAGGTAGGAGAATTGCTTGAACCCGGGAGGTGAGGTTGCAGTGAGCTGAGGTTGCACCACTGCACTCTAGCCTGGGTGACAGATCGAGACTCCACCTCAAACAAACACCACTACCTATTAGAATGGTGAAAAAGATTTAGCATACCAAGTATTGGCAAGGATGCGAAGGAAACAGAACACTGCTGTGGGGATGTAAAATGATACAAGCACTTTTGAAAACCATGTAGCATTTCTTAAAACGTTAAACAACACCTACCACCATTCTAATCCTAGGTACTCCAATCCTTATTACTCAAGACAAATAAAAACATACATTTACACAAGGATTTGCACATGGATGCTCACAGCAGCTTTATTGGTAATAGCCAAGAAGTGGAAACAACCGTATATACATATGTCAAAACATATCCAATTGTATTCTTTAAGTGTAGGCAGTTTGTAATATGTCAATTAGGCTTCAGTAAAACTGAAAAATAATGTTTGGAACATGTGCCGGATACCACACCTCCAAGTACACTAAAAAGAAAATGAAAAGGGACTAGAGTAAATTTCACTATTTTAGAATCAGGACAAGATGTCTGTTGCTACTCTGCAGGGAAGAGGGGTTCAATGAAGCACAGTTGAAAGCTGAGACAAGAAAAATAAAAAGCCATAGCATATGGATATTCTCATGAGTTGGGATTCCTCAATAGGCAAGTTTTATTTACACACACAGATTGTAATTCCTCTTTTGGGGCTATTCCTTCTTCCTCCTAACAGTTCATCAAATATACCAAGGCAGCTGTCCTAACTCCTCTTAGGATACCTCTTGTCCAGAATAAACATTCCCAATTTCTGCAGAGGCAAGATATCCTTTCCAGATCTACTCATGGTTTTTTCCTCTTGTTTCTACCTGGTTTCTCCCACTCACTACATAAATTACCCAGTGGGTGGGTGGACACCCAGCGGTGTCTGCTTGACACCCCTAGGTCTCATGCCACAAGTGAGGACAAGCTCCCAGAGTCTCAGTGTTAAGATGAAAGGGCAGGTTTATTTGGAGAAAGCCCTAGAATTTCCCTCCAAGGGACCTAGTTTGTGGAGACAAAAGAGTGCCCTGGCTGAAGTCCCTGAGAAACAGCCCGAACTGGACTTGACAACCAAGATACATCATTTAATTGGTTACTTAAAATGTCATTTCCTTTGGGACATGACTTAGAAGTTGTTCCATAATTGAAGGTATTCTGAAACAATTGTTATATGGATGTATACATTTGTGTAATTTCTACCTTGGACATTCCTGTTCTTCTGGAACCCCAGGAAGAACTGACAGTTCAGGAGATATGTTGAATCATGTCTCTCTGATTTAGACATATCTGGGACTCCTTAATTCATATGCTTCCATTTTATTTATTCTCTTACACAATCCACTGCATATAATGTGTGAATGAGACTATGGATCAGGCAGCATTGCTGGGCTAACAGAGGGGAATTGGGATGAACATGACCTCAACAGGGCACAGCCTCTGCCTTCAAGGAGCTTAGTCTATTGGGTGAGAGGACTGGGGTCAGAATCTAGTATAGAATGTGACTTGGGGAGAGATGAACCCAGAGGAGGAAAGCTGGGAGGGCATGGAGCTGGATGCCAGCTGGGACACCATGGGGGCTGTCCTCCTGTCTCCCCATTGAGCTATAGGTACTTCAGCTCAAGAAGCACGTTTTCCCCCTCTGTAACATGCCACTGAGAGCCAAAATGCCCTTCCTGGAACAAGGGAAACATGATTCATTTTCCTTCTAATAAAAGGCCACATGGAGTAGCAGAAAATTGACCTGGTTTATAATCCTGGCCCTGGAGTTCTTAGCTGTGAGGCCTTGGACAAATTATTGCCCACCTCTGAGTGCTAGTTTTCTCATCTGTAATACCGGGATAATAATTATACCTTCATTTCTGGTTGATCAATTAAATGATATCCCTTAGGATAAAAGTGCCTGACTCTTAGTGGATGCTTTGCACAAACTAAGCCGGCAGGGTAGACTTCATGTCATGGGATTGGTAGAAACGTGTCTGGTTCTCACTGAACTGAATGCGATGAAAAGATGCTGGCCTGGGGATCAGGAGATGTGGATTCTGGTGAACTTTATATCACTGCCATGGCCCATCTCTATTACAAACCAGGAGGTGAACCAGTTGACCAATTTGGTTTTTGATTCAGTAGCAGAAATTCCACTTGGAGTGACCTGAAATACTAATCCTCAAACCCAACTGCTCACACTCATAATCTGGGACATCTGTTTAAAATGTAGACTATTAGAACCACCCAGAGGCTCTATTTCATTCAGCCTAGGATGGGAGGAGGGAAACTATGTTTTTCACATCTACTCCAGGAATCTAAAGCAGGATTTGTAAATGTGTCGTCCTTTGAGATCTGTCAGTTTAAACACAAAGTGCCAATACTAATTTATTTGTCTATCCCCAGAAAAGGATTTGGAGAACTTTTATAGTTTAATATGCTGCTTCTCCAAGCAATATCTAAAGGAAGAGTTTATAGAGATAATTATTATATGAACAGGAAAATATTTAGCCTACTAAAGAAGAAAGGTCAACAAATGGTTCCCAAGTAATTATAAAAATCACTTTGTATGCAAATAATTCTGCTAAACAGAGAATGTGCTAATTACAAATTATTCTTATCTCACCTGCAAAGCCTTCCCCTATGTTCAAATGTGGCTTACAGACTTGTGTCCTGTTCAGGACCCAGGTATCAGCTGTATCTTATGGAAAACCAGGACCATCATCTCAGCTTTTGTGCTTTGGGGAATCTTCTGTGGCCAAGAGGTGACATTTCCCAGGGAACTCTGAGAGCTGGGGCTCATCTAAATGTAAACTAGGATGGGACTGCCCTAGGGATGGGACTGCCTGCCTACTGACACACATACCCCGGCTCTTTATTACTTTGTCAGTTTGTGATTTTGCATCCATTGTCACCCAAGCAAAGGTCCTAAACTCCCCCCACATGGATGACTGATTTCATCATCTGTCACTGAGCACTTACTAAGCACTAGGCACTGCTTTAAGCATTTGGCATGCTTCGTCTAAACAGTTATGTGAAACATACATGATTATCACACCTAATGGATGTATGAAGTCAGACTCTGAGAGGTTAAATAATTTTGCCAATGTAACACAACTAATGAGACCACTGAAGTCCAAGTATAAGACCCAAGGTCTCGATCATTCTACTCTACTTTTTCATACTTTTACAATATCTACATTTTATCTATTGATGACAGTTTTTCCATAGGCTATATCCTCTTACATTTGGCTGCCAGATTTATTTTCTATCAACAAGAAAGACAACACTTATTGGTGTATTGTAACGTGCCAGGGACACTTCCAGGTGCTTTTGTGCCTTATCCCATTCAACCCTCATAAGAACATTATAAAGCAGGTTGTATTGTTATCCCCATTTAACTGAAATAACCTGATTCTGAGAGAATTTTGCTCTCAGGGTTACAGAGCTCATAATTATTGAGTCTGGATTTGAACTCAAGTCTTCTGACTACAAAGCTCAAGCATGTAATCTTTGAGCATAATTCCAGTCCTCTATAATATTTGTCAGTATCTTTCATCACACATCACATCCAGTTTGCCACTTACTAGCTTTTCACATAAATCAATTGTTTCCACATCAGGATTATAGGTTGGCTTTTGCCCGGAAAACAGTTACAAAACCCAAACCTAGGAAAAGGCATGTACCAAACTAGCATACTACATTGCATGTAACAGAGCTCAAAAAATATTTGTGGAATCATTCAACAGGAGGTCTGCAAGCAGAGGTATTCCCACTTTCAGCTGTTCTTGGAACGTTGTCAGATAACTCATACTTTATTTCCAACCTTGCCTTTGTATTGCCTTCTGACACCACAGGGTGTCCTGAACTCTCAATTGTCCAAATAGCTTTTGATTTTTGGCTCATACTTAATCTCTCTTTTTGGAAATTTCCTAGGTCTGGCTGCCTTCATACTCCATCGAAGGCAGAATTGGTTGGGCAAGGAAAGAAAGTTTCAAGTCTGGGAGGGACAAGGAAAACCCTCACTGCAGAATTTGACTTACAGTTCTTAGGAGCAGGAAAATCTGGGAGAAGGTGAAAGAAAAGATGTTCAGGCAGGGACTTGAAATCTGGGATCCTGGAGGTCCTGTGATGGGCAATACTAATGCCGTTAAGCAGTACCCTGAACCTATGAAGACAGGTAGCTGGAAAACAGATAAGGGTAGAAAATTCTAGGAGCATCTCAATTGGAGTCCCAGAGCACCCTGGCTTGCAGGTACGTTACCAAAACCGGGAATTATACATAAAAGAAAAGATGGTAACCTACTTACAAGACACAGGATATCAACAAGATCAGGATCAATGGCCAGGATGAATTAGTGATGATCATCACTGAGGAGGTGCCCAAAGATTCTTTAAGTTCTTACCTGAGAACATTGGCAGAATAGGAGATAGGTAATGGGGCAAGATACAGCACTACTTTCAGTTGCCCACAAAGTTTTACCTCTCTTATACTTCCTTCAAACTATATTTTTGGTTTACCAACACTAACTCTTCATCTTCTACCATCTTGAATTCAAATGTCCACGTCTGATTTATAAGGGCCCTTGAATTACAGACATACTCAATTGTTTAATTTCTAACACCCTTTAAATTACACCCTCCCAACACGGAAATCTGGTGACCCAGGATATGTAAACATTCTGTGTAGCCTAATCTAAGTCTCACTTTGCCCATGGAGACTGCTCTGAAGGTTCACTTGGCTTAAAAATAAAAGAACCTGCAGTGAAGTGACTTGCTATAGCATAGACTGGTCTGATAAATTAGGTAATACCCTCCATTTCCACTGACAGGACACTTCCTAAGTAGCCACAGAAGTCCTGAAGTCCCAATATAATGTAGGAAAAAACCGGAACCTACTATTTCATAGACTCTTTAAGAAACTTTTCTGAATTTGTAACACCCACTGGCATAAGATGACTCAATCTCACCTCAAAAGATATATTTTCACAAAGATAAACATTTTCCACAATATTCTCCAAAACCAGAATTCTCTTATTACCAAACAACTATTTTTTTTTTTTTTTAATCAGAAGCAGAAATCAGGAAAGGGAGTAATTAGCAGAACACAGAGAAGGAGTGATCTGGAAGTTATGCCTTTGGCCCAAGTCATAGATAATTTTCTGGATGGGCATCAGGTGGCTTCATCTTCTTGGGGGCTCTTGGCAACCACACGTTAATGCCATAAAAGTGCTAGATGATCAAAGCATCACTCAACACCATGGTGCCAAGATTATTTCCTTCTCAGCCTCCAGTAAACAATGATAGTTATTCATCCTAAGAGGAGTATCCCAGGGGATATATCATAGTTCACAATTTTAGTTCCCCCAGATTAAAACCTTTATTGTTCCACAATTTAATTCTAATTGGGAGTCCTATTATGTTGGAGTTGGTGGCAGAGATTTCACTTTATTCAGTTTGGCATTCTTTCCACCTCAATCTCAAAAGCTGTCTTTAAAATTGGGCTGCATACATGGTCCCTGGCAATGTGAAGGCTCCATCTAAACTTTTGAGGTTGTCTGTCTACCCAGTCAACCACAGAACTCATCCAAATCTCCTTTGGTTCTCTGTGATTGATCCATACAGGACATTGCTTAGGTTTTTGTGTTTCTGCCACAGTTACCAAAGTATACTAAACACTCTGAGATAAAAGGAAATGCAGAATATTCCTGGGTGGTGATTTAACTTTTTGAGTAATTCATGCTTTCTAAAAGCACCCAGGCTGTGCTGTGGTGGGCAACAGTAATTTCTGAAAACCATCGAATGGCTTCCCTGCAGTGACTGCAGGGGATTATCCTGGCAGAGAAAGTGATTCATATCAAGGAATCTCATGGTGAAGGAGTGTCTTGGAGTGATGTGATGTTTCAGCTACAGGAGACAGAGCCATGAGAGGATCTTCACCATAAAAACATGGTAGAATCCCTGGATGGAAAGTTCACAGAAATTTGGGGGCTCTCCCTAAGATGGCAGCCTCTGGGAATTTCTTCCTCTCATAGTAGGTTACACCCAGTCTTCAACAATTCTTCACAACTACTTTGTAAGTATTCTTACTAGTTTATGACTGTAACGGTGTATGCTCCAGTTAAGCGAATCTTGGCTATGACTCTCTGGATGCTTCTGTCTCTCCAGATCTGGGAGTGGCAGTTTGTCCTGCAACTGCAGTCCTCTGATGGGTCCAGAAAAATTCTTGATATTCTGTTTGTCCAGCTCTTCTTGTAAGGAAGGAAATGAGGACTTCCTGGCTGTCTACATGCATGGTTAAAACTGGAAGTCTCCAGAGTTTCCCCCTATGTTTTCTTCTATGAGTTTTATAGTTCAGGTTTTACATTTAAATCTGAGTTAATTTTTGTAGATGATGTGAAATACTGTTTGCCTATAAATATCCAATTGTTTCACACTATATATGGAAAAAAAGCCTATCCTTTCCCATTTAGTTTGCTTTTGCACCAAACAATTGGTCATATATAAAAGTGGCCCTCTGTCCTATTAACCTTATGTCTATCTTTAAACCAGTATTATATAGTCTTTATTATTGCAGATTTATACAAAGCATTGACATCACATAATATTATTACTCCAAATTTGTGTTTTTCAAAGTTGTTTTGGGTTGTAGGTATTTTGCATTTTCACAGGAATTTTAGAGTCATTTTGCCAATTTCAACAGCAAAAAAGACTGCTGGCATCTCTATTGAGATTGTATTGAATTTAGAGACTAATATGAAAATAACTGACAGCAATACTGAATTTGCCTACTTATCAACAATGTATACTGCTCCACTTATTTAGATCTTTATTTTCTCATAGCAATATTTGTGGTTTTCTTTGTATTGGTCTTATTTTGGTCAAACTTATGCCTAAATATTTTACACATTTTGATGCTTTTATAAGTGGAATTTAAAAACAAATTTTAAGCTGGGTGTGGTGGCTCACGCCTGTAATCCCAGCACTTTGGGAAGCCGAGGCAGGCAGATCACGAGGTCAGGAGATCGAGACCATCCTGGCTAACACGGTGAAACCCCGTCTCTACTGAAAATATAAAAAATTAGCCGGGCGTGGTGGTGGGCGCCTGTAGTCCTAGCTGCTCGGGAGGCTGAGGCAGGAGAATGGTGTGAACCCGGGAGGCGGAGCTTGCAGTGAGCTGAGATCGCACCACTGCACTCCCGCCTGGGCGACAGAGGGAGACTCTGTCTCAAAATAAAATAAAATAAATAAAAACAAATTTCAGTTTATGGCTGTTGCTTGTATATAGAAATGATTTTTGTATATATATTTTTTAATCCTGATACCTTGTTAAATTCACTTATTAGTTCTAGTAGCTTTTTCATAGACTTCATTAGTTTTTTTACATGAATAACTATATTTTCTGCAAGTAAAGATAGTTTTATATTTTTCTTTCAAAATTGGATGCATTTCTTTCTTGCCATATTTCACTGGCTAGAACTTTTAGCACCATGTTGAATAGAAGTGATAGGGTAGACATCCTTGTCTTCTTCCCAACCTTAGAGAGATAACATTCTGTGTCTCACTATTAAGCATGACATTTGCTGTAGGTTTATTGTAGATGCCCTTCATCAGATTGAGGACGTTTCCTTCTATTCCTCCCGATTCTGGGGCAAAGGTCGCTTATTCTTATACCAGGCTCCTTGGAGGTAACCATGTCTGTGTAGACTCTGGCCAGCCTCAGGTGGCCACTATCTGAGAGGTTCACACTGCATGCCTTTTGCCTCAAGCTTTAGATCTTCTCTGTGGATATGAAGCATGAGAGACCATGAACCATTCAAAGTGTGCACAACCTGCAAGTTCAAGAAAAATATCCCCGTGCAGAACAATCCTTTGACCCTTGAGACAAGTGACAAATACATTCTTTTTTCTCCCTTCCTAGGAAGGACTGTTAGGAGACACAAATGTTTCTGGAGCACTAAGTGGATCCAGTGTGAGACGCAGTGAAACAATCCATGTTGCCCGATTCAAAGCAGAGGCCAGCTAGGGAACTGGCTCTCCACTCGTTGCTACTCCATTCTCATTTTTCCTCACTCCTACTTCCCTTCAATTATACTTTCCAATAAAATACATGCACATACGTCCTTCCTTCTGGGAAATTCAAGCTAAGAAGGTGTGCAGATGTGAAACCTGAACCTACTATATTTATTTTCCCAACATGAGAGGAACTTGTTGAAGGATAAAGCCAACCCACAGGCATGGGTGAAGCTGAAGTGATCACAAAGAGAAGGAACTGAGCCCACTGGACAAAGTCAATGCTGCTCTACGTCTGGATTCGGATGTTGTAAAACAATACTATTTTTTATTGTTTAAGCCATTCAAAAGTTAGATTTTCTGTGAATTGCAGCTGAAAGTTTACTACTTATGCCTTGTTTAATATTTCAGTTACGATATGTGATTTTTTTCCCTTTACTTTTATACTTAAAAAGTGGTTTTCTATTGCAAGATTAAATAAGTCAGTAGTTACGTTTTCTTCCTTGGCATCTCAATGTTTTAAATTTAGATGTTTCATCCATGTGGAATTGTTTTGTGTGCATGGTGTGAGGCAAGGATCTAACTTTACCCCATTCTGAATAATTAAGTACTGTGTCTGCACAAACCACTTCTTCATTTTTTATTTCTCCTGATTGGTGATGACATTATTATAGAATCTCCTCTCCTTATGAACTTCAATAGGAATCAAGCTATGTTCCAGAGCAAGAGTATTTTGACTACACTTGCCACCAAAGAGTGGCATTAGTGGTTACCTGTGGTCATTTTAGTTCATTTACTATATGTATTTGCTTTTTTCATTGCTAAATTTGAGTTTTCTAACATCATTAACCCTATTATATCAGAAAAACACAATAGCAGTGTGAATATAGTAAGATAATGACAGAAACAAAAGTAAAGACCATTTTTAAGCAGAGTTTTAAAAAATAGAACATTACTAATGATTGCAAGCACTCAGAAACTGGTAAATATTGCACACATGTGTACAATGAAGAGTTCCACAGTCAGAAATGATTCTGATGGCTGGGCATGGTGGCTCATGCCTGTAATCTCAGCACTTTGGGAGCCCAAAATTGAAGTATTGCTTGAGGCCAGGAGTTTGAGACTAGCCTGGGAAACATACTGAGACCCCATGTCTACAAAAAAAAAAAAATTAGAAAATTAGCCAGGTGAGGTGGTGCTGCCTACAGTTCCAGCTTGTTGGGAGGCTGAGAGGCAGATAGCTGGAGCCCAGGAGTTGGATGCCGCAGTGGGCTATGATCACACCACTGCACTCCAGCTGAACCACAAAGCAAGGCCCTGTCTCAAAAGAGAGAGAGAGAGAGAGAAGAAAGAAAAAAAAAAAAAAGAAAAAAGAAAGAAAAGAAAAGAAAAAGAAGAAAAGGAAAAGAAAAGAAAAGAAAGAAAAGACTCAGATGGACAAAAGCAAATTGTGCAGCCTAGGAAAGTGTCAGACTCTTCTGTAATAAAAAATAATCTACACTAACAAACAAAGCTAATGGGAAATATTTTGGATGTGGGCTAAAGAAACATGATGAACATCAGAGGCTTGTTTGGTAAATGTTCTGAGAGGACAGGAGTTTGAGAAAATAAAAGCTCTATATGGTGCTAGTAGGCTGCTGATCCATCCCAGTTCAAGGCTTATTCAAATCAGCACATCAAAGTGTGCAGCAAGATAAAAGTTGAGGTTATTTTAACTGCTGAGGGTCTCCAAGCACATACAGAGATGTTCAAGGAGGGAGCGGCCTACCCTGAGAGGTGTTATCAGCCTTCACGGAACTGACATGGTTTCCTAAAGGATAAGCCATTGCAGGAGGATCAGCAAGAAGCTGAAGGGTGTGCCTGGGTTTAAAGCACTGAAAGACGACCTCTCAATCTGGTTCAGTGGGAACGCACTGGGGGAAGCCAGCGTAAACAGTACCCTCATCATCACTTGGGCTTATGAACAGATGGACCCAGGAACTACATTTCCAAATCTAACTGTTCATAATTCTAATCTATACCAGTCTCTGTTTTTGGCCATTTATACTGTTCTAGTCACCAATCTGTCAAGTCTAGCACCAATACGGTACTGTTTTAATTATTCCCTCATGATTTTTATTTAAAAAAAATTTCTTGGCAATCCGTAGCCTTTATTCTTCCAGATAAATTCTAGAATCACTTCAGATTGAATTAACCTATAAATTACAATGAGAAGAACTGTCATATTTATATGAATTTTCCTATGTACAAATGTAGCATATTTCTCATGTATTAAGTCATATTTCATGCTTTTCAGACAGCTGTGTGATTTTCTTAATGAAACTATAGCATATTTTATACTCTTCTACTTAATATATTTTTTGTTGTTGCTTCATATATTTTTATTTTTTAAAAGGATTTTTAATAATATTTTCTGTTTTTTTGTGAAATATAGGAAAGCTTCTGATGTTTATGTATCTTTTATATTATAAAATACTCTTGTTGGCCTTAGGAGTTTTAAAGTCAATTTTTTTACTAATTACTTTTTATCTTTTTCTATGCCCTGGTAAAACATAAGAATTATTTATCTTTTCAAAGTTTGAATAACACATTTTTCAAATCAGCTGCAGTCTTTAAGAAATTCTTTTCAGTTATTTTTTCCTTTTAAATCGATGTTGAAAAGTCGTTTTCAAGAAAACGATCAATTTCTTTGAATTTATCACTATAGCGTTTTATACAATATTGTGTTACTTTAAAAGTACTGTGTCTCTTATCCTCTCTTTTTTCCTGATTCAATTTTCCTAAGGTCATTTATTGTGATTATTTTTTCTAATGTACCAAATATTATTTTTAAAAGTCTGTTTATCTAATTTTCCTATTTCATAATTCACTAATTTTTATTTTACACATACTCTTTTACTCTGTTTTTTAGGTTAGCGTGGTAATCCTCTGAAACTTACTCGGCTGCTTAATTACTTTCATTTCTTATTGCTTAATAAACAAAAACATATAATGGTGTGATTTTGCCAGTTGCCCATAAATCATATATTTTGATAAATACTCTCTCGTTTTAGGAACTTTTTAACCAGTTTGTAATTATACTTTTGATTTCCTCTTATCCCAAGTTTTTAAAGAGAAACTGCACAGGTTAAAAAATAAACTCTTGTTTACTACATATTAATGGAACCTCATTATGATATTCAAATTATCTTAATCTACTTAATAAAGAGTTGCACAGATATATTAAAGTAACCTGTTTTTCTGTAAATTTCTTTTTATATTGCTTATGGGTTTCAAATACATTTTGATGTTATTAATTGGTACATAAATCTGTTTCAGAACACATCATTTATCAATTACAATGACCCCTTGTCTTATTTTGTGCAATTTTTCTTTTAATTTTAGTTTATCTGAAATTTATATTGTCATTTGTTCTTTTTAATGCTTGAATTTGCTTGATTCTGTTACATATGTACCTGGGAATTTTATAAACCGAGAGTCTGATAAAAGCAGGTTTGGGAGAATTTACATTCCCTCTTGCCATCTTTTATTTGGCCCTCCGTGGGGGTAATTGAAAAGACCATGCGGAGATCCAGTGCGTGAAACTACCTCCCTCTGTGAGGCCACAGTGCCTGCCCCACCCACACTGCCTTCCTGAGGCTTTATACCTCTGCCACCCTGAGCAGGGAGTAGCGCTTGATCCAAAGAGAGCCTCTGAAATGGTTGTACCCAAGATCTCAACAGGTTACCCCATAGAGTGTTGAGTGGGCAAACTCAATTATTCCCTCACCCGAAGGAGTTTGAAAGCAAGGCAAAGAGAGTCCTTTTGCGAGAGTGATGTACAAAGTCCTGTGGACATACAGACTTTGTGTGCAAGTCCTATGGAGGGGAGGAGATAAGAGAGCAATCAGTTGATGGCATCTGGGGACATTAAATGGTGACATGGACACAGTGATGGCCTGCAGTGGTGAACCAGTGAGGGAACAAGTGCTCTGGTTGGGGAGCTACCTGAGGCTGGGGAGCAGACTACAACCAGGCCCACAGTGGTGCAGCATACCAGCTCTCCATCCAGTCAGCTGGGACAGCGTCCTGTGCCCCTTCTTCCCTGAATCCCCTTCTCACCCTAGATGGCCCAAGAGTGTCTCTGAATAACACATTGCTTCCCATTTTCTATTCATGAGGCTTCAGTAAACTTTTTTATTTTCTTATTTTGCTATGTAAAATATATTATTTGATTTTATATGTCCCAGAGACTTGAAAGGATTATACCATGTTCTGAATTCTTCAGTTTTTCAAAAATATCATTTTACTAAGTTTTAGTTGATATTTCTATAACTCTTAAAGTAAAAACATGGAATGGAATCTGTTGAATCCTAGCTGAACAAGGGAAGGGATTTAGCATGGTTTTGTTATACTTCCTTGACATCCCTTTTTCCTTTAAAATATAAACTGAGGTTTTTACAAAGCCTGTTAATAAATCACTATTCTTTTTACAATTCTTTTTTTTTTTTTTTTTTTTTTTTTTGAGGCAGAGTCTCGCTCTGTGGCCCAGGCTGGAGTGCAGTGGCCGGATCTCAGCTCACTGCAAGCTCCGCCTCCCGGGTTTACGCCATTCTCCTGCCTCAGCCTCCCGAGTAGCTGGGACTACAGGTGCCCCCCACCACGCCCGGTTAGTTTTTTGTATTTTTTAGTAGAGACAGGGTTTCACCGGGTTAGCCAGGATGGTCTCGATCTCCTGACCTCATGATCCGCCCATCTCAGCCTCCCAAATTCTTTTTACAATTCTTAACTCATGTTTCAAATTCAGTAACATTGATATTTTTAAGCTACTATGTTTACAAGAATTATTCAGTTTTAATTCTATGTTTAAGTGAATAATTTCAATGCTTATTTTCCCATTTTTTTAATACTTCAACTTCCACATTTCTTATAATTAACAAATACCTGCATAGTCATTTCTAGGTACTAAGAATTTTAAGCACATTAGAATAATAACTCAGTTAATCCTCACAACAGTCCTATGAGATGAGTGCTAATACTGTCCTCATTTTACAGTTGAACAGAGGCACAGAGATAATAACTTGCCCAGTCACATGGCTAGTTGGCAACAGAGACAGCATTTAAAACCCAGCAGTGAATCAGGCTCCAGGCCCATGTTTTCTTTGTTTCATTTTCTCTTTTTCAGACAGGGTCTCACGCTGTGGCCAAGGCTGCAGTGCAGTGGCACTATCATGTCTCGCCGCAGCCTCAACCTCCCAGGCTCAAGCTATCTTCCCACCTCAGCCTCCTAAGTAGCTGGAACTATGGGTGTGTGCCACCATACCTGGCTAATGTTTTGTTTATTTCTTATAGAGTCGAGATCTCACTAGGTTGTCCAGGCTGGCCTCGAACTCCTGGGCTCAAGCAATCCACCTGCCTTGGCCTCTTAAAGTGCAGGAATTATAGGCATGAGGCATTGTGTTCAGCCCTTGTTTTTTTTTTTTTTTTTTTTTTTTTTTTTTTTTTTTTTTTTTTTTTTTTTTTTTTTTCCAGATCTGCTCTGCTTCCTATCATTTGTAAGTTCTTAATTTTAATTAATCTTTCTATAGGTTGTCGGGTTTTTTTCAAAAACAATATTTTTGTAGTATATTTTCTGAACCCTTATATTCCAGAGAATGGTTTTTAATTTCTTTCATTTATGAAATCCAGACTGTGTTTAAGTTCACCTGCACAATATTCTTTAAACAAAAAGAAATTCTGCGATAACCTTGCTGTGTTCTCCTTCAGCATTCAGTGATACTGAGGAAAGGTCTGATGTCAGCTGGATGTTTAGGAGAATTTAAAAAATCTTTATTCTTCTTACAATGTGGCAGAAGCATTATTCACAGAATAACTTTTAGGAAGAACCCTGTGTTTTGTTTTCTCTTTTTTTTTCTTCCTTCTTCAAAAGAGTGCATTGAGAAACTGCCAGAACTTGAAGGTGAGACTCTGAAGGCATGTTCCTATGGCAAAGGAAGCTGGTTAGACTTGCAGCCTGAGGCCATGGTGGGAGACAGGAGAGAAATGGGCTGATGGGAGAGAGGAAAGCCACTGTGATGACAAAAGGCCACATCATGCTCTGCAATGGCCTCTCCGACCTTTCCCAAGTCTCTAAACTCATAGATGCAAATAGATTGGTGTGCTGTGATACAGGATCCATGGAAACTGATGAAGGGCCTGAGTCTACCAAGCAAATTGATAAGGGTGTAATGAGCAGTGTCTGGGAAGAGACTAAAGAGTAAGTAAGCTCCCTGGGAATTTTCAGAAGTCACTTGAGAAGACTTCAGTTTGTCGCAGGCAACAGACTTAGGGATTAAAGACTGTTTACCTGTATCTGTCAGAGGCAAGGAGGCTCCAGGTGACATTTCCAGCAACCATCTATTTTACAAATTTCTCTGTAGACTTGTAGCAGTATTCTAATGACCGATTTTACTGAGAAAGTGATTAACACCTTCCATCTACATGATCAGATGTTTCCTTCAGCTCAAAAATATTTTATTAAATAATCATAGTAAATAGGATCACAGGCACTAGAGTCAAATAGCTAGGGTATGCATCAAGGATTTCTCATGTGTAAGTTGAAGATCCTTTTGCAAATTACTTTGCCTGTTGGTGCCTCGGTTTTCTTATTTGTAGAGATAAAACTTTGCTTCTACTTGTACTGTTCCATGTGGCAGTAATTATGTGCTTATGATGATGCTTTAGCACAGACCTGGCACAACACAAGGGTTTGATAAAATTTGATATTATTGTTGCATATTTGACTAGTGATTCTATTCCAATTATTCTAGCTCCTTCCTCGGGAATGCCTATAATTCTTTTGCTATTTCTCTACTCGGAAGCATTTATATCTTTTCTCTTTTTTCATAATTTACTTTGCTTTCATTTCATATTAATGTAAAACTTCTCAGGTTTGTTCTCTAATTTACTGGTTTATTATATTTTCCTTGTTCTTTAATGCCAATAATGTGTGCTTTTATTCTGCTATGTTTTCTTGCAGTTTTTTTAGTCTTACCCATCTCTCATTTCATCCACTCATGTTTTTATTTCATTACTTTCCTTCCTAATATGACTGTCACTCTTATGTAGACTGAATTCTAGTGCTTCTTAAGAATGCAAAACTGTTTTCAGATTTTCATCTTGTTTCTATACTAAATGGTTTTTCATAGCCGTTCACTTTTCTTATATTTTGATATGCAATTTTACTATTGTTTTAAGTGTTTTGTGTGTTTGTGGATTCTAATAGAAAACAAATTGCTGCTTCTTCCTTGGAAGAGACATGGAGCCCAATCTTCTAGTTACCCACAAGCAGGCTGTGTTGTTTACTTGTGGTTCTTCTCTCTACCCTCCTGGGTGTGAGTAGAATCTTGGGTTGGCAGCTGAAGCATAGGCTGAAGAAGACATTTTTCTGATAGGGAACTTCTCCATCTTCTATAATTTCATCTTTGAAATACATGAAAAACCAGGGGATATCGTGGTACTAGTGTCCTTACTCTGCCTTCATCTCAAAATCTTTACTTTGGCTTACCTTTTCATTTTTATTCATTTATTCATTCAAAACAAATGGCTATTTAGTAACTATGAATTGCATGTCTACTCTATGCCAAGCACCAGTAATAACCTACTAATAAAAATATATTTGATCGCATGTCTCAGGAAGGACCCACAAATAATCCCACAAATATATAGTTGTGAATTATTGTACACTGTAAGGATACAATAGAGTAATGGAATGAATATATATTCCAGAACAAAAACAAATCCAATCTTGGAAGTGATCAAGGAAGACTCCTCTGGCACTAACATTTAATCTGATAATTGAAGGGTGAATGGGAGCTAATCAAAAGAATGGGAGGGAGAGCATTCCAGGTGGGGGAAACAGTACATGCAACACACACTGGGGTAGGACTAAAAGAAAATCTGCAGCTGGAACACGATGTATAAAAGGGAGGATATAATACAATGCTTTGGAAAAGTAGCCTAGGCCAGCTCAGGTAGGACCCTGCCAGCTCTTTTTAAGGACACTGATCTTCATTCTAAAACCAATGAAATGCCACTAACCAGGTTTTAAGCAGTGTAGTGATTGATATGCTAGAATTAGTCTTTAGACGATCAACCTGATTGGAGAGAAGAACATGAATTAGGGTGTCAACCATGGACACAGACCAGCCAGGAGCTGGTAGTTGGGTAGGAATGGCAGGAAGTGGGCAGAATGGAGAGATTTTGTGAAGAGCAACATAACAAAATGTGCTGGAAGAATGGAGACAAAGAAGAGTGAGGAGTCAAGGATGCCCCTTAGGTTCTGGTTTGTGCAGCTTTGCTGGCAGAGTTTTTCATTGAGATAAATTTTAAAAATAGTTTTGGAAAGAGAAAGCATGAGGTTATTCTTAGTAAGATTGCAATTAGAGGAGCCTTGAAGACATCCAAGTAGAAATGTCAAAAGGCAGTTAAAATACAGATCTGGAGCTCAAAATAAAGGTTTGGGCTTCATTTGGGAGATTTGTGAGTCTTTGGCAAATGGACCTGTGCTTTGGATGTCCTTGAGATCTCCAAGAAAGAGGAATTAACTTCCATATTAGGACCAAGCCATGTAGAACTCCACATTCATTGGCTAGGGAGGAGAATGAGCCAGCAAATCAGATTAGGCGAGAGAGGTCCACAATTCTGAGAGAAAATCAGGAGAGGGTGGGCGAATGCAGCCACGGGAAGAGGGGGCTTCTGGAAGGAGTAATGGTCAACAAGTCAAATAAGACATTTTGTCACCTTTAGCCTTTCTTTCCTATTTTTCTAGCCAGGACTGTAAAAAATGTCATTCTGGGGGGTTTCCATCTGTGAGTAGCCATAGAAAGCCATAGAAATGGAAGTATTAGTTGGCAATGGGAGGAAGTGAAAAAAAAAATTCAGGCTGGACAATGAGTACTAATGGTATGGAAATTTTCTGTATGGTGCAAATCCTGTTTCTCAACCAGAGAAAGGGGCTAAGATTGGGGTCAAGATTACACAGACTCTGGAATTAGACTGCCTGGGTTCAAATCCTGCTTCTGCTTCTTCGCTAGCTAAGGAGACTTGAGCAAGTTTTCTGTGCAGTTTCCTCAAATATAAAATGGAAATATAAATATTACTTATCACATATTACGGTTGTGAGAATTCAGTGAATCAGCATTTGCAAAGTATTCCTGCCGATGCCTGGTGCTTAGCAACCTTTAGTGATTATTAGCTGTGCTTACAACTTCAAGTGGGCAAGCTCATTCTCTTCCTAGGGGTTGGCAGAGGCAGACAGCCAGTGTAGACCTCAGTGGAGCCTCCCTGGCAGTCTGCTCATTGGCAGCCTTTTACCTGGTTGCAAGGATATATTCTCTATTCTGTTTCTTCACATGAATTTTACAGGGCAGTAATAGAAAGTTATTAGCCAGAGAATTGTCGTATGGTATAGTTTTAAAATTTTATTTATTTGACCAGATACTTGAAGAAGTAATCAGCCCCTTATAATAGACAGAGCTACTTGTCAAATAGAATGCCAATTAAGGGCTCAGCAAGCTGATAAAACCCTTATGTTTTACTCCCCTGAACAAATAATATAACCTCGTTCAAAAGTATGCTGTCAGCACCCTTTACAGCAGGCTCTTCAAGGTTGCTCACCTCATGGCCCAGTAATAAGTCAGCACCACAGAATATTCCACAGTGTTGTAACCCGTCACAATGAACAGCTTGTGGTGTGACTTACTGAACTTGAGTCTTATTTTTTTTCCCTCCTGTCACCTTAGAAAACAGCTTATTCAAGACCTTAGGCCTGTGGTCCTATTTTCCATGGAACATGATCCATTCATAAAGTCACAAAAGTTCAACAGTATGAAGAGTGAAGAGATCCATTCCTTTTTCCCCACCTGCCCAGTTAACACACAAAGACCTCGGCATTGCCACACACAACTAATGGTATTGGCCACACCTGAATCTTCCAGAGAATTTTTTTTGTTTTCTTACCCCTACATTACAAATCACTAAATACAGTATATTATGACACTGACTTCTTTTCACCTTTTAAAAAAATATCTTGGGGAGCTTTTTAAATCAGTATACAAAGAACTCCTTTCTTTTTTAAAGCTACATATTATTTCACTGTGTGGATATATGATTTATTTTAAAGCCCTTATTGACAGACTCCTGGTGTGTTTCCAGTCCTTTGCTATTATGAACAAGGCTGCAATTAACAACCTTGTAGGTGTATCATTTTGCACCTGTGCAAGCATATCTGTGGGATAAATTCCCAGGACCGGAATTACAGGTCAAAGGGTATTTACATTTGTAATTTTGACAGATATCACCAAATTGCCCTCCATAGGGGTTGTACTTATTTAAATTCCCACCAGTAATGTCTAAAAAGGGTCTGTTTCCCCACAGCCTTGACAACAGGGTATGCTTGTGATCTTGTGGATTTTTGCCAATCTGATAAGTAAAAAATGGGATTGCAGTGTGATTTTAATTTCCATTTATCTTATTATGTATGAGCTCATGCATCTTTTCATTTAAGAGCCTTTTGCATTTCCTTTTCTGTTAGCTCTCTGTTCATATGCATGATCCATCCATCCACTGGGTTGTTCCTTGTCTCACATATTTTAAACATGTCCAGTCCTTCTCCTGCCCCCTGCTACCCTGCCTAATTTTCAATGCACCATCCTAGGATCCAATTCTTGTGTTTTGGTCAAGACCCATTCTTTCCTGAATTCTCTGTTAATAAGCACATGAGCGTGTGTGTGCAGAAGGGTACATGAGACTATTATTAGAAGTGGAACGAAGCAGGGACGGATGGCAATTTAGGACTGACATTCAAACTCTGCCTTTTTTTTAAGTGGTGATTCTGGCAGACTCTCTCCACTTTAGCAGGGTTTTATTTCTTCCCAGTTCTGAGAGAAATGTGCAAATTAGAGAATATGTGTAACCTTGCTAGAGTGGTCCCCCTAGAACAATTATTCTCAAGATAGTAGTTAGGAAAATGGTGGGGCAAAGAATAGAATTTGGGGGAAATTGTCGAGGAGGAATTACCCTTACAACCACCTGTCAGTCACCTGGAAATCCATCGGTAAAGAAGAAAAACGGCCAGGACTCTGTCATCACTGGGGGAAGGCAGAGTGAGTGTCATTCTTAATAGAGATGCTGACATGGTGGGAGAGATCTTCTGTGACACACTCCCTGCCAGGAAGAAAACTCATTTCCTAGGTTTACATATCTGATCTGCCCTGTGCTTTAAAATAGAAATGATGAGCCCAGGTCAGGGGCTGCCCTGGGGTGGGAGGGAAACATAATCAATGCAAAAATTGACCTAGTAACATACACTCACATGAGGTAATGGCTTACTCCATAATACCCTTTAAAGTGAAACTCAGGAAATGGTTTAATATATGACCACCAATTCAATCAAAATAAAACCAGGCAACTTTGATCTTAATCTAAGCTCTGTCACTTATTAGCTATGTGTCCTGAGACAGGTTGTTGAACTACTTTTGGGCTCAGTTTCCTCTTCTGCAAAATGGGGAGGGGTGTGTTGCAGCATCTCAGGCCCCTCTTTCAGCTTCATGCATTAAGATTCTCTGTAGTACCACAGCCAGCTTGCTAGCAAACAGAGCCATACATTTCATTTCTAAGCATCTAAAGGAAATTTACTTTTAAATAGTAGTTATTACTAGTGGAAAAATAATTGAAAATTATTTGTGGTCATCCATTCATGCTTCAAGTTCGAAGTCAGGTTCTAAAACCTTCCCAGTTGCCACTGACAAGTTATTGGCCTCTTCATTAGCCCATCAGCACCCAAACACCTGGGTTCACAGCAGACCTGACTTCTCTCAGGTTATTTTGCTGAGTCATCTTCCCACTTCCATCCAGTAAGTTTTTCCTTTTTTTTTTTTTTTTTCCTTTTTGTAAAAAGAGAAATTCTCGGGCAATCTCCTTTACTCTTGACACTTTGACTCTTACTTGCATGAGGATGAAAGGAAAAACATGATTATATAGATACTGGATTTCCATATTTGAGCCAGTACTATGATTAGGCGTCCTATATGATGCCTCATTCATGTTGTTACTGTCATGGCTTCTAGATTTAAATGATCAGATGTGGGTTTTCCTTTAGTGTTTTGTATTTCCGATCACAGAATCTTAGAGATGGAAGAAACATTAAATACATCTTCCAGCTCCATCTCCCACCCATTTCAAAATGTCTTATACAGTATCCCTGCCAAAGGGTCATGTAGTTGCTGAATACTCCAGCTGACAAGAAACTCACTACTGTACAGGCAGCTAATCACATTGGTATCTTAATAATGGTAGTATGTGGCTTCCCATTTTATCCCTTTAAAAGCAGTGTGACATTGACCCATTGTTCTTTATGCCTTTTCTCATCCTAAACTATTAGGAATATGAAACTCAAAAAGAAGAGTGACTTTCCCTAAGATCACCACTTTCTCCAAACTAGCAGAAAGCATTTGGCAGTTGGTAGTGTCAATTTAGTGTTTATTTAACAGTAAAAGTGCCAAACATCAGCTGTAATCTTTAGTAGCTATTTTGTGTTGGGGATGCAATTCCAATTGTTACATTTTATGAACTGATTTCCATCAAGGTTGAGACAATCTATGGATGAGTCTGGATTGGAGGACAGGAGAAGTAGGATTTTGCCATAAGATTTGTTCATAAGATGTGACTTTAGGAAATTCACTTCCCTGAGTTTTGGTTTCCTAATAGTATGTAAAATAGAGAGAAGACTAGACAATTTCTAAACATCACCTCTCCCCAGCTGTAGCTTTTAATGAGGCAATGACAGTGCAATACAAATGGAAGATACCCAAACCACTGATAAATGAATGAATGAATTGATTTTTTTGACCCAACAAACATATAAACAAGGTAGATAACTATCCACAAGACATGGGCTCGGGGTTGCCAGAAAATGTTCGGTTACCACCAATACCCATGAACATTCAGCTCAAACATGACTTTCAATCCTTGGTGACTTCTGAGATGACATTTCCATTTTAGACTCTTCAGTATTCTATGGCATTAATGATGCTGGCTCATTATAAGTGTTATCACACCTGGAAGGGGAGCACTGACTTAACCTTATGAATTACTGGGTTCAAGAAATTGTTTTGATGATGGTTGAATGTATTGGTAGGCCTAGGAAAGGGTGTCACATGAGCTACTCCTAGGTCAGTGCAAGGGTTCCTGCGGGGAGTGCAAAGAGGAGTTAAGTAACTAAGGGAATAATTATTTGAGTGAAGCCAAATCTTATTTGCATGCTCAGCCCAGGCCAGTTGCTGCTTACGACATTGATACACATGGAAGATTATTTTCTGGCACAAATCTGTGTGTGGAGAATTTAGTTGTCTGTGGAAAATAACAACTACCAGAACTCAGGAGAAAAACTGCCTCCCTAAACTTTATATCAGTAGTAATTTGACCCACTGAGGGCTAACGAAAGAAGTAGGGCCTTACGGAATAATCTGAACACCCAAGAAAGATTTCCAAAATTGAGAAGATTTGAGTGATTCATGACAGAATTTAGCAAAGACTTTCACTACTTAGCTTTCACCACCGTGTCCTAAAAAATTGTTGGTTTGGCCCATTGTTTATCTGGTATTACTCATTTGGGAAAGAAGAAGAATGTAACTAGCATGGAGAAGAGGAAGAACATTGGCCTGAGAATTAGGAGGTCAGAATTCTGGTTCTGGCTCCATGACGTAGGGCTGTGCTTTTTCCATCTGTAAACGAGGGGAGAGATGACTGCCAGTGTTTCTTCCACATTAATAGTCCATACATTTATTTATAAAACAAAAGAATCATATCTACCTAAATTTCACATCTTCAATCCAGAAGTCATTGAACCTAGCAGTTGAAAATTTCCATGTAATTCAGGTGGTAAATTCCTGCCAGCCCACATTTCTCTTCAAGATAAATTCTTAATTCTAGACTATATATTTTACTTACCCTCCCTTTGCAAATGGGAGTCACCTTTTAAACATTATACACCTTCCTTTTTCCACTAAAGATCTGATTTTTTTTCTAAAGGTTTTTATATCCACAAAGCCCTAGGATAAACTAGACTTTTTCTCTAAAATCTCCCCTGACTAGAGTTGTCAGAGAAAATGCAGGACACCCACTTACATTTGAATTTCAGATAAACAATAATGTTTTAGTGCAAGTATGTTTCATGAACATATGTGTGATAAAAATTATCTGTTATTTATCTGAAATTCAAATGTAAGTGGCATCCTGTATTTTGATTTGCCAACTCTAACTACCCTATCTTTGACCAGACTTCTCTCTTCTATTCCCCAGATCCTATAGATCTCTGCTTGACTCATTCCATGTGTACTTACGTTATTATTCATCATTTTGAGTGTCTGTGTCTGTCTGATTTCCCTAACTAGATTAGAAATCCTGTGAGAGACACAACTGGGTGTTCCACATTTTGCATCTTCTCCTACCCCCAATGGCACCTTTTATCATTTTGTAATTGGTAGACTCCTGTGGGACTCCTTCACAACCAATGGACTTGCTCCCAGTTATCAAAACATGGGCCGCCTCTTCCTCAAGCAGACTCAGACAACATAATCATGTCACATTTGCCTAGACCCATAGGAAAATAGAATGAGACTCAACGAAAATTAACACTGGGTCCAGAGCAGTTGATCAGTATTACCAGCAACAGTGAGAAATAGAAGGTACTAGCGCATTAAAAAGTTCTATGAGGTCATTGCAGAGCTGCATTTTTGGCTTGCCAATTTTGTCCTAGCTACCCTTTAACCTACAATTTCTGTCTTGTAGGACACTGAACCAACCTCCTCACATATCTGAAATGTCTTGTAAGGTCCTGAGTTCCTTTTTGTGTCCATGTGCAAACACTCAATGTTGTATATCCCTGCTCCCAGAAATCCAAGGGCACCAACCTGCTTTTCTCCTCAAAATAAAGTTCTTTACTTTAACTTCCTTTCAATACTGAATCTATTTTTTTCCCTTGTGAGTCTTACCTCCTTCCACAGATTACTCAACATTTCCCAAACACACCTTGAACCTTTGCCCGCCCTTCTGCTTCTGTCTCCAATGCTCCTCATCTCTGCCTCTCCAAATCCCACCATTCATAGAGTCACTGGTCTGTGAAGTTGTAGAGCAAAAGGATCCCTAGGATTCTGGTTTAACTACGAAGAATGATGAACCTCAGATCTGTACAACAACTCTTGGCAACAGAGTGATAGAGCCATGACTCAAAAGTGACCCCAAAGTCTTTGATTTGTTCCCTTTCCATGTTCCTTCTTCAAGAATCATCTTTAGCTACCATACCATCTCTTTCTGAAAGATTTGACCCATCATTGCAGCCAGAAATTTCTTCTCTGTCTCTTCTAACCTCAGGTGACATTTTGGTTGTAGCCCTCTTGAGATACTTAGTCCTTTTTAGGTTGTGTTTTTGTTATTGGCCAGGTTCTGAGAGAAAGCTAATCCCTGTTTTAAGAGCAAGGATACTGGGTGGTCCCTGTGGTGCTGTTTTCCTAATGGCCTGATGGTGCAACTGAAAAGAATAATGAGTAGATGGTATCACCCAGTAGCTAGGAAATGTGACGAAGGCTTGCGTAAGCAAGGGCTATGACTATCCTTAACCTTCTGGGCAGTGTTCAGGGTAAAGAAGCCACTGTGGGAAAAGGGAGCAGGGTTTTCTGGATGATTCCAGGGTTACAGGTTAAGTATGGTGGAGAAGAAATGGTCTTGGGCAGAACGTCATCTTATCTCATTATATTCAACCTAAGCCCAGGATAACTTGTCATAAAGAGAGATACATAAAATGCTAAAACCTAATGTAACTCTGACTCTGTGATTAGAGCCTTATCCAAAAGCTCTAGAGGTAACACCTTCGGGAGCAACCTTAGAAGAGGAATGAGTTGGCAAGAGGCAGGAAAGCGCCAAGTGAGAGCTGGCAGTGTCAATATCAGCATCAGAACAATTATGGAGTGAACTGTATAAGTGCACATGGGGCAGCCTCAGCTCTCAATGGCAGAATGAACTGGCTCACCAAAGAGCAACAACAAAAATTCCACACAACAGCAGATCACACTTAGTCAAATTTCAGAAAAAATTATACTTCATATGGGAAGTTTTGCATCAACAATCTACCTTGTGGCTATTAACTGACTTTAAAGAACATGGCTTTTTATCAACATCATTTTCTTTCCAATTTTTTCCCCCAAAATGTTGAAATAAGAGGAATGTATTTAGAGTCAACGACCACATATGACTAATCTCTCAGTGAGTCAAACTCTCAAATCCTTGCCTTCCATGGTTGTGTATCTAGTCAACAAACATCCAAGTGTCAGACATGGATCCAGGTACCATATGCAGCAGAGAGTGAAACAGGCATGACCTCTATCATCACTGAATTTGGTCTCATGATGCAAAACTATAAAAACACCCTTTATAAACCATTTGACACGAGAATTTAAATATCCAAAAAGGTTTAACATATAGAGAGCAGGAGATTTTATAATGAAAACCTTTTTTTCATTTTTAGAATGTTTCATCATCAGATGTGAGCATCATGTTCAGGGCACTGAGTGCTTCATAAAAAAAGTTCCTTTTCCACTAAAACAAGGCCCTGATTTCAGTGCTTCATCAAAAGAGAAAGATTTCTCATGATAAACCATATTCTAAGCACTTAGATCGCAACATAGTAAATTTTCAAAAGGAAGTCACTTTTGCCAAGATATAAAGGCTCATGTACATAAATTCTATGCTTCAAATATAAGTACATTTCAAAAATATTATTAAACACTATTATTTACTGAGTGCTTCTTATATGCCTCCTATTCTCACTCTTTTTGTGGTTGAATTTAATCTACACACAACTCTAAGGAATAGGCATGACTCGTTATTTTCATTTTACACTTGAGGAAACTGAGGCACTCAGTGTTTTACATATATAAAAACGAGTATGAGGTTCAGCCAAAATTCAAATACCAAATGTCTGGCTCCAAAGCCCACATGGTATTCACCATAAATAGAAATTTCATACTAGAAATCATATTGTTTTCTCTCCCTCTGGAGCAATTTAGGAAATAAATTTAAAACTTTAAAGTGGTGATTTAAAGCAACTTACCTTTTTGCCAGTTATGTATTACCTTAAGAGAAAATTGCAAGAAATGGGAAAGATAAAGCTTGATAAGGATGACACTATCATGAATCACATGAAAAGAAAAGAGGATTATTTAGCATATTGAATATGAAGTTGTAGATTCAGGGCAACATCAAGACGGATGAACTCCCCCACCAAGCTGTTTAACAAACTGGCTCTCTGTTGAGCTGGCCATGCCTAGTAGTAGCAGATCTGCAACGATGCCTCTACCAAGCTCACAGTTACACAAATGGCGAAGCAGCAGGAAAGCATATAGAAGAGGGCTACACAGAAGATATGAGCTCCAGTCAGGTCATGACACAAAGCCATAGAACTTAACTGGGAAATGAGCAATGCTTATGTGTCCAGCATTGTCTCAAGTGGTTTCCCATACAGAGAGCTCAAAGAACATCCTGTCTGAGACAAACCAGGCAACAACTGAGAACAAAGAGCAGCCAAAGTCATCAGAAGGGTAGCACAGTTGCTGCTAGCAGGTAGGTGGATTACATGGGATGCTTGAGTGCAAGGTGAGACTCAGAGGTGGCTGGTCTAAGTTCCCAAGTTTCAATGGGGAGTTCCCAAGCCAGAAACCACCCATTGATTGTTCATGCCCAGACATCCATATCCTGGGAAACAGGGATTACAGATTTATTTATAAATGTGTCTCACCATCTCTATAAAAGCCTTGATAAGAAAACCACACAACTCAAGTTGGTTTGTAGCCCTGATGCTTCACACACTGAGTGCAATAATTGTTTGTCGATACTGTTGCATATGTGTATTCTTAA
The DNA here is from genome assembly GCF_043159975.1 of Macaca nemestrina. NCBI lineage: Eukaryota > Metazoa > Chordata > Mammalia > Primates > Cercopithecidae > Macaca > Macaca nemestrina. The sequence continues at coordinate 46,765,521 of NC_092143.1, forward strand.
ACTTTGAGTTTATAGGAGGAACACATTAGCCCCAAATGCTTGGTTTGCCTTCCTTTTGGTTGTGTTCAGTTGTTGTTTAGAGATGTACTCAATGGCTTGTGGTAAAGATCTGACATCCAGGGTTGCACCAAGGCTTGGTGTTGACTCAGCTGAACATAAAAATCAACAAGAATAGTGATATCACTCAGTAGTATATGGTGTGTAGTAAAAAACAAACTGTCAATATGTTTGAAAGTCATTACATCCCACACTGTCAACATAAAATATATCAAGAGGTTGATTGAGGCAATAACCTCTTTATTGAGCAGTAGGAAGCAGAGATAAGGATGTTCTCTGAGCAGTTGTCACAATGCAGGGCCAGATGTTGCTAGCTGACTTTCCCTCCATTGACCATAACATCTCCCTAGGAATCCCGATGGGCAGCTCCAGGTTCCTGACAGTAGCCTAATTCACCACATCAAGAGAGTTATTAGGCCTGACCAGAGAGCCACTGAACCTCACCGAGTCAGCCAGGCTGGTGCTGCCCTCTTTGGGCCTCTTGCCAAACCAGCCCAGGGACAGGGGCAAGGCTTGAGGCCTCGGGAGAACAGGATAAGTAACCACATCTACTTTAGCTGGCATGAGAATAACCTTTAATGATCTTGCATTGGGAGTGAGTTTTGGTATTGGGAGCCACCTCTGTATTTGCTGCTTCATTCTTCCCGGCTGTTACAAGATGCTGGCATTGCTGTTTCTGCAGCAACTATGGCACATATGGGGCTTATGTGAACTGCTCTGATGCCACAAGTCTGGTGAGTCCTGAGATTGGAATTTGGCCTCAGTCTGTTGATATCAGAGCAGATCAGCATCTTTACTGGGTTCAGCCAATTAAACTCAAGAACAGAATCTGAGTCAGGGCCAAGAAAGATATTGAGGACAATGTGCCTATGTTGTGTAATGTTTGTGTTATATCACATTTTAAAATACAGTTTACAAAAAGAAAGAAAACAATTATAAAAGACCTGAGCATACACTGTGAGTCAGATCATAAGTTCTATTACCATCCTATCCTGGAGAACCTTATCCTCAGACATGAGCCCTGTCGCAAGTTTGACATTCTTGAGAGCAGGTTCCAATGTTGGTGAGAGGAATCCACCCAAGCTGGAACTGTCATGCCAAATTCACTTTTAGATTAGTCTGTACAGTATTTTAAACTTCTTAGGCAAGGCCACTAGAGACCTTCCAAAACATATATTCTCTCCTGCTTGAAGAAACATGTGAAGTTAGTCAGACAACTCATTTATCTTGACTCCCACGATAATGTTTAGATGCTTCCTAGACATGTCTATCATCAAATGCTCTGTATTCCAGAAAAACTTTTTCCAGCTGACCCAACTCATGACTGTAGACAGTAACTGTTCAACACACTTTGTGGTTTCAAGAATTTGGAGGACGGTGTGGTCAGGAGCAAACCCTTTGATGGTCTATTGTACCCTCCATGCAACTCACTAACAAACGTCAGTTTCCCTCTCAAATTTCCAGATGTGGCTCAGTCCTGTTTTACCTCTCGAATCTTTCTGAAAATAGAGCAGAGACAGAATGAGAAACACCTAGACTCAGAGAAGGAGGATGAGCCAGTGTTGAAACAATCCTGCTGACGAGCCTTCTGTAACACTTTCAACCCTTTCTTTACACAATTGGTTCCCATTTTAATTAATTTCCATTCTCTTTACGAAAATGTATTCCCAAGTGGCTTGGCATAAACTACTAATTCTTCAGGTGCAGACTTCCCTGCAATACTGTCCAGGTGTTTTATCTTCACTATGCATCTGCTTGGTTCCCTCTGGCTTTGAGTTCTACCCCTGTATATGCGTGCTGCTGCTGAGGAGGGATGTGAAGAGAGAAGTGAAAATCTGATTGGTCCTCAGTTTGTAACTTCTCACAGAAGTTACGGGGTGAGAGTGTGGGTCAGGGAGGAGTAAAGGGGTTTGTGTGTGCGATATATAGGCTGGACAGACCTCCAGAAGCCTCTGTCCAACCCTATTGCATAAGGGATGCTGGCCTTGGTTGTGTCCGCCAGGACCTCAGCAGCTTGTCTCAAAAGTTAGGCAAGATTATTCTTTACTTGAAAGCACTAAGAGCGATTGTTTATAAAACATCATGATTTAACCCAAAAGAATGATTAAAAATGAACTATTAATGATAACTATATTTCATTACAAAATAAAGTTTATGAATAATTAGCTATCAATAATGTACAGTGGCGTTCTAATATCATCTCCTAGTTTTGCCTCATAAAGAGAGATATGCTGGTTGTTCTCACTCATAAGTGGGAATTGAACAATGAGAACACATGGACACAGGGAGAGGAACATCACACAACAGGGTCTGTTGGGGAGGTAGGGAGCTAGCGGAGGGATAGCATTAGGAGAAATACCTAATGTAGATAACGGGTTGATGGGTGCAGCAAACTACCATGGCACATGTATACCTATGTAACAAACCTGCACTTTCTGCACACGTATCCAAGGGCATAAAGTATAATTTAAAAAAATAAAAAAGCAAAACAGACATGTTGGTAACTTTTTCCTAAGGTCACCAACAACATTATTGTTTGTTCTGGATCAGACAGCAGTGCCCCTTCTCCTACATCCCATTTCTGCTGATTCATCACAGTCTTTCCTCACTGGACTGATTGTTTTCCATTCCAGGGCTCTTATTAATAATTTTAATTTTTTCCATCTGCAGATGCCCAAACTTCAATGGGAGCTTACGCTCCTGGAGGGAACGCTGACTTTCCTTCCTCTGTTGTCGAAAAGGCTAGCTGCCTGCTCTTAATTCTAGAAATGACTTTGATGTGCCTGCAGTTCCCTTCCACTCCAGCTTCAGAATTCTGCCCTGCCTATATTCTCTCTGCTGAACTTTTTCTCTCCTCTTCGCTGTGATGAAGTCAGGGACAGACTTCCTAATTGTTCTAATTTGGAACAGAGCTCAGGCCATAAAGCATCCTCCCTGAAGCCATCGATGCAGCAAGCATCTCCATCTCATCACATCCAATATTATGAGCTGAATAACGATAGAATCATAAGATTTCCTCAAGCCACATGTTAGTATTAATAATGGTCTTCCTTAAATATATTTTGTTAAAACATTTCAGCATTTTCTAATTATTTTCACACATATTTCATTGCTTAAAGATGCTGGTCAGGACCCATACTCTCATTTTTCAGAAAAGAAAATGAAGTCTCAGAGAGGTACACTATGTGTTTAAGTTCGAAACCGGTGTCAGAAACACAAGAATTATTGTCTTCTAAAACTTAGTTCATGATTCTTCTTGCCAGATGTGCTTATGGAAAACCATCGTGTGCAATGAGTTCTGGCAAATAAAATCAGTTGGCCCAGGGGAAACAGGCTATTTAAAGGAGTCCCACTGTGAATCATTTTGTGGAGTAAATATTCTCTAATGCATCCATTTTACAAATCTGGATTTTGAAACACTGTGTATCTGCTGAAAGTGGGGTACCTGTGAGCCTCCACTTTTCAGACATTAAATCATCCTTCATGTCCCTCCTAATTAGAGGTGTCTGTAGGCTGGCTGAGTCTGTGATGTGTATAAACGGCAGCAGCAGAGGGGCAGACAGAGCCTCTGACAGACACTTGAGCAAATCTAGCTCCTGGATTTGGCCATTGACCAGCTGCTTTCTATTATCTGCCAGTAAATGATTCCTCCCAGGTCTGAAGGGCTGAAGAGCGGGGCCCAGGTCAGCACATAGCTTCTGTTCACTACCTCTTTGCTTGACCCTGTCTCACCTTCCTCTGTCCCCTCACCTCCCTGGTGCCACACTCCCAATCCCAATGGGGGATTTTGCTATAAATACAAACCCTTGATCATACTTTTCCCTTCTAGGTTTTTGTCTAACACTTTCCCTCAACCTTGTTTCTTCTGATCCCGCTAGTTGCAGGGTCCTCAGCTCAAATAGATTCTCAGCCCTGGATGTATATTAAACTAATCTGGGGAGCTTTCACAATTTTTCCAACACTGGGGCTCCATGATCAAAATTCCAACTTAATTGGTCAGGTATGGGGCTTGAATGCAATGTTTTCTGTTGTTTGATTTGTATGCTATGTAGGTGAATTGAACATACAGCAAAACGGAAGACTTAAGATATACTTGATGGCCTGACCTTGACCCTGACTCCTGATTATCAAATGGTCCTTGCATTGGGTTGAATTGTGTCTCCCAAACTTCATATGGTGAAGGTCTAACCCCCTGAGAATGTGACCTTATTGGAGATAAAGTCTTCACAGAGATCATCAAATTAAAATGAAGTCATTAGGGCAGGCCTTAATCTAGTATGACTGGCATTCTTAAAAACAGGGGAAATTTGGAGACAGACCCATATGCAGAGGGAATGCCATGTGAACATGAAGAAAGCCATCTATAAGCCAAGGGGAGAAGCCTGGAACAGATCCCTCCCTCACAGCCCTCAGAAAGAACTAACTTTGCCTATAGGTTGATTTTAGAGCTCAGGCCTCTAGAACTCTGAAACAACAACTTCCTGTTGTATAAGCCAGCCAGTTTGTAATACTTTTTTACAGGAGCCCTAGCAAACAAATATTTCCCTCAAGACCTCATGCAGTTGCCCTGATCCTGGAGCACAACTGGATGACCAACTGGTTTCAGTTTGCCTACGACGTTCCTGCTTTTAGCAATGAACATTCTAGGTAACAGGAACCTGTTTAATTCTAGGGAAACCAGGACAGGTGATTACCCTAAACAAAGCATAATGATTATGTGTGTAGGTTGCAGGACCAGACAATCTGGGTTTAAAATCCATCTCTGCTCATTCTTGGCTATGTTGCTTTCAACCTCAGCTCCTATAGCTGCAAAACAACCTATCTTATAGTGACATTGTGTGGATAACATGGACCAATGTGTGTAAAACTCAGAACATTTCCTGGTACAGAGTGAGTACTCAATAATATTAAGGAAGTTAATATCTTATATACAATTAAAATCAGAAAATAGTCATACAAAGATATTTCCTTTTGTGATAGTAAGATAATTAAATGGCCTTGCTTTAAGAGCTGAATGTAGTCAAAGTTACTTGACTTCCATTCACTCATTCCAATCCTGGTTTTTCTTCATGTATGACTGTAGTATGGTCTTGGCATTTCTCAGTACTTCTGCTCTTTCTTATATGATGCATATTTACCATAAGACTGACTCTAGAAATCAAAACAAACAGAAAAAGGAATTGTCTTAACCATACAGTATGTTTATTTCCCATCTCCCTGCAATACCATGAGGGAAACCACCCATGGGCAACAGGTAACAGGCATGACCTGGTCTGAGGGTGAAACTTCTAACCAGTCAGAACCAAAAAGGTTCACTCCTGAAAGAAGACAGGCTTGCAAACGAGGAAGTGTCAGTTCTCTGAGGACAGATAGAGGTCAGGAAGAGAATTAACGGAGGGATGTTACTGAGTTAGAATTGCTCAGGAAGCAAAGGCATTGCTGGGCAGCTATGGAAGTTTGGGGCCAGTTCAGACAGAGGGAGCCGCACCAGTAAAGACAGGAAGATGTGAAACTGCCTGGCATGTTAGGAGACTAGAAGTCGAAGATCACTTGTAAAGGGAAGAAGAAAAGTCATGTTTCTACATTCTGGCTTCTCTGAGTGTAGGAACATGGGGAAACAGCAAGAGATGAATTTAACCAATCCTAACTTTTCCCTCTTTGGCATAAGGCTAAATCACATAATCAACACTTTGTGAGAATTGCCTCCAAAACCAGATTTTTAATTCACTGAGGATAGTGCAGTAATTTTTACTTTTAAAAAATACTCCTAGTAAAATTTTGGTATAAGTCACTCACAAGTAAAAGTAGTTAATTGTGTCAATAACTTTCAAGATGGACAGATGTTGAACATATATATATATAAAAATTCTAAAATTACTCTATTTGGAATCTGTGTGTTACCTTGTAGAATTTATTGTGCCAACCCCCTTTCACCACCCTTCCCACCCTTGGGCTTCTTCTGGAATCTGAATCTGTCCAAATCTGCATCACTATATTCCAGCTACAACTCCAAATTGACTTCTGTGAGCCCTGGTAGAATATAAAACTAGGGCTTTGGGGAAAAAGGTCGTATTTAGAATAAAGGTTGCACTGTGTTCACATCTAAAGCCATTCTTATAATCTTCCTTATTTCAGTTTTCTCTTTATTGCTTGATTTTAAATTTTACTTTCATTCCTAGCAATTTTTTACTGTCTTTGATTTCTCTTTTCTGGACCTCTTTGCTTTTCTCCATATTAACTGGTCCCTGATCTGAACTTATGGATTTTTCTGGATGTGTAGTCACCACTAAAGCCTTTCTATTCAAAAGGTATCAGGGATTCTTGCCTCTGGCTATGCATGAGAGTAGCATGTGAATCACATGTGCAGTTTGTTGTATAGCCTCTGTCCAGGAAATTTTAATTCAGTAGAAATAGAAGGAGTACAGGAACATGTAAAACAAACAAAATATCAAACAAAAAACATCAAAAAACAACAGGAAAAACCCCACAAATCATTCTCGTGTGCAGACTGGGATGAGAAGCATTTAATTGGACATAACATCTTAATTTCCATAGTCCGGCCATTTTCTATTGCTGCATAAATCCCAAATTGTATTGCTCATCACAATGTAGCAAAGAGAAAGACAGAGGAGTCCATATGTCCCCAGGTACCAGTTTATGGGACCACTACAAATTCACTATCCTTTGCAAATGTTAGTACAGAGACAACATCTGTAAGGAGAGAAGATGCAAACATCTTCTATTTCTATCTGGCCCACTAATTACGCCTTGGGTAAATATTAGGAGATTTGGGGGTAAGGGGAGGGTCAGAACATAACCCTAAAAATAATATAAAACCTGTTTGGAAAACCAGGTAAATTTTTAGTCTTGTGAGTTATTGTAAGTGTCATTGAACATGAACATTCTTGGAAATCAGGTGCTTTCAATGAAATCTTGAGATTCAAAGCTGTAGGCTTTTAGAAAAGAAAAACTGGAGGGTGGTTTGGTTATCATGATGCCTTCAGTGGGGAAAATGGTCCAAGCATGAGAGGCCATGGTGACCTTCACTAAGCACAGCTCATCTCTTCTGCTGCCACTTCCCCTTGGTGTGGCTCTTTAATCTTCGAAGTGTGCTGACATTGTTCATTATCCCAGACACCAACAATATTCCATTGGTTTCTACAGGGACGTCCATTTTATGAAGCTGAATGTGAATGAAAGACCTTGGTGTAAGTGGTGCACTTATCAAACCAAGACTTTACCATGTTATTCATTAGGCAAATGAATTAAACGTCAGGCCTCCTTATCTATTGGGCCATCAAGGGACAGGTCAGCTCCTTGACAGGATTCTTTTATGAACAGTTATTTGTGTGAGAGAGAAGATCTTAGTGAAAGCCTGAAGGGAAGTGCCAATGAATTAAAGTATTTTCTGCAGAGCAGATGCTCTATGAACAGGGAAGGAAAGCTGCATTGTAAGACTTAATATTTCATGTGCTGCCTTGACATCTTTGAGCCTCTTAGGACCACAAGGCTCTTACTGTGAGTTCCTCTGCTCTCTCCAGAGATGTCCCCAACCCAACAGACAGGTTTCCCACCTGGCTATTTCTACTATCAACTAGACAATCTGCACCCCTCCCAGTCCTTAACCTAATGGGTTTCACCTCCCTTCCAGCCAGCAGTTATACAAACAAGCCAATCGCATCCTCCTGTGGGAACCAGAGGTCACCTTACCCTCTTGTTATTACAAAGCCTACCTCCCACATCTCCTGCTGGTTCCCTCTGTCCTGAGTGCAACCCCTAGGTGGACTTATATGATGTGTGGTGTCCTCTCCCCCGTTCATCCCCTAGACTGTGAGTACACATGACTAATAAACTGCTGCCAGCCTCATCTGCATGGTGTCATTGTAGGTGTGCAGCCATCTAGTATTAACATAGGGTGGGGATGTCCTCCATCACCAAAGGGGCAAATAGGAGGCTCAAGTTCTCTCTGTCTGTGAAAGCACTTTGCCCTTGGTGATCACAAAATAGGTAGTCAGGGCCCTGGTTTCCAAGGCAAGCATTTCCAATTAGGTCTGTAACATAAACCCCTTTAGACTCAGTTTTTCTGTCTGATACATAGTCATCATAACATTGGTATCCACCTGCTGCAGAGGTTTTTATGACATCTAATAATGGTGCTTTTGAACATTATAGGCACAAAAGTCTGTAGAGCTATTCTATAATTACTGAGTTGTGTTTTTAGAATCATTTTCTTCACTTAGTCTAGGATGGAATGGGGTTACCAAAAGCAACTGAACAGTGCCTTCTGAGTGATCTAGAACATTCTTTCTTAGCCTTCCTATGCCTTCCCCTGACAAGTACCTGAAGAAGGAAGAGTGACAGTAAGAGGGAAAGGAGGAGGAGAAAGGAGAGAGGACAGTATGCAGCCAAACTGACAGAGTAGTGTTATTTTTCTTTGCAATATTCTAAGACAAATATGCCTAATTGTACCACCTCACCCCTGCATATAGAGCACGGTTTGGGCATAAGGTACAGGGATGAGCAAGAGTCGAGAATTAGGCATGCACTCTGGCTGTAAAGGACATTATAACATAACTTGGGTGACAGCTTTAAGTGTCTTATAAAACATTATATGAACAAGCAAATATTGATATATCTTTTTCTGTCGGCTTTTTTCAAACTCCTTTATCTTTCAAATTTCTATGGCTACATCAAAAGTCTTCCCCAAAGCTCCATTCCTCAATGATTGCACAAATTGATAGAAGTTTGGAATTCACACAGACTTTAAAGTTCAGTTATGCCAACCCTGATCTCCCCTTCCCAACTTGCAAGTTGTGCAGATGTAAAAATAAGCAGGTGTGTGGGGTGAGAATAAAGTACCTATGACTAGAGGCTTGGGAGTGGGGAGAGAAGGTTGCATAATGGGCGACTGGGGGGAAATTTGCTACATAACGGAGTGGGTAAAGAAGACTTGAGGGAGAGAGAAGATAACTAGTAAAGGGAAGAAGAGAAAGCATGCCAGGCAAATGGCAAGGTCAGGAGACCCAGAGGGTCAAGTCCATGTGAAAGAGAGCCTAAAAGTAAGATGGAAGGGTGGCTGCTCCTAGCATGGCTTATTCCCTTTACTTAAAAAATAATAATTTTATATTGAAGATAGTGGAGAAGCTTTAAAATGTGTGTGTGTGTGTGTGTGTGTGTGTGTGTGTGTGTGTGTGTTGTGATCAGACACGTGCCTTAAGAAGCTCAATGTGGCAGTAAGTAAAATGAGATGGCACTGGCAAACTGAAAACTAGGGAGGACTATTTTGAGACTCAAAGTCCAAAAGGGGGAGGGATCAATCCATAGCTATAGCTGCTATGAAAGGACGAAGTGGGTTTGGTTTATGTACACTTCGTGTAAAAGTAGAATTCAGTGTGTTCACTATGTACGGCTGTGTGCTCCTACACTAACTTTTCTATTTTGTACCTGGGTGACCTAGGGCAAGTTCTTCTCTTTCTTTAGGACTCTTCTTTCTCCTCTGTAAAATGAGAGGGTTAGATGTATTATGATTGCTTCTAGCTCTTAACACTCTGTAACACTATGATACTGGTCCAATTTGAATGGCATCCAAGGAAATTTGGTTAGAGGAATTCCCAAAAGAGCTCATTATAAAGTGGTCCCATAGATTAGAGTCCCAGGGCAACTATGGCAAGACTTAAGAAGACTATTACTAGAGATAATAATAGTGTTTTGTTTTTATACACTTTCACAACTATAATCACCTATAATCTGCATTAATCTTCACCCCATCATTGTGAGGTAAAGTGGTATAATGGTCATTATCCACATTTTAAAGAGGAGATATTGAGTCCTTGAAAGCTCAACAGACCCACCTGAGGTCTCGAACAAGTCACGTTTGAGTCTGGACTAGTATCCATGTCTCTGAGGCTGTAACACAGCTCTTCACATGCCCTGGAGCTGCCTCTGAGCCCTCCTAAGCCTTCCAGGTGCCTGCCTAATGAAAACTTCACCCAGTCCCCTCCAATGAGCCCTGAGGTCAACAGTTACTGGGGTCCACTTAAGCTTGGTTTGTTAGATTGGCAGGAATGGCCCTGAGTATTTATGACTTACTCATGGTAGAGAAATATTACTGTGAAGAGGTTCCAAGTAACTTCAGTTTGAGAAGAAGGGAACCCTCAATACAGTTACATGCAAACAAAATCTGAAATGCTCTCATTTTCTATCTGAATTACAAGTCAAAATGCAACTTCTTGGCATTTTTCCAAGTGGCTCAGAGAGCTTCACAGTTTATTTTCAGCCAAGTGTCCTGGCCTAGGAAATGAGATTTTGTAGGAGGGCGGTAGTAGAAACTTTTAAGATCAAGAATCCTTCCTTGTCCCTTCTTCTGCTTCTCCACCATATTGCAGGGAAGACCCATCAGAGGTCTGTGATGGGAGGTGAGAATAAATTTCTTACAGAATTCCTATTCCTTAACAGATGGGCAAGATCATGGTAGACTGTCTTACTGTCCTGCAGACTCTCTGGCTCCAGCTGAATCTACTGCTCACTCTATCCTCTGTCTCCTCTATTCCCTATCACAAGTTCCACATTGACTGATCAGAGATTAGGTGATTTTTATGGAAGGAAGAAAAAGAGGGAGGGGAAGAGGCGTTTACATATTTATAATATTTAATGAGTACCTAATGGGTGCCAGGCATTATGCAACTATTTTAGATATATATTATCTATTTTAATCTCACAATAATCCTATGAAGTAAATATTATTTTAAAGATTAAATGAAAGAAGTGGAGTTACTTAAGGATACATGGGCAAGTAAAGTGAGAATTTGAACTCAGGAATGTATGACTGCCATTTGTTTCCATCTCACTATGCTATTGTTCAGTCCCATTGGTCAACTTGCTGCTGACTTTGAAAATTTATCCGAGCAAACCACTTCAATTTTGCACAGTATGACTAAAATCTTGGAGTCATAAAGGACAGAAGAAAGAAGTCAGTGAAGTTTAGGTAAGAATCTAATATTTATACAGATTTTTCCATAGTCTTCAAATAACCTTATCTGGATTCCTCTTCTGTTACTTCTGATGAGAAAATGGAGGCAGGTAGGAGCTATATGCAACAAAGCCAGTCAATTTCAGCACTGGGATTTGACCACAAATATTATTTTCCCATTGTGGGGCTAATTTCCCTTCACTGTGGTCTCATCTCATGTAACTCTTTATCCATCCATGGTCAAGAGACAGTAATGGTGGTAAATACAGCTTCTTTGACATTTTAATGATTCCAATGATAGTGGTATTCTTCTTTTATTAAGACCTCTGTAAATGCTGTCCTTGAAATTCCCCATGATAAAGATAATAACTTCACAGACCAAGCTGCAGTAGTGCATTCTTTGGCATTTTTACCAGTTTTCTTCTTGTTCCAGAATGGTTCAAATAGTATAGGATTAAGAAATGTGTTTTTAGGGTAATTTGGTCCAGAAAGTTCCAAAGGCAATTATAAGAAATTGTTTCCACACTCCAAAATCAAAAATATCCATCTTACTCACTTTAAAAGGAAGTGAGGAAATGGCAGGAGCAGCTCTAACAGAGTCTTCATGAAAAAGACTCAATCCCTTGTAATTAATGGGAACCTCTAAAATCAGAAGCCAAGACCATTAATCATTCAACCAGCTCTCCATAAGGTTGGCATCATCCACTCACCCACACACCTGTAATGACTCAATTCACAACAGGCAAATTTGAACTGCAGGAATGATTCTCAGAACAGCATTTTAAAACTGTTCCTCGCAAAACGTGGATGATCTCATTAAATCAATGAGTTTGTTCTCTTTATAGTCCATAAACTTGGCTTAAAGGCCATTTTTAAGGCTGGGCTTAGGGGAATTGCAATTGCTTCCAGGACTGAAAGTGATAGACAGGGATATTTTTATCTCAATGTGTGGTAGGAATTCTTGGGGTATGTTGTCAGATGGTGAGTTTGATATGCCTAAGTGCCCATGATGCTGGAGGAAAGGAGTGTAGGAGAAAGGGCACCTATATTGGATGGGAGATAGGATTAGATTTCCTTCCAATTCAAAAGTATTGGTGTCTTAGTTATTTCTTGGCATGATATAATTAATTGAGAGACACATAATGGAGCAAGCTCCTCCAGGGACTTCCAGATGGATTGTAAGCGCACCATGGCTCTCCCTGGAGAAAACTTACAGGAATAGAGGTTGTTTCAAACTAGATGACTCCCCTAGCCCAAGGTATTCTGTGCAAGGGTGGCCAGTAATCTTCTGGTGGAGAAAAAAAATCTTATATCTATTGCATCTGAATACTTCTGAGTTCTTCACTAAATCTTAGTAAGCTAGAATTCTTTTGACTGGAGTGCTTAATTACATGGACCTTACTGCATTGGCTGAGCATTCAAATTTGCCAGTAAAGGGGAAGAAAATTCTAGCCAAAGAAATTTTTTAAAATATAGGTTTTCTGGAAGTAGTACAGACTTAGTCTCCTCTTTTTCCAAAAGACATTTATAAAGCATGAACTACGAAATAGGATTTGTGATAGATGCTTTGTAGACAATAACTCTGAAAACAGCATTATAAGACAGTTGTGATTATTTCCATGTTACAGTGGAGGATACAGAGATACAAAGAAGTTGAATGACAATCCTAAGATGACTCTTCAACCTTCTTCATGATTTTAGAAGAAATATTCACTCCCAGGTCCCAAGCACCCTCATTAGTGAGGAAAAATAAATACCGATAACCAGCAGACTAATTACATGGAACTAACATGGTGGAACCACTGGGATTTTCTACTTGATCTGCAATTATACAAAAAATTAAATTCATCAGGGGAACTCATAGCCTTCTAAGTATATCATGAGTTGGTTATATTTTCTTCAGTTCTAAGGACACTATCTATTAGGAGGTAAACTGTGTTCCCTTAAAACTCATATGTTGAATCCCTAACCCCTTAGTACTTTTAAATGTGACTGTATTTGGTGATCAGGCCTTTAAATAGCTGATTAAGTTAAAATGAGGACATTAGGGTGGGCCTTAATTCAATCTGACTGGTGTCCTTATAAGAAAAGAAAATATGGACAGGCATAAGAAACGGCAAGGAAGAACCCACGCTGAGCAAAGACCATGTGAAGAGGCAGCATAAGAATGGCCATCTGCAAGTTAAGCAGAAAGGAAGCCTCAGAGGATACGAACCCTGCTGGGTTCTTGATCCTGGAGAGGGAGGTACAGGGCACAGACAGCAGTAGAGTTGAGACCACTCCAAATGGACTTGCGTCAGTAAAGAACTCACAGCCCATTCATATGGTCTTAGCTAAAGGATCTAAACAAATACAGTCAATATATTAAAAAACTATGTTCTTGGTTTTTTGCTAGTCATATTCCATATTGTTTACTGAAGAAGTTCTGCATTATACATGAAATCACACATGCACACACACACATACACACGAATACATATATTAGGAGAGATTCTGCTTATATCTCTGGAATCTCAATGATCCAAATAACTATCCATCCAACAGAAATTTCTGTGATGATAAAAATGTTCTATATCTGTGCTGTCCTTTGTGATAACAGCTATCCACTGGCTACCAAACCCTTGAAATGTGGTGAGTGTTACTAAGAAACTCAATTTTCAGTTTTAGTTTCATTAAGTTAAATTTGAGTAGCCCTGGGTGGCTAGTGGCTATTGTATTGGATACAGCAGTTCTAAACCATGTGGAAAAATTAAACGTGGCATTGGTTTTATTTGGAAATGAATAACAAATAAGGCTAAACACAAACCTCAAAAAAAAAAAATCAGTGTCCAGTAATATTTTAGTACAGACTCCATTCTGTTTTGCAAACACCAATTTGACCTTTTTAAGAACTAGAAAGCAAAAAGAATATTTAAAACCTAGAAAATGTGCCTTAACATGTAGTTATATGCCTAAGGAAACATAAAGAATTATAACATTTTAGACATATAGGACATGTTAGAAAGAGATAATTTTGGATTTCTCATTTCTAAAAAGTGGACTGGGTACTTCTTGAAATCTTCACTTCTTGCACAAAATCATTGCATATGTAAGAAAGAAATCAATTACTACGAAGTCATACTTTGTATTATAAACAAAAAAATGAAGAAACTTCCTCAAAAGAGAAACAGACAGGAGAAAGCATGGTGGTGATATGAGGACAGAACAGCATTACTTTGCCACTTGACAGGAAGACTTCCACAGATAATGAAAATTTGAGTGGGAAAGTTATGTGGAAAAATTTTCTTGAAGCTAAACATTTAACCAACAGCTACCAATAATATGAAGAAAGCTAACACCATAAAAGGAAACAGAGATAACAGAGTAATTTGAAAAGCTCTTAAGATAGTTAAATATCCTCAGAAAGATAATGGATGAAATATTCTTGAAAAACAGCCTACAAAACAAAAACAGGAGATTAAAATAAAAGTAGGTACCTGAGTGCCCATCAGTCAATGAGTGAATAAAGAAAACATTTTATACGTGTGTGTGTGTGTGTGTGTGTGTGTGTGTGTGTGTGTGTATGTGTATATGTATCTCAAGGAATATTACTCAGCCATAAAAAGGAATGAAATGTTGACATTTGCAGCAACCTGGATGGAATTGAAGAGCATTATTCGAAGTGAAGTAACTCAGGAATGGAAAACCAAACATCGTACGTTCTCACTCATAAGTGGGGAGCTAAGCTTTAAGGATGCAAAGAATGATACAATGGACTTTGTGGACTAGGGGAAGGATGTGAGGGATGAAAGACTACAAATTGGGTACAGTGTATACTGTTCGGGTGATGGGTACACCAAAATCTCAGAAATCACCATTGAAGAACTTATTCATGTAACGAAATACCACCTGTTTCCCAAAAACTAATAGGAAAAAAAAGAGCAGGTACCTATGACAAAAAAAGAGTTTTAAAAATATAAATAAAAAATATATATAATTAAAAAATCCAGACACAGCTGAAGGGCAAACCAGTAAGGTAGATGTTAGGTTGTATTCACACAGAGGATAGGTAAACAGAAACTTGAGACCAAAACTAAGTGTTATAGAAACTTGATCTAGAAATTCCAAATGCATTTAATAGGAGTTCTACAAATAATTTCTTTAGCAATCATTATCCCTCCCATAGTTCTTTTTCATATCTAAATATCCTCGGAAGCATCTGAATACCCATGCCCTCTTTTTGACATTCCTGATATCAAGTTTCTATTCCAAGAAAGCGGATTTGCTCACTCACTCTGTCACACACTACACTTACCCTGATCTCGATGAAGATTCCCATGCCTTAAATACGTGATCCCAAGTAGATGCTAATCAGAACTCCACCATCCTGCAAGGACCACCTGCAGGCACATCTCCTGCACGAAGTCACATCTAGCTCATACTGATCCTCTCCTTGGCTTTCAAAAATGTGATACTTATTTAATACTCATGGTATTTTCCACATTGTCTCAATGATTTCACTCATAACTGACACTAAATGCTTAGTTTGTGCCTAACATTTTATATTGGCTATTAAACTTTATACTCAAAACAATGCTGCTAAGTAGACATAAATTCTCCCATTTTTCAGGTACAGTATCAGAGCCAGGATAGACCAAAGACTGCAGTATACAGTTGTGCAGGTTAGGCACTGTGCAAAGCGGGGGTAAGAAGAGGAAAAGTGAGACCTGATAACCTATTCTCTGCTCAACAAGCCAACAATGTGCCCTGCCTGGGGAAAAGGATGTCCTATTCTAATTTGTCAAAGGCACACTTGGGATTTTTACTGCAAGAGATCTAAGTCTATCTGCCTCTTATCTGTACATACACCCCTTATTTAAAAGATGGCAAAATGAATCCCAGAGAAATAAAGTGATTTTCTGAAGCTTACAGAGCTAGTGGAATCCGAGCTGGCATTTCAGACATTCCATTGCTCTGTCACCCTACTTGGATTGCATTTCACTTACATTTTGTTATCCACCTTGTTTTGTTTATCATTGCTTTATGATTGTCTCTTTGGTCTATATCTTACACCTACAGTAAACTGTGAACTCCTAGAGGTCAAGGACCATTTCTTATACTATCCCAGCACCATATAGCCTACACTGAGGCATAGAGAAGATTCAAGCAGACATTCCTCAACTCAAATAGAATGCTTCTTAGAATGAAGTTGCCCTGTGGGCCTGTAGGTACCTCTGCAACAGCACTTGGTCATAGGCTCTTGAGAATACACCAATCTGTACTCATTCCTCTGGGAGGAAGATGGCACCAGCTCCTAGCCAAGAAGTTGTTCTGCCATTTTAGGGTGTTTACTGTTATCACTGGCTTCCAAACAGAGGCAGACTTATCTGGAAGAAATTCTTTGAAATTTCCTTTATCCTTTTCTTTTTGTTCATGCCTAATTCCGTCTTTAAAGCAGTATAAAAAGGTATAAAGAATCACTGTGGAATCAGACCTTACAGACTCCAAGAATAATAAGTTACATATGTCTTGAAAGGTTTAGGTGTAAGATGAATGACATAAATTCCAGGCATAGTTATGGAGTCAAGAAAAGCAATATTATTTTATATAAATATATGTAGATATATATATATATATATCTCCACATATATATGTATTTTATGTAAGAATAAATGGGAGCTTTTAGTAGTTCTCATGCCTGAGGTTATGTGCCAATAAGTGGAAGATCTTGGAAGGAACTCCTAGTCTAACTCTTAATCCACTGTTTCCTTCTCTCTTCACAGCTGCTGTGCCCTGGGGGATGAGGGAAACGTGGTCCCCTAAAACACTATCAAAGGTTACTGCTTAAACATTTCCCTCAGCCATATATGAAGGCTAAATCAGATAAAGACTCCAGGAAGTGTGCAACAGGTAAGGCATCTTGAAGAATTAAAAATAAATTCTTCTAATCATCCTTTAGAACATTAAAGGAAGAGATCATATCAGAGCCAGGTAAAAATTCAATAATATCTTCCCCACTAGTGAAGCAAAATGATCAAGAAATTCAACTCTGATCCAACCCACAGGCAAATGCAGCCATTCTCAAAAGGATCCCGTCTTCCCAAAATAAATGTCTGCTCCACTTGAGTTAAGATTAGACATACGTCCATTCCGGCTGTTGACACAGAAGCCTCTGGCAAGCAGGGTGGAATCTAGAATCTTCTACAGAAATGGCCAATCTCTATAGACATCCCCTAAAATACCTGAGGCTGAAGAAATAAAGTGTCTCACTATTTCTTTCACATCAGTATCCCCTATCCCTGCCCCACCACTAGCTACACTTAAACAAGCAGCGCAGTGTGAGGAAAAAAACTGCCTCTCTCTTCGTGACTGATTTCTAACATGAAATGGCACAAATATTAGATAGCTTTATTTTTTATAATGGCATTAATTTATGAGATCTGTAGACTTGTCTCAGCAATATAATATTCATTGTCTCCTTTATCCATTCTTCGGACAGATATACACTGATTGTCTAGTACTACATTGTGCTAAGTAGTCAGACATAAGACAAGGTCTCAGTTCTCAGTAGCTCCATAACTAAGCTATGGAAAATATTATTATCCTTTCTTTGATGAATAAAGAAGTAGACACCAGGAGAGGGTAAGTGACTTTCTAATGTTAGTGTTGTAGGAGAAGAAAAGCCCAAGCCCAACTCTTTCAGAGATGTGAGTTCCCTTTAATCCTCATTCCCTTCAAGGCAGAAAAGCCTTAGGGCAGTTCATTACTGACTTATTCATACTGCTATTGTGATTTTTCTCCAAGGGTATTAAAGATATATGAATAATCATGGGAGGGACATTTATTTTTGGACTTGGGGCAATAATTTTTCATGTGATAGGAAAGAAAGAAGTAGAATTTAACCAAAACTTCTTTTTTTTTTTTAAGATGGAGTCTCACCCGTCACCCAAGCTGGAGTGAAATGGCACTATCTTGGCTCACTGCAACCTTCACCTTCCAGGTTCAAGCGATTCTTCTGCCTCAGCCTCCCGAGTAGCTGGGATTACAGACGCACGCCACCACACCCAGCTAATTTTTTGTATCTTTAGTAGAGATGGGGTTTCACCATGTTGGCCAGACTGGTCTCAAACTCCTGACCTCATGATCCACCTACCTCTGCCTCCCAAGGTTCTGGGATTACAGGCGTGAGCCACTGCGCCTGGCCCAAAACTTCATTTTAAACTTTTTTTTCCCCCCTGCATGAGCTATTTTGATATGAAAAACAACCTGCTGAGACAACTGTTTTTGTTTTCTACCTGTTTACTATAATTCTGCTTCCTGTCATTCCAGACCTGTGTTCTTACAACAGGTCTCATTTCTAATAACTTCTTATGCAAACCTAGACATAAAAGCATTCATATTCCTAGAAAAGAATATTTATTTAATTCATTTGCTCAAGGAACTTAATTTTTTTTCTGTAGAACAAAGTCTTTGTAAAGGATGGAGATCAAACTCCTTCAAAATTATTCCAATAATCAGGCCCAATCTTCCTACACATTCAGTCAATATTCATTAAGAATTTAGGCTTGGGATGCAACAGTATAAAACTCTGAGTCTTTGTATCCAAGGAACTCCTGGGTTGGCAGGTGGGGAGAGTAAACGGGAGCAGAATGGTAAGCAAATAATTATAACACTGTCTCAAAATTCCCTAGTAGGAGCCCCTGGTAGGCAGAGAAATAAGTCTTCAGGAGAAGTGGCATCTATTATCTAGTTGACCAAATAATCTTTAGGCTGAGTGAATAAGAAAGGCCTCCTGCATATTGCCAAGGCAAATCAACAGATTCAATGCTATTCCTATTAAACTACCAATGACATTCATCACAGAACTAGAAAACTTTTAAAATTCATATGGAACCAAAAGAGCCCAACATAAGAATGATACAATGGACTTTGGGGACTCAGGGAAAGGGGAGGAGGGTGAGGGATTACACACTGGGTACAGTGCACACTGCTCAGGTGATGGGTGCACTAAAATCTCAGAAACCACCACTAAAGAATTTATTCATGTAACCAAACACCACCTGTTCCCCAAAAATCCATTGAAATAAAAAATAAAATAAAATAAAATAGAAATAAAAAATAAAACTGAAAAAAAGAGCCCAAATAACCAAGGCAATTCTAAGCAAAAAGAATAAACCTGGAGGCATTATGTTACCTGACTTCAAACTATACTACAAAGCTAAGTAACACAAACAGCATGACACTGGTACAAAAACAGGCACATTGACCAATGGAACAGAATAGTGAGCCCAGCAATATTGCTGCACACCTACAACCATCTGATCTTTAACAAAAATAACCAATGGGGAAAGGAGTTTCTATTCAATAAATGGTGTTGGGATCACTGGCTAGCCATACACAGAAGATGGAAACCAGACCCTTTTCTTATACCATATACGAAAAATCAACTCAAGGTGGTTTCAAGACTTAAACATAAAACCTAAAACTATAAAAACTGTGGGAAGACAACCTAGGAAATACCATTCTGGACATAGGCCTTGCCAAAGATTTCATGATGAAGATGCTAAAAGCAATTGCAACAAAAACAGAAACTAATAAATGGGGCCTAATTAAACTAAAGAGCTTCTGCAAAGCAAAAGAAACTATCATCAGAGTAGACAGACAACCAACAGAATGGGAGAAAATATTTGCCAACTGTGCATCCATCAAAGGTCTAATATCCAGAAATCTACAAGGAACTTAAATTTACAAGCAAAAAAAGAAACAATCCATTAAAAAGTAAGCAAAGGGCATGAACAGTTTTCAAAAGAAGACATACACATGGCCAAGAAGCATATGAAAAATGCTTACATCACTAATCAGTAGAAACATGCAAATCACCACCACAATGAGATACCATCTCACACCAGTCAGAATGGTTACTATTAAAAAGTCAAACAATCACAGATGCTGGTGAGGTTGTGGAAAAAAAGAAACATTGGAAAAAAGGAAACATTTATACACTTCTGGTGGGAAAGTAATTTAGTTCAGTCGTTGTGAAAAGCAGTTTGGCAATTTCTCAAAGAACTTAAAACAGAATAACTGTTCAAGCCAACAATCCCATTATGGGGTATATACCCTAAGGAATAGAAATTGTTCTACCACAAAGACACATGTACAAGTATGTTCATTGCAGCACTATTTACAATAACAAAGACAGGGAATCAACCTAAATGCCCATCAGTGGTAGAGTAAAATGAAAAAATGTGGTACATATACACAATGGAATACTATGTAGCCATAAAAAATAATAAGATATGTCCTTTGCGGCAACATGGATGGAGCTGAAGGCCATTATCCTGAGTAAACTACCACAGGAACAGAAAGCCAAATACCACATGTTCTCACTTATGATTGGGAGCTAAACTTTGAGTACATGTGAACACAAAGAAGGGAACAATAGCCACCACAACCTACTTGAGGGTGAAGGGTGGGAGGAGGGTGAGAATTTGAAAACAACCTATCAGGTACTATGTTTATTATCTAGTTGACCAAATAATCTGTACACCAACTCCCACAATACACAATAACAAACCTGCACATGTACCCCTGAACCTAAAATAAATGTTTAGACAAATTAAGTATACAAAAAATCAATTTTTAAAAAAGAAAAGCTTCCTGGAAGAGGAAATATTTGAATTCCTCTCCACCTAGTCTTCCTTTTCAGTCAGGCCAGTCTTCTTACTATTCAATGTGCCAGTTGTGTACATTTTTGCCTTTTATTTTGGCTTAATTCAATGACTACTATTTATTGAACATTTACTATATCCTAGACACTGTGTTATGGATACAAAGTTTTATCACATCATCCCTCAAAACACTTGACGTCACTGGGAAAACTAACTTTCCATATTCCTCATGTATTTACTCAATACATTTAAAAGACTTAAAATAGATACAAAACATTGATGTCTGACATCATCATTTCCTTTGTCCAAATATCCATCTTCAAGGACAGGTCCTCCGTGAGTTTATTCTATTATCTCCCAGGACTCGGAAATACCCCTGCATGTCTGGGGCCCCATTATATACTGTTTTATTCTCCTGTGGTGTTACCTATATAGATTGTATTTCTGTATGGTGTCATTGGTCAATGCTCAGGGATCTCATAAGAAAAGCTTCCAAGGAGTGTGTGCTGTGTTGCTACCCAAATGATTTTGTAAAGGGGGTTGTTAATTCTTTTACCCAGAGTCCTCTTTATGATGGTTAGTAGTCCTCCTAAGAGACATTCCTAATTACTGTTAATGTTAGGAGAGTTCTGGGTCTCCTGAACAAGTCATCTTTTTGAACCTGGTAAGACAATATATAATTTGCATGATTCATCAGTTTTTTTTCAAGGGAAACTAAATTATATCTTATAACCAAATTTGTGGCCAACGCATAGGAAGTATTTGTGAAATGTTTGGTTCCCTTTACTTCTTTCCTCTCTCTCTCCCTCCTCTTCCTTTCCTCCTTAATTCCTTCTTTCCTTTATTTACCATTTTGCTTTTTTTTTTTTTTTAACATATCCTGGTAAGGTACCTGAAAGTCTCTTCTAGACCAAAAAAAAAAAAAAAAAAAAAAAATCCCTCCTAATAAAAATAATATTTGCATTGTTCTTTAGTTATCTAATTCTATAACATAAGGCTAGTATGGGACTAGGGATTCACCATAACTTTAAGGGTTAGATTTTCTGGGAAATGTCTGGCAGTTTTCCTGTATTATGAATGCCAGAAAATGTAAGCAGAGTTCTTTGTAGAAAAGCAGGAGCAAAGTTCTTCTTTTGCTTCATAATAGGAGCAAACTGAAACAAAGCTGAGGTATAAATTTCAAAGAACAATCCTGAAGTCGTTGAGTCTGAGGAGCAAAAAGATAAATTCAGGCCTTGAAGTTCACGCCTACTGGGAGAAGGTAGGAAATGGGGAAAACTGACCCTTTTTAAGGTTCCCGATTTGCCAAGCTTTAATGATATTCCTTTCCTTAAACTTTATTGATTTTGATAAACTCTTAACTCTGTCTTGCTTTAGGGAAAGCCATAGAAGTATATATTTTTATGTAAAAAATGTGTAGAATCAACATTTATTCTTTGCTGAAGATCTGCAGAAGATATGGAAAACACATTTATTGAAAAAAGATTCAGTAACCAACATTCAGAGAAGCACAGGGAACCAATGATTAGCTTCATGCAGCTGGAATCAGGCCAGATCTCAGTGACCTCTGTAGAGTGCATTCCATCTCATTGAAACTACCAGCCTAGCCACTGAATAAAGTAATAATGCTGCCCACACACAGGTTTCTACTCTCCGGGTGTAGACTATCCAGCAAGTTGTTGATCCAGCATCCAGTTCTCTTCTGTCTATAGTTCACATTAAAGTTGGCCTTCTAGGCCAACAGTTACCTGGCTTTGTAAGAGAGATAGGTAATAAGATGATGGAGGGTTCCATGGAAGAGTCTCTCTTTGTCTCCCTTTTTTTCCATAGACTACTCCATTTAATAATTTCTGTGGGGATACATTTTATCATAAAGGATTGCTTCTTTGGATTCAAATATTTCTGTCCTTCTAAGTCTCCATATATCTGTATAAATGAGTTTCTCTAGTGTTTTATCCTGAAGGCTTTCCTTTCTGAAAGTAGGGGACAATTGCCTTGCTATTAAAGAGAAGAAGGGAAAGGGGCAGGGGAGGGAAGGAAGGGGGAGACAGAAAAAAGAGAGTAAGAGAGTTTAATTCCAAGAGGACATACTTATGTATGGATATATGTCCCATCTTTTAATCCCTGGGATGATCAAAGAAACCACAAACCATGCGAGAATAGATTTAAAGTGATTCTGAGCTTATGGCGCCCTGGGGATCCAGAAAAAAAGTAAACTTTTTCTAGAGGAAAATATATTCATCCTAAGATTTTGGGAACCTACACAGATATGTTTTCGAGAGAGAGGACTAGCCCACCATCAGAATAAACGGGGACACAAAATAAGTGAATACATCCACAAAGCAGCAGAAACATCAGAAAGAAAAAAATACACTCACAAAGAATTTACAGTTAAAGGCCGGGTGCGGTGGCTCAAGCCGGTAATCCCAGCACTTTGGGAGGCTGAGACGGGCGGATCACAAGGTCAGGAGATCGAGACCATCCTGGCTAACACGGTGAAACCCCGTCTCTACTAGAAAATACAAAAAACCAGCCGGGCGAGGTGGTGGGCGCCTGTAGTCCCAGCTACTCGGGAGGCTGAGGCAGGAGAATGGCGTGAACCCGGGAGGCGGAGCTTGCAGTGAGCTGAGATCCGGCCACTGCACTCCAGTCTGGGCGACAGAGCAAGACTCCGTCTCAAAAAAAAAAAAAAAAAAAAAAAAAAAAAAAGAATTTACAGTTACATAAAATCACATAAATACTACAAAATAACCATGTTTACTACATCTATGTATAAAAAATATTAAAAGCTTTAGAAAATATATTTAGGGAATAGGAGACCCCCCCAAAAAAGGCTGGCAAATTAAACAACAACAACTTACAGATAGCTGGCTTCTGCTTAGGATGCAGAAAACTGAAAAATGTATCCTCACTCTTAGAATGAAGAAAAGTGGATAATCTATGAAAACATTATTTTTCTCGAAGACCTCAGAGAGCTGAGTTTGCAGGACAACTGAGTAGCCTGAAATCCAAAGGAAGGGAGAAGTCTCCAAGGAAAGACAGGACACAGCACTTGCTCATCAGGGGTAGGTGCCAGGCATCCTGCAATCTGGTAAAAAAAACACTCAACTAAAATTTGTAACAATTGCTAAAGAATAATCATTACTAAAGGATAATGTGAAAATATGGAAACACTCGGAGACACAGACATAAAAAAAAATGAGTACAAACTCTAAAGATCTTTTCCACAGACCATACTGTTGACTCACAAGAAAGATGGGGGCAAGGTGAGAAAGATTAGAGAAAGCCTCCTATGTGTTGCATGCCTGGAGGAGGGAAGAAGCAGTAACTTTAGGAAAGGCAACAAGTCCCACCTGGATTCTACTCTTCTAGCTGCCCCGCAGAACAAAAGGCTTAAGCTGCTGCAGGAAGTACAGAAAACCTCGCACTGCTCAGGGCACAAGTGGAAACACATCATAGCTGGGGGAATAGAAGAGAAAAAAAATCTTAATCCCTGGGGAAGGGAAGAGGTCAGAAAAACATCACTTGATTAGTGTAAAAGAACTTGTACTATTGAGGGAGAGGCAGGATCATGGAGAAGGACCTGTACATAAGACGCAGGGACAAAGAATTTTCTTTTCCTAAGACTAAGGCTGAATAAGGACAACAGAGAATTTCCACCTGCTCTTCCCTCCCCAACCAGCCTAGCAAATACTGAGGAAGAAATAACAGCAGTTTAAGGGGAGGGAAGAGGCAAGAACAACTACAGTGAGTCTCTCTGGGCCTTAGGCACAAATAGAAGACCCAATGCTAATGGTGAATCTGACATTGTCTTAGTCCATTTATGTTGCTATAAAGAAATACCTGAGACTGGGTAATTAATAATAAGAAAAAAGGTGTATTTGGGTAACAATTCTGATGTCTGAAAAAGTTTAAGATTGGACATCTGAGGAGGGCCACAGGCTGCTAATCCCATCTCTACTAAAAATTAAAAATTCACGGCCAGGCATGATAGCTCATGCCTGTAAACCCAGCACTTTGGGAGGCCAAGGCGGGTGGATCACCTGCGGTCAGGAGTTTGAGTTTTATGGCAGTAGGTAAGAGGGGTGCCAGCTGTGCAGAGATTACACGGCAAGAAAAGAAGTAAGAGATAGAGGTGCCAGGTTCTTTTTAACAACCAGCTCTTGTGGAAATGAATAGAGAGATAGAGCTCAGTCATTACCATGAGGACAGCATAGAGGGAAACAAGTCATTCATGGGGGATCCACCCCCATGACCTAAACGTTTTCCATTAGGCCACACCTCCAACATGAGACATCAAATTTTAGCATAAGATTTGGAGCAGTCAGACAAACCAAATTATAGCAGACATTAAGAAAATAACCCTGACAAAACCAGTTCCTTTTTTCATGTGCAAGGTAATGCCAGAGGAATTTGAAGCCTGTGGTAAACAGAAGGTAAATATAGCAATAACAAAATCCAAACCCAGATCAACTCCAAACTAGATTGACTCAACATCTCCACCACCACAGCTAAAGGCATAGGCATGATAAAGTAAAAAGCATATCAATTTCTAACAAAAATAGTATTTGTCTTAGCCTTTATAGTCCTACACAAATGCTCATCTTCCAAAAAATATTATAAAGCAAAAATTCAAACAGCACACTATCAAGAAAAAAAATCAATAAAAACAGACTCAGCTATGCCCCATATGCTTCAACTACCTGATAAGAAATTTAAAGTAACCATAATTAATAGGCTAAAGGCTTTAGTAGAAAAGGCAGGGATGTATGAACATATAGAAAAATTTTAGAGAACAGAAAGATGGAAATTATATGACTGAATCAAATGAAAATGCCAAAAATTAATAAAAGAGAAACAAAATATACAAAAATGTCTTTGATGAACTCATAAAAATAGCAGAGAATAGAAAAAAAATCAGTGAACTTGAAGATAGATCAACAAAAAGCACCTAAACTAAAACAGAAAGAAATAAGAATAGAAAAAGTAAGCAAGCAAGCAAGCAAGAAAAAGAAAAGAAAAGCAGAGAGACAGAAGAGTATCCAAGGACTGTGGGACAATGTCAAACAGTCTAATGTATATATGACTGAAATTTCAGAAAAATAATAGGAAGAAAAAGGAGAAAAATATGTGAAAGATATAATGACCAAAAATTTTTCAAAATTAATGAAAACATCCAAATCACAATTCCAAGAAGTACAGTTTAGAGAACATCAATCAATATATTTATCTATATCCCCAAAATACACCTACAAAAATCATATTTGGACTGTTGAAAATTGAAGATAAGGAGAAAACTCTAGAGGGAGCTGGGGGAAAGTAGATGGGGGATACATTACCTATATTGAAAGAGAGAGAAGAATTACAGAAGACTACTCATCAGAAATTATGCAAGCCGCAAGAGAATGGAGAGTAATTTCAAACTGCTAAATTTTTAAGATGTCAATAGAGAGTTCTCTACCAAGTGAAAATATCTTTTAAAAATAAAACTAAAATAAAGCTAAAATATATTTCGTATACAAGCAAAAATTGACAAAATTCACTACCAACAACACCGCAAGAAATGTTAAAAGAAGTTTTGTTGGCAGATGGAATATAATACCAGAGAATAAACTGAATCTGTGAAAAGAAATAAAAAGCAATGGAAATAACATAGGGTAAATATAAAATTTATTTTATTCTAATTTTTATTGCTGTGGATATAACTTTCTAAGGCAAAATAGTAACAAAGTATTTTGTGTTTGTTGCATGTAGTAATAGCATAATGTATAATAACTATAGCATAAAAGACAGATGGAAAAAAGTGGGAGTATGGTGTCATAATGTGCTTACACTACACATGAAGTGGCATACTATCTTTTGAAGGCAGTCTGTGACTAATTAAAGATGTGTACTGTAAATCCTGGGGCAACTGCTGAAAAGAAAATTTTAAAAGAGATATTAATAATGAGCCAATAATAAAGATAAAATAGTGTACAACAGAAACATAAACAAATGAAACAGCATGGAGAACCCTAGAAATTAATCTATTATGTACAGCCAACTGATTTTTGACAAAGGCACCAAGAACATACATTGGAGAAAGAATAATCTCTTCACTAAATGGTGCTGGAAAAACTGGATATTCATGTGCAGAAGAATAAAACTAGACCCCCTACTTCTCCCCCTATAAAAAAATCAACTCAAAATGAATCAAAGACTTCAGTAAGACCTGAAACTGTAAAACTACTAGAAGAAAACATATAGAAAGCACTTTGGGGCATTCGTGTGAGAAAATATTTTATGAATAAGGCCTCAAAATCACAGGCAACAAAAGCAAAAGTGAACAAATGAATTATATGAATCCAAAAAGTGTCTGTATAGCAAAGGAAGCAACCAATACAGTTAGAAGACAACCTACATAATGGGGGAAAATATTTGCAAAGTATACATCTGACAGGGAATTAATATCTAGCATATACAAGGAACTCAAGTATCTCAACAGCAAAAAAAAAAAAAAAAAAAAAAAAAAAAAAAAAAAGGGCAAATGATCTGAATGGACATTCCTCAGAAGGAGATATACAAATGGCCAACAAATATATTAGAAACGCTCAGTGTCACTAATCATCAGGGAAATGCAAATCGAAACCACAGTGAGGTATCATCTCACCCCAGTTAGCCTGGCTATCATCAAAAAGACAAGAAAGAACAGATGCTGGTGAGGATGTGAAGAGTGAACTCTTACACATTGTTGATGGAAATGTAAACTAGTACGGCCACTATGAAGAACAGTATGGATGTTCCTCAAAAAACTGCAAATAGAACTACCGTGTAATTCAGATACTGAGCATTTATCTCAAGGAAAAGAAATAAGTATCTTGAAGAGACCTCTGCACCCGCATGTTTATCACAGCACTATTCACAATAGCCAAAATATGGAATCAACCTAGGTGTCCAACAACAGATGAGTGAATAAAGAAAATTTAGTATACACAATGGGATACTATTCAGCCATAATAAAAGGGAAATCTTTTAATTCAAAGCATCATGGATGGAACTAAAGGACATCATGTTAAGTGAAATAAGCCAGGAACAGAAAGTCGAACATTACATATTCTCACTCATATGTGGAAGCTAAAAAAATTTGACCTTTCACCAGTAAAAAGTAGAACAGAGGATATTAGAAGTTGAAAAGGGTGGGGGAAAGGGGAATAAAGAGAGATGTGCTAAAGGATTCAAAATTACAACATGATAAGGGGAATAAGTTCTAGTGTTGTACAGCACTGTAGGATAGCTATAGTTAACAATAATACATAGTTTCAAAGAGCTAGAAGGAGGATATCCAGGGCTGGGTGTGGTAGCTCACACTTGTAATCCTAGCAATTTGGGAGGTTGCGGTGGGAGAATTGCTTGAGCCCCTGAGTTCAAGTCCAGCCTGGGCAACACAACGACTAAAGCTAAGGCTGAATAAGGACAACAGAGAGTTCTGGCCTGCTCTTCCCTTCCCAACCAGTCTAGCAAATATTGAGGAAGAAATAACATCAGTTTAAGTGGAAGGGAGAGGCAAGAACAACCAGAGTGAGATTCACTGGGCCTTAGGCACAAAGAGAAGACCCAGAGCTAATGGTGAATCTGACACTGTCTTAGTCCATTTATGTTGCTATAAAGGAATACTTGAGACTGGGTAATTAAAAATAAAGAAAAAAATATTTATTTGGGTAACAATTCTGATGTCTGAAAAAGTTTAAGACTGGACATCTGAGAAGGGCCACAGGCTGCTCATCCCATCTCTACTAAAAATTAGCAGCCGAGGCCGGGTGCGGTGGCTCACGCCTGTAATCCCAGCACTTTGAGGGGCCAAGACGGGCAGATCACGAGGTCAAGAGATTGAGACCATCCCGGCTAACACGGTGAAACCCCATCTCTACTAAAAACACAAAAAAATTAGCCCGGTGTGGTGGCAGGCACCTGTAGTCCCAGCTACTCGGGAGACTGAGGCAGGAGGATGGCCTGAACCTGGGAGGTGGAGCTTGCAGTGAGCTGAGATCGTGCCACTGCACTCTAGCCTGGGTGACAGAGTGAGACTCCATCTCAAAAAAAAAAAAAAAAAAAAAATTAGCAGCCGGGCGCAGTGGCTCACACCTGTAATCCCAGCACTTTTGGAGGCCAAGGCAGGTGGATCACCTGAGGTCAGGAGTTCAAGACCAGCCTGGCCAACATGGCGAAACTCTGTTTCTACTAAAAATACAAAAATTAGCTGGGCATGGTGGCGGGTGCCTGTAATCCCAGTTACTTGGGAGGCTGAGGCAGGAGAATCACTTGAACTGGGGAGGCAGAAGTTGCAGTGAGCCAAGATCGTATCACTGCACTCCAGCCTGGGCAACAGAGTGCGACTCCATCTCAAAAAAAAAATTAGCTCGGCATGGTGGCACATGCCTGTAGCTCCAGCTACTCAGGAGGCTGAGGCAATCCACATTCCTAGGCACCCTGATCCTAGTATGAAAGAGAAACGCATTAGCCAACATTTTTCAGCCTTCTAGAAATGCTACATAAAACTGGGGAGTACTAAATGGGCAGATGGCACTGATCCCAGTGTCCTAGTATTAACATTTTAACATGTCATACCTTAGCAAGACTTTGGTACTTATTCCATTCTCTCTGAACCATCTTTTGTCTTGTACTAGCTCTGAGGTCTAGATTTAAATCTCAAAAGCTCTAAAGCCTCTTGGGCATCTGTTCTTTTGACTATTTGACTGTTTCTCTAGATGCTGAGCCTGGTGATCTACACTCTTCCTGTTCATTCCCATCATGTGTAGGAATCAGTTTCTGCTCTCCTGCTGCCTCCACATTACTTGATATCCTCCCGAGGAGCCAACCTTTCCTCCTCACCTAACTTAACTGTGTTGTCCTGCCTGAGCACATTCCTTCATATCTTACCAACATTGTAGAATCCAATTATGTTGGTCCTTTTTGGCTAACATCATCATTACACCACAGTAACCCAGTCCTATTTGAATCTTAAACCACAAGAACGTACTAAGGAGACCAACAAAAAATCTTAGGGGAATATAACATCCCAGTAATTTTTAATTATGATGAATTAATAAGAAGTATAACATTGGGCAGACAGTAATTCTCCTATTCATTTTTTCCAGGCTGTATCTGTAGCAGGCAGTGAAGCCTGTCTTTTTTTTTTTTTTTTTTTTTTTTAATAATTGGTATGTGCTGTTGTTCAAGGGTGGACGGTTGCATTCCCACAATATATCACACTGCAAGTCCCTGACATGCCTTTCTTTCTGGCTGCTCTAAACTGGAAGGAACTCATGTATTGCTATTATTATTGTGATTATTATTGATATTGTTTCTGACTCTTCTGTTTCATTAGCATTAACTAAAGGGTCCTGGGCTTTATCTAGGCAGAAATCTAGTCACAAGGTAGGCGTGATGCATGCCCCAGGCCCGCTGACAGCACAAAAGCAGAAATTCAAATGAGAAGACATCAAACATAATTTTTCTAATTTGTAAGGACATGAGAATGATTTGTGATTGTCCAGCTTCCAAAAACAGGTGGGGAAGTCACTTGAGGACCCACCAGGACCAGGCATAATGGGGTTCTCAGCCCAGATCAAGACACTCATCTATAATCAAGGAAGCTTGTGATATAATTAGCAGGTAAAGGAAGGGTGACAAGTTCAGTTTGGCAACAGACAGGATGTGGGTGGTCCTGTGTTTCAGAGACATGTAAGAGTGACAATAACACCCTATTAACCAGATGAGAGGAAGAGTTCTTATAGGATGTGTGAAGGTAAAGAAATAAGACTAAACATGCAGAAAACAGATCAGAATATATGACCAATATTGTTCTTCACAAGAGATACCTTGGCATCTTGAAGTAGTGGAAATAATATTTTTTCTAGGAATGAGTTCATCGGGGTTCTAATCCAGGCTTTGTGGTTCCATAACTATATGTCATGGAACAATCTACCTCTGCCCCTCTTTTGGTGGGTGTTTCTTCATTTGCAAAATTAAGAGTTTGTACCACATGGTTTATCAGTTCTCAATCCCCTTTTGCATGCTGCCATGCTACTCTCCTGACTCAATACAGTTCTAGAATGCCCCTTTTCAGTGCCTTCAGAGTTTATTTACATGCATGGCCATATGCACCCATGTACACATGGACACACACACACATACACACAGTTGAGGCAATCATTTCAGGGATACATCTTGCTTATTCATAACCCAAATTGTATCTCTAAGTCTGACCAGTCACCTTATTTCCATCTTGGCTCCAAGTGGCTCTTAATTTTCCTAAAAATTAAATCAGATATGGACTCAAATAGCTTTTGTTTAAATGCTTACTATATGTAAACATTCTGCCAGGAAGTTTATGTCCATTTTGACCATTCTCATATTATTAAAGATACATGAAACCAACAATACTAGCCTCACTTAATAAAGGAGGAAAACAAGGTTTAATACTTTGCAAAATTGTACAACTGCAAGGGATAAGTATATTTTAAATATTTTCTAACTACAAATTAAAGAATAAAGACTTACTTACTGATATTTATCAACATCTTTGAAATATTTTAGTGCCTACTGACAATGTCATCTCTAGTATGACATTCTCCCTGTCTATTTCAACTCTCTCTTCAGAAGTGATTGTTTGACCCATTGAGATTGTCTCCTATGTCTCCTACCATCTCATCATCTGGTACATAATTCCTTTAGAAAAAACAAACAAACAAACAAAAAAACAAAACAAAACAAAACAAAACAGAGTCTCACTTTGTTACCCAGGCTGGATTATGAAAGCACCATCTCTGCTAACTGCAACCTCTGCCTCCTGGGCTTACGTGATCCACCCACCTCAGCCATCCGAATAGCTAGGAGCAGGTGCATGCCAGCAGGCCTTGCTATGTTTTTGTTTTTTGGAGCTGGGGGAGTAGAGACAGGGTTTTGCCATGTTGCCCATGCTGGTCTTGAACTACTGGCTCAAGTGATCTGCCCAGCTTCCCAAAGTTCTGGAATTACAAGTGTGACCCACCTCGCCTGGCTGTTACAGGATTCTTAATCAAATGTGAGCTCCCTGAAGACAGAAATTACATCTTACAACTTATTCTGGAATCTCTAGTACAAATCACAAAACCAAGAAAATTATAGATGCCCAATAAAGAAGAGATGAATAACTATAACTCTTTCAAGAGCCTAGTTGTATTCACAGGTATATAAAGTTAAATTCCATCGTTTCTCGTATGTGCTTAACATCTTTCAATGAAAGCTATAAGAGAAAGCAGAAGTCCCAACATATTCATTGCAGAGGCACGAAAGAAGGTATGAAGGAGAAGATTCTGATCATCTTTTTCTTTCTCTCTGTTAATGGGGTGGTGAAGGACAGAGCACAACATACTGTACTTAATGCAGATTCTGTTCAGTGAAACAATGATTACAATCAATTTGACTACTAATGTGACTTATCTTGTAAATTGCTGGGTCATTAACTTCAACAACATCAATGTGCTGTCACTATCCAATTCCACCAAATTAGTGTCCGAGGTAATAGGAGGACGAATGTATTAGTGCATTATTGGTGGCTAATAGAGATGGCAAGTCTTTAACGTGCTGCAGAGAGCAGCTGAGGCGCCAGGAACCAAGAAAACAAGGCTAAGAGAATGTATGAACAGATCAGAATCTATGACATGGTGGTGCATCAGGGCTGCTGCAGGGACTTACCTGCCCTCTTTTCCTTGCTGCCTGAGATGGCAGAAGAGCTGGGTACTGGGGAGATCTCAATCTATGGCAGAAAGAAGGAACATTCTCACTTGGGGCAAAAGTGCTAAAAGGCATAGCACTGGATCATCCAAGAATAATGGGCCTGTCTTAAGGTCAGGTTCTGAAAGCAGGATGTTTTCCTGCTAGCCCTGCAGTCTACAGAATGCAGGGGAGCACGTACTCATGCTGCACACTCAGGCACATTCCTCATAACCTTTAGATTCATAACCTGAATCTAAAGTCGTCATAGCAATACCGAGCCCTATCCTGGAAGTTACTTAGCAAATTGCATTCATACGCAACTTGAGGATTCTTTGACACTTATTTCTGGAGAAAATAAAATATTTGCATTCATGTTCTAGAGGCAGCCATTTTGCCCTTCCTGCTCACCCTTTCCTGTGCAGAAGCTACTCTACTCATAGCCCAACAAGGACAGCATCCAACCACATGATCCTGCCCCTTTGCCACAGTTCTTTGAACCAGAAATGAAAACTTCATTGAAGCAGGTCGGGCATATTCTCTCTCTCAGGAGAGTGGAATGAAGTATGGAGACTGAGGCAGTCTAAAGTTTCAGGCACCAGAACTGATAAGGTGGAACTGGGCCAGGATACAAGAGCCACTTTCATGCCAACATTATAGGGGAGCAGAATCTAACAGCCTTGCAGATGTCCTAATGGAGAAAGGAGAATGAAAAGCTCCAGCAGTACAGAGAGAAGCTGAGTCTCGATGATGGAGAAAGAAAGGCTTTTTTTTTTTTTTGAAACAGTTTCACTCTTGTCACCCAGACTGGAGTGCAGTGGCATGATCTCGGCTCACTTCAACCTCCATCTCCCAGATTCAAGCGATTCTACTGCCTCAGCCTCCTGAGTAGCTGGGATTACAGATGCCCTCCACCACACCTAGCTAATTTCTGTATTTTTAGTAGAGATGGGGCTTCACCATGTTGGCTAGCCTGGTCTTGAGCTCCTGACCTCAGGTAATCCACCCACCTCGGCCTCTCAAAGTGCTAGGTTTACAGGTGTGAGCCACTGTGCCCGGCCAAGAATGGCCTTTTGACAACTTTCAGGTGGTGAGCATAATAACCACTGTATAAGTACAAATGGGTTCTATGCACTTCTCCCATATCTTTTTGCTAATTGGCTTTAGTGGGTTTCTGTTTCATGGACCTAGCCAGCCCCTATAATAATCCCTTCATGATTGTCAACAAACATTTATTGGTCACTTGCTGTGAGTAGCAGACTAAACCCTGCTGAAGACATAAAACACGGAACAAGAAAGTGATTGCTTTTCAGGGAATTATAATTGAGTTGGAGAGTTTTTCTTATTGAGCAGAATTCTATCTTTCTTAGTTGAAAGTGGAACTTGTGGGAGACCAGGGTTTGTGATCTGTATTGTCCTTTCTATGGCGTAGAGCCAAGGTGGAAAATGTGAAAAAGAGTACATGCAAGACATACTGTGTTGGGTTGGATTCAACAGTCCTGAAACCATCATCACCACCACCATTGCTGGCTACCTTTGACTGTGGGCCCCTTAGGAAGCTGGCCCTGGACTTCTGTACTCTTACAGCTTCCATGTGAGGTAGTTACTGTGAATATATCTGTTTTAAAAGGTGTCACAAGGACCAAGCTAGCCCAACTATCAAGCAACAAACTGGGATTGAAACCCAACTAGGATGTCCGCAGAGTCTTCTGTCAGCCATTTCCTCCATCTTTCATCTCCATGTTTACCTCTCTTTGGAGGCCATGACCCTATTCTCTAGCCCCTTTTCAGGTGGCCCTTGGCCTTCTTAATCACACCTCTAATCATTAATGTGCCTTATATTAGTATTTTTTAACTCAAGAAAAAATTAAGGTATCATTTATCCTCCCTCTAGGGGGATTTGTAGTGCATCTGATTTCTCCATCTGAAAGGAAGAATATTTTCTCCCAGTTATAAAAGTTTTAGCATCAAGAAAAAGATGTATAAAAACCAGCATCTTTGATGACAATCCTGAAACCTCGCCCTTCTCTACCTGCAAACAAAGGTTTTCTAAAAGTTTGAACTCTTTAGGAATGATATTAGAATTCTACTGAATTCATGTGTTTCTTTTTTTATCTTCATTAATATATAGGGCAGAAAACCATCTTTGAGATCATGTTTAGGTTTCAGTTACTTTATTTTGGAATGTGCTCTTGTCCCTTACCTAAGGAAAAGATCCAATAGTATGTTGAGATTGAACATTGGCAGATGTCAGTATAATCAATGCATATGTATCACGAGCAATTATCTATATCCAAGACCTATTCTATACAAGGTATGTAGCATGTGGTGAAGCCAGCTGTCACAAAGTCTATCGCTTATAGTCATTGAGGGTGATAGATACAACCATTACATGTATTGTGGCTTAGGGCTTAAGGTTGATCCTGAATAGATTTTCCACATCCTAACAAAGAATTACCACCACAGAGGTTGCCACAAGGTGACAGATATGGCTCAGCATAGCGACTTGCCACAATGGATTAGACATATATAAATTATAACATGTAGATGCAAAGTTTTATAAAATCATTTTTTGGGAAATAGCTATATATTCACAGAGGGCTGCAAAAAAAAAAATGTACAGTGAAGGTCCAGTGCACCATTTTCCACAGCCTCTTCCAATATTAACATCTTATACAACTCTAGCACCATAGTAAAGCCAGAAACTTGATATTAGTATAATCCATAGTTCATTCAAATTTTACCAGTTACAGATGCACTCATTTGTGTATGTTGAGGGATGCAAATTTATAGTTCTGTGAAATATTATCACACGTGTAGCTTTGCATAACCACCACCACAATCAAGACACTCGACCATACCATCACCATGAAGATTTCTCTTGTGCTATCCTGTATAGCCACACTCACTCTTTCCTTACCTTTCCCAATATCCCTAATCCCTTCAAACCACTAATTTATTCTCCATCTCTATAAGTATATTATTGCATGAAAGTTACATAATGGAACCAATACGTATCCTTCTGAGATTGGCTTGTTTTCACTTAGCATAATTTTCTTGAGGTTTGTCCCAAGTTTTATTTGTCAACAATTTGTTCCTTTTTCCTGCTGAATGGTATTCCATGGTATGGGTAACCACAGTTTATTTAACTATGCACCCATTGAAGGATATATGGGTAGTTTCCAGTTTGAGATTATTATAAATAAATCTGCTATGAACATTTGTGTGCATGAAAATAAGACTTTATTTCTCTGGAATAAATACCCAAGACTGAAAATTCTGGGTGTATGTTAAGTAGATTTTCAGTGTTGAAAGAAACTGCCAAACTGTTCTGAAGTAGCTATATCAGTTTACATTTCCACCAGCAATGTATGAGTGATTTGGCTTCTATGCATCCTTGCCAACATTTTCCCTTGCCATTATTTTTCATTTTAGCCATTCTGATAGGTGTGTAGTGATATCTTGTTGTAGTTTAAATTTACATTTCACTAATGGCTAATGATGCTTACTATCTTTTCATGTGTT
The DNA here is from genome assembly GCF_043159975.1 of Macaca nemestrina. Classification (NCBI taxonomy): domain Eukaryota; kingdom Metazoa; phylum Chordata; class Mammalia; order Primates; family Cercopithecidae; genus Macaca; species Macaca nemestrina. The sequence goes on from NC_092143.1 coordinate 46,801,452, forward strand.
TACTTGGCATCTGCGTATCCTCTTTAACGAAATGTCTGTGCAAGTTTTTTGCCCATTTTCTAGTTGGATTTTTAAAAATATTCAGTTTTGGGACATACAGTGTTTTTGCTTTTACTTCAAGCCTTCTATTTGGAAGATAATTTTAAAAAATATTTGTATATTACATTCTTGATAAAATTTAATCTTGACCTGGTTATTCTTTAAAAAGTGATGTACACTAATAGGCACTCAGCTGTTTTCCTTTGCATTCACTTAGTAAATACCTAATGAGTACCCTGCCTACTTTAATAATTAATCATGTATCTACATTTTGAATCTCTAATTAATTGATATGTCCCTCTACAATCTACTGCATCCTACTTCTCCAACTTCATCTTTTGCTACTCTATCCATTGACTATTGTGCTTAATTACCTTCAACTTCCAACTTCACCTCAAACATTCTATATCTTTCTTGACTCTGCATTTAAACAAGCTGCTTTCTCCAGCTGGGATGACTTTTGCTCCTTTCTTCATGAAGAAAACTCCTACTCAAACTTGAAGATCCAGTTCATATATCATCACCTCTATGAAACCTTCTCCAAACCCCCCCCGCCCCGTCCTTTAGTCACTCTTACTCCATTTTGCTGGACCCTAGGTTACAGCATTTACTGCCCTATCAAGCTTTTTGATGTCTCAAATGACAAAATTTTCACATTAACTTCTGGATTTCTTCCCCTGTAAAATAGCTGACACGGCACACTGAAAGTAGGAGGCTGGTACCCTCTGCCTAGTGCCTTGGTCCTGAGAACCGACTGTGTGTTCCCAGGTTTGGTAGTTGAACTTTTCATTGTGATTATGTAATTAAATCATGTATTAAACTGATGATATGAGTGTCAAAAATAAAGGTTGTTGTTTTTCTGAAAATTAAGTTAATTGGTCTGGAAAGACTTGATAAAAGCAAGTCAAATTAGGTATGAGTGAAAAGTTATAAAACAGTGGGGTTAAAAATAAAACGTTCTAGAGGTATTCAGCATTCAGATTGTTTTGATGCAAATATCTTTAACTTTTCACTCTTCCTCAAAGCAAAAACACTAAAATTAGAAATTGAACATAATGCATTTAGACATGGTTTATGTAAAAAGACCATGTAAAACACCAGCTATTGAACCCATACACAAAAGGCATTGATGTTACATTATAATTGATTAATGATCATTTTAAGCTAAACATACAGTATTTATAGCATTAGCAATTTTACAATTCTTTTTAACTTTCTCAATACACAAAATACTGGTTCAGATTATATCAGTTGACATAGCTTCTATTATGTTTTCCATTGAAGCTTATCATTCGAAAAGCCTTTTTGTTTACATGGTTCTCACTAGATTGAGAGCTCCTTAATGTCAGGAACCTGGCATTTTGCCTGACACATCATGAGTACTCAATAAATTATTGTTGAATGAATTAAAAGAAATCTGTAAAACAAATTTATAAAAATCAAAAGAAAATTGTATCTTAAGATCTTCATGCAATGATTTAATCCAATTCATTCAAAGAAGTTATCAGTTTCAATTATCAATAGTCAGTTCAGAGGAGTTCATTCTCTTTCTTCCTTGCACAGCTCCACATGCCCAACAGAATTTGGACCTCTTTGATGGTGTGAGCTAGTCTTGCTAACTCTGTGTGTGTGTGTGTGTGTGTGTATAAAATATGGACCTATAAATTTAACTATATCTTACTATAAAAAAATCAGCCTTTCAGCATAAAGATGTTCTGTTTCTTAACTATTATTATTTTTCTACATACCTTCTGTAAGATGGTCATGATGTAGCTTAAAATAACCTGGATGTCTAAAATGAAACATTTTAAAAGGCAAGCCTAAATCCAACCCTATGAATTTCATCCAGAGTGTAGTGTGTTACTCATAGCCAATTTTTAATCTAGATAGTTGCTCCAGGCAGCATCCATAATATCCAAGTGCAATCCAACTAGCTATGTGAGGTGTTTTGCATCAGCTTTTTGCTAAGTGACAGAGACTCCTTCAAGCTCTGAGGGGTCTCCTTAGCCCCACCTTTGGTCCAATTAACACAGGACAGAAAAACTGAGGGTGCACTTTTTTTTAAATCTCTATCTCTGTCCAAATGATTTGATTGGCCAAAGATTTTTAGGATCTCATTGTGCAATTACAAAAAGCAATTAAAAAATAAATGGGGCCATGTAATTTTTATTGTCTTGGCTCAGCTCCTGTTCTTACTTTCTCACGCTGGAGAACCAGTGACACAATCCACCTTGGTAGGAGTGTCAGCCATCTTGTCTTTCAACTGGAAAGCTAGAAGTGACAGCATGGTATATTAAGAGGTCTCTGCTTGAATAAATTGATGTCAAGTTTTATTACATATAGACCAAGCTAGAAGGCACAAGACAACCACTCAACAACTATATATTAAACAATGAAATCAACGAAATGGCATACAGCAGTATTTCAAATTCTTGAAATAGAGATAGGAACAGACAAAAACTGTATTCTCTAGAAGGCTGAAGTCCGCCAAAGAAAATGCACAGTAAACACAAATCGAGATATTTATAAGATCCTTATGGTGTTAAAAGCAACCACTCTCTCGTCTTTATGGGTTGGAGCATGGGCGATATTCTTCAAAGAGACATCTCCTAGAAGCACTAAGACTTTCTAGACATTTAAAGAAACATAGAGCTGAAATAGAGTAAGCCTGAGGGAAATGGCTCATACTCATGACTTAGCTTAAGAAAGAAATAAATGAAATAAAAATATTTTCAAGTAAAACCATTTCTCAGAATGGCATAACAGAAAGATAAAAATCAATACCACTAGCTTTAAAAAAAACAACAACAACTATATAACTCTTGCTATATTCTGGAGAGTATATTTTCAGACTAAGGGTTGCAATCCAACAGAGAATTGTAAGATCACTATTTAAAAACAAATATGAAACAAAATAGAATAGAAAACATCAGAATATCTCACATATAATAAAGGTAGATACTTCTTTGTTTCAATTATGGGTGTGTGGGGCACTGGGTCAGAGTATAAAAATATATTCCTATGCACTGTAGCAGAAGAAATTTAAAATATTGCTCTAGGAAGTTCTTTGCAAACTTGGTTAATAATCAAAACTATCTACGAGCTACAAAAATATACAGTTTTTCAGGTCTCCTTGTAAGAAGAGGGTCCAGAGATCTGTGGAGAATGCCTCAGAAAATGCTACAAACCATGAGTCATTTACTCTAATTAGAATGAGCAGTGAAAAAATTAACAGTAGTGAGAAAACGTGATACAACCTAAGCATCAGGACCCACAAGCAGCGTTAAAGAGTCATGAATGTGGGGAGAAGTTCATCATAGAAGACCATTAGAAGAGATTCAATGAACACCTGCCACAAGCAGTATATGAAGATACTGAAGGCACTGCAATTTGAGGAGGAAAAGATAAAACACTTACGTACAAAAAGCTTGATGCTTCAAGATATTGTTAATGTCATAAGTACCAATAAGTGAGGAAAAATAGGATTTCAGGACAGAATCCACCACCAGGGATAAACACATGAAGGAGGTAAGACTTGCTTTGGCTGAGCCTTGAAGAATGATTCAGACAAAGGTTTCTTGGGGGAAGGGAATCTCTTCCTTAAACTGTACCCCAATTGCTGAAAACAAAATAACATGATAAGCGGTGGTGAATTAGGGAAAGCTACCAGAGGAAAAATAAGAAAATGAGTCAGAAAGGTAGATCTGGATGGAAAATTCAAACTTTTTATATTTGAGAGATGTAAGATGAGAAAAATAAATACAGGCAGGACAATTAAGTTTTCTATTTCTTCTCTTGGATTCTGTAGCAAAATTATACAGAAATTTTTTTTAAAAAAAGAATCCAAATATATTTTCTAAAATACTTGGCTGGAAGAGGCTGGGAGCTCAGGTTTAACTAATGGGTTTGGAAAGGAGATTTTGTTTTAAGGCTATAAGAAAAGTCATACATATGGTGTTCCAGTACCGGTTTTAATATCATCCATTAAAACAATTGTTCTCAACCTAGAAGAAGCTGTGAGCTTTTAAAATTCTCAATGCTTTTTGCACATTGCTTCTGTATCCTGAGACTTTGCTGAAGTTGCTTATCAGCTTAAGGCGATTTTGGGCTGAGACAATGGGGTTTTCTAAATATACAATCATGTCATCTGCAAACAGAGACAATTTGACTTCCTGTCTTTCTATTTGAATGCACTTTATTTCTTTCTCTTGCCTAATTACCCTGGCTAGATCTTCCAATACTATGTTGGATAGGAGTGGGGAGAGAGGGCATGCTTGTCTTGTGCCCATTTTCAAAGGGAATGCTTCCAGCTATTGCCCATTTAGAAGGATACGAACAGAATCTCAAAAGAAGACATTTATGCGGCCAATAAACATATGAAAACAAGCTCATCAGCACTGGTCATTAGAGAAATGTAAATCAAAACCACAACGAAATACCATCTCACGCCAGTTAGAATGACAATCATTAAAAAGTCAGGAAACAGATGCTGGAGAGGATGTGGAGAAATAGAAACACTTTTACACTGTTGGTGGGAGTGTAAATTAGCTCAGCCATTGTGGAAGACAGTGTGGCGATTCCTCAATGATCTAGAACCAGAAATACCATTTGACCCAGTAATCCCATTACTGGGCATATACTCAAAGGATTATAAATCATTCTACTATAAAGACACACACACACGTATGTGTATTGCAGCATTGTTCACAATAGCAAAGAATTGGAAGCAACCCAAATGTCCATCAATGATAGACTGGATCAAGAAAATGTGGCACATATAAACCATGCAATACTATGCAGCCATAAAAAAGGATGAGTTCATGTCCTTTGCAGGGACATGGATGAAGCTGGAAAACATCAATCTCAGCAAACTAACACAGGAACAGAAAACCAAATACCACACGTTCTCACTCATAAGTGGGAGTTGAACAATGAGAACACATGGACATGGGAAGGGGAACATCACGCACAGGGTCCTGCCATGGGGTGGGGGACTAGGGAAGGGATAGCATTAGGAGAGATACCTAATGTAGATGACGGGTTAATGGGTGCAGGAAACCACCATGGCACATGTATACCTATGTAACAAACCTACACATTCTGTACTTGTATCCAAGAATATATAGTGTGTGTGTGTGTGTGTGTGTGTGTGTGTGTGTGTGTGTGTATAAAATTCCCAGTGCTTAGGCTCCTCCCTAAGGAAACTAAATCACAGTATCTGAGGATAGGTCAGGAGCATACATGCTTTTGAAAACTGCCCTAGGTAACTCAACATGTAGCCAGGCTTGAGAACCATTGAAAAGTGATTCCTAAAATTCACACTGCTAACACAGAGCAGAGTTTATGCTCTCTTCCTTGCTTTTCAACAGAATAAATCAGACTGACATTTATTTTTTTTTCAACCTTGCCCCAGGGCATAGTCACAATAGAACCATGGACAGCAATGATTCTTTTCCTTAACTCTGTAGGCAAAACCAAAGATGAGCTTTTAAACTGAAGCTCCTGACAGCTGCTCCTGCTCAATGCCAATTATACTAACCTAGACATCCTCCTCCTTCCAGCTTTATGGCACACCATTGTCAGACTTTCATACTTAGAAATATTTGATGGCCCTGAACTGTTTAAAGGCAAAGCCCAAACTCTTCATCCAGGCACTCCTGGCCCTTCGCAATCTGGCTCCAAACATTTGCTCATGCTGTGGTCTCAGAATTCTGTCTATAGAGTTGCCTTACTGTTTCCATAAATACCATGTCCTATCTGTCTCTTGTTCTTGTCTGCATCTGCAATGACAACAGTTCTATTCTTACACTCAATTCATCCATGTGTTTTTATTCAATGTCAAAATTGAGTTTAAGTCCCTTCTTGACTCTCAATAGTCCGACACTCTACAATTTCTATGAAGCTTCTTTCTACTACTCCCAGCATCAGGAAAGATGTCAGATTTAATGGCAAAAAACAGAACTTCAGTTTTTCAGCAAAGAAAGTTCATCATATTTGGATTATTATTCAGCTTTATGATTCTGTGATATGACTGCTTGGGACCAAACCCTATTTCTTTTACTAGTTTATTGCATGATCTCTCAATTTCTTTGCATGTAAAGTGAATAAGTTCATCTTATTAATAAGAGTTCCTACCTTAGAAGTGAGGATTAAATTAGATAATAAAAGAAAATTATTTAGCATAGTACTTGGTCCCTAGTGAATCTTCAGTAAATTGTAGCTATTTTTGTTTGCCTGTGTGTTCATGTAGTCTGACGAATACATTTTGTCTGCATTAGTTCATTCTTACACTGCTATAAAGATACTACCTGAGACTGGGTAATTTATAAGTGAAAGAGATTTAATTGACTCACAGTTCCACATGGCTGGGGAGGCCTCAGGAAACTTACAATCATGGTGGAGGGGAGGAGGCACATTTTACATTGCAGCAGGCAAGAGTAAGATCAGGGAAAACTGCTTTATGAAACCATCAGATCTTGTGAGAACTCACTCTCTATCACAAGAACAGCATGAGAGAAATTGCCCCCACGATCCAATCACTTCCCACCTGGTTCCTCCTTCGATATGTGGGGATTATGGGGATTACATTTCTATATGAGATTTGGGTGGGGACACAGCCAAACCATACCATTGTCCCTTCAGCAAAACTGGAAGAATGCTTAATGGCAGAACATATTTTGTAAACTTTAGCACCTGGATCAAAATACTATCCAAAAACAAGGTTTTGAAATCAGAGCATTGAACTTCAAGTTTCAGCTCAGCTATCTAGTTCTTACTTGATTTTGGTGTGTTGTTTCACTGAACCGAACCTTGATTACCTAATACCTAAAATTAAAATTATAGTAATAATGGTATTTACTATATTCTGGAGATTAAAGAAGTTAACATACCAAAACATTATTTATCTCTCAAGTATTACTCAAAGAAGTATAGTTGTACTCATAGTAGTCTATATGTTTATTGAATCACTCCACAACATCTGAATTTGATATTATAACATCAATATATATATTCGCTTACTAAAATACTGGCTCTTTGTGTGTTTGTTAATTTAAAAATCAAAAAGTGGATGTGAATTTCATGTCTTAATTTCTTCATCGGTAATATAATAGCGCTAAACAAGAAGAAAGATCTTTATTTTCTAAGTCTAAGTTCTACATTTTTGGAAAGCGCTTATGCCTTTATCTGAGTTTAAAAATGCAAATAAATGTACATACATATACACAAATAAATATTCATCTTATAAAAATTGCCCAAGCTATTTATATGTATGTTATACATGAAAAAATAGAAAATTAATAGGTATATGCTATTAGTGGTTACCGCTGGATGGACTTATAGGTAGAAAATGTTTAAATCACCTTATTTCAAATGTTCTACAATGAGATTATAGTTACTTGAGATTTTTTAAAATCTTATTTTTAAAAATAGTCATTGAGACATAAAAGTCCATCCTAAATATTAACATATATGTGTCTATGCATGCGCATACAGAAAGATCTTTTAGGACAAGCAACTGGCAGCATCCTATGACTGTGCCTCCTCAAACATTTATTTTCATTAATTGCTCATTATATTTAGAAAACTGAAGGGACAAAATGAATAGAGTGGGGCATACACAATAAGTCTTACTTGATGTGTTGTGATGAGGTTATTACAAACTCATGGTTGGAAATTTAATATCATACAAAAAATATAAAGCATAAGAACTGTTCCCAGAGAAGCCCAGCATATTACAGTGATTGGCAGGATGTGCTATAGTCACCAGGCTTCCTCAGAGATTACAACTTATAGGTCCGTTGACTTTATAACTTGGTATCAAGGAGGCCAAAAGGAGTTCAAAGACAAAAGACTTAGGGTTATATTTGAAAGTACTGAAAAAGCGTGAATCTATTTCAAAAGTAATTACTATGCTCTTATAAATAGAACAATATCTAACAATTTTCCCCTAAATGGGAACATGTCTCCCTCTTTAAAATGCTGCAGAAAATAGGTTTTTATTTTCCATAGAAATAAACTTCACAGACATCTTAGTTGGTAGCATACATCAAGCACAGCAAACAGTACCTATGTATTGTTCAGCTGGTTTTATTTTGGGGCCTTTGAAGATCATATTAATTCTTTAGTGTGGATGTGTGAGTTTACTGTGTGAGCAACACACTTAAATGGACATGAGGTAATATGGGTCAAAGATTTTTAAGCAGTGATTTTGAATAGGCTATGGTGGTGCCTAATATCCTAAAACATAAGTTAAATTATTTCTGGAAAAAGTAACTATAACTTTCATCCTTTTGCAAGGAGAATTTGCAAAAAGGCAGGATAGCCCTGGTTTATGTCTATTTATCTGGTTTTTTTGTTTGTTTGTTTTTTTGTTTGTTTTTTGAGACAGGGTCTCACTCTGTCACCCAGGCTGGAGTACAGTGGCACAATCTCAGCTCACTGCAGCCTTGGCCTCCCTACTCAGCCTCCTGAGTAGCTAGGAACACAAATGTGTGCCACCATGCCAAAGTAATGTCTGAGATAATTTTTGTTAGCATATTCTTTCACTCTCAAAACTGTCCCAGCCTAGATTATAAATTATAAGATTAGTCTATGTAAGGCCCATGGGTTAAGGCATTGCTTTTTTGTGAATGACAGTAACAACAAGTCAGTCACGATTTAACTGGTAAAAGAGAGGGCAGCTTTGAGATAGGTTTCATGAAATTCTCAGAACGCAAATGACACACACCAACTCTGGGTTTAAACTCTTTCATGTTATATTCTGTTTAAATATGGAAAATATGACAGCTCAATACCTTAGCAATGGTGCATCCACCGCCCCAGAATAAGTCTGTTCATTATCTTCCTAGTTACATTTCCATACTAGAAATGGCAGGTAAAGAAATGTTTAAGTTTTTGTGCATTCATTCAAGAAGCATTATTAAATACCCATTTAATAATAGTTCTGTAATAGTGAACAGGGAAAAAATGTAAAACAAGGTTTCATTTCTCCCATCGCTTATAATCTGTGTGAAGAGATAAAGCACACTTGTTAAAAGACAAAACATCTAATGAATGATAGACAGGTAATTAGTGATCTAAGAGTTTGAAGGCGGAGCTCACTATAAATTAGAATGGTTAGAAGGACTGAGTGGGATGAGTTTTTGAAAGACCTCCAGTGACAGTCAGTGTTCTGGGGGAAAGATTATCCTCCAGAAAATGGAACACCCTTGGACATTTCTAAGCAAAAGCTAGAACGTACTAACATAATTTGAGAAATGACTTTGAGGCATGGCTTCCTGAAAATAAATTAATTCTTCAGTTTTCCAATGCAGAGTCACAATAATTTTCAGGCATTATAATGCCTTCCCAGCTCCATAGCACTTGTCTAATTGCTAAGTCTCTCCATTTTGGTTTTCCGTAGTCAGTTATTTAAGTATATTTTGATCTACATCCACTTGGGATTTTTCTGTCTTTCTAGAGAAGGCACTTAAGGCCAGGGACAGTGTGTAGTTCTATTGTGCTTCTCTACAAAACTTGTCTGTCTCTCTGTATCTCTCTATCTCTCTTTCTCTCAGGCACCACCACCGCCTCCCTGACACACACATACATCCCCACCCACACACTAATTGATCCCAAACAGAAGCCACTCGTGAGCCTTCATGCAAGTGGTGGATGGCAGTGGACCAGAGCCTTTGTTTCATTTTGGTGGTCATTTCTTATATTCAAATGAGCAGGAAAGGCTATTGGTTGGAACCACAATTGCATATGAGGGAAAAGAAAAGTTACCTGTGTCACAATGGGTATTCTAAATAAAATCCCTTATCCTGCTAGACTTACCAGAATCTGAATCATTTGACTGAGATGATCACTCTCTCATCATCCTTCTCACCTTTAAGTGTCAGAGAGTTCTAGGGCTTAGTTTTTGGTCATCCTCCTCATCTGTTTTATCTGGTGAATTTATTCAGTCTCATGGCTGAAATACTAGCTATATGCTAGTGATGCCCAAATTTATATCTCTACCTTTGACCTCTTTCTGATCCCCAGATGCATGACTATGATGTCCTTCTCCACACTCCTACTTGGAGGTCTGAAAGGTAACTCAAGCTTTACGTGTTTGACACAGGACTCCTGATTTGAAGCCTTAAACCAAAACCCTCATGCTCTCACTCTATTTCCTATAACACAAATGGCATCTTCATTCTACCAGCTACTTGCTCAAAGAAAAAAACTTTAAGTCTCCTTAATATGAGTCATCTTTAACATCTGTCTCTCTCTGATGCCACACATATAATTCATCAGCACTGTTTGTCAGCTCAACCTTGGAAATGTATTTAGATTCCAGAACATGTCTCCCCATTTCCATTGCTGTGCCCTTAATCTGAAGCCATCCATTCTCTCCCAAATTATTTAAATTGTCTCCCAACTGGTCTCTCTGCTTCCATCTCTCTGCTTCCCACTTTGCCTTCACAGTGTTCACCACAGTGCAGCAGAGGGAACCTTGTAAAACCTAAGTAAGATTGTGGCACTCTTCTACTCCAAACCCTGCAATGGTTTCCATCTCACTCAGAATAAACGCCCAAACACACACCTGCCTTCCTATAAGATGCTATAATACTTGTCCCTGCCACTGCCCTGATCTCATTTCCCACCTTTTCTTATTGTACTCTCCACACACTGTGTTTTTAGTTGTCCCTCAAACACATCAAGTATGTCTAGCACCTTTCCTATTCCTCACTGTATATCCTTTTCCTATTCTTATTCAGATTTCTTAAGCTTAGCTCATGTATTATCTATTTATTATCTGTCACCACTGGAATATTGGAATATAAGTCCTATGAAAGCCAGGATTATCTATTTTGTGTGCAGCTATAGCCCCAGTGCAACAGTTCATGCTCAATAGATATCTGTTGAACAATGAAGTAAATATGTAAATGATGGATGAATAAATGCACATGTACTCACAAGCAAACATGCAAATAAATAAACGTCCTGTCATGCTCATCCATGGAATCTCCCTATTTGCCCAAGTAGAGTTCTGAAGTTTGCTGCACCAGAGACTTAATTCTGCTGACATATAAATAACTACACAGTTTTTTGTTTGTTTCTTTTTTCCAGAAAAGAGTTCAAGAGTTAGCACGTTTCCCATCACCACTCCCTGCATACCCTCTTATAACTTGCTATCTGTGATTTTTCCATTTGGAATCATTACATGGTAGAATGGAAAGGGTCATTAGAGACCATCTAGTTCAAATAATCATTTCAGAAGCAAGGAAACTGAGGCTCAAGTTCATGAAATGACTTGCTTAAGCTTACAGAGCTGGTTAAAAGCAGAACTATAATTTGATTTCAGGTCTCTAAATTTTTATGCCTTTTTTTTTTTTTTTAATCACCACAAGGATAAGGAATCAGTCTCTTTCTCTCTCTTTCCCCATCTTTTTCTCTATCTTTCTCATATGTTGTCCTTGCTACCACTGTTGGTGATCAAAATTCAATAACAACAGTCTTTAAAGAGAGAGCCAGATTTGCAAGAGCTTTTGGAGCTCAATGATGACTTTCTCTGAGTGGGAGAAGCTGGTTATAGGGTCCCCCTCACTTTCACAGAACAGAAGAGGCAGGGACTCATCTGTGGGCATTGGCAGCGCTGGTGCTTACTGACAATCCCTGAGAATGGAAATATCCTGCTTGTCCTTTTAACAGGATTTCAGCCAGAGATTTGAGGGAAAAGTACCGCAGTCTAGTGGGCTGTGAATATGAGTGGAAATGTCAGAGCTATGAATCAGTTAACACATTTTTATTTAGCATCTTCCTGTGAAAGAGGATGAAAAGACATGGCTCCTGTGCTCAAATTCCTTATCATTTCAGGGTACAGTCCAGAATAGTACAAGTCCCGGTTAGATCTTAGAGGTCCTAGCACTTCAGACATAAGAGGCATGACCTGCGTGGTAAGAATGGGGGTGGTTCAGACTGGTGTAGTGGCTCACTCCTGTAATCCCAAAGCACTTTGGGAGGCCGAGGTGGGTGGGTCACCCGAGGTCGAGTTCAAAACCAGCCTGGCTGACGTGGCGAAACCCTGTCTCTGCTAAAAATACAAAAATTATCTGGGCATGGTGGTGTGTGCCTGTAATCCCAGCTACTAGTGGGGCTGGGCTGGAGGATTGCTTGAACCTGGGAGGTAGGGGTTGCAGTGAGCTGAGATCGTGCCACTGCACTGCAGCCTGGGCAACAGAGTGAGACTCCATCTCAAAAAAAAAAAAAAAAAAAGAAAAGAAAAAGAAAGAAAAAGAAAGAATGGGGGTAGTTTTCATGGAGAACATAATGCTTAATCTTGTCATGGAGTGGCTGTGATTTAAGTAGGTGAAGCATATTGTGGAGCAATACTTGCTCCTGTTCTCTCTGGACTTAAGCACTACATTAATATACTCTTCAGCTTATGGGATCCTCCAATCCTCCCTGGAAGGCAGAAAAACCAAAGAGCATATGTTCCATTTTGCACAGAAAAACTGAGACTCCAAACTATATAACAGCCCAAGTTCTCCCTTCCGGTTAGAGCCAGAGTTCCCCACACTCCTTCCCAGGATACCTTTGAGAATGTCCTGCTGGAAGATTGCTTCTCTGTGCCGTTCTCTGCATTCTGGAGATGCAGACACTAACCCAGTCTTAACAACTCTCAAGGAGATCAAACTTAACTTCTGCCCTAAGTTCTGTGACATAATTTTTAAAAGAAAAAAAAGTTCAAGGCATCCCAAGGTGTCAGTTTCCTCTTTGCTGTTCGTAACCAAAATGTTTTAACAGCCCTGAGGAGCCGTCCACCCATGGGGCTCTGACTCTTTGAGGCCTATCTGCGGAGGGTGCACAGTTGACCTGGCCCTGCTGATGAGAAAAGCACAGATGTCTACCATCTGGTCAGGGGTCCTTGTACTTGTGCCAATTTCCTGTCACTGACAGCCAACACTTGATTGATGGAATTTGGTACTCCACCATTTTTTTCCTTAGTACAATATAACCTCACGAATTCAGATGGCACTTAGCCAAACTGAGAGAATTTGAACTTGGGCAGGGTAAAGTTTACCATCAATGAAATGAGGGTCTGTTAAATAAATTACCGATGTAAACAGGATTGTAAAAGGGACAATTTAATCTACTTACAAGAATGAATTGTTTTCAAGCACTTAAGTTGCATAAATTTACATACAGTGTGCTAATTACAAATGATTGATATCCAGTCATTCAAACACATCTGGTAGGAGCCCTGTTCTCTAACAATTTGTTAGACACTAGATTGCATTACTTGAAATATTTGAAAATTGCATAAATATATCTTTTATATATGTGTATTCACACACATTTATATAAAAGACAGTTCTTGCTTTTCATGGAGTCATGCCATTGGAAACCACACCACAAAGATTATCCACAAAGATTATCAAATGCAGATCACTGAGAACCAAGTAATACTTTTAGATAGAAACAATGTTATAATTGGGACTGGTGTGCCTGACTCAGGAAACACACCAAGTAAATCACAGAATCAATCAGCCTTATGTTATAACAACTTAACCTACAACAACCATGACTAGAGAAGACAACTAATATTTATTGAGCAGTTGCTACATCTGAGTACTTTATGTACGTTATCTCAGTCACCAGGACTTGCCCGTTAGGGAGTTACTGCTTCCATTTTATGGGACACCACATTGAAACTCCCAAGACATTAAGTAATTTGCCATCAATCACATAGTTGTAATCAGTAGAGTTAGAAGTTAAGTCTAGCTCTGATTCCAAATTCCATGTCTTCTTTTAGAACTATAGATCTATAAACTTTCCAAAACTGTTAGATTGTACATAGCTATGGGAAGTTTTATAATTTACAAAATGGGAATTAATATGCTGCCATCTTCTATGACCTAGATGAAATGTTAGCCCTCAATGAAGATGTGATGTTAAAACAAATTCTCCTTTTATGCAAGTATGTTTTCCAAACTGAAACTATTCATTACAGTATATTAATTTAAATACAGCTGCAGTATCTTCAACATATATTAACTTCTATTTTTTTCAATTGTTGACATACATGTCTTATTTTCCGATAGATATTAGGCTCATTAAAAGTAGAGACTAATATCACCAATCTTTATATATACCACCCTCATTTAATTTACTACCTAGAATAAAGTCTTCACCAACAGGTGCTAAAATGTGTTTGTTGCTTGAATTAGTAAATGAATACATTTTATCTTACCATAAATTATAATATGCTATAAATTTAAAATCAATACATGGTTAATAATAAATATTAGCATTTAATCTTAAAGATTAATTTAAATTTTAGAAAGTTATTGCTAGTGGTAATAGGGAAACGAGGTATTAAGAAATGATTCGGATGTCTAGGGAGTGTGAAAACCGTCTTCTCTTGAAAAAATTTCCTATAGCTAGCAATTCAGTTATACTTAATCCCTTGACTTCAGATTTAACATTCAAAAATTTAAGAAAAACTTTATTAAAACTGTGTTAACACAGACATAATATAAAATTCACCACTTTAACTATTTTTAAGTACACGGTTTAGTGGTATTAAGTACATTCTCATGATACAATCATCATCACTGCCATTTATCTCCAGAACTTTTTCATCATCTCAAATAGAAACTCTGTACCCATTAAGCAATAACTCCTAGTGCCCTCTCCACTGCTTCCGCTAACCTCTATTACACTTTGTGTCTCTGTGAGTTTGCCTATTTTGGATACTTCATATAAATGGAATCCTCCAATATTTTTTAAACTGCATTGGCATCATCTAAATATTTTATTTTATTTATTTTTTTTTCATCATCTAAATATTTTAAAGCATCGTTATCAAATTCAAAATTGATACATTGGAGGACATAAATATCCCAACTCTAGTTCTTTTATTATTGATATTTGTTTTCTTCTCTTCTTGTATTTAATATAAAAGGCAGGCTTGCTGATAAAGACTCAACAAAGGGAACCAGAAAGAAGTATATATTTACAAATAGAAACAGTTGCCTGTGTGCTAGTTGTTCAGGGTGATATTGAATATTTATCAATGATTGCATGTGTATGACAGCTGGTTTCATATTCACCTTTCTCTTCCGGCCCCTGCCTCTTGTCTTTTCCTTTTCTTATTCAGTCATCATTAAAAACCATCAAGGAAACAGGCAATCTTGGTAACATGGGGTATAGTCAATAGGCAGTGTTGAATAAGAAAAACAGCAAAAGTGGATGTCGATGTGCTACGAAGCATCAATATTTCTACTCATTCTGACTCTTCTTCCTTCATACTAGTTCACCTAAATCCAAACTAAAAGGTGTCGAGTGAACCATTAAAAAATCCCTCCATGAACTCTGAGCAGGTGACCAGCCACAGGAACTGAAAATGGGACTCAGCCATCAGGTCTAGTCATAAAGTGCCATATTGCTTCAACTCTTCGAAGTCACAGAGTCTCCATTTTAAGCAAAGCCTTTAAGTTATCGGTTCCCCTCCACTGAGGAAATGTTCTCTTTGTTAATGTCATCCCATTACTCCTCATCACCTCTCCTTGTACTAGGTTGAGTAATTCCTTTGCCTCCTTAGAAGTTAAACACTTCAAATATTTATAGGCTGTAACTTGAAAAGTTTGGGGCTAATGGATCATGTTTCTACCTGAGGGACTCCTTCATTTTCCAAAATTACTGTAGGCACATAATCTTTAATCCTCCATTATTTCTGATTTCTCCAGGTTAAGCATCTGTGGGTGGCAGCAAATTTAAATGATATCTCCAAGCTGCCTTTTAAAGGTAAAGACTTTTCTTCCCTACCTTTAACATTTGAACTTTCAAGAGAACAAATTGGCTCTGTACTTTCTGGCATAGGAGGTCTGATTCAGCCAAACTAAACATTAAGACTGAAGAGATGCAGCTGTTTCTTGAACCAGAATACAGGTAACTTTTATTCCAAATATTGCTAGAGCTTTACATTATTCAGTGAATGAGCAGCTGTGAATCATCAAATGAGAGAATATCTATGAAAGGGGTTTATAAAATATAAAATTTATAAAAATAAAACATATTAGTATTAACATGAATTGTGTCAGGTCATTTTGGTGTTTGAAGTTTTACTTATTTTATACTAAAACCTAAAAAGTAATAGCACTAGGTATATGTAAAATTTACTGCACAGAATTTATCCTTTTATCTATAATATAAGGCCATCAAAATGAACATTATTGTAATAAGAGTAGTTCACATTTATTGAAGGTTTACTTCATGGCAGTACAGAAGGCCAAGTATTGTACAAAGATTCTTGTACAGTATCTCTCAGGAAAAGACTTATTTCTCTAATGTACAAGGGAACAATTGGGGGCTTGTAAACTTTGTTATCTGAAGCCACTTTATTAATGTGGACTTGAACCCAAATCAGTTCAGTGACAATGTCTAGGTTCTTATAGTACTCTCCTCATTTATATTATGATACTTTTCAGTTACTAAATGCACTTACAACTATTTCCTTAACTAAATGGGTGCAGCTTCCAGGTTATGAGTTCTTCAGAGAGTTTTGTCTTTCTCTTCCACTGTCAACTATGAGATGTCTCATCTTCCTCCTATCTCAGTGACAGTCCCCTCCTTCTCCTAATCTGGTGCTGTAGGTCTCCTAAGGACTTGGAAACCAGAAGAACATGTTAAAACTGTTCAGTAAATGAAAGTCAACACACAGTGAGTGTGGGACTAAGAAGGCTGTCTGAGCAAGACGAGCTGTTGCATAAAGCTGTGGTTTTAAGCAGAAGCAGCTATCAAAATGCTGAAGGAGGTGTAGGAGCTGCATTAAGTGAAAAGTACATGAGAGCCTTTCTGTGGGCTTCTCAGTTTAGGCATTTTATGACTCCATGAATGCAATTCTTGTAAGCCTATCGGAATGAACTATTTGTTCACTGGTTCATTAATTCCTTCATTTCACACACTAAACTAAAAACCTGCTCCAAGCCAGTAACTGTTCTGCCAATCAAACATATACTTGAGACGAGAAAAAAATGGGACCCCACCCCCAAAACGAGCGTTCTCATGGGGAAGAAAGGGCTTAGACCACGACTGCACAAAAATCCAGAGTTGCTGAAGAAAAATGCAATCTGAGAACGTAATGGAGCGTGAAGGGTTATGGAAACCACTCTAAGATGACATTGGAAGTGAATCTTGAATGACAAGGAGGAGGAAAGATCTGAGGGAAGAGCTGTTCAGGCTCTTTCTTCAAATGAAAACAAAAAGTGAGATTTCCAAGGCAGAAACAAGCTGGGCTTCCAAACAGAAAGGTCAGCATGATTGGAGCTTGGAAATGGAGAGGAAGAAGACAGAGCCCAGATCACCGGGTGCTGCTAGTCCAGTCTTCATGCAACAGGAAGACATTGGAGGTTTTTAAGCTGTGATGAGGCATGATATGATTCACATTTTTAAAAGACAAATTTGACTGCTGTAAGAATTAAATACATTAATTTTTTCTTACCATATAGCTTTCTAGGATGTATAAACACTTCCTAGGATGTATAAACAATTTTGTTAAACTTAGATCAGACTAATCATTTTATCGGCTTTTGAATTAAAAAAAAAAAAAAAAAAAAACAAAGAATGAGCACCTCAGGGAGTTTCTTTTTCTCTTCATTTCACAAAGTCTCTTTATGTAATCCTCCCTCCCTCTGGGACTGAAAATAGCCTCCTCTCCAATGGACCTAGACTCAGAGTAGAATGTTAGGATTTTAGCAATCTTATATTATTAGTCCCCAGGGATTCTACTGTGGAGAATGACTTCCGGGATGCACAAAGACTTTTCTGCCTCCCACTAAGCTCTGGCCCAATCCTCCCTCACTTACTCTCTAATGCTAGAAATACTGCCTTTGGAATTTTGTTTATTTAGCTCAAGGAGAAGATCCTTTGTTGAGATGCAAGTGTCTTCAAGGGGAACAGATTTCAGCTTAATATTACTGGTTATTATCACTTCAAATTGAAGTTTTATAGGAAACTGAGGGTTAGAAGAGAATGGGAAGAATACTGAGAAGGCTTGAATGCTACCATGACTGGGACAAGATCAGATGTAGAGAACAGGGAGGATAAGAAATAAAAGCCTCTGAACTGAAAAGTCACTCAGGGCTGTGGTTCCTTTTCTGCTTAATTCCAGCCTTTCCTTCTGGCTAAATGTTAGTTTTTCTTTTTATTCTTCACCCTGCTTGAGTGAATAAGAGCCTCTTTTGTTGTGAGAAAGAATTAAAGGAAAATTTGCTAAAGCTTATTCCTGAAATTAGTTTCAGGCAGAGGGACAGAGTGGAATCTCCAGAGTGCTGCCTAGAACATCTCCATTAGTAGTCAATTCTCAGTGCAGCAAAGAACTATGTATCTGTGGAGTGAAGAATAGTAGAAAAAACCAATTCCTTCTTGAGACACACAATTTCACACAGCAGGAGGAACACTGGAAGTGGAATGCTGAGACCTGTTTTGGAACGCCAGTTCTAGCCTTTACCCTTATGGGACCTTGCTAGAAAGGGAGAGTATTTCAAGGAATTCACAGTAAGGAGTCAATGGCTGGTGAACTAATCCTCAAGAAAATCCTCAATTAACCAAATAAGTCTCCAATAGACTACCCGGCAGTGGGGAGAAAAATCTCTACCTTCTAACCACACAAAGCTAACTCTGCCTGCATGAATTAACCCTCAATTGCGTTCATGTTTGTGTGTGCATAGTTATCCTCATACATGTGTATATTTATAATTAAACCTGTATGCATGTAGATATATAGATACCTGTTCATTTATATGTATGTGCATATCTACACACATAAGAAAACCTGCATGTATATATGCATATGCAAACACATATGTATGTGAGAATACAACTAAACATGCATATTATGCATGTGTATAAATGAGTTTGAACTTCTCTTTAGTAGGGAGACTCTGGCCATGATGGAGGAACTGGTACTACATTCTTCTGTTCATCAGAAAACTATAAAACCTGTATAAATTGTATCAAATCATTTGTTTGCAGATATCAGAGAACAAACAAATTAAACGGTGTATTCTTTAAGAGAAGCAGGCAGAGGAGATAATAGCCAGATTCACTCAGACTTTCTCCCAATGACTCTTTTGGGATTTGATGCATGAAAGAGGAGCCCAATAAATGAATAAGTGATCTTAACGGCCAAAGGACGCAAAATTAGAATTTGTGCCTGCTAAGGTAACTGGACTTTCGAAGGCATGTTGCCAGAGAAGGAGCATCTCAAAAGTCTGTATGGAAATATGCATCACACCCTAGACCAACTCCTTGCTTGTGCAAGTACAGCATGAGACTATAGGAAGTCTAGAGATAGCAGGTGCTGAGAGGTTGAGAGCTAATCAGTGATTCCAGAAATCTCGCAGATGGCAGCCAGTATAGCAGTACCTTGAGCAACACTCTCACCAGTTAGAGATTCTGAAATGGCCATTCTATAAAAGGACTGTGCCTGAGAATATTAATTTTTTTTAAAAAAACAGAAATATCTCTGTTCTAACAAAACTTTTACTAGGCTTGAAAAGAATCAAAGGGGTTCACCAGCAATTAACGACCTGCCAGAATAAAATTCAATGTCTTAGAAAATGATAACATAATCTAAAACCTCTGCACTGCATTATAGACAATGTCCACTATACCATCAAAATTTGCTAGACATAAAATGAAACAGAAAAAGTGACTCACAATAAAGAGATAAGACAAGTTAGCAGAATAAAATGCAGAGATAACCTATAAAACTATGTTGAAGAAAATAGAGCGAAAAATGGGTGGGATAGATAAACACATAAAATATTTCAGTAACAAGTAAGAATCTATTAAGAAGTCATTAAATGAACATTCTAGGAGTACTAATATAATATCAGACACTGCATGTGTTTAACAGCAGAGTGGACACGACAGAGGACAGGATTATTGAATCTCAAGAGAGGTTATAGGAAAATACCTGAACCAAAACATGGGAAGAACAAAAGAATGAAAAGAACAAAACAGAAGGGAATATGTGAGATGAATTAAGCCATCGAATATACATGTAATTGTATTACTAAGACAATAGGAAAGAAATAGTATTTGAGGGGGAAAAGCTCAAGAACTTTCCAATACTGATGAAAGACACTAACCCACATATTTAAGAAGCTCAGTAAGTCATAAGTGGTAAAAACACAAAAGTGTTATATCCAGGCACTATAGAGTCAAACTTCTGGAAACACAACTGAAGATAAAATTTCCATAGAGAGAAATACTGGCTGAGAGAGGAAGTTTGATTTCTTTAAATAGCCTTTAGATACTGCTTTACTGAGAATCCTTGGCAAATCCTTTGACAATCTTTAAATGCTTGTTACGATAAAATGGGAGAGCATATTATATGCCCCTTTGGAAGTTACTCAATACCTGCCTTAATTTCACTTCTTCCATAGTAATCTTATCTCACCATTCCAGCTCCCCTGAGAGCTGCAACAGAGCCAAGTGTCTCTTTTTCTTATTCTCACAGTGTTTTATGTCTGTATAGGTCATGCCTCTTCATCTCAATGCCCCCCTCCTTAAGGATACAGACTCTCTCATGAACATTTCACGTAGCTCCTTCAAAGCTTGGCACAATGCTAGAACAAATTACACTCCCTATGAAATTTTGTCACATTGAATTAATTAAAGTGTATTAGTTCTCATAACACAAGACATCATAAAGTTTGCAGATTTTTTTACTCATATAATCTGTGCATTCTTTCAAATCAATATTTATTATGCCTTTTCTATGTGTGAAGCACTTGTATCTAAAAAACAATTAGCATTGTTCCATAAATTTTCAAAATGTACCTAAAATAGATCAGATAAATACCAAATTCAGTGTCCTGTTAAACATTATTATCCATTTGCAATATCTATTACCCTTTTAAAATTTCAGTCCCTAAGTCTTTTATAATCAATTGTGATTGCATAAATACACAATAACTTTTTTATTAAATCTGAGTTTAAATATTTGTTGTACAGCCTTAATTTAAAATCTGACCCTCTTTTGAATGGAATGCCTTTATGAAATTTAATAAAACATGAAGGTCATAAAACGTATTAAAATATTGTACTTTCCATTTTTAATTCTGAACAGGCACAAGATTCAAAGGTAGCAGGCTGCTTTCTTGTAGCAAGACAAGGCAAATTGGAAGAGAGGATGATTTTTCTTCTTCAAAGCTCTCACCCTCAGGAAGATTCCTATCAACTAGTTTGGGAAAGAGTGAGTACAAAAAGACAGGGGACATACCAGATGACCTCTCTGGGACCTTTAAGCCTGAAGATTTCATTACACATTCTCTTCTTGTGCAAATGTGCCCAGAGAAATTTTAATGAATAGTGAGATCCCATCTGCTTGTTGTTAAAAGACCATCAACACCATATGAAAGGTTTGTCAGAAACAAATACTCCAAGTAGAGCAAAACAACCTCCTCAGAGCATAACTGTCCAGTTTTTGAGACATAGATTTTTGGGAAGGGTTTTGAGAAGAAAAAATGTTCTTAGTTGGAGCTTTTAAACTAGTGTCTATTCATTCCTTAATGTTCTCTCTAGCTGATTGTTTATGGTACTAGAGAACTTGACAGACAGTAGGTACTAATTGAAGAAACAGATATACAGCTCTCTTCTGCAACATTTTATCATGAATATGATTCAACCTGAAGTGCTTCTACAACAATTTTGATCCCTTGAAAATAGCGTTATTTTTTTTTCTCCAACATCTTGTAAAGAAGTTCGCTGAATAGCTTGGTTCTCAAACTTTGGTCTTGACCCAAATTAAAGTTGCTGATGCTCTACAAAATGGCTTGGAAGCATCCCCAGAAAAGGAAACACTTACCCTCCCTGTTCCCAGCCTCCAGGCCAACTGCAAAAGGGCAAGGAACATGGAGTCTTTACCAGAGGGAATCCCATTCTAGCATGTTCTCCACTAGCGCCACGCAAACTGTGGTGGGGGCGGAGAGGAACACAACACTTTCTCTTATTAGACAACCACGAGCAGCCCACAGTTGGCTGTTAATACCATATTTTGCTTTTGGCCTCTCATCTTGGAGACAGAACAGAAAGGGAAAGAAAGACAGGGTATTATTGCATTCTTAAATTGTTAGTTTATAATATGACAGACATTGTTCTGTGAAATATAAAGATGAGGAGAACGCCGCTATCGCTCACTTGAAGGAATGACTTACTATCTGGCAGAGAACTGTGCTGGATAGCTTCCACTCACCGCTCCTGACTCACCATGCACCCTCTTCAGTGTCCCAGAAGGTTGACAGCACAGACTATATCAAAAGCCATTTTTTGCCCTCTGCTTCCTGACGGGTTCAGTTAATGAGGAACCTTGCAGAGACAGAGAGAGGAGACAGAGAATGGAAAGAAGTTGGAGAATATTTATTCCCCTGGCTCCCTCCCTGCCTGGTCACCTGAGTTATCTGCATCCCTCAAGGGAAACATGGTCCCAATCAGTGGTGCTCTGCACATTCTCCTTATGACTCCCTTCTCTTCTTCAGGCTTACTGGGGTAACACCAGGATATTGCACTATCTGCTGTAGTTCACTACACCCTGCACACACTTTGAAAATACTTTTGTTAGACTATCCTAAACTTATCCAATTTTATTTTGCCATCTGGGACTAATAACAAAGACTTTGACTTGCTTGCAGTGTGACCCTGGCCAAGTTATCTAACCTCTCGATGCCTCACCACCTTGACTTATAAAATGAAGCTAATGATGTATATCTTGTATATGAATTTTAAAGATTAGAAAAGTATACAAAGCATCCAACCCATAGTAACACCCTGTTGTCTTCTTCAGGCACTGGACTTCATCCCAGCTACGTGGGCTTAGCCAAAATAGGGAAAGATCAACATTAAGCTACAAAATATGGTGATTCTGTAGCTCATTCTCCTTCATGAGTGTCTGGTCTGAGATAGTCTCAGTTTGCATGTGACCCTTGTTCTGTGGAAATCTTCCCACATTGACCAGGATTTTGCTGTCTGAGGGTTTCTTTTTTTATTTTTCTTTTTATTTTTTTCATGTTTTCATTTTGGTTTTGTTTTGTATTCTCAAGGCCCCTAAACAAAAGCCAATCATTTCATTGGTGCTCAGCCAGGAAAGAGCTCTCTGGTGGAAAAACTGGCTGAGATAGACTTACTAAAAAGTTTTAAGTTGGTTCTCACTGTGGTATTTCCTAAGATATTTCAAGCTAATGTTGACTTCAAATCGTATTTTCTGGCTTTAGAAACTATTCCTCAGATGGGATGGCTCTCCGACGTCAGTGTTCATCCACAGGGGGCTGTCCCTCTGCCTTTACTTCTTTACAGGTTGGACTCTGTCACCAGAGTCCTGTCTCTCTTTTGTCCTTGTAGATCCAATTCCTAGCTTAGGTCTTTGCACGAAGCAGATAGATACTCAATACATATGTACTCCACAGATAAGACATGAAATAGTGGAGCCAGATCATAAAATGCTTTACAAGATCATCACAATTCCTAGGGAATGATTCTTCTCTCTTATCCCACAAGTGGAGAGCTGAAATGCATGGTGAGTCAAGGAAAGCCAGTAGTTTACTGGATGCTCACTTAAAATAAGAAAGCTTCAGTTCATTCGAACTTATGAATGTCAGTAAGGAGTGTAGGGAATTCACAGATGTGATGAGAGATTTTCTGTGGCTGCTCTACTACATGCACTAAGCAGATTTTATACATCAAAAACTAGTTGGCCTCTCTGAACCCTTGATTTATTATTTTAAAATGGAAGACACCACTTTCACTCCCTTTATTGTTGGTATTGTTGAAGTAGCCTGAAGCTAAGTATTGCATTTTGGCACAACTGAGGTGACAGGAAAACTAGTGATGCAGCTATGGGTCCAGGCTGCCTTTCCTCCATTTCTTGAAGTGACCTTTCATTTATTGAGGTGTTTGCATCTCCACTCTCCTTCTCCTGACCTTGTGATCAGCTGGCCTTGGCCTCCCAAAGTGCTGGAATTACAGGCATGAGCCACCACGCCAGGCCCCCTTTTGTTACTTTCTGGCCCCATCTCCTAGGGTGGCAAGCAGCTGTGAAGAGCCTGCAGTTTATAAACAATGCTAACAAGAAAATCCTGACTGAGGAGATTTTTAATTCACTTTCTTGACTTATTTACAAAGATCTCCTCCTCCCTGTGTTTGTCATTGACTGATGGGCATACTGTGTTAGCCAAGTTGTTCTGATGATCTTTCAGTGTTAAGTGCCAATGGTGAAGGAGAATATTCTGCTCTGAAAAATGAGTAGTTGAGCCAATCAACTTGGACTCTCAGTGGACTCAATACTTTGGTACAGAAGTTGATCCTTTAGCATCCTGTTCAATTGATGACACTTCCATCTATGTAGAACACAAAGTCACTTTATCAGGAAAATTATCTCATTAGCTATTTAAATTAGTTAAGTTAAATTTCTGGCTATGTGCCACTCATTCATTCATTCAGCAAAGATGAGTTGAATTCTGCTATGAGTCAGGCCTTATTATAGGAACTATAGCAGTGAATAGAACAAATAAGTTAGTAAAAGTCCCTGTCCTTATAGAGTTTATGTTCTATGAGAAGCAGATGAGGAATGAACAACACAATTTAAAAATTATGTAATATATTAAAAGATTTTAAGTGCTAGAGTGAAAAAATAAAGTGGGAAGAGAATAGGAGTGGCTTGGGCAGAGACTTCTAGTTTTTAAAGGCAGTGCTGTAAAAGTCACCAAGATGGGGTGTGCTTGGCATCTTATTAGCACAAGGATACCAGTGTGGTGTAAGAAGTGAGCAGAAGAAAGCATGGTTACAGGTGAGATCAGAGAGGTGATGGGGTCAATGGTGTAGGACTTGTGGGTCTTTCTAAATGAACTTTGGGTTTTACTCTGAGTAAAATAAAGGCACTGTAGGGTTTTGGATAAAGAAGTAGCATAATTTGATTTATGTTTTAACAGAATCATGCTGTTGAGCTAGAATGAAGAGTCCAAGGTTAGAAGTAGGAGAAGTTAAGAGAGCCCTACCATAATCTGGGCACTAGATGAAGATATTTTAGTGGTTTAGTTGAGATGGTAGCAGTGCAGGTAGTCAGAAGTGGTCGTTGAAGCCAAAATTTGCTGATGGATAGGATGTGGGATAAGTGAGGAGTCAAGGATGACAGAGGTGTTTGGCTTGAATCAGTACCAGAATGATGCTATCACTAATCAAGACAGAGAGAACTGCAGAGGAGTCAGTTTTTGGGGGAAGGTCGGAGCTCAGTTTTTGATATATCAGTACCTTCCTGGTGGATCCAGTGCTGTGTGAGAAGAAGTCCTTGCAAGGGCCTCAGCCAAGGGTTCCAAACTATGAATGAGTGACTCAGTCCATCCATCAGAAAATATTTGTTGAGCACTTACTGTATTCCAGGCAGTGCTCTAGGCTCTCAGGCTACAATAGTGACTAAGACAGACAAATCCTCTTTTGTTATGGGCTTACCTTTTTGTGAAGGGATACAGAGGTAAAAGGTGGATAGTAAAAGACAAGATGGATGGTAAAAAATAAGAACCTAGACCTTTATTCTCCTTATATTAGTCAGCTATCCTTTGGTTATGAGCACTGGAAGATAGAGGGATGGATGGATGGATGGATGGATGGATGAGTAGATGGATAAGTGGTTAGAGATATAGTAGTATGGTAGATATATATATATAAGATGATTTCAGAAAGTGCTAAGTCCTATGAAGAAAATGAAACAGGATGAAAATAAATAAATGTTAACAGAAAGGATCCACTGTGGAAGCTTCTTTAGGCAGGGTGGCCAGGAAAGAATTATCTTAGAAACTGAGATCTAAATGACAAGAAAGAGCCAGCCACAGTGAGATCTGGGAGAATATTCTAAGCATAAAGAGGCTAAATCAAAGTCCTGAGCTTATGGTGTCCTTGGTGTGTCCAGGGCACAAAAACGAAGGCCAGTGACCCCGGAGTGTGGTGAATATGGGATGGAGTGGTAGGAGGGTTGGAAGGAGATACAACAAAACAGGTAGGCAAGCGTCAGACCAGGTAGGACCTTCAGGCTGTAGAAGTTTAGATTTTATTACAAATTTAAAGATAAAGCATAGGAAGGATTTCAACAGGAGGGTTTCCTAAGCTGATTTGTATTTTTGAAGCTCTCTCCCATAGCTTTATGAAGAATGGCCATATAATGAAGTAACAGAGAGAAGAGAGGAACTTCTGGGCTGCTGTTGAAGTGGGTTGTAGCATTGAGATAACAGTGTTGGGATTTGACAGAGTATTTCAGAGCCACTCTAGCCAATACAGTAGCTACAAGAGTGCCACATGTGACTCTATTTACATTTATATTAATTAAAAGTAAATGACATGTTCGGTTTCTTAGTCACATTGCAAGTGCTCCACAGCCACATGTGACTTGTGACTTTCATGTTGGGCAGACACAGAACATTTTTGTCATCACAGGAAGTTCTACTGGGCAGTGCTGCTGCAGTGGTAAAGCCACAGTGTCTCCATACCAACTAGCTGGAACAGCTGTAGATAAAGACAGTGCAAGATTTCATACCAGATAGATCATCAGGAAAGCAGAAATAGACCAAATGCTTCAGTTTTTAAATCTAAAACAGGTAAAAGCTGATGTTGGTTTGATGTCTTCTCCTGTTTCTGTAAGATTATTGGATTATCACAGACTGGTTCTTTCTGACCTCCACAGTTCATATTCCTTCTGTATCTAGCCTTTCATCTTAATAAATTCCTAATAAGAACCAAGACCTTTATTCTCCTTAGTCAGCTATCCTTTGGTTATGGGCACTAGAAGTCTATTCAAACTAGCTTAAATTTTAGAAAGAAGCTATACATGTAAAGATATATCTCATAGAACCCAATGGCTACATAAATGGGGCATCACAGGACCTGCAGAGTTGGGAGGCAGTAAGAATTTGTCATCTCTGCTTCATTATTTTGTCACAGATGAGCTTCTCTACTCATGCATTTATCATGTAAATCAGAGCAGTACCCAAAAGTGGCCACACCCTTTGAGTCTATATAGGCTTCTAGTTAAAGCACAGACACTGATTAATTTAATCTACTTAATCTAGGCATTCCTTTTTAATTCTGAGAAGAGACATGGATTTCCTCAGCTTCATCGGGTGTAGTTAGCCATGGCAGGGCTTGGGGAGCTTCTGGTACTTGGGGTTACATTTCAAAAAGGAGGTTCTCTAGAAGGTGGTGTGAATGAAGAAGAAACAGCAGGTAAAGAAATGACTGCCATTTTTGCCAGTGTCCTGTTCTTACTCGGTATTCATGGAACCTAATGAAGATTATACCAAAGCTACAATAGGCCAGACAGGCACCTATTAGTTATACATGTGTTTAGCAATAAGCTTGGCATTCTAGAAGACACGAGTCTTATGCTCTAGGTGTTCACTAATTGCTAGACATTCCTTAAGCAGAATCCTTACCTTCAGAGGTGGGAACCAAAAGGAATAAATCAGGCAATCAATCTTTAACTAGTGTTATTACCAGTAAAGGGAGAGGACTCAGAAAACTGGTCATTTCACAAAAGTATTGAGGGAGATAGATGTTCTTCTATCCATGACTACTCAGGCCTTCTCTGGTTTCATCCCTAATTCCTTGCTCTGAATTCAGATGACTTCTTGTCATCTGACAAGATTACCTATGTTAACTTCTTGGTGGATGCTCATAACTAGAAGCTTGAAAACAGAGACTGGTTTCTTCATCCTTTATCTAAAGCACAGTTTCTGGCATAGTAGAAGCCCCATAGTTGTTAAATGCATGGGTGGATGGATGGATAATGATTAAAGCCTCAGTCGAAAAGTTTGGCATTCTTATGAATTCTGCTTAGTCCCCCTGGAGAGGCCAGATCCTCTTCTTCACATCTTTATCCTTTTTTACCAGTCTTTTTCAAGAGCAGGGGATTTGTATTGGTTTTGAGGACTTTGACATTTGTGTTACATGGGAAAAGCAAAAGACTAACAAGGGGATCATGTTCACATTAGCTGAGGGGCTGACTAGTTTTCAGTATTCAAGTTAAAACAAAACACCTTTCTCTAAGGGTGTAAATGCAGCTTTAATTTCAAAAATGTGCTTTTTCTTAGAGGCAGAGGCAGTTAAATAGTTTATAACAAAAGGTGAGGATTCCTAGTATTGAGTTCTAATGGTAATGACCATTACACAGGTTTTGATTTGTGCTGGATTGTTGCTGAGCATTAAGGACATCCTACCAAAGTCCAGGAAACTGCTAATTAATCCTGCAGGAGACTGCAAAGACACACTTGTCATTCATCCAGCAAGTGCTATTTAAAAGCCTGTTGTGAGCATCTGAGTGCATTTGGGCTAAGGAGCTCATGGACTAGATGCAACAGGAGCTACACAGCCTGCCAGTGCACCACCAGCC
Source organism: Macaca nemestrina (assembly GCF_043159975.1). Taxonomy (NCBI): domain Eukaryota; kingdom Metazoa; phylum Chordata; class Mammalia; order Primates; family Cercopithecidae; genus Macaca; species Macaca nemestrina. Next base: position 46,829,899 of record NC_092143.1, read on the forward strand.
CGCACCAGAATGCATGTCCCAGCAAACAACTCTCAATTGACCAGTTTGCAACAGAGCACCCTTTAGCCCCTTTGGCTCTTTAGCCCTGGTCATTTCCTTCCCACCCTGCCCTTTTGGAGGCATCAACATTGAGCTCAAAACATGTTCAGTGCATTCTGTGCGGTGCACCATTTGTACATTCAACAGCTAAGCTGACATTTCTTAAGGTAATATAAGAATGCAGCAAATAGTCAGGAAGCATGAACTTCAGGTCATTGAATCCAAAACGCTCACTCCAGTCTGTTTTCTACACAGCAGGCTTTGGCTCTAATGACTGTTTCTCATTGAACTCCTAGAAGAGCAGCAGTCTCCCTTTCCTTCAGTATCTTGCCTGTTTCTCCTTGGGGGAAAATCAGCCTCTTGTGCTTTTTTTTCATTCTAATGCAATGAGCCTCTAAGAGTTGGCCTCCCAAGCTCTTTGGGAGTAAATGAATCTGAAGATCTGAGGTCACAATGCAGCCACCTTGATAGGGAAGAGATACAGAAATGTACTGTGAAGTTTCATGTGACCAGATTCAGTTTAGTGAGCATTTACAGAGCATCTGGGCAGGTGTTCCAGGTAGTGAGGGGGCAAAACCTTTTGAGAGCTTACTACAACCTGCACACCAGCACTGGAGCGTTACATGAGCCAGCTTAATTCATACTTCCCCTCTCTGTGAGGACACACTACAGTCTGCATTTTAGACACAAGAAATGGAGAGGTGCAACAACTGGCCCAAGTCCCACAGGTAGAGAAGGCTTTAAAGCCAGGACCTTGCATCTATGTCAAAGCCTAAACTCACTCCACTTTTCCACTGTGTCTTCCTGAAGCTGAAAAAGCACAGGAGATAAGGAAGGAGACCACCCCTCATATTGTCTTATGCCCAATTTCTGCCTCCAAAGAAAAAAGAAGTAAAAACTAAAAGGCAGAACTAAAACCCACAGGTAGACAGCCCAGCTCTGCACCCTGGGCCTAGTAATGATAGACCCCTGACCTAATCATTTATGTTATCTATAGGTTACAGACATTGTATGGAAAAGCACTGTGAAAATCCCTGTCCTGTTCTGTTCCATTCTAATTACCGGTGCATGTGCATGCAGCCCCCAGTCACATACCCCCTGCTTCCTCAATCGATCACGACCCTGTCACACGGACCCCCTTAGAGTTGTAAGTCCTTAAAAGGGACAGGAATCACTCACTCAGGGAGCTCGGTTTTTGGAGACATGAGTCTGCTGACGCTCCCAGCTGAATAAAGCCCTTTCCTTCTACAATTCAGTGTCTGCAGCTCGTCCTGCTACAGAGAGATGTAAGTCCAGTCAACAAGTAATGGGTGTGCACATGTAGTTTAACAAAAAGAAAGGAGCAGAGCATCCCAGGAGTCTGAAGAGGGAGGAAGTTGAGATAGGAGGGGCCTGAGTTTGAGGCTCAGTCCTCCTAATCTCTTGCCTTCCTACAAGGCAGTGTAGAGGTAAACCTGAGTGCTCTGTGAGCTGTCCCCCACTTCATAAAATCTCCACCCTATGAGGCCGAATTCTCCCTGCACTTAAGACTCCACAGATTATCTGCTCATCTCTCCTCAAAAGCTTCACCAATTTTTGCATTTTTAACTTAACAAGCATTCATTAAACAATTACTATGCATATCAAATGCATGCTTCCTGCTTTAAAACACAACTGTTCAATGTCAAACATTTTATTTGCATGTGTGAAATAAAATACTTCCAATTATTCATTAAGCAGTATTTTAATAACAAAACAGAGAATTGGCTAAAATATAGAACCTCTGTACAAGTGGTTATTCTGCAGCTATTTTAAAAGTTGCAAACAAAATCTTCAAGACATATTGCTAAATGAAAAAAGCAAAAGCAAGATACAGAACATTTAATAAGCTAGTGTGTGTGTGTGTGTGTGTGTGTAAAACACAGGAGACCAATACCATTGATTGCCTCCAGGAAGGAAGTGGATAGCTGAGGAATAAGAACAAGACTTTCACCATACAGAAGTGCTTTCCAAGCTACCTGTGTGGGAGAAGAACAAGTATTTCCCCCCTCATTTATTACAGACCAGTGCATGGTTCTATTATGTATGTTTCTATGCAGCTTGCTTTATGTACCACTTACCACATGACTTTGACAATGTTCAAACCCATTTTTTCCCTTTTCCTGGGCCAACATTCACTTGTTTCATGCTTGGATGTAGAGGCAATGTCATATTGCTACAGAAGTTTCTAACTCTTTAATTTATACTCTGAATTTCTGTTGTGTACAACAAGTAATGAATGTGTACGATGTAGTTTAACAAAAAAGGAAGGACCTCACGTTGGGAAAAAAAAAAAAACAGTTCCCAGACAGGCACTGCCATACATCCTTCTGTACTTTTGACTTTGAATATATGATCTTTCTGGAGGAATTTGCTTTTAAAAAAAATTGCCAGGGACCCACCCTTAGCAGAAGTGAGGATAGACTTGAGGATCTTCAATTCCCTCGGATGCTCTCTTACAGCATCAGCTATCAGCAAAAGTGTGAGATTGTTCAAGTCTCTCTGTGGCTCTTTCACCACCTTCTGTAGTAAACGAGATGCTCTGTCCAGTCCTTTCACCTCCTCTCTGGAGGAATCTTCTTATGGTTCTTTTCTGTCCTCTCTGACACTTAATGTGAAGGCCAACTCACTCTTATGTAGGTATATAGTCCTAATACAAAAATAAACTATTTCCCTTCCATGTAAACAGAAGAATTGAAAATATAGTTTTCCAGACTGAAGGAAACAAAGCCTCAGGATTGGATATCAGACTTGAGTATTTTCAGTTGGCCACCACTTACAGCTGGTCAGCTCTCAGGAAGGGTACATGAAAAATCCTGGGAGTGGGGTCAGGAGACAGGGGTTCTGTAGAATGTTCATGGTAGGGGTGGCACGAAGTTCACAGGAAGGAGACACTAAAATTGGAGATTAAGGTAAATGAGGCTGGCCTTTGCAGGTTCGTGTAATTCAATCAAGTAGCGATTAGAACTAAACTGTGCTAAGTCATCTTAAAGATCCAAATAGTCACCAGGTCAAACGTAACCAGGCTGAACATTTTAACAGGTCTAAAGAGGGAGAACGTGTCTATCAGAAGCATAACACTGTGGAGTTCCAGGGTCATCTAAACCATGACCCAGGGTGATGTGTCCAGACCTGAGGACAGAACCTACCGGGTCCTGGTGGCAGAGCTATTCCTACTGCAGAGATAGTAGTATCAACCTTGAACTACTGCTCACCAGCACAGAGCTCATCCACCCTGTTCTCACAGCATATGGATGAAGCAATCTGTTAATACAGGTTGCACCACCATGTGTCTTTGCCTACAGGGAGAGAATGTGTTGGCTCTTCTGTTATATGTCTCATTATAAATTACTAAGCTGGCTCTGTAGTTTATATTCCAGGCTCTTGTAAACCTAGATAATGTGAATCTATTCTGGTGATACAGATCTACTTTTGGTCAAGAGGAAAACAAAAGTGAATGAGCATTATGAGGCCAAAGAACTGACCATGGGCAGGGGTTATTCCAACCTGGCAAAACTACGTGAGGCCTTGTGGCAGTCGGGTGGCTAAAGACTGGGAAGCTGGCCTCACAATGCCTTTCTCTCAAAGTCCTCATGTACTTTTGGTAAAAGCAGAAGCTCTGGACATAGTCTTTAGGCTTCTGTACTGGTTTTGATTTGGCATGGCTCAGCGATGAATAATTGCAGTGTGTCTGACGCGCAATTATACAGTTACAGTAGTTGTATATTAATGACCAGGTTAAAAATGCCCCATGTCAAAATGGCCAAGACAAAAAGCCATATACTCTGTACACCCTGTTTTAAATTTAAAAAAATTGAGATAATCCATGTGTATGTTTCAGATTTTATTTTTAACTTGTATTTTTAAAGTACTATGAGAAGTCTCCCACTCTTGCCTTATTTGCCAAGTTTCCAAAGTAATCCCTATGATTAATTTACTTTCCATTCTTGTAAATAGTTTGGCATGTTCAATCCAATGAAATACATGTTTTCATATATTTCTTTTTTTACACAAAGTCCCATGCCCTATACTGTCTTCTGCATATCTTGATGATCTTTTGTTAGTATATCTTGGGTGATTTTTCCATATCAATACAAAAAGAAAGTTTCTTTCAGGAAGTCATATCATTCTTGCAGTAAACGACGTAAGAACACAGGATTTGGCATCAGACAAACGCAGCTTCAACAGTTACTGTTTAAGTGCCTTAAGTGGGTTTTTTAACTCTAGTAAATTTTAAATTTCTAAATCTACAGAACGAGGGGGAAAAATACCCTGTTTACACGGTTTTTAATAGGTCTAACTATATAGGTGGAACCCTTCCCATGTTTTCATGCACACGATCATAGGAAAGAAGAGGAAGGAAGCAAGAAAGTGGAAGAAGAGGGAGAAGGAAGAGAATTTCATAGTAGCCTGATTTTCAGGTTCCTGCAAATCAACCAACTGGGCACTGGATAGATCAGTTTCCTCCAGTGAACTTCAGTGTCCTCGTTTTATTGTTGTTGTTGTTGTTTGTTTGTTTGTTTGTTTTCTGAGATGGAAACTTACTCTGTCTCCCAGGCTGGAGTACAGTGACGCAATCTCGGCTCACTGCAACCTCTGCCTCGTTGGTTCAAGCGATTCTCCTGCCTCAGCCTCCAAAGTAGCTGGGATTACAGGCACGCGCCACCACGCCCGGCTAATTTTTTTGTGTTTTTAGTAGAGATGGGGTTTCACCATGTTGGTCAGGTTGTTCTCAAACTCCTGACCTGATGATCCGCCTGCCCCAGCCTCCCAAAGTGCTGGGATTACAGGTGTTAGCCACAGCGCCCAGCCTTCAGTGTCTTCATTTCTTAGCAAGGAGAATTAGACTAGACAGTTTACAAAGTGTTGTTGGTACAATTGTTGCAATTTAATGCCCTCAAGGAATTCATTAAGCTTGCCACTTTAAAAATATTAAAATATTTAAAATCTTTATATATTTCTTTAATGTGCATTTATGTGCCTGCTATATAAATATTTAAGATATTTAACGTGCATTTATTATTATGTGCCTACTATATAAAAAGGAGTTAGGAAAAAAGATAAATGGAACATATCACTGCTCTTTGGAAAAATTTACAGGTTAGATATGGGCAGCGAAAATGCAAAGGAGGGGGCCAAGAAAAAGGGGAGAAAAGAAAACCTCTTAAAGGCTTCACTTGAACGAGATGGACAGAATGTTCCATTGGGAACAATGAAGTTGACTGAGAAACCTGTCCCAGTGGGTTTTCTGGCAGCAGAGAGGGCCTGGTGAATGACTTTGTTTTTAACCTTTATCTCAGAAATATGATGGGGGGAAGGGAACACCCTCATGGATCTAAGGCACTATAAACAGCAACACAGATACTGAGAAAAACTGACTCAGTTCATCTTTGAACTCACAATTTAATCCCAATTGATTTACATGTATTAAGCACTTGCACATACTAGTTTTGTAAACTTGGGTGAATCGCCTTCTTGATACTTCAATTTCCTGTAAAATACGAATAGCAATAGAAGTCTACCTCCTGGGACTGTTGATAAGATTAAATATGTGGAAAACACTTGGAATCGTATTTGGCCCCTAATTAATTCTGCATAAATACTTGCTATCCTTGTCATTGTTATTTGGAGCCGGGAACAGAGCTAAGTGCTAGAGGAGATATGAAGATCCATTAGATCGCGTCCTTGCTCTCAAAGAGAAGGATCCACATGATGGCTGAAGCTGCTGCTTTCTAGACTTACCTTAGTTACATAGGGTTGGGTTCACTACGGTCTCTAAGACAAAGTCTTCTTAACTGGACAACCTGGGTGATTAGTCTCTGTAGGGGGACTTTAGCCTAACTTAAATCTTTAACATTGCTAATCAATCAGCTATTGCCCACAAGGTAGGGAAAGCTAGTTAGTACTTTCTAAAGAGACTGGAGAACTAGAAGACAAAATGACTAGAGATTCCTGGATTCAATGCCAAAATGCTATGATTGCATTTTCACTGGGGAGCCCATGAGGATAAAATACTCAGTGCATTCCTTTCAATATCATATAAGCCATACCAAGATGGCACTAACCCACAACTACAGTTTTAGATCATTTATAAATATTACTCCAGAAAATTGAATAGTATGGTGGTGGCATTGTTCTGGGGGGAACCCTTCATGGAGCTTTCCTTGTGGTTGAAATAACTTTTTGAACAACTCCAAGACAAATGGCCAATATCTCAATATACGGAGGTGGGTTTTTTCTATACTCGTACATTTTTTTAAAGGGAATTAACAAGAAAAAAGGATAATTATGCATGTTATCCCTCCTCTGGCCTCCTCCAATCTCTGTGCCTCTGCCTTCCCCAAACCATCAGAAACACAAAAATGATCAGGAGTCGATTGCTGCAAAATCGGCTGAAAGTGGGTGATTTGCAGTTGGGTATATGGGACCAATTGCTGTGCTAAATGTTCTTTTAAGTAGTAGTTCTGCAAAGGATATAGACTGTTTACGTATGATTAATTAAGAAATAATTATCTTTGACTGGAGGAATATGAGACAATAAATGGACCATAAAATCTAAATAAACACTCAGGCTGCTGCCTTTACTTTCAATTGGTGCCAAGGAGATTTATGATTTGTATAAAACGACATGATAAACTCCCCCCGCCAATCCATCCACCATTTCCAAAATCCAAAGGCATTGTGAAATCACACTTGACACAATTCTTGCTTTATTCCATAGTCACTGCCTGCTGGTGCATCACATCAAAAGAGCATAGTAATGCACAATCGCTATGATGCTCTCATTTTCCATTTGTCGAATAACTGTGTCTTAGAGGTCATTATCAGTGTCTTCCTCCACCACATTTCTATCCGCTTATTGGTCTATAGAAGTGGTCTAGTAATGTGTTCCCAGGATCTAGTGCCCCCCATGTCGGTCCACCTTGCATACTGCTGCTAGTTACATCCACCTTGAACATGGTACTCTCATGTGCAAAAGCAAGCCAAAAACCTCTCCAAAAGTTCAATGACTGTTTTTTTCTTTCCCTTTTTTTTTTTTTTTAATCTAGGGAATAAAATCCAGACTGTTTAGTCTTGCCTTCAAGTCTCTGTCTTTCATGAATTCATGCATTTAATAATTATTGAATCCTCACATGTGACAAGCATGTAGTAGGAATGTAAATACAAGCAATATGTGTTCCTTGACTCTTGGACCTTATACTTCTAATAGAAGGAAGAAGAAAGGTAAACAAACATAAGTGAACCAAAGTTGAGTTCAACAAGAGAAAAATGTACGGGCATGGTGCATGCATACACACGAAAACAGTGTGTCATTGCATTTTTCTTGGAAAAACCTAGAAAGCTTTCTACTAGGAGGTTGATAGTTTCAATGAGGAAGCTGAGCTGATTAATTTTGAATGACAGAGGTTCTCCAGAACACAAGTTAGAAAAGGGAATCCCAAGTGGAGGTTGCAGTGAGAAATACGGAAGTGAGTATAGGAGTGGCTAGGAGCTTGATGTAGGGAGCAGATAGGAGTAAAACAAGAAAATAAGCTTGAGGCAAAAGCAAATCAAACAAAAACGAGGTTTAAAGAGGTAAGAATGATCTCAGTGTGGCATAGGAGATTTTTTTTTAAGCCAGGTAGTAACATGGACAGGTTTTAAGCTAAGTAGTAATATCCTTGAATTTTTGTTTTATAAAAATTACTCTGATTCCATGTGTTGAGGAGAGATTAAGAGAACAAGAAGGGCTGTAGGGAGACCGTTTAGAGAAAACATCGCAGGAGTCCATAGGAAGGATGCTAAGATCTCAAATGCCATATTGCAACAGTGCTTTGGAAAGAGCATTGACTTAAGAACTAGATAAATCTGGGATGCTACTTAGAAACTATTTGATCCATGCTAAATCACTTAACCTAACTATGCCTACATTTTGTCAGCTGTAAAATAGAACTAATATTGCTTACCTCCCCAGATTGTTGTGAAGATAAACTAAAATAATCTTCAAAGAGAGTCTAGCTGGGTGTAGTGGCACACAACTGTAATCCCACACTTTGGGAGGCTGAGGCGGGCAGATCACCTGAGGTCAGGAGTTTGAGACCAGCCTGGCTAACATGGTGAAACTCCGTTTCTACTAAAAATACAAAAAATTAGCCAGGCTTGGTGGCGGGCACCTGTAATCCCAGCTACTCGGGAGGCTGAGGCAGGAGAATCACTTGAACCTGGGAGGTGGAGGTTACAGTGAGCTGAGATGGCGCCATTGCACTCCAGCTTGGGCACCAAGAGCAAAATTCCATCTCAAAGGGAAAAAAAAAAAAAAGGTATAAAGGACAGGCACGGTGGCTCATGCTGTAATCCCAGCACTTTGGGAGGCTGACGGTGGGGCAGATTACAAGGTCAGGAGATCGAGATCATCCTGGCCAACATGGTGAAACCCTGTCTCTACTAAAATATAAAAAATTAGCTGGGCGTGGTGGCATGCAGCTATAGCCCCAGCTACTTGGGAGGCTGAGGCAGGGGAATCACTTGAACCCGGGAGGCAGTGGTTACAGTGAGCCGAGATTGTACCACTGCACTCCAGCCTGGTGACAGCGAGACTCCGTCTCAAACAAAAAACAAAGGGCCTAACAATATCGCACAATATCTCATATATATAGGGACTCCACAAATAGTAGCTCCTATAAAGACACAGCAGTGGGGATGGAGGATGTAAAGATGTAAAAGGTGCCAAAGAAATAGAGTATACTGGGTAGGACTTGGTCCCTGTCGTAGGCCATTTTCCTACTGCTATAAAGAACTGCCCAAGACTAGGTAACTTATAAAGGAAAGAAGATTAATTGACTTACAGTTCAGCATGGTTGTGGAGGCCTCAGGAAACTTAGTCATGGTGGAAGGCAAAGGGAAAGCAAGACACGCTCTTCACAAGGTAGCAGGAAGAAGTGCCAAGCAAAGAAGGAAAAACCCCTTTATAAAAGCATCAGATCTCGTGAGAACTCTCTCACTATCATGAGAGTTAGCATGAGGGAACTGCCCCCATGATTCAATTACCTCCACCTGGTCTCTCCCTTGACACGTGGGGATTACGGTGATTACATTCCAGTTAGAAACCTAGGAAGTCATTGGTGATATGTGCTCAAGCTGTTTCCTTGGATTTCTAGAGGCCAAAGTCTTGTTATGGGGACAGAGAAATGAGCAGATGAGGGAATGGCAAAGACGAGTGAAAAATGTTATCTGAAACAGGGTATAGAAAAAGAGAAAAGCATATGTAAGAGGGGATAAGGACTGACAGAGGGTTTTAAGAGCTGGAGAGAAACCAGTAGATGTTTACAGTCTTGGAGTAAGGAGCCCTAGGGAAACAGTTTATAAATATATGCAAAAGAGAAAATAACAGATGAGGGAAGGAGAAGAAGAATCTAGACTACAGGTGAAGGGATTAGAAGGAGCAGGTGATGAAACAGGTCTTTCGTGTTGATAAAATAGTCCTATAAGCATGCCAGCTGTGACGGGCAGAGTGAGTTCCCCAAGGGTGTCCACACTTGTATCCCTGGAATCCTGTGCATATGTCATGTTACATGGCAAAAGAAACTCTGCAGGTGCATGTAAGGTTTTGAGCTTTTGAATAGGAGACGCGCCTGGATTCTCCCAGTGAGTGCAATCTAATCACTTGAGTCCTTAAAGCAGTGAACTTTCTCTGGCTGAAGTCAGACAGGTACAATAGAGAAAAGGTGTTTCCAAAATTTGAAGTGTGAGAGGAACTTCACTCACTGTTACTGGAAGAGGCCACATTGAAAGCATAAGAAATGCAGGCAGGTTGTAAGAGAAAAGATTGGCCCCTGGATGACAGCCACCAAGGAAACAGGGACCTCAGTCCCCAGATTGCAAGGATCTGAATTTGGCCAATGATCTGAATGAACTTGGATTCAGATTTATTCCCAGGGCCTTAGAAACACAGCCTTGCTGACACTTTAATTCCAGCCTTGCGAGACTAAACAGAGGATCCAGCTGAGCCAGATTGTACCCAGACTTTCCCCACACAGGACTGATTACTAAGTTGCTTGTGGTAATTTGTTATGGCAGCAATAGAAAACTAATACAACAACTGGCAGTCTGTGGGGCAATGAATGCCAGAGACAACCAGACCCTTATACCTTTTTTTTTTTTTTTTTTTTTTTTGAGACAAACTTTTGCTCTTGTCGCCTAGGCTAGAGTGCAGTGGTGTGATCTTGGCTCACTGCAACCTCCGCCTCCCAGGTTCAAGCAATTCTCCTGCCTCAGCCCCTCAAGTAGCTGGGATTATAGGCGCCTGCCACCATGCCCAGCTAATTTTTTGTATGTTCAGTAGAGACAGGGTTTCACCATGTTGGCCAGGCTGGTCTCGAACTCCTGACCTCAGGTGATCCGCCCACCTCGGCCTCCCAAAGTGCTAGGATTACATGCGTGAACCACCATACCTGGTCCCTTGTACCCATTTTTCAGTTTCTCATCCAGTAAAGCTTTTGACCTGCCCTGGTGGTCTGGGTTCTTGCTGCAGACTTATGGTACAAAATTCAGGCAATGATTGTCCCAAAGGAATGTTACTGGTGGAACAGGCGAGGGCTAAATGTAATCTTTTTTTAAAAAAACTTTTATTTTAGATTCAGGGTACACGTGCATGTGTGTTATATAGGTAAACTTGTGTCATGAGGGTTTGCTGTACAGATTATTTTATTACCCAGGTACTAAGCCTACTACCCAATAGTTATTTTTTCTAATCGTCTCCTTCCTCCAACCCTCTACCCTCAAGTAAGCCTTAGTGTCTGTTGTTTCCCTCTTTGCGCCCATGTGTTCTTATTATTTAGCTCCTACTTGTAAGTGAGAATATGCAGTATTTGGTTTTCTGTCACTGCATTAGTTTGCTGAGGATAATGGCCTACAGCTTCATCCATGTTCCTGCAAAAGACATGATCTCGTTCTTTTTCTATGGCTGCATAGTATTCCATGGTGTATATGTGCCACATTTCCTTTATTCAATCTGTCATGGGTGGACATCAGGTTGATTCCATGCTTTGCTATTGTGAATAGTGCTGAACTGAACATTTTTCTTCAATTTTACCTCTAGCTGCACCCTGTAACCACATACCTCTCTACATTAGTCTCCCAGATATTCTTCACTTGTGGTTCTTATTATTTCCTGAAATCCATATTAACCTCTTGCTCCTACAGTTTTTCAAGAGTTCATCTGGGAGAGGAAACCAAAGACTGCCCAATTTCTCCATCTGGGCAGAATGGAACCGGTGAATTCACTTGATGTGCCAGGCTCTCACAATCTCATTTAACCAATTACCAGCCCCACACGATAGGTGATGTACTACTGTTTAACAAAGAAGTAAACCAGATTACAGTATGTAATAATTGTTGTAGGGTACACAGCTAGTAGGTGACAAGCCAGTTGATCCTGGGTGTTTCTAAATATGAAAACTGTTCTCTTAATCATGGTAGCACGCTACCACATGAAGATCTGCATTTCCAGGTCTAGCACTTACTGAAGAAAGAAAGGTGTTGACCCTGGTAAAGGTATTTTGGGGGTTGGAGGCCCTGGCGGGCTGCCAAGTTATTCATACTCTGTTGATCGCTTCCTATTTTGCCAACTCATGAGGTTGGCTCATTGAGGGAGGAGAAAACACCAACAGTTATGATACAAAACACACCAGGTGACTGACCTTTTTCTACATCTTTCTCAAGCCTGGGGTAAAGGATATTTCACTGTTCCCTGCAACAGTAGTCCAGGATACTTATGGATAAAAGTTAGAGGCTGCTTTCCACCTGGGATAGAGCTCTGGGTTTGAGCCTGTCACCCAGCCTTTGTCAGTTGCATGATTATAGCTGGCTCACTTACGCTATTGTGCCTTAGTTTGCTTATCAGGAAATTGGGGACAATAATGGCAGTTTTTCAGCAGCAGAAGTCTGAAAAAGGTGATCCCTCAGGATCCTTCTACCCTTAATACATGTAGCCCTATAATTAATAATTTAGCCTTGTGAAGGCTCTGCTACCGACAACTGGATTGGGAATGATGCCACAGGAGAAAGTCATCGCAACTAAAAAGTAAACTAATCCTTTGCATTTAAGCAAATCTAAGTTCTTAAACCTTTCCCTATACTTACTTCAGTTTGACAAGCAGCAATGAACTTCCAAGTTACCGCTCTGTGAATAATGTTCTATCACATATCTGCATCATCATTGCATGTCACAGAGGAACTCCATAAAACTAACATATGACCCAGGTGTCAAAATACCATTTCAGGAAATAACTCAGAAATGAATTTCGATCACCAGGACACAGTCCATCCATTCAGCACAGGGAGTATCAGTGCTTCCTGTGGCTCACTCGCCTCTTAAAATAGCATCTTAACAGCAAATGTGGAGGAAGCAATTAATTGTGTAAAATAACACAAAGATTTTACCCTGAATTGCAGGACCACGTTTACTCAAATCCTCCTGGGACTTTTATAAGGACTTTCTTTCTCCATATTGAGGAAGTCTAAGCCAGCCAAGAAAATGACCACTGGACAAACTCTTCTTGGCCTACAGAAGTGGAGGAGGGAGGCCCTGATGACACCTTAAACATAGCCTCTCTTTCTTTTTTCTCCATGAGATTCTAAGTCCTAGAGAATGCTTTTCTTCTCTTTTTTTGCCCCTCTCTTTCTTTCTTTTTCACTTTTGTCCTCTTTAGGCTTAGGATTTTTATTCTACCACAGCTACCCTTTTTGTTTTGTTGACTGAGATCAAATCCTTTCCCAAGAGCAAGTTTGAATAGGAGAGACATGGAAGAGAATAGAAAGACATCAGTTGTGCTTAAGAGAATGCCATAGAAAAAATAAAATGAGAGATGCATATAAAATAGTAATTATGGTAATGAGGTTAGTAGTTGATACAGCGTTAGACTGGGAAGATGTTGGTTCTTTCTGATATTTAGAAGACTGCTACTACTAATGCTACTCCTATGGCTACTCCCAATACAAATATTTTTACTAATAAAAACCCATCAAAAGTACTGTAACTTTCCATTTTTCACAGTGTCCTTCCATTATTAGTTTCGTCTGACTCTCACACTTGCATGAAGTAAGAGAGAAGCTCTGGTTATATTATCCCTTTCTCGGCTGATACTGGAGGCAGTTGGGCTTAGAGATGGCAATGATGTCACTCCAGTGCACAGTGGAAGACTAAAGACTAAACCCAAGTCCTTTGATTCAATGTTTGGCTCACTGCTTTGCATGTCACTCTAAGGCTTCATTAATAATATCAGACTCTCAGGAAAGCAAACTTTGAGGAAGCATAAGGGGAAAAACAACGTTTAGAGGCAGAAGAGAGCAAAGGCATAAAAGGAAGGTTCATGGGCTTGAGGGTCCAATTTTGTCTTCTTGGCCATTTTGACTCTTGGTTAACTTATAATCATACTGCAGTTGAGCTTCCCTGACCAGAGGCTGCTTCTGCCAGTGGATGTTTATATGACTGGGTGTCAGGGAGACCACAGGGTAAACTTTGCAACTGATTTCTCCTGGCTCAGCATACCTCCTGTGTGCTGTCAGCAAAAAAGGAACAGACAGAGGTGATGTTTTTATTGAAAATCAATTCACCCAATGAGCACAAAATCCCAACTACATGGCACCCAAATGGGCCAATTCCCTGCGATTTTCCGCAGAATTACCCTCCATTTGTCTTCACGGTCAACTAAGCTTATCTCTTGGAGAAAACGGAGTCCAGGGTGGCTGGGTTATACTCCCATGCCAACTCTAAAATTTCCTGTTGTCCTGACAGCTTGTGAGACAAGGAAAATGCTGCCCATGCTGGAGTCGCCAAGCAAAGCATCTGACATCAAAGCACCTGAAATCCCATGCCAAGCAAAGGAAAGGAGGAGCCTGCAGGCCTGGATCAGGCCAGCCACCAATTTCCCAGGTGTAACTTAAAAATTTGAGGGAGGCAAATAAAACAAACCCAACCCAACAAAATTCAGTCTTTCCTTGGAAAGAAATTGAACGATTTTAGGATAGTGCTTGGTGGTGCCCTAAGTAATAGTTACAAACCTAGTTGTCCTACTGTTGACTTATAAGTATAAGTGACATGTCTGAATAGTGCTTTTATGTTTCCAAAGGACATGTACCTGCAGGATCTCACTTGGATCCCACAATAAACACAGGAGCAAGTTATAGGGCATTTCATCCCTATCTTCTTGGTGGGCAAACTAAAACACAAAAAGTGTAGATGGTTGTCCAAGGCCACACATAAATTGGTTATGGAGCCAGGCTCTGAACCAGAACTCCTGACAACCGTCCAATGGCTTTTCTCTCCTGCCTATGCCTGGCTATTTCATCATTCAGGAACCAGGTTTTTTTTTTCCTGTTTCTGTAGTGAGTGGACTTCAGTGGCATCTCTAAGGGTACAGAACAGGACATTAGCATAAAGCCAGAATTCTTGATTTTCAGGCATTCATTGCCAGACTACAATACATAGTGCTGTTTTAAGAATACATTCTGACAAAAATAGGGCCAGGTTCTACGAATATAAATCCTACAGATCTGGAGGCAACTCGCCCGTCTGTGTGCCCCAGGGCCTATGTCTACTTGTCTCCATTCCTATTCCCAGGGCTGAATATTCTTCTATTTTTCAGACTTAAGCATCCTCCTAAATTTCTGAATCTTGAGTTTGTACTCTCCGTAGCACTGAATTCCCTTCTGTCAACCCAGAACCTGTTACCCAATTTTACTTTTTCAGCCTCCTTGTGTCTACCTTTTAACTTTAATAGTCACTCCTATGAGCTTAGACTTCTTGACTTTGTTTGAGTTCCTTCCCTGGACAAGTATTTTTGGCTCTGCACTAGACCCACCACACAGTTTCTTTTCCTCTATTCTCCCTAGTTCTTCTCTGCCCTTTTTAACTGGCTAGACCCATGGACTCTTAATTCATTCTGCAAATTCTCACGGGACACCTACTAGGCCATGCTGCACAAGCCAGTGCTGTCTCAGCAATGTTTGAAGGGACTAGTGTCTTTATTCTTGGTCTGGTGGAGAGAGAAGCCACTGAGGCGTTTTATCTTAACATCTTGTCCTTATTTCAGCAGTTCCAAGGCAGAATAAATGGAGCTGGATAGCATTCCCCATTTGGAAGGCTGTTGGTATGACTGCTTAATAGATTTGGGAGGAGGCTCTATTGCAATTCTTCATTTCCTTTGTCTATTGTTGCAGGTTTTCATTAACCTTTCAGGTTGTCTTCATTTTGTGGTTTGCATTTTAAGCATTTTCTGATTTTGAAACTGCCTAGCGAATAATTTATTTTGATCTAACTGCTTCTGTCAATTACTATTATATTTAGCTCTTTTGTAAAATTGCAAACTCCACACTCCCTGCATATCTCAGGCCATCATCCCACCTATTGATGGCCCCTGAAGTTCAGGGTTTCATTTAGGAACTGAGCTTTGTGCGCTTGAGGAAATGATCTCCTAATGTTAGATTCCTACTTCTCAGTGGCGCTGTTCTCTTTCTTCTTGTAGTCCTAATAGAAAGGAAGAAAGAAACAAAGAAATATGGAGAAAGGAAGAAAGGAAGGAAGAAAGGAAGGAAGGGGAAAAATAAGGGAGGAAGGAAAGGAGGAACAAAAGAAGGTAGGAAGGGAGGGAGAGGATGAAGAGAGGAAAGGAGAAAGGGAGAAAAAAAAATAGATGAAGAGATGAATAGATGGGTACATTGAATATTTGGCATGTGATTGGTTAGAAGTGCATATTTGTCTTTTGCTGGTTGCTCCTACGTTGGAAACAGGGTCAAAAATTAGGGAAATGTCCATTATTACTAGAGTCCTGGCCATTTTGGACTAATTGTTACAGAAGTTATTGTTTAGCATCCCAAGTTGTCACTAGAGAAAGTGATCTGGCTTCCTGTAAGTCTTAGACTAGGTGTGTTTTTCCTGGGTTGTCAACAAGGGGTTGGTTTCTGGGCAGGTTACTGTTGGTCATGGGTTAAAGTTTTCCCCCTTTTTTTTTTTTTTTTTTTTTTTTTTTTGAGATGGCATCTCGTTCTGTTGCCCAGGCTGGAGTGCAGAGGCACAATCTCAGCTCACTGCAATCTCTACCTCCTGGGTTCAAGCAATTTTCCCTGCCTCAGCCTTCTGAGTAGGTGGGGTTACAGGTGCTCACCACCATGCACAACTATTTTTTTTGTATTTTTAATAGAGGTGGGATTTCACCATGTTGGCCAGTCTGGTCTCAAACTTTTGACCTCAGATGATCCACCCCCCTCGGCCTCCCAAAGTGCTCAGATTACAGGTGTGAGCCACCGCACCCGGCCAAGTTTTCTCTTTTTATATATGGTCTGACCATTGTCCATTTGTATATTCAGTCTCTCGCAGGGGAGTGGCCAAAATGTGGCTGAAGCATAGAATGAATGTGGAAAGGGAAGGACTGGAGGCTAAGATAGTGTCTAGAAGAACAGCCTTGAGAGTTTGGACTTAACCCTCTAGGCCAGTCATTACCAAATATTTGTGTCTTCACACAACTGTCTATAAAACAATTTTGAGTAGGCATCTCAAATATATTGATCTTTAGGTATTTCTAAATTTTATACATGTTCCACTGTATTCATATTTTTAAGAAAATATAAACAAGGATTCTATACGTTGTTATTAATTTTAGTGACATTTTGCAAATAACTGGATTATTACATGACTCTAAATTTTGCTAAAGATTCATAGTTCGACATGGTGTTGTCAAAGCTTTTTTCACTTAATATTTTGAATAGTTAATAGTCATATTGTTCCAAAGTCACTGTGATTTCGGAAGGTATGAAATGAGAAGTCTCTCTCACCCCAGCCCCATCCATTCATCCTCTTTGCCCACACGGTGAACAACTTTTATTACCTTTTAATATTTATTTATACAAATAAACCCTTTCTACTATTTATTTATGCAAATAGAGCAAATGCATATATACAAATATATGCATATTATTATTTGTCTCTTTTTCTTTTATGAAATGGTGACTCCTAAGGTTTTAAATGTCCTGCTAATTATCATATAATTATTTGATTATGTTTCAAGGCAGTTCATATGCTCAGGATGTGATCTTAAGAAGTAGTCTAGTGTTAATTGTGGTAGATGTAAACACGGGTCTGGAGCAGACTTCTTAGGGACTTAAAACATGTTTTAGCCTCCTTGTCAGATGTCTTTAGGTTCTTGTAACTTAGGCTATTGTTATTGTTTAGGTTATTGTTATTACTTTGTACTGGAGCTGATGAAGGTCATACAGTGGATAAAACCTGGGGAAACCACGATTCTATTTTATCTTGTTTACTCATACGTTTCCTCATAACTGCACAATGAGGCAAACGACAATTCTATTTTATCTTGTTGTTTACTCACACATTTCCTCATCTCTTCAACTAGCAGGAGTTTTTGAAGTAGCAAATTGTTTAAACCAGTTATTCATGTGTGGAGGCTGGTTTAGATAGTTTAAATAGTATAATGTCAAATCCACTTAACTGCACTATGTCTCAGGGTCCTAATGCCAATAGACACCTGAAGGGGGCCATCATCTGGTATGCGCTACCTCCTTTCCTTGTAAAGACTTCACCTGCCCTCATCTATATGTTAGCTCTATCGGTAAAGATTAATTTTTCTTACTTTTTAGGAAAACATATTCGGAGAAGTTCTAGTATTTCTTTCCCAGAGTCCTGGGGCATGTATACTCCCTCTTGAGCCACTGAAAGTTACTCAGAAAGTGGCAGGCTCTTGAGGAGCTCCAGTGTTACAAAGATTTGCTGCTCGGGCAGGCATAAGTTTTAGTAGGAGGCAAGAGGACTGGTGAGAGGTTGTTAGAACACATTGGGCAAGATGTGGCCAGGCAGTGGTGGTGCAGGGGAGGAGAGAGAGCCAGGTGAAGTTTTAGGAGGGTGAACCTTCAGGAATTACCAAGCTTGGATTTGGGCAATAAGGAGGATTCCTGTCAGGAATGTTTGCATTTTAAGAGAGGTTGCCTGGGAGAATTGTGGACTACC
Source organism: Macaca nemestrina (assembly GCF_043159975.1). Classification (NCBI taxonomy): domain Eukaryota; kingdom Metazoa; phylum Chordata; class Mammalia; order Primates; family Cercopithecidae; genus Macaca; species Macaca nemestrina. The sequence goes on from NC_092143.1 coordinate 46,847,954, forward strand.
TTCCGGGCAAGAGAAGATGTATTTTAGGCAGAGTAGGGTTACACCATCCTGTTTGCAGTCACCTGTGCCCGTGTGCAGGAACCCTGCTCTTCCCCTTGCAGGAGCTTCCTAGATGTCTTGGGGGCTTAGGGCTTTTCATCTTTCAGGAACTCTCCTTGGAGGACTGTCCTGGAAGTCCAGCTCTCAGGATAGCCATTACCTGAAACTCACTGGGGGTGGGCAGGCCATTTTCATCAAGGGAGAGCCACTGAGTAAAAAGAAAGGGTTCCTGGGGAATTGGAGGATTATTTCACTACTCATTCCCTACTGCCAGGACCATTCTCTACCAGGTAGAGAGAGGGAGAATCAACGTACAAAGCAAGAAACCAAGATATGAGTCAATCGTTTCCTTCTTCCCATTTAATCATATACCTGTGAAATTGTAGTGTTCTAAAAGAGAAATGATAGGAGTGATAAAAAATGGCTATAGTGATGCAGCATCGCCCTCCCACCCAGGGCCCTATGTAATGGACCATTTATGAGTGCAAGAATCGGTTTTGTTCACTGTGGTGTTCTCAGTACCTAAAGCACTGCCTGACATTCAGAAGGCCATCAATAGACATTGTCATAGAAGTAAATCAGTGGCTGAATGACTGAAGTCTGTCTGTATAGATGTTCATCTCTCTCCTTTGGCATTTCCCAAGACAACGTCTTCATTGTGTCCCATGATGGTATTTTGCACTGTTTGACATTATATTAAGAGCAAGTTCTCCTTGTCCTGTAATAAAATAGTTTTTGTTTACTTGCCAGTGAAAAATTCTAATCCTAATCCTGCTCTGTGGTCTTGAGTTTTTACTGGAGGCTCTTGGGGCGAGGCCACCTCCTATTCCACATGACAAACCTTTGCATCTTTGAAGATAGTTATTTTCCCACTGAGATGTTTGTACAGTCCAGTGCCAGCTGGGTTATTCAGCCGTTCCTCTGAGATATGATGTGGTTTCCAGATTCTTCACTTTGTCATCTGTCCCTTTGATTGGCATGTCTAGTAATATTTGCAGGGCTAGTGGCCCTAGTCATAGTAGGTGTATCTGTAGCCACATACTTAGTACTCCAGGCTTCTTAGTAACGTTTTCTGCTTGAATAGTGGTGAATAAAGTACTTTCACAGACAGTGTCTGACTTAACTCTCAAGGTAACACCAGGAGGTAGATACTATGGTCTCTCATTTTATAGAAGAAGGAACTGAACATAATGCTTTGCTAAGGTCTCACACCAGAGAACCTGCTGTTCAGCACCTTCCTGGCACGTTTGTGTGTGTGTGTGTGTGTGTGTGTGTGTGTGTGTGTGTGTGTGTGTGTGTTTTAAATGCGTTGCCAAACCGGAACTCGGTACCTTGCCGGCATAATGTTTTTTTTGTATGTGTTTTAAAAATGGGTCACCAAACATCAAATACTCTATGTGTGGCCAGAAACACCACAAATATTGATGAGAAAAGAAGTAGAAAAGGGGGCAGTACCAAGATACCATTGCTGTGGGTGTGGGAGTCTGTGAAGGGGCCTGGGCTTGGTGTCTGGCTTATGAGTGTCCCCGCTTCTCTCTTTCCTCTTCCCTTCCTCTTCCTCCATGCCGGGCCCCAGACTTTTCTTCCTCTTGCCAGTGACCTGATACGAATTCCTGACCCCTTCCCTGGGCCCTGGTTTCATCCCAGTTCCATTCTGCAAGCAGCCACTCTGTGTTAACCCCTGGGCCACACATCTCTGGGTCTCCTCCTGGAAAATTCAAGACATGAATTTATAATACATATTTCAGTTCACTCAAACATAGCACTGTGCAGTGTTGGGCAGCTTATATTTTCTTGCAAAATTCTGAAAGGCAAGAGCTTTAGAAGCATAAAGCACATCTGACCTCACTGGCTGGCCCATGCTAACTGCACTGGGAGAAGTCAACCCCCAGTGGCACCGGATGTTCAGAACACAATGTTCTCTTATGATGGGGGTTTCAAAGCATCCCTTTCCTGGAATGGGGGCAGGTGACCTGAACAGGGCGGCTGGAAAAGGCCCTCAGGATTTATGAGGCTGCCGAGACGCAGCACGCTTGCTTGTGTAACAAGAGGAAGACAGAACGTCCTGTCACCATGTCAGGTTCTTATGCACCAGGCCTTTGGGAAATGTTTTCTCAGCCTTCGAATCGAAGGCAGATGGAGTTAAGTTGCTTTGGTTCACTTGCACCACCTTCTCCCCTTCTCAAACGCAATTCAAATCCAGTGAACCCAGAAGGGGCATGAAGGAGAAAGGGCACGAAACTAATGGACACTTACCAAGGCACAGCCCACATAAAGGTCTTTCTGATCACTCCTCCTTTACCCCAAGCTGCTCCTCCACTAGCCCAGCCGCTCCATCAGTCCACCAATGAATCAATCAACAAATGCATGTTGATCGTGTACTAATGGGCATGGTGGCCCTAGGTAGGAGGGACAGAAAAAAGTGCTCAGGAGAGGCTCTTTCCTGGAGGCGCTCCCCTCAGACTTCAGCAGACACTCAACACAGCTGACAGCAATGAGAAACAGTTCATTATTAATCAGGGCTAGATGATCTGACCTCACAGCCTAAATGCTCCAGCAGGGCAGAAGGGCAACTGCTTCCATCTGGCAGAACACAGGTTAGGGTGGGATTCTGGAGGCCAGGAGACTTTCATGGGACTGGAAGCCTGGACACAATTGAAACATTAAGGGGTTAGTGAGACCGGTCTAAATAAATACCAGCTTATGCAAGGAACGAGAAGCCCACATGATTGAGGAATGCTGAAGAATGGTGTCCTGGCTTGGAAGAAAAGTGACTGGGTTGGAAGGTTATATTGTTTCCTCTCAGGAGCTGAGTAAAATGCTGTAAGGCAAATTTCATACTGAGCTGAATTACATTAATACAATCTGTGTTTCAACTTTCTGGTGACCAACGATTTGTGGTAGCCTACAGGTCAGCACGCTTTTTGTGCAAAGGGCCAGAGAGTAAATGTTTGAGGCTTTCTCGGGTATATGATCTCTTGTGGAACTATTCAGGTCTGTCACATCAGAAATGCAGCTGCAGATAATATGTAAATGAATACGTAAGCCTGTGTTCAAATAAACCTTTATTGATGGACACTGAAATTTGAATTTCATATAACTTTCATGTGACATAAAAATATTATTCTTCTTTTGATTTTTTTTTCCCTCAACCTTTTGAAAATATAAAAACCATTGGCTTCTGTACCACACAAAATAGAGAGCAGACTGGATTTGACCCAGGGGTCAATGTTTATCAGCCTCTGGTCTGGTAGGAACAGTGTCACATTCATGTCGGAAAAAGAGAGAAGGACAGGAAGAGGGGGAAAAATATCATTTATTAAGTGCTGTCATCTTCTATCTGAGTTTAAACTCATTTGCTCTTTGTTTGCTTCACATATTTAAGTGATTCTTGAAAATAACGATTCTTAAACATGTGTTTAAAAGGTGTACTTTTTTTGGTTTTTACATTAAGCCATGCTGATGGTCATTCACAGCCACACTGATTTGTGAAGTTTTTATCTCAACTGTCTTAGACATCATTGGCTATATTTTCCTTGAGGGCTAGCACCTGTTTTATCACCAGTGTATTTATATTGGTTTGCTAAGACTTTTTTTTTTCTTTGAATATACCTACAGTAATTTACTGTTGTGTAGAATCAGCAAATTTCAGAGCATTGTATGTGGAAGGTACTAGGTATAAAACGGAGCACATAATCAAAATATAAGACTTGGTCCATAAACCATAAACCAAACTCTCTGGAATTTTGAATCCTAGTTTATTGTTTTTAAAATGTATCATAAATGCTAAGCAATTTTAGCCCAATTTTATTTCTTTTTAACATTGTGATCCCCTACTATTTATTCACTTACATTCCCCATTGACCCCTCTCCTTCTTCCTTCTGTGGCACTTTACCTCACTAGCCAATCACATCTCGTCTCTGTTCCATAATTCTGTGAGGATAACTCCTTTTTTTTTTTTTTTTTTTTTTTTGAGACAAGGTTTCTGTCACCCAGGCTGGAATAGTGCAGTGAGTAGTTCCATCTTGGCTCACTGCAACCTCCTCCTCCTGGGTTCAAGCAATTCTCGTGCCTCAGTCTCCCAAGTAGCTGAGATTACAGGCACCCACCACCGCACTGGGCTAATTTTTGTATTTTTAGTAGAGACGAGGTTTCACTATGTTGGCCAGGCTGGTGTCGAACTCCTGGCCTCAAGTGATCTGCCAGCCTCAGCCTCCCAAAGTGCTGGGATTACAGGCATGAGCCACCATGCGTGTTTCTGTGCATAAATCTCAACCACGTATTTGCTTGTATTTTCATCCCCCGCCCCAACCACCTCCCTGCATTTTTGGCACATGCCAGGGAATACCTCACCTTTGCAAAGGTTCTTAAGCTCAGTGAGATAGAACAGTCACATCACATGTCAAGCAAAGCAAACATTTTACTCAAAGATAAGAGCAAATAGAAGCCGAGGATCCCTGGGGAGCCAAACTCAAGAGTCTGGCAAGTTGCCCCAGGCGAATGGAGTTCCATCTGCACGTGCTCTATTTCGCTGCAGCTGAGGGCCCCGGAAAGCACTCTGCTCTTGGGTTTTATACCCCTGGTGTCTCTTGGTTTGCTGAGCCCAAGTGTTGCAGAGTATCCTGTTTCACGAGGGATGAGGGCATAGACTGGGTTGCCCTGGACACTTCCTCTTTATTGCAGGATGTCACATTGTTAGAACGTTCTACAGTTATTCTGATAAATAAGAGCTGGAGGAAGGAGAGCTGGATTGGCCAGGGCCATCTGCAGACCTGTCTGCCTACATTCTTTACTTTTTCAGGCAGTCCATATCTACTCTTTAACGTCAAACTCAGTTCCTATCTACATCTAGATATATATTTTTTTTCTCTCCTTAACTGCAAATGTGGGCAGTTTGGCCCATTTATTTTGTGTGACATATCCACAATTAAACTTGGAATAACCCTTAACTTGTGATCAGAGATGGGCTGTAGGCCCTCTTAACATCTACCAGCATGTAGCACATGGTCAAGCCTTGAGAATATGCTCAGTCGTCAAATCCTCATATCATTTAAAATGACATAAGAGAAGTTAGGAACCATAGAGAGGATGGAAAGAGAAGGTTCAAATAAAAGTGGGTGAAGGAAACAGAACCAAGAAATCCTAGAAAGCAAACCAACATTTTTCACACCATAGGGAAATGACAGAAGATGGAGTGCTGCAAAATTAGAAAAACTATCTTGGACATTGTCTCTTACTAAAAGTTTAGGAAAACTAATTTCAAATAAAAATTAGAAAAACTATCAACTTCTAAATCCTATAAAAGTTATTAAAAGGAAAAGAGGAAAAGAGACAGAATTAAAAACATATCAGTAACTTATACCCACAGAACAAATCAAAACTCTAATTCACTGTTTCAAAATGAACCAAAAGATATAAGTACATAATAAAAGACATGAAATAATAGCATAATTTATAATTAGGAAAACTCAGAAATGAAGTGACAGAAGACAGGAGAAATTGAAAATACAAGTGGCTCTTGAACAACACAGGGGTTGGGGTGCTGAGAGCCTCACAGTAAGACATCTGTGTATAACTTTTGACTCCCCCCAGAAGTTAACTGCTAATAGCCTACTGTTGACTGGAAGCCTTACCAATAATATAAACAATTAACACATATTTTGTATGTTATATGTATTATATACTGTATTCTTATGATAAAATTAGAGAAAAAAATGTTACTAAGAAAACTGTAGGGAAGAAAAAAATCTATTTACTATTCCCTGAGTGGATGTGAATCATCATAAAGTTCTTTATCTTCATCATCTTCATGTTGAGGATCCTGAGGAGAGATAACTTTTTACTGCGATATGCAATTTACTGGAGAGATGAACTGTTCATACGGTGATGATTAGTGTCACACGATATTTTAAGTGGATACTTGCAACACTCAAGCTCACTACAATAGCAATAGGAGGTGGCTATGAAATTATTACAGTAGGCTATCTTGCGCTATAGTCAATTTTATGCAGTTATGATTTAATGCTGCATCTTTACATTTGTTTACATTTCCCTTGACTGTGAATAGTGTCGTGTATGGTCTATAAGTATGCATAAGATTTGATGAGTTTTAATTTCTTACAATGGATTTGTGTATATTTTATGAGAGCAAATGATAAAATAGACTAGTATCTACATATATTTTATGCATTCATAATATATATTTTTGTATTTTTTGATATTTCTAGGCTACTTGGTTCACCTGTCGGTTTTTGCAAATTGTTGCAAATCTCCAAAAAAGTTTCCAATATACTTATTGAAAAACATCTGCATATAAGTAAACTGGCACAGTTCAAGTTCATGTGGTTTAAGGGTCAACTGTATATAAAAATATAATGTCAAAGATGAAGATGAAACCAGTAGGAACACAAGAGTGAATAAACTCAACAGAAAATACCTGAAGAGAAATAGAAGGTTAAGTGGAAGAGGATATTTAAAATAAAAAAGAAATGCAGGGAGAAGGGTGAAAAGAACTTAAGAAATAGTTACTAAAACTGAAGCTACACAAAGAAGATCCCTGAAGGTAACAGAAATCCCTGAGGAAGAAAACCAACACAAGAAAAGGGAATAAATACTAAAAAATATGATTCAGGAAAATGTTCCTTAACAAATATTGAATTAGTTATCTAAAGAGACAATTAACCAAACCAAAATATATTCCAGTAAAAGTATTGGATTTTAAGAAAAAAGAAAATATTCTTTGTGTATCTAAACAGAAAGAACAAGTGACATAAGGGAAAGAAAATTAGATTATAATTAGGTTTTTCAAAAGCAGCATTTCATGCCAAATGAGAATGGAGGAACCTATTTAAAATACTTAAGGAAAGAAGTTGTGAGCCAAGGATTTTATATTCAGCCAATGGACTTTCAAGTATAAAGGGTACAACTCTTATTAACATGCAGGAACTCAGGAAGCTTTATTCCCATGAGCCTTTTCTTAGGGATTTGCTTGAGCATGAGTTTCAGGCAACCAACATGACTTGAGGCATTGACATAAGTCTGGTTGTGAGCACTAAATAGTTACTTTTAGAACTAAGATTAAATGTGTGTTGAAAGGGACCAGATAGATATGCTCATTATGTTCTGAAAATGTAGATACAGAACAAGTATAAAAATGGGAGAAGGAGGAAACATATGCTATTTTTCTATGTTTTTAGTAATCATATTGATAATTGTATTATGGCTGTTTCACTTTTTTATGGTTGTTTTTAAGTTGTGGTTGTTTATAACTTGTGTATATGATGTGGAGTAAATAAACCAAAATAGTATGTTTTTCTTTTCATTCTTTTAGAAGTTACAGATGTAAGTTTTAGTAAAAGCTTTTACAATTCAAATACAAACATTTAAAATAAATTTGAATTAGAAATATCAGTATGAATATACACATACACACATTCATACTGATACTTACAATTCAAATTTGTTTCAGATTATCTATCTATCTATCTATCTATCTATCTATCCATTTCTAGGGTCCAAATTGTGGTCTTGAAATACCATTTCCCAGTTAAAAAATGAAAGAAGTATTCTCGAAGAGATGGCTCATTTCAGGTCTAACAGAAAAATTATAAGATGAGCTTAGAGCATCTTGTAATATCATATGTCCAAGAAGCCACCAAAGCTTACTAGATTATAGAAAACAGCTGGGGTTATGGAAAAACGACTCAGGAACCAACTTGAAGAGACTCCAATGTGCCACACATGGACCAATTTAAGCTTCAATAATGACAGTAATTACAATGATTGAAACCCTGCAAATATGACTAAGTCCATGAGTTCAAGATGAGATTAAAATGAAAAGTCTAGTTGGTCATCTTTAGAGGCCCATAGGGAATACATGATCTTGAAAATTAAAGAAAGAATCAAATATTTATCCTGCTCTTCCTGTGAGTTGTACCAAGAGGTAACCAAAGAGTTGACAAGGGGGAGCATCTCTTTATAAAAAGCATGCCAATTAATGAAAAAGTAATAATGTTAAAACATCACCACTTTGCAATCTCTCATAAATTAATAAACCTAGGCGTTAAAACATCAATGGCTGTGAACGTCACAGAGAAGGAACCAGACATGTGTACTTCTTGATGTAAGAACACAATGCCACCTATAATCGTGCTAAAGGGATCAAACCTGTGTTTGATTCTATCTCTAGATCCAGGCAATTTTCAAGGAATTCTGAGGACAGAGGAGGGAGCATATTGAACTGCGTCTTGAGTATGCATTCAGCAGCAGCTACACCGGGGCAACCCTACAAGTCAAATAGTCTAGGTTCTTCAACAGGTCAGGAAAAGTAAGGAATATGGGGGAGACATAGATTCAGAGACTTAAAAGACATAACACGTTTTAAAAGTGAGCAAGACTAACCATTGATGTCCAGGAATTACCTTGGATGATAAGACAACAATCATAAAAAACACATGAAAGCAAGTAACGAGAGTGCCTACCTTTGAAGGGAGGGCTGGGCTGGGATAGGATGAGGTACATGGAGGGGTTTCTGGGGTAGTTTGATACGTTCTATTTCTTGACTTGAACGGTGCTTATTAAAGGTTTACCTTATGATAATTCATAAAACCACACTTTGCATGGTTTGTACATTGATATTTTATTTTACAATGTAAGGATTTTAAAATAAAATATATTCCCAAAGATGCAGAGAGTTCAGAGAGCCCTTGAGGGCTTCGTGATTATTTCTAAACACGCACATTTCCCCAGTCACCATGGACAGAAACTTATAGCTTCCTCAGCCAAAGGCTTTGGCTCTGGCAGAATGAGAACTTTTCCTTAGCTGTGTGGCATCCCTACTCTACCCCAGCCTGGATCTAGATGTGTGTTCGCCTGGATGTGTGTGGGAAGGTGAGCGAAATGGTGGTGCTGATAAAGGGTACAACGGAAAGTATGGGCACAAATTGCTGAACTGAAGAATAAGTATATTTTACAAGTTTGAGTCAAGGTGACAGTAAACTATTAGGCCTGAAAATACAGGCTCTATTATGATTGTCACAGATATTTCAGGGAAATAAATAACGGATCTGTCTTGGGGTACATTGATGACATTCACAAGGCATTGGCAGTCCCCTTGCATTCTTACTAAAGAAACCTCTAAGGTTCTCCTGGTGACCACATGCCCGTATCACTTCTTTTGGTGCCATTTGCTTTCTGCTGCACTTCTTCACTTTCCTTCACCCTCTCCAAGGTAAAGAGCTCCTTTCTGATCTAACTCATTATCGTTTTCCTTCTCTAACCTCTCAGGACATGGGCATGCTGGACAAAGTGGGATTTGGGGAATGCTGAGAATTGTGGTAAGTAGGGAAAGAATCAGATGGGGAGTCCAGGCCTCAGACTCCAGGCTGGGAGCCACTGATAATTGATAAGCCATGTGAGTAGTGCAGATTCACTTTATCTCCTTGTGCTTCAATTTTTCCCATTGTAAACTGAGGGACTTCAGCTATAAGCTTTCTAATGTTCCTTCCAAAATCACAGTCTGTTATTAGTTGAAAGGTGCTTTGGCATCAAGAAAAGGAAGTGCATGACCGAATGTGATGTTACCAAGATACTTTGCATTGTAGAAAAGTATTTGACTACGAATGTACTGAGTCCTAATCCCAGCTATGCCCTTTATAGGTGTGTATTTCAAAAACAATTCACTTTATTGTGATAACCCTGTTGTCTCTCACACACTAAAATGTGAGTAACATCAATGTTTCAGGGGGTAGTTTTTGACTTAAAATGTAAATGGAAAGACAAATTACAGACTGAAAAAAAATTTGCAAGTCACATGTACAACAAAAGCTTTATATTTAGCTTATATAAAAAATTATCATTACAGACTGAAAAAAACATTTGCAAGTCACATATACAACAAAAGCTTTATATTTAGCATATATAAAATATTATCAAAAGCAGTATTTCAAAATCAAACAATCCTATTAGAAAATGAGTGAAATATATGCCAAAACATTTTACTGTAGAGGTTGTACAAATGGTAAAAAACAAAACAAATAAACAAAAAAACTGCATGAGAACTTGCTCAGCATCATTGACCATTATAGAAATGCAAATTTAAACTATGTGAGTTATTACTCCTACTATGGTCCAAATGGTTGTGTTTCCCCTGCAAATTTGTATGTTAAAATCATAACCCCCAAGATGATGGCATTAGGAGGTGGGGACTTTTGGAAGAGATTAGGTCATAAGGGTGGAGCCCTTGTGAATAGAATGAGTGTCCTTATAAAGGAGGCCCATTTCCCCCTTCCACCACATGAGGATGCAGCACGAAGGCGCCATCTATGAACCGGAAAGTGGGGCCCTCACCAGACAATGAATCGGCTAGTGTCTTGAACTTGGACTTACCAAGCCCAAGAACTGTGAGAAGTGAATGTGTCATTTATAAATCATCCAGTTTGTGCTATTTTGTAATAGTCACCTGAATGGACTAAGGCAGCTACATATCTATCAGAATGATTAAAATAAAAATAGTATTAACATCAAATACTGATGAGGATGCAGAGAAGCTGAATCATTCATACATTGCTGGTGGGAATGTAAGATGGTATAACTACTCTGGAGAATAGTTTGGCAGTTCCCTCCAAAACTAAAAATGAACTTAACATATATCCCAGAAATTGCAGTTTGGGGAAATTTTCCAGGGAAATAAAATTTTAATTTCCCATAAGTCCTTGTGTATGAATGTTCATAGGAGCTTTATTTAAAATAGCTCCAAAATCAATACTACCCAAATGAATGAAGAGTCAGAAAAACCCTGGTACATCCATGGTATGGAATACTACTCAGTAATAAAAAGAAACCAACTATGGGTACCCACAACAACTTGGGTGAACCTCAGTTAATTATGCTAAGTAAGAAAAGGATAGATATGTGTCAACTGTTCTGATACTGCCATACTGGAATTAAACACTTAAGTAAATAAATGGCAGATGGTAAGATTTGAGTTTTTCATTATCAGGTGGGAGATTATAGCTAAGGAAAGGGAGGAGGTTAGAATGATCCACGGGGTAATAGATTAGAGTTAGAAGTAGCAGTTTAGACTCATGCTTATAACATAGATGGAAATGAATACATATAGAAATATTCATAGATTTGTGGTGAATATACATGAGTTAGTATACCCACATGTATTTCCCTGCTGTATCAACTGAGAGGGCCTAGAAGCAACAATACCCCAGTAGCAACAAGCATACCTGGCTCTCAGGACTTGGTTTCTAACACCCTTCTCCCATAAAAGGAACCAGAGCTCTTAGAGAAATGACTAATTCTAGGACTGTCCCAGCATACATACAAAACGATGCTCCTTTGGTATGAGAAAGTAAAACAAAGCAAATAAAACTAAAAACCCCACCACAGTGATGGGAGTATGTCAAAGGCACACAGGAATCCACAGAAAGAGCTGTCAATGGCCATAGCTCTACTAAGTTGAGCAACAAAATAAAGTGGTGTTGGAATATAACCTAAAATATGAAACAGGTGTTCATGAGTCTATACCAATATAAATAAATCATCAAGTAAATGAATAAATAAAGGATAAAAGACAGGCCTCCTAAAGGACAAATACTGTATGATTCTACTTATCTGAGGTATCCAGAGTAGTCAAACTCATGGAGACAGAAGAAGAAAATTGTGGTTTCTAGGGGCTGGGGAGATGGGGAAATGGGAAGTTGTTTCATGGGTATAGAGTTTCAGTTTTGCAAGATGAAAAAGTTCTGGAGATTGGTTACACAATCTCCAGTGAATATAATTAACACTGCTGAACTATACACTTAAAATGGCTAAGATGATAAATTTTGTGTTATGTGTATTTTTAATAACTTAATATTTCTCAAAATGTTTTCAAAACGGCATAATTTGAAAAACTGGTGAAATGCAGTCTGCAGTGAGGCTAATAGTATTGTATTGCAGTTAATTTCTTAGTTTTGATCATTGTACTATGGTTATGTAAGATGTTAACATCAGAGGAAGCTGGGTGAGGCATTAAATAGAATTCTGTACTGTTTTTGCATCTTCTCTGTAAGTCTAAAATTATTTCAAAATCAAAAGTGTTAAAAACCCAAATCTCCTGTGCATAAGAATTCCAAATAATTTATGTATAAATGCAGACCTTGAGGAGGTGGTGCATAACTCTACATTTCTTAAGTGTGGGCTCCATAAAGTGACTTCCTTCCAAAGAATACAGTTTGGAAATGGAGAGGGCCGGGTGCAGTGGCACATACCTGTAGTCTCAGTGATTTGGGAGGCTGAAGTGGGAGGATTTCTTGAGGCCAGAAATTCAAGACCAGCCTGGGCAACATAGCCAGCTCCTGTTTCTACAAAAACTAAAAAAATTGAGCCAGGTGTGTTGGTACATACCTGTAATCCCAGCTACTTGGGAGACTGAGGCAGAAGCATCACTTGAGCACAGGAGTTTGAGGCTGCAGTGAGCTATGATTGTACCACTGCCCTCTACCCTGGGCAACAGAGTAACACCCCAACTCTTAAAAAAAAGAAAAAAGAGAAAAGAAAAGTAATTTTACAGTGGATAAACTGAGCAGATACTACCTCAGCCAGGGATCAAGGTGAGCATCAACAATGATGCATCATGTTGATAGTAGGTACCAATGATAGGAAGTGAGGACAATCACATTTTACTTTTGTGGTCTTCCTCCCCAAAGCATATGATCCCATTCTAATTGTGAGAAAATCATCAGACAAACCCAATGGAGGGATATTTAACAAAATATCTGACCAGTGTTCCTCAAAACTGTCAAGGACATCACAAATAAGGAAAGTCTGAAAAACTGATATAGCGGAGAGAAGCCTAAGGAGGCATGAAGATTAAATGTAATATGGTATCCTGGGTGGAAATCTGGAACAAAAAGGGACATTAGCTAAAAACTAAGGGCATCTGAATATAGTGTGGATGTTATTAATAATGATGTATTGATGTTGTTTCATTAATTGTAACAAATGTACCATACTATTGTACAAAGTTTAATACTAAGGGAAAGTAGGTGCAGGGTTCATGGGAACTCTCTGTACTATCTTCATAACTTTTTCTAAATCTAAATCTTTTCTAAAAATAGACTTTATTTTTAAAAGGATACATATTGCATGATTCCATTATGCAATATGCAAGATCTTGAAATAACAAAATTGTAGAGATAGAGCAGGAATTCGTGGTTGCTAGGGGTTAAGGATAGTGAGGGGAACTCAAAGGAGAATTGCCGCAGGGAAAGCTCTGTGGCTACGGTGTAATTGAATATCTTGACTGTGGTGGTTGTTTCACAAGGCTATACATGTGACAAAATTGCACAGATCTCTACACATACAACCACACTCACAAATACACACACATAAATGAAATCATGTATATCTGGTGAAATCTGAATAAGCTCTATGGATTGTGCCAATGTCAATGTTTTGATTTTTACATTGTTCTGTGGTTGTGTGGGACGTCGGCATGGGATGGGGAGAGTTGGGAGACACTTGCATAGGACTCAGTATATTCTTTAGCAACCTCCTGTGACTCTGCAGTTACGTAAAAATAAAAATTTTAAAAGTCTTTGAAAAATTGAAGACTTTGTGAGATGTCAGATGCCAGCATCTTAGTAAACTTTACTTATTAAGATGTGCCATTGAACCTAGCTGATTCATTTGTGCAAGGTTGTTTTCTGGTGTCATTTTCTTCCCACTTCTGGCAGACAGCTGAGGCAATTGTGAAGTTTGGAAATGGATTCCGGAGTCTTCTAGAGTACGGAGTATTGCTGACTATAATGGTGGTGGTTGGATCTCCTGGATTTATGAGTGGCTATGGAGGTCTTGAGGCGAGGGCAGCATGGATGGTTTGAGTGGGAAGAGGAGGCAGATACCATTCTGCTAGGAGTTTATTCTGCTTTACAAAGACACATGGTAAATCTTGAATTTTTTAAGAGTTCTGTTCTCACAAAAGAAATTTTGTGAAAATGAGAAAAAGATGCCCACTCAGGGTGGACACCACACCAAGAGAGCAGATCTTGGAAAGAGAAGTACAGGCTGGATTTCAGCCCTGAATTTTTCAGCCAAGTCCCCTCGTGCAGGCAGCAACTGGTGCAACCTTATATGATAGCCCTGGTGTACGATTATATTCTGTCTTATGTAGAATTATTAAGGGCAGTTACCAAATGAGTGGTGCAAGAGATAAACAGGTGTTTCTGGACTGTGGTCATAAGATTTCCTGGAGAAGGTGAAGTTGGAATTAAACCTTAAAAATAGGTAGAATTTGGATAGGCAGAGAATGTATAGAGGATATTCATGATCTAGGAATGTTTGCTTGAATACAATTCAACGAGGCCTTGTCTTTCTTGCTTATTCTTCCACCTTTGGTACCTGGTAATGTGCAAGCAGGGAAGGAAAGAAGGGAGGATGGAATGAAGGGAGGGAAGAAGGAAGGAAAGATTTAACTGTATGTCCTCATTCTATTTTTTTCATTAACTTCTTCCATGCTACCACATTGTATTAGGATAGGATAGACTGCTAAGATAACAATCCCAGAGTGTTTCTGGCTTTACACAATGGTGGGAATAAAGTTGGAAATCAAAGGTAGGTTCTGTTGGGAAGGTACAAAGATGAGAGGATCAGAGATTTTTTGACTTGAAGAACATTGGAGACACCGTTGAGAGTTTAACCTCCCATCTTATAAAGTAGGCAGATGAGACTCAAATAACTTTTGCTCTTGGATACAGAGTTCTTTAGTGACCAAGCAGGAACATATTCCATGTCACTTGACCCTTATTCCAGTACTCGGTGCCCTAAAAAGTAGAGAATTAAGCTTTAAAATATCAAGCTTTATAATGAGAGGATGTATAGTTTCCAACTCTTTTGAGGTTTTAACACTTATCATTTGTTACTTCCTAATCTTCCCATATGTGAATGTAACACTTTGGAACTAGTTTTTTCTTTAATTAATCCAAAATGAAAGCCCTTATGACACTTTAGAAAAGTGTATTACCACAGCTTTATAACGATTTAAAACTGGGCATTGGCATGTCCATAAAAGTGAAAGTGTTAGTAATAAGGAATGGAAATGAACACACCACTGTTTTCCACTTACCCACTCCCTTTCATTGCCATTCATTATTTCATCTGACCTGTAAAGGGCCTTTTTACGACCGTGGGCAAATCCTTCAGCCCTGTGCATCCCATCGTCCTCACTCCCTATTGCATATGTGACAGGTTAAATTTTTCCATGTAGCAACTGATTTCCAACATCCTCACTATTCTGGTAATCGCCTCTCCCCAGTACAGGCAGCGAGGCTGGTTTGTGCTTATCCCCTCAGGGCATGTTTCTGACAGCAGAATGCAGGGAAAACATGAAAAATACTTTATTTCTGGCTTCAAATGTCTAGAAACTTGGGAAATTGAAAGGAATTGGGCACAGAGAAACAATGTGGAAGAAAGTTGGAGCCAGGCTTTCCAGGATCCCTTCTTCCTTCCCCTTCAGATTAGAAAAATGATTCCCTGGCTCTGCAAGTAAGATTCTGCTATATGCTGGTGGCATGGGGCCTTAAAAATTACTAAAAATAGAGCTGGAGAAAAATTAAAAAGTGTATATTCCTCCCACCCATCAATTTGTAGACTGAGATTTGGGCCAGCCGCATGTGTGGACACATCCAACTTTCCTGAGAATCTTTGTCAGCATATTTCTCCACTATGGACTGATTAAAAACTTTAGAGTTGAGCCAATCCATTCCTAGGCAACAGCTTTGTCCCTGCATGAGAAGCTGGTAGGAAGGGATTAGGGCCACTCTTGGAAGTCATTGCTGATTTCAGAAATATCAATGGAACTAATGAGTCCAAGTTAGAATGAGGATTATAGAATGCTTTAAATTGTCCCAGTTCAGTGCAAGACAGTGAGAGGAGGAGAGGAAAAAGAAGGCAAGTCCTATTCTACTAGAGGTTGCTGACCAAATTCTCTGAGTCTCAGGAGACGAGCTGAGGTAGCAGTGCTTCACTCCTCCTGCAACGGCTCCCTAATACTCTACTCCTGAAGACTTCCATTGACTGCTATAATTCTACCGCAGGTGCTGCAAATACCGAAAGTCACAGTGGATGTTATGCTGGGTCAATTGATGGCTAGGAATGGGGAGTGAGCAGGAAATGTTATGACTATAACATTTCCTGACTATCTTGTTGGCTTTTGGAAGACGCACGTCCAAAGGTAAGACAAAGAAAGAAGGCAACAAATATATAAATGCCTGTATGTTCACATACAATTAAAGTATAATGTGCAAAGTCCTTAAGACAGGCTTTTAAACCCTACTTGTAAATACACACTAAAAACTGGAACAGAACGGGTAGAAAAAACAGGCAGGGAAGCAGTGAAGACTCCGCCTTTCTTTTGAGACCCCATCACTCTTTCACAGCTGGCCATATTCTGCTTTAAACTGCTAGCTTTGTTTTTCAAATGCAGGCCTAGTAAGTCCCTTTAGGGCAAGGATGCTCAGCATAGGCACTGGGTAGGTAATCAGTAACTGTCTGTCATTTATTAAGTAGTCCCTCCTGTCACTCCAGTAAAACCTTAAGTGCAGCCAGGGATCCTTCCTTCAGATGTTTGACATCATGGGATATTTAGTAAGAAAGCTTAATCCCTATCTGTAATGCTCTTCTAAAAATTTAGGACAGGGTGGGTCTTCAACATCCTACAGTCCCCTTTGATCACTTTCAGCAGAGGCCTGACTGGTTCTATGAATCAGCCTTGGCTTAGTGGCCAGTTAGTGCAATACTGTATGAACAGTAACCCAGTAAATCAGACTCAACTCTTACCCAGAATGTACTTCCCAGTATCATACAAAAGAGATACGTTTGTTAAAATGTTCTCAATGATTCTGTATCCAGTTGGTGTGAGCAAAGACCCCCAAATGCTATTAAACTCCTTAGTGATGTGAACCAGATGGAAAATAAAACAAAAGAATTCACAACTCATGTTAGACTGAATTGAATGTCTTTAATTTCACACAATGAATAACATATGAATAGGATTAACTTTTTTTTTTTTTTTTAATAGTTAAGTGCTCTATACTGTGCTAACCTGATCTGGTAGCGAAAAAGACTGAGCTTTCTTTTAGAAAAAAATGTTTAAAACCCAACATCTAAGACCATGGAGGAGCATGACAGTAAGCATGCTAGATGTATCTACGCCTCAAATAACAGCAAGTCCATGTTCATTTTAAATGTACAAAAATGCTTTATGAATAAAAACTGTTACAAAAAGAACATTTCAAACAATGTACAATTTTCTTGCCTCTATATTCAATAAAATACAAATACATTTTTTGTTCTAAAATATGTTTACATACAATCAAAGTAGAACATGCAAATTACACTTTAAAAAAGGCTTTTAAAAACCACTTATGAATACAAACTAAAAATTAGCCAGCACGACTTGTAAGACAATCTTGTGCCCCATTTTTTTCTTTTGAAATATATATGTACATATTTAACACATCATGTGCATTTATTATTAAGAAATAGATTTTTTTTTTTTTTTTTTAAAAAAAGGAAGAAAAAGAAAGACACCAATCTAGGGTGGAACTGCCCTTCCACGTTGACCAGTTGGCAGCTCCTTTCAATTTCCCCCCTTTAGTGTTTATCAGACCTGGGCAAGTGGGCAATAGATATCCAGGAAGTTTCTTCCTTGGTTGATATGTGCTTCTAAGACTGTTCCCCAAATGACTGAGTCCAACAGGGAAGGAAGACTCATCAGTGGGGTGAACTCTCCAAGAAACAAGAGGCAGAGAGGACCTTGTATTGTGGAAAGAAACTTTAAGAAACACCAAGAAAATGCTACGGTATATTACAGTTCGAGTTTCTAGGCACTGTGATGACATTATCTGTAAGCTCTGGCATTTGGACCACTGTGATACTATAGGGTAGAGTTGAGAATAACGTCTATATTTATCTACTTTTACATAACAAGAAGGACTGAAAATCCTGCAACGTAACACTTAAATGGCTTTTGAGGCATTTCAGCTTCTGCCACCCCTCTCTCTCCATGCTGCAGTTGGTATTTAAAGGCTTTGGAAATATGTGTATAGACTTTAGACAGTTCCCAGGTAAATCTTTCTAGTGATAGGAAAAAAATATTCTCCAAAAGCTCATTATCTGAATATTGTTGGGTAATAAGCTACAAGAGGGATTTTCTACTTAAGTCTTAAAACCAAATCCTTTATGATCTGCATGTAGTACATCACCTTATACTATAATTCTGTCACCACTTGCTTATCATATTTATAGACCCAGCAATGTGCAGAACACAAATTCTGACTGCCATTGAACATGGCCTCCTACTCCGGACAGCAGCCAAATTAACATGCTAATCTTCTGCCAGCCCTTAGTCACCTTCTCTGGGTTGTTAGTGGCTGCTGATTCCTGGTCCTGCCAAGTCACAAACCAGCCCCTGACATGCTTTCCTTTCCTTTGACCTTTCTTCCTTGGGTTTTCGCCAGAGCTGGGCTATTTGAAGAAGTAAAACTTCTGTTCCTCTCATTTGAGATGAGGGGTGGAAGAGTAAGTAGCTCTTCCAGACACTTAGCCAAGTGGATTAAAGATCCATCATCACCTTCAAGGAGGCTTTTGTATCTAGATTTCATCCTTTTCTCATCACCAACCAGACTCCTTACAAGTGGGTCCGCATCTGCTTACTGAAGTCAGGTCATCCAGAAAACAAAAACTAAAACCAAAACCAAAACAAACAAACAAACAAACAAAAAAACCAGAGAAATAAAAATCAAGGGGTTTCTTTTATAATGAAATATTTTGTGAAGCTGTATATGGAGTACCATGTATCCCAAATGACCTCTTCTCAAAAAAAAAAAAAAAAAAAAAGCAGCCCCACCCAGAAGACAGTGTTGGGGGGCCCAGAGACCTCCACCATCAGGGTCAGGAGAGTTGGGTTTTCTTCCCAGCTCTGCAACCAACTGCCAACTGTCTGTAAGCTGCATTGGCCCACGGCTGAGCTGAGTTTGGACAGGTGGGGAGAGGCTAAAGGAATTGGGGGTAGTTAGAGAATAAGGAAATGGTTGTACTGATGAGTTAGGTAAATGAAAAGCAGAATAACATAATGTGATACTGAGAGAGGAACTGGGTGGTGGAGAGAGGAAGCTGTGTAGGTGACCTAACTTGCTTCCGCCTCCAAGCGGCTGTTTCGCATGCCTCAGCTTTGGTCCTCTGCAGTATTCCAGTCTATTCCTAGGGTCATACAAGTAGGGGATTCGAATTTAACTCACATGACCACTATAGACCAGAATTCACGTGTAAGTTGCAACTCTGCTGTTAAATCTCCTGAAATATCTTTCAGGGCTTTGGAAATTCTAATGTACCCCAAAGCTTTTTTGGAATTTCTCACCTACTAGAGGTTAATGTCAATTAAACTTTGGGTCCTTATTAAAGAAGTTTGCAAAGTGCCAGCTCATCTTCCTCTGCAAGAAGGTTGAGTCTGCTTATAGACGTGGCTGGAGAGACAGTACAACACAGGAAGGAGGAAGGGCAAACGAAAGAAAGAAGGAAATGATTTCAAAACCCAGGAAGAGAAACCTCTTTATGGCTGAATTGGAATGAAAATGGTTGCTGTTTCTTAGCAATGGTGGGGTGAGAGGGGCTAATTTAAACCTTCCTCTCAGGTGACTTTGGAACCACTCAGACAGGGCTTGGGAATGACGAATTAAAAATGGCTGCTTTGATTTTGCTGTTTAACTTGTGTGAAATGCCAAAGGTCAACCAAGGTCACAAACTGAGTATCTAGAATATAAGCTTTAAAGTAGAGGGGAATGCCGTCCTTTAAACTTACATATTGCTAGTATTAAATGCGACTGACCTAGCGAGCAGCAAATGATGTGAAGTCCATGGTGACAGAGCACAATAGTATGACTATGTGGGTAATTTCAACCAACTCTTGGTGCCATAACGGAGCAGTAATGTTTGCAAGCACATTAACTTGGAATTTAAAAATTTACTCACATAGATACCCCATCACTTATTCTCTTATGTTGCCAACAAAAATCCCTCTCTCTCTCTCTAAGGAAATAATATTGTGTTCTGAAATGATAATACAATTTCCAGCTGGTCCCAACTTCCCGTAAAGAAACTTAATTTGGAGGTAAACCAGATATTCTAATTCCCATTAGAAAATTTAATTCTCTCTCTCAGTGTCTCTTTCTATAATCTACCATGCCAGGTGTTTGATGTCTTGGGGAAGGTAAGGGGGAGTGAGGGAGGAAATTGAAAATACTTATTTGAAATTTCCACAATCTGACTTTTAGAAAACATCTACGGAAATGGAATTCTTCGTATTCATTCTGAGCCTGCTTAACATATTTTATTCGGGCTGTGGAAATGGATAATAGAGATGGAATATCTGTCCACGCTAAACCAATGGTTAGAGTACAACTTGGATGAGAAATGTACAGCTGAAATTGACCATTTAAAAGACGATTTGTCACACACAGTTTGCATCCATGCAGACTGATAGATTTATAATTACATTATGTACAATAATGTTTTAGTTTATTTAAGGCAACCACAATTTGGATACTTTGTCCAAGGTGGCTTGATATAATTGAAGTGGTGATACCCTTTGAGCATTTTATTTATTTATTTTTCCAGATAAGAACACTTACTCCCATTTGCTTTTAAGAAATAATTATCCAGGGATAATGGACTTCTTCTATTGTCTTTTTGTTTCCTTTTTTTTTTGAACAACCTATGACAATTATTCGTATGAAAAAGATCAGGTACCAGGGCATTGCTAGACACTTGTCTTTCTGGTGGGTCTGGGGTGTCAGTTTTTGGTGGCTTGTCAAGTTATTCTATTTGCTGTGGGGTATTAAAACCATTTTATTCTGCCTCTGCTCTGCTGACATGTTTTAAGTATAAAAATAGCCTGGTTGACATCTGGGTCAACATATCCTTGGCTGCTCTGCGTAACTTATTAAAAAGGTTTTATCAATACTGAGTATGTTTCACAATGATTGGGATTCAAAGCCAGGTTCTTGGAACAGCATGCCAAGGTTGAACTTTACAGCACAGGTTAAGAATTGTATTATTTAAATGTGTACCAAGATTAAAAAAAAAAAAAAAAAAAGCAGCAAGTACGTCAATGAAAAGATATATGGAAGTACAACGGGCAAAGGAAAAGTAGGAATAGACAACGCTAAAAATCAGTGTATGTGCGACAGAAGAGGCACACAGAACATGAATGCGGGTCTAAGGTCGCCTATCACTAGAACTCCACCTTCTGATCACACAATTCCATCTGAGAAACTGTACGGTTAAGGGAAAGATTCAGGTCACCTGAAGATGACGTTGGTACCCCAAAGCTTAGCAGAGCTTGAAAATCAAAAGAAATAAAAACCAATTAAATGGAACGGGTTACAGCAATGCCAGTTGAGCAATTTGCAGCTTTTCTCCCCTTGGAATGTTTCCTAATTGAGGGTGTTTCCCTTTCGATTTTCCTGGCCAGCAAATGAAATCGGAGTCGAGGGCGCACTTTGGCAGCGGGAGGTCAGGAGAGCGCCACCATCCTGCTCCTCCTGGGGGCCTTCCGCTCGCCTGCGGACGATCCAGCCGTACTGAAGCGCCGCGTGGTGGGAGCTGCGGTGAAGCTGACAAGCTTCTTCTGAAGGTGTCTCCCTGCTTTGCTTTCCTTAGAGCTCCTGATGGCTCAGCCCGTCGTCTGGCCGGATTCTGCCTGCCCGGCTTCTGGAGAGAAGGGCGTGGGTGTCCCTGCAGCCGGGGATTCCGCCCCCGCCCACTGCGCTTTCCACGTATCAGTTCCCTAGGCCCCAGGTGCAGACGCCCAGACCCGCCCTAGGGAAGGACCTCGCTCTCACTCCCTCGGGACTTCCTCTGCCTTTTGGCTTTCACCTCCTCTTCCTGGGGAAGGGGCTGCTGCGGGGGCGGCTGCTGCGGGGGCTGAGCGGGGGCCTGCGGTTTGTGTTTCCTCTTTCCGCCTCGGGGGGTCTTGGGTAGAGGGGGTGGTGGGGGTAGGGGCGGTGGCGGCGGTGGCGGTAGGGGCGGTGGGGGTGGCGGGGGCAGGGGCGGCGCCTCCCGGGCCATGTGGATGACCGCTTCGATGGTGGCCATGATGGTGTCTTGGCTGGCGGCGGGCTCCAGCACCAGCGGGCTCAGGCTGGGCTTCTGGCCCCTTTTGCTGGGCAGGTCGATGCATTTTTCCAGCACCGGCATTTGGTCTCTGGAGTCCTCATCGAACTGGGTGGGTTGCTTCCTGGGACGCCCGCGCCTCTTCTTCACGAAGTTGTTGCCTGTTTTTGATTGTCTCTGCAGCCGCTTGGCCTTCAGGATCTTGTTCACGTGGTCCAAGTTCTTCTTGGTGGATAGGATCTTGGTGTAGTTGCACATCTTCCGCACTTCGCACTGGATGGCTTCGATCTCCCGCCGCTTGAACCTCTTCTTCAGGGAGGAGCCAACTGCAGGAGGGGAAGAGAGAAGAAATTGAGCACAGGATGCAAGGTTGCCTTCAACCCAGCCTCTTCACTGACAGCTAGCATTCTACTTGGCTATAAAGATTATGGAGAATTAATGCTATGGGTATTAAAATAAAAATAAACATTTCTCAAATATTCATTGTGCATGCAAAGTACTTCTATTTACATTATTTCAGTCCTCCCAACAATTATGTGAAATATTGTTGTTCCCTTTTTAAAGATGTGGAAACTGAGGCTCACACTGTTGAGGTAAACTGGCCTAGAGCCGTGGGACTCAATGGCAGAATCACAATATAAATCTTCCCATTGTTTATCTTATTATACAGGTAATTTTTTATTCACCCTTTTGACATTT
Organism: Macaca nemestrina; assembly: GCF_043159975.1. Lineage (NCBI taxonomy): Eukaryota > Metazoa > Chordata > Mammalia > Primates > Cercopithecidae > Macaca > Macaca nemestrina. The sequence continues at coordinate 46,870,854 of NC_092143.1, forward strand.
GATCTGATTCAATTTAGCACAGGATTAGACTTTCTCTTTTTGTAGGTGTTGGATGAATGAAAAGGCACATGGGCCTCCATATCAAGCAACTGGGATCATGCAGATATACTATCGATCTCATAGAAGAGATGCCTTGGCTTGATCAAGAATAAGAAAATGTAAGTGAACCATTTTATTCCTAACCCTTCTCCACTGACACAGGGAGGCCTATTTCCTGGAGCACTCTCGTTATCATGGCATCATCTCTCTGTGCTTTTCCCCCAGCGTTCTGGACTACTCAGCTTGCCTGATGGCATTCAGTTAACCAGGTCCTTCATAACCAGTTCATCCTCTGGGAACCTCAAGGGAAGTATCAGCCAGGTGTTTCTGAATCATTTACACTACCCCTACCAGGCTGGCGTTTGCAAAGAGCTCTTTTCATGTCCTGTTGGCCAGCTGCAGCTGCACCTCTATTTTATGAGCCGAACTTCTTGTCTCAGGAAGTCCTGCACTGCTGCCACTAAATGGCCTTCAGAACTGCTTAGTTTTGAAGTTCAGACAGCATAAAGTGTGAATGGCTTCAAAACATAGCCAGCCATTCCTCCTGCAGATCGTTCTTTCTCCTTGTGTTGTTCATGAGCAAGCGCATGTGTGATACCTGTCTGCGCGCACACACACACACACACAAACGGGCACGTACACTCACACAGACTCCATGGCTCCACCTTCAAGGTGGCCACTCCCCCTGGCTGTTTATAAACATAATAAGTGTGTCTTCACCGAGTTCTTTGCTGCTATGATTTACGCTGCATGTTCAGCCCGAAAGGAGCCCACGTGGAAGACCTACGCATAGAGGGGAGTGTGGTGCATTTTATCATTTTGGTTTGTTGTTTCCTCCCATAATTTTTTTTGTACCTACTAATAGAGAAGCAGAATAAATATCTTAAGAGAGAGGAGGAAAAAAGATGCTTAAAACATGGATACCATTCTCACTTATTCTTGGGTACTCCCACTTGATTCTTTCCTCTGCTTTGTCCCATTTCTCTCTCATGCTGTGCCCAGCACAGATTGCCAGGAGGGTTTTATTTGAAGTTATTTACACCCCCAGCTTCATGGAGTGGGGAGAGCTGAGTCCCACAGGCCAGGTCAAAATGTTACTGCTTTTGGCCAAAGGTCAGTAAGACTGACCGAGCAATGAATAACTACTGAATGATCTTTAAAATAAGTTATAAAGATCAAAATAGAACAAAGCCAGAGTGAGCTTCCGACTATAAAAATAAAATTTTTGTAGTTAGTTTTGTAAAAGAAAAAGGTTGCCTGGTTGTAAGTTATCAGAGGCAAGAACCAATGCTTGTCTGTCTTTATGGCCCTCAAAGGGCCTAGCAGGGTGCCTGGTATGTAAAAGAGATTTAAGAATTGTTTCTGGACTGACAAATCAATCTAATCAGGCCTTGTAGTCATATTCCCTAGAAGAGTTCTAGTTTGAATTTTTAAAGTGACCATTGCAAATATAGTTATACTAAAACTTAGCCCACCTCCATGTCAGTGACAGATAATTTACTTTGTCCACATAGTCCATGAGTCAATGGCAACTAGTCAGTAGTAATACTCCACAAACTTGACACTATTCCAAGCAAAGGTTTCATTTACAGTTTGCCCTCTCTTTAGTTTATATCAGCCATAGAGGAAGCAAATGCTATGTGATATGTTATATAATATAGCATGAAAGTATAAGGAAATCGCCTTGCTGACATGTAATATAGCATAGAAGTATAAAGTAAATCAATTAATTGGCAATACTGTATTTGACTGAGTTAAGCTTGACGGAAATACTCCATGAGCTGCAGGTCATTTGGGGAAAATACAACCAATGGATTGTCGCTCTATGTGTTGTCTTTTTAATGTGAAATGCCAAAATAAATAAGTAAATAAACAAACCCCCAAAACAAAATCTCCAAACCAAAATAAAGAAATAAACAGAAACATAGCAGATAGCAGCTAATTCCATATTCAAAAACATGTGCTGAATAACTTATTAAGTCTTTGCATTAAAAAAGGATTATGAAATAAAAATTAATTCTGATAGTGTAAATCTACCAAACAATCCTAAAAAATGTCAAAACAACTCTTTTGTGCCCACCATTCACATTTAGCAAATGTTAACTTTTTGTCACATTTTTTTTTTTTTAGTAAGAAAGAAAACATTACAGATTGAGCTAAGTCATGGCTCCCTTCTCCATTCCTTTCCCTTTCTTTTTTATGCTTGTTTTAATCCTTTTGTTGCATATAGATGAGCTCATATTGGTAAAAATTAAAAATCTGAATCTACCTAGTGTTGGTAATGATGTAAGAAACTGGGAACACTCACATACTGTTGGCGAGAGTATAAACTGCTATAATCATTTTGGAGAGTGATTGGGCAATAACTGTTAGAGTTGAAGATGTACACATTCAATGTCCCAGCAATTTCATGTCAAGCTTGCCTCCTTTACTTATATATAACAGGAGGCAAAAGTTATATAAGGATGTTCCTGGAAGCTCAGTGTATGATACAGAAAACTGAAAACAATCTAATTAATCAACTGTGATACATAAAACAATGCAATATTATACATCGATTAAAATGAATAAACTACACATAAATATATCAACATGGTTAAATCTTATTTAAAGAGTTGAGTAGAAAAGGAAATCACAAAAACATGTTTAAGTATACTACTTACATAACTTTAAAAACACACATACTTCTTGAACTTTTATTTTATCTTCAGAGTCCAGTTGTGGAGGTTTAAAGTGACTGCTGTGTAGGAGATCAGCTGTGAGTCAAATACTTGGTGGATGACTCACCTACTACTCAACATCTACTTCTCCCCAAGGCAACCTCACAGAGTTTTATTAAGCCTCTAGAGTAGGGTTGTCCAACAGTTTTCTGAGATGGTGAAAATGTTCTCTATGTGTGTGCTGCTCCATAGGTAGCCACTAGCCACTTGTGGCTACTGAGCACTTGAAATGTGGCTGGTGTGACTGAGACACTGAATTTTTAATATCACCTAATTTTCATGTAAATAGCTACAGTGTGGCTAGTGGCTACCCTATGGGGCAGCACAGCTCTAGAACTACCTACCTTGAAATACAGAGGACAGAAGACACACAGGGATTCATTCAGTAAATTGCGGACTGTGGGAGACTCTAGGCAAACAACCTGGTGTCTTCAACAAATAAATTGCCGGGCAGGGGGAAGATGAAACTGTGCATCAAAAGAGACTAAAGAGATAAAGTGACCTTATTTGGATGACAGTTGGAACAAACTGTTAAGAGAGATCATGAAATAAATGGAAATGTGAACTATGGGCATTTCATGATTTTATGTAATTACTGTTAATTTTCATAGGTGTGATATTTGCATTGTGATTATGCTTTTTGAGTTCCTATCTTTTAGAAATGCCTATGAAAATATTGATAGATGAAATCACATACTATCATCTGGGATTGACTTTAAAATACTAAGGAAGGGAGGAGGTAAGTGGAAGTATTGATGAAACAAGATTGACTGTAAGTTGATATTGTTGAAGCTGAAGTTGATATTGATGGGTACATGAGGTTTGTTAATGCTATTCTGCTTACTTTGATGTATGTCTGACATTTTCCATAACACAATGTTAAAAAACTATAAATAAGTGGCAATAAAGCATCTTAAAATCTTAGGGCTGGACAGTGCTCTAATTTTCATTCTCTTGGGGCTTTATTTTACCTAAATACTTTTTGAAGAATAAGAGATGTCCTCAATGAAGGTCATGCATCCACCATCTCCCTAGAAGGCTTAGCTTGTAGCTGCCCTCCTGTTTTAATGGCATAGAAACATGAATGAGTTCTCTGTGTTTTATGCTTTCACCACCTGCATAAATAAATATATGTCATGAGCCAATCTCCATTGATGGCATCAGGTATTATGACAGTATCCCTCTGTCTTTTGCACATTATAATCTTTGGGGTTTTTCATATCTACTGAACATCTGAATTTCATTCATTTTTCCTTTATGTTTGTTATCCAAACTTTCAGTTCAGATTTGTTATCCCTCTGTGTGAACAATAGCAGAGTATGGTATAGTAGAAATGACTGTGTGTAGAAGAAGCTGGAAAACAAGGTGAACTGAGATAAGTCCCTTAACTCCTCCATCTCTGTTTCTTCATCTGTTACACTGGATGGTGGAACCAGATGCTCTTGGAAGTTCCCTTCTATATTTAGTTTGCCATAATTCTTTTCTATACTCATTAGCAGTTGCATCCCCAAATGTGGGGCGGCTTTCTAAAACATTTATTCATTGAATAATTCTAAAATATTAGTGTGTGGGGAGAACTTCGGACTTGGCAGCGTTTGATATTCACAGATCTTTCTCCTTATTGCTTATGATTTCACTGTCCCTCTAAATGTTTACAGATTTTTCTCTCTTCAAATCGTTTCATTATTGGACAGTCATTTCTGGGCTCTTGCTGCAAGATTGATTCCATATTTGCTCTCCTTCCTATAATTGTCCTATATCTTGCCTGCTCTTTGTTAGTTTTAAAGAATAATTATTGAGTGGCCCAGGCAAAATGCAAATTCATTTCTTCATAACTCAGCAATACAAATTTTCTTTCAGACCCTATCTATATTTGAAATTGCCATGCAAATGGTTGAGCTGGTTTTGGTCCAGATCTAGACATTCTATCTTTTCATTCCCATTATCAGAAGATTGGCTCATCAGCATTCTGTTGATTTTGTCAAGTCGGTTATGGTAACTAGAGAATGGACTTAGCACTGCTTTTTGGATGCAGAATTTGTACGTATAGTAGGCCCCCTGAGACAAAGGCTAACAAGGCTTAGTTATATAGAAGATTCCCAAGAAATAGATACCCATGTTTGTAGACTGTACTTTGCCCATGTACAAGACACACCCTATTTTACAAGAAAGCTTTGGGTGGATTGTGGAGGGAGGCAAATTTACCTCTAGACTCCTTAGAGTTTTTCTTGCTGTTTGAATGTTCCTAAGGGGAGGTGGAAAGATGTTGAGGAAGGCTGAACTGCCTGGACTTGGGGTGCATTTCAGGGCAGATAGAGCTGGAATATCCTGTGCTTTAATCAAGGCGGAGAGTTGCAGTGTGAATTTCTTTGTGTGCTGATACATGTCAGAAGATTCTCTGAAGGCAAAGGCCACACCTTTTTTTCTCTACTTTCAGAGTTCCCAGCACAGGCCCATCGATACAGCAGTACCTGATCTGGTGCATACTATGTGGTCAGCAAATACAAGCTCAATGGCATTCAATTGTCTCATGTTCTCCAATATAAATTCTGCATTTTATTTATTTATTTTACTTTGTACTTGTGCTTGCCTTGGTAATGGTCTCTTATATTCCTAATGCTGCTTTTTATTTTTAATGGGGAGAATGAGGTAACCTGCCTTGGCATGCAAACTTTCTTCTTCCATCCTTAGAATTTAAATTAACCTTCTATAGTACTGGCCTTAAAAGCTCTTTTGAAAAAGATGGCAAGTTGCCTCTGCTGGTGAGGCCTCTGCAAGGTAGGGGGCATCCGAGTTGCTGCTTGTTATCAACACAAGTGCTAGAGGACTGCTAAGTTTAAAGCAGCAATTTAGAATTAAGAGTTAGCAGATGTGGGGGATTTGTCATAATATGATGGTGTTTTCATTCTGTTCTTAATATCATCTTAACATACTTTGGGGTTTCTTTGAAAACATGAGTAGCTTGTTTGAAGTATAGTAACTGCTTGACTATTCAACAACTTATTCTTAGGGGTTTATTGTGAAAGAACTTTTTATCTCAGTTGCAATGGCTTGAAGGACTCTGGTCTGTGTTCTATTCCTATTTCACATTTTTTCTTGGGACAAGGTAGGAGGAGAGGTGGGCAGACTGGCTGATGGACAGGTGAAGCAGTGGGGTATGTAGGTGTGAGCATGTTTATGTGTGTGAGCTCTGAAGTGGGCTAGGCCACCAAATAGTTAGTGTCCCAGAGCAGCTCCCTAATCTTCTCAGGAATGGTGTTGGATTTAGAAATCGGCCTAGTGCTCTCCTGCCCCTGCCACCTTGCCCACACTGTTCACCTCCTCTCTGCCTCTCTAAATTAAACCAGCAGCTTCCCAAGTGCACATTCCCTCCAGAGGAAGCCAGACAATTTACTGGGCTGCAGAAAGAACACATTCATAATTTGTATTTACATTATTTATATTTTACCTAAATAATCCTCATGCTTAATAAACGGAACTGCAGCCATGCCCTGACTTGCGCTGCCCATCAGATGACAGGTCACCTGTCACACTTGGGCATGAGATTCCTGGGAGAAGAGGAGGCCATGTGCATTCAAGAGGTTGACAGGGGATCTCACTGGTTAGTTGCTTTCAGGGTGCTGTCAGCGTCCTATATTTTAAATTTGTAGCAGGCCAGCTCACGTGGTAATTTTAGAAAAGCAAGACTTTTCAACAGAAAAAAATTTCAAAATACTTTGTAATGAGATGAAGAAGACCCATACAATATTTTATATACCACACAGAGTTCTGTTGGTTATTTCACACCAAACTGTATACACGAGTGGCCACTTTCAAAGATGAATTTGGCCGTTTTCTTGTACAAAAAGACAAGGGTTCCAAATTTTCTTAACTCTTCTAGGCTGTCAGTAATGTTGCCCTGCAGATGATAAACAACAAAACACTTAATGTCCCTTTACAGTAAACTGGGTCAGAAAGTAACCGCGTTTGGAAAGAAACTCATGCTATAGAAAGAGCAGTTTTGGAAATTTATTGCAAATGTTTCCACCATTTGGCAATTTTGTTGCTGAAAACAATATAGCCTATAAATCCCTTTAATCTGCAAATCTGAATACCTTGTAAACAGAACTGACTTTCAAATGAAGAGTTGGACTAAAAAATATGGACCATCTAATTGTTAATAAAGAGGATGGTTTGCCAAGTTTCAACAAAAATCTTGTTTAACTGATAGATGAGATTGGAAAAAAATAGTACTGATTTAAGCACAGTCAACAATCTACTTTATTCTTTTGAATCTATGTGTATGTGAAATATTCTTTATCCTACAACATCTGCTAACAACAAGTATTGAAACAAACTGAATTCAGAACGAGAACTTTAAATTACTTATCACAAGTGCTTAAAAAAAAACCCAAGATTTTTGAAAACAAGTATACAAACTCAATTGCTTGGCCCTCCTTAAAACACTACTAAAAACACTTAAATCAGTATAACATTTTGATAGCAACAAAAATATTTTTGTTTTGTTAATAATAGGTAAAATGAAATTTAAAATTATTTTAAGAATATATTTCAAGTTGATATCATCCTGTTAAAGTTTGTATTTAAGAAAAAGAGGGCACGTATTTTTAGTATGTATTTAAATGGTGTGACTATTCAAAATTATGTTACTAATATCACTGCATGATCAATAATCTGGAGCCCACTGCTTTAAAGTTATCCTTTCTGTTTTAAAAAACTCCTCAAGAGTTTATTCACTCACTTGGTATTTAATCCTCAAAGATCTTAACTAAAGCTTCTTGAAGACAGCATGTGTTGTCCTTTTTCATACCTTTCAAAACAAAGAACACAGTTCCTGTGTCATAGTAGATGTTTGATTAGTATTTCCTGCTAGACTGTTTCAGACTGTAAACTCCCGGAGTCCAAATTCTGGAGATCATTTATCTTTATATTCCCCAGAACACCTTTAACTGAGTGGCATGCCATTCCATGGCAGTGAGGGGTGCCCTATCCATGGAGAGCTCCTCGAATGGGATTTAATGCTGACATCCTTTATTTGATTAGGCAATTCACAGGTCCTGGTCTGTAGGCTTTCAGGGTCCTTGACTTCTCTGACCACGAGGAAATAATGCCAGTTATTTCATGGGCCCATGGGTTAGACAAACCACCTGGGACTTTGGACAGATAATGACAGTGGCGACTCATTCCAGAGAGAATCCAAGCTGAGTAAAAACATTACTAGGTTGCTCAAGGGACTTCTAAGGAGGGCAAGCCGGATTTTGGCAGTCCTGAAAAAACTGGGCAAAAGAGAGACCTCAGAGATAAGAGAACCAGAAAAAGATGAGATTATAGCTCCCTGTAAGGTGCATCATGAATATTCATCACAAGGGGTTGTCCACCATGGATGAACAGAGGAGTCTTTTAAGTTTGGGGGATTTTCTGGAGGTGCTATTTATTTATAAGTTACTTGTAAATAGTCAGCCGGGAGTGGTGGCTCACGCCTGTAATCCCAGCACTTTGGGAGGCTGAGGTGGTGGATTATGAGGTCAGGAGTTTGAGACCAGTCTGGCCAACATGGTGAAAGCCTTTCTCTACTAAAAATACAAAAAGTAGCCGGGTGTGGTGGTGCACACCTGCAATCCCAGCTACTCGGGAGGCTGAGGCCGATAAATTGCTTGAACCCAGGAGGTGGAGGGTGCAGTGAGCCAAGATTGCGCCAATGCACTCTAGCCTGGGCAACAGAGTGAGACTCCATCTCAAAAAAAAACAAAAAAAAACAAAAAAAAAAACTAGGCTTTTGGTAAGGAGTGAATTGGGAATGGCAGCACTGGTAAACTGAGAAATACGAGGGCATTTAGCCCTCCTCTGTTTCATTCAACTTTGGCTTTTGTTTGTTGTAATGTGGATCAAGTCCCAACACACTGATGAGACAACATGGAAGGCTGGATAGAAATGTAGTTAACGCCAAAAAGTTTGAAGCTACATCTGTTGAGTCTCACAGCATGCCAGTTGGTCACACAGCGGGGGTGGTTGCACCCTCTCAAAGGGCTCTTTATATTTCTTTTTTCTTTCCTCTCAAATGTGGTATCACTTTATCCTTAACCATAAATACCATCTCTTATATAATACCCCAACTATTATGCATGCATGTTCTTACCTGATTGTGAGACATTTTCTTTGTCTCTTTAAACTTTGAAAAAAAAAATACAGGGAAGAACAAAGAAACATATAACAAACATGAACACGGGCTCAGATAAAATAAGTCCTGTTGACCATGCTAGAACTTCAAGAATTACATATAGCGGTAAGTATCTCTGTTTTGTTTTTTTCCTGGTCTTAATAGTAACTGCATTTGTTTACGTATTAGCTAGCATACTTGGCAATCTGATGGAAAACATATTGACCAGGACCAGGACATTAGAAGAATGAGGTTTGGATCTTAGCTCATCACCCCTCAGTTCTGTGTCTCCAGACAAATCTCTCCATTTCTTGAAACGACCGACCCTTGATTCTCAATAAATATAATTCTATAAAAGTCATATACCTCCAAGTTTTCTGTGCCCTAGGTAAGACATCCTCAAATCCTTCATCTGTGTTTCCTATCAGATGAATTCTAGATCAAAGCAAATTCTTCATTTTTATCACTCTCTGGAGATTATGTCATCTGCTAAAGTTGATCTGAAATTTTAGTGCCTAGAATTGAACTGATTTTCTAGATACGAAGGATTAGTACAGAAAAATGGGTTTGATTAATTTCTGTGATCAAGGCACCATGCTTATATTAATAGAAGCTACATTTTTAAAAAACTGCATTTTTTTTTTTTCCCGACAACATCCTACTGTTGGCTCATGTTAAATGGAGGCTCAATTAACTCCCTTAAACACTTTCATATAAACAGCTATCAACACTGGCCACTGCTATGTGGAATTGGGTGTTAAGCTTAAATGCAGGCCTTCTATTTAAATCTGCAAAGTTTAATTTTATTAACTTTGTGAATTAATATTCTAGTCTGTTGTGAAAATTTTGAAACTTAATTTTGTTTTCTCAAAGAGTTCTCACATTTTTAGGAATATTCAGAGGGCTCGAATACCCTAAAAGTTAATGTCTCTCCTTTTAACTACCTCTGGGCTGGATTCAAGTAACTAAAAGCCATGCTATCATTTTTTCTTTATTGAAGTTTCTAAAGAAAAAGATGTCAATTTACAAATTAACTATCTTTGTATTCTCCCTAAAAACAATAAGAAATTTACACCAATTGTTTTCGACTTTCTCATGTCTGTTTGGTTAGTGGAAGATGGATGAACCACAGAAACAATAACTTTGCATAGCCTACAGGTGTGTGTGCCCAACTCTATTATTTCTGTAAGTGTCAGAGAGGATATTACATCTGATGTTGAACAGGGAAAAAAGTCTTGCATTTTTCTTTTATCCAGAGGCAACTCTTCTGCCCTAGTGAGAAAAAAAAAAAAAAAAAGATACAAAACAAAGCAATACCAGGCATTGTTCCAGTGCGCACAAATTTCCACTGGAATTCAGTTTATAATTCAGTCTTAAAGCTTTTTATGAACACTTCATGTCTTTGTATATTCCACCCATTCTTTAAAAGTCCAATTAAGTTCTCTTCCTAAAAGCCATCCATGGACTCTCATTTCAGCATTCATCTGTTTGCTCCTCTCTATATTGCCTGTATCTCTCTGATGGCACTTCACTTAGTCCGTCCTCTATTATGATTATGGGATTAATCTGTATTAACACTCTTCTTAAATTGTAGTTTTCCTAAGGGACAAGGACCTTGTCTTAGCAATTTGTATTCATGCTTGGAATAAACATTGATTCAGGCCCAGTTTGTGCCAGGCACTATAAGGGGCATGGAATGTTGTGCCTTCCCCCTAGTGAGCAGCACAGAGTCTAGCTGACTTACTTGAATTGAAATCAATCTGTGTGACCTGACTTGAACAGCACTTACCATCTATTTCATAAAGTCTGTGTTTGAGGCATGAAAGGATGTTTTTGGAGATTCAAATCACTGTCAATTAAATTAGGTCCTCACATATTTCAGCTGTTCTCTGTTCAGAGCACCATTAACTGAAGTCTCTCAGTTAGAACCAAAAGTACTGTGAAATATAGACCAATATCTAAACTTCATTCCATAAGAGAAGTGGAGTTGCAATGACAAAAACATGGACTAAAGCAAGTTTGGAATTTATTTAGAGTCACTAAGAAGACCAGCTTGAACACTTAAGGACATTAAGGATGTTTAAGAACGTGAAGATTGACTGAAATGACGAGTCCCCTGGAAAAGGAACACATGTACATATTATACATTAGAGGGAGAGAGAGAGAAGCGGGGGAAGGAATGGTCTTTTTTGTTGTTTTTAAATAGACTTTTTTAGAACAGTTTTAGATTCATAGCCAAATTAAACTAAAGGTACAGAGACAGAGGTTTCCCATATATTCCCTTGTCCCAGCACATGTATAGCCTCTACCATGAATGGTCTTTTCATTGCCAAGCATGTGAATCAGAATCATAATGGTTTATTATGGGAGAAGGGTCATATGCTCTCTTGGCAAATATATATACATTCACATTCTGAGTGCTATACCAGGAGTTTTTTGAAAAAAAAATTGCTTTAACTTTTTTCTTTTTTTCAAGTATAAGCTTGAACAGACTCAAGACGGCAAACACTCCCTCCTCAATTTAAGATTTGACAATTTAAGAAGAAAAAGCTCATTCATCATCTTTCCCTTTTAGAGACCATAAATTATTGGCTCATACGCCATGTGGCTTGGATTCTAGGAAAAGTTAGTGTAAACAAATCCAAGTTACAATGCGTGGAGTAGGAGAGTGAGTCATAAACAAAACACAGACATATGCTCTCATATAAATAAGGGCCTGGATCATCAGCTTCCCAGAGTCTGCTTCCCATTAATTACACAACAAAATGAACTTTCCATATGTAAAGCCCAAATCACTTAACTCTGGCAACTTGTATAAGACAAAGACCAGGATTGTGACTATGTAGGCACTAACAAAACTAGATTTCAAAATAAAAAATGTCCTTTCAAAATATCTTCAAGAAGATCCCCTGGAGGAGAATTTTTGAGTAACAAAACTATCCCCAGGCACTCTGGGAAGATTGCTTGGAGGCTGATAAGGATCCCTGCTGAATTTATAGGTAATATTAGGCACATTCTCTTTTGTTCTGTGTCCTGTCATTTTTCTGATGCTGGCTAGCCCTGGATCCCGGCCACACAGAGTTTTCACACACATTGCTGGGACCATTGAAAAGTTTCAGTTCCTTTGCTCAGTTCCTTCTCGCTGTCTTTTGAAACTATCCATTGGTAGCACTAACTTATATTTCCTGATTGTCTCATGAAGACTATCTGGTCTCTTTTAGTTTAAAGAGGTATCAAGGAAAACATAACTCCTGGGGAAGAGTATTCTTCAATAGGTCAGACACTCCAAGAGAGGTGGAAGTGAGGTCTTTCCTTACGTCCCTTTCAAAAGCTGATTCCATAAAATAAACTAACAGAGTTAGTTCCAATGGACATTAAAACAACAGATCTTAAACTTTAGGTGTCCTGGATGGGGGAAAGAGGAGGAAAAGGACTTTTAGCTCTTTCCTAGTTGTGGGGGTGAGGAGGTAGCTTTCAACCATTCATACACTCGGGGACTATTTTTGTAACATCTATGCTTTGTGTCATACCTTACACCATAAAAGGCAAGTAGAATGCATTGCTCTTGCCCTCAAATGAAGGTGACGGGGAAGGAACTAACATTTCTGGAAAACCTACAGTGTATGTTGCAGTATTTCACATATTTCCTCATTTACCTGTGATAACAACCACTTGAGGACCTTGATTAGTATCCCTTAGTTTCTTTACAGTACAGAGATGAAAACCAAGTATTTTTTTCCTAAGGGCACACATCTCAGAAGTTGTGAATGCAATAATTCAAGCAATGGCTGTCTCATGTCAAAGCTAGTTTCATGCTATATTTCCTTAAGAAAGCAAAGAAGACAAGGAGCTAGAAAAAGACTGATAAAACCTGAGTTTCCTCATTAATTTTATACTCTTGTCTGTACTGGAGTGCCAAATTTCTCTGAATTTCACCATCTCGAAGGCCTTTTCCAACCCCCTAAATTCCATAATTAAATAACAGAAGATATTACTGCAGATGACACATCATTGCTGCTAGATTAACTGTTCCTGCACATTGTTTTGATCCTGCTCCAGTTCAATGCCTTCAATTGCTCCTTGTAGGGAGCCAGACATTCAAGATACTGAGAGAAGCTGGTCAGGGTTACGAAGAAAGGTGGGAGGCAGGGCATGGTAAACACAAGAGACTATGGCACATTTAATGGACAAAATTTATCCTATTCCAATCAATTGCTGCCAGTTAAAAAATCTGAGCCCAAAGATGATAGTTTCATAAAGTCAGAAAGCTTGATTATTATGTAAATCTTCTGATGTTCATAAACTGCTAATTAATTTTTTAAAATTTACAACCTTCTGTAGGCCAACCAAAACACAAGTGTAGACAGCAGCTGGGCCATGGCTGTCATTTTGCTATCATTGCGGGTCAGAATAGTGACCCTGTCTTATTCTAGACTTTTGGGTACTCCATCTTCTGATCTCAAATTTCCCTTCCAGACTCATCTGCCATTATTTCCATATGAGTGCTGTATTCCTATCTCCTAGCTTCTGTATGCTTACCTAATTCAGTTTATCTTTAGAAGTCCATCTTAACTCTTCTCTTCCCAAAAGAGAAATCTCCTAGTACCATTCAGTTGAAATCAACTGCTGAATAATAGTTCTGTTAGTATCTCAGATTGTTATTCGATCTATTCATTTAAAAATACTATTTGGTCATCTCATGTTTTGGAGGCAGGCCTTCCCATGTAGTGTTAAAGCTCCTCTGGGGCAGGGGCTAATCTTCTATTTGTATATATCATTCATAGAATTGAGTGCAGTGTGGCAGGCTCTTAAAAAAAAGGTTGACAATTTTTAACAAAGTCTTACAGATGTTTGAGTAAGATGAGATTGATATAGTCACTAATGCCTTCAAGAGTAGGGGGCTTGGACTGTGTCCTGAGATAAGAGTATTTGGAAGGGAGAGTGAGGATACATATCAGTTTCTAAAGGATAGTTAATGGATGTTATGATCTAAGTCATCACATGGCTAAATTGTGACTTCACATGATTAAATCCTGACATGAGATAACTTCAGTTCTGACATGAGAGGGTTTCATAAAACACTTACATGTTAAGTTTTGAATATGTGATTGGTGTTTTCATCTGATATTTCATTTCTTTCTTGCTACTGCCTAGAAGGCAGAAATTATTTTTCTCATTTCATTGATGAGAAAACTAGAACTCAGAAATCTCAGTGAGACTTTGTGACTTACCTAAGGGGATGGATTAAAAAGTATGGCAGTACTGTAATGAGGACTCTGCAATAACCCTGACCCTTGAATTTCAAATCCAGTTTCACTCTGCCTCAATGTGGTGGCCAGAAAGAGTCCAAGTTTCCTAGTTCCCAGTTAGGCAATATTTGTAACCCTTCTGGCCTCAATCTTCTCATCTGCAACATGAAGTGTTTGGCAAAGGTCCCTTCTAGTTTACTGTAATCCAGGTTTGTCTAGTCTGTTCTATTTGAAGCAGCAGGAGGAGAGTCCTTGGGAGGATATGTTGGGATGACTCCAGTGTCTCCCAGGGAGAGAATGGAGAGAGCAGACAGGTGAGTGCTCTCTCTCTCTCTCTGTCTCTCTGTCTTTGTCACACCTGTCTCACAATCCTTAGTCTATTCTCTCTCCCTGCCTCCTTTCTCTCCATGCCTCTTCTCTGTCTCTCTGCCGTCTTAGACTGACTACAGCCTGCCTGGACCACTCAAGATCATTCTTAATGACAGTCATTACATAGTTCTGCGTTGCCTGAGGCCATTTCTGCAGCAATAGCAGGAAAGATTTTGCCCTGCCACTCCCTACTCCTGTAGTTGGGCTCACTGTGCCAACTTTATTGGAACCAAGAAGTTTTTCAAAAACTCTCCATTAATTACAGGAACCCCAACGCACAGTGCCCCCTTCTCATTAACACAGTTGCTTTCAGTTGCCACTAAATTATCTCGCCATCATGACCCCCACAATCTAATTAGACTTCTGGAAATGGAAAGTGACAGTGAACAAGGCAGGTGCCGCACTTTCATCTTAAAACTGATCATAAAATATTTGTGCCCTTTCGTTCTTTGCCACATAAACTCTGCCCCTATAAGAGTCTCCTTCCATTCTCTCCCATTTATAAAGAGGAGCTTGAATATTTGATATAAAATGAGTATCTTAATAGAAATCGCTTCACGTATGGGAGGTTTTCTTTTCCGAGTGTGAGGTCATTACAATAATCGCACCTGACTCCCCAGGCATCTGATGCCTCACAGCCAAACCTCCCACTGGGCTTCAATGGAGGTGTGAATGATACTATCACTGGGAGGAAGATAAAATGTGTTATTATCCTTACTCTATTTTTAAGAGGGTCTGACTGTGGCATGAGGTGTTGGGAGCATAATCTGTATGAAGCATTCAGAGAAGATAAATTGAGTTAAACTTCTTAAGACACAGCACTTTCAAACCTGTCATTAAACCTCTGTATTTCCTAAAATCTCAGCTCTAGAGAGAAAATAATTAGCTAAGTGAAGTCCAGACATGTCTATTGAGTATCTACTATGCACTCAGCATCGTGCAAGGTTCCTGACATTCAAATAAGATTATGAGTTGCTTAACAGCAAGACTCCTGGCTTTTGCTTCTCTTATTTTCATTCCGTACATTCCAAGGTTCTGGGAATTGAGATGCCCAATACTTATTGAGTGAGACAAAACCTAAATAGGAAATGGTTGCTGTCCTAGTGAAACCAATACTCTGGCCACAATGCAAGACTAACACATACAAAATAATTAAAGTACTGCATAGGCTGATGCACTCTCCTGTTTTCCACTGAGTGGCCTATCCTGAAACTCTCACAGAACTTCTGAGTGAAGGAAGACACATATGTGTGCATATTCCTCCTTCTCTGAATAAATACATGCTTTTGTAGTGCAAGTACAACGCCGTATAGGCTGAATCCTTAACTCAAGAATAATCATTCTCAATACGCTGGGAGACTAACCAAGGGCTGGGCTGCTATTAATGAACAAAGGAGGCTGGAGGGCTCCCAAGTTGCTCCAGGTTGCTCTATCTGGTGAACTTTCTTAGGGTGGTTTGCTGCTTCTGGATCTGATATAGAAACTGAAGGAAAATCACTGCCCCTTAACTCTAATGAATATTAGAGTTCATACACTCTAGAATGTATCTTTTCATGAATGAAACACTTTTGTGCAGGAAACAGTTGTTCAATACACTTTGACCAATATTTAGTGATTACCTATTGTTTGCCCACCTCAGTGCTAGGTAAAGTTGAATAAGATCTGGCCACAGGGACTATGCGATCCTCTGGTCCACTGTGGGACATAGGTGGAGCACAGACACTGTATTAAATGTAGGAATCTATGATCAATGAGCTTATAGGGAGCCAGTGAGGCACAGAGAATGTGGCATTCAACTTGACCTTGGCGTGGTTCTCAGTATGAGTGTCAGGGAAGGCTTGTTAGAGCTGAAGGCACCTATGCTGAGGCTTGAAGAAGCATCATGAATTAGCCATTCAAAGGGCATGACAGGTGGGCAAGTGGAACAAAAATAAAAACAATCCAGGGAAGAAAACAGACAACAACATCAACAATAGCAGCAGCAAAAACAGCACCCACTTGTTGAACTCTTACTATGTATCAGGTACTTTGCTAAACATTTCCCGAGGATTATCTCCATTATTCCTCACCACAATCCTTGACTCTAGGTGATACTCTTTTCCCCATTTTACGGATGTGACCACTGAAGTCTTGAGATCAC
Source organism: Macaca nemestrina (assembly GCF_043159975.1). NCBI lineage: Eukaryota > Metazoa > Chordata > Mammalia > Primates > Cercopithecidae > Macaca > Macaca nemestrina. The sequence continues at coordinate 46,887,528 of NC_092143.1, forward strand.
CCAGTTGGTGAGTGGAGCACTGAGATTTCAACACAGGCAATATAAAGTCAGAACACATGCATTCAACCAGAGCATTTCATGGCCCATGTGTGGTATATAGAAAAAATGAGCCAAAACTTAGAAACAAGGCAAATGGAAGGAGACAAGTCCTTTTGGGTCTCCCCAAGGATTATTAACAGTACAGGAACATGTGCCTCTGTTAGGCTTGCTGTCCACTACTGATTAAAGGCTTGGAACCTGCCAGCTTCTTTTTGGCAGGGAGGATGGATCTTGCTCTGTCGCCCAGGCTGGAGTGCAGTGGCACGATTTTGGCTCACTGCAACCTCCGCCTCCCAGGTCCAGCAGGTTCAAGTGATTCTCCTGCCTCAGCCTCCTGAGTAGCTGGGATTATAGGTGCCCACCACCATGCCTGGCTAATTTTTGTATTTTTAATAGAGATGAGGTTTCACCATGTTGGCCAGGCTGGTCTCAAACTCCTGACCTCGTGATCCACCCGCCTCGGCCTCCCAAGTGCTGGGATTATAGGCGTGAGCCACCGCGCCCAGCCTGTATTGTTATTATTATTATTATTTTTAGTAGAGATGGCGTTTCACCATGTTGGTCCGGCTGGTTTTGGACTCCTGACCTCAGGGGATCCACTCCCAAAGTGCTGGGATCACAGGTATAAGCCACTATACCTGGCCAATCTGCCAGCTTTTATGTTAACTTGTGGACTTTTGCCTACCAAAGAAGCGAATGATTTTTCTTTGGTAGAAGAGATAAACTATGAGGTTATGATTTTATTGCCTGTTACGACACTAACTGAACAACTTGCTCTACACGCTTTCTCCAGTGCCTGCATTCTCATAATGCCCCGTTCTCTAATTCTCCTTTGGGCTGGCTTTACCACCATGCTGTCTTTTGCATTAAAGAGTTGAATGAGCCTTTGAAATAACTTTTTAGTTTTTTGAAAATAATACCGTGGCAGTGGAAATCCCAAAGGAGTGGAAATTTGGTTGAGATTTCTAAGGAGATGAGGCTGGGGCAGAAGGCAGCGCCAGATTCTGGAAGATCTGGTGCTTCCCCGGGCTTCCCTTGGCCATAGGAATGGCTCAGCTGCTCTAGGAGGTTCAGATTAAATCAGAAAAGAACTTATGTCTCCTTTAACAGTGAAAATGACAACAGGTTTTGGAGGCTTTTCAGAAGGCTTTTGGTGTGTGATGGGAAAACACAGAAGCTTCCAACCCTGCCGAGTCCCTTGTCCCTTGGTGGCCCAGAGCTGCAGGAGGGGGCGCCTTTCATGGGCCTGTCATATTCAGCACAGCTTTCAGGGCAAACCGGCTCATTTTGTGATGCTTCAGCATGAGCCCATAGGTAGCGCTTTTCAGTCAACTTGAACAATTACTTTAAATTTAAGCTTTGTTTGCTCTGGATCTTCTTTGGGAGGTTTTCTACTGAATATTTTAAGTGATTAGACTGGGCACATAGGAATATATTTTACAATTTGGTGACTTCTTCAGTGTATATATTTGTGGTCCCTGGATGTTCCAAATCCTATTAAATTGCACCTTTATTTCTTCTATTTTCGTTCTTCTAAAGATAAGATTTTGGCTGACTTGACCTGTCATTTTGGTTAGGGGCTTCAGATCATGACTCCACATAACAAAGAAAGAAGTAAAATAAATAATTGCATCATTCTTAAATTCCTATTCATTGCTCTTTTTTGTAGCTGGATATTACTTCATTATTCTGGGCCCCTTTCCATAGATGGCAGGTGGCTAAGAGAAAACTCAGGTATCCTAGAATTTGGGAGCTGAAAGCAATTTTCACAATCATTTTGTTCTAGCTACTAGTATATTAAATTTCATTCTGATTTCATTAGTATTAAGAATTCCCACTATTATTTGTAAAGATAAATAATTTTTCAAGATTAAGGTTTTGCATCTTGACTACAGGTATCAGTTAGCTCTGATTGGACTGATGGTTTGGCTAATAACAAAATGATTTCCCTAATATTAGTCCCTGCCATGAGAAACAAAATGCCTAAAAATTTAAAAGACTTATGAAATTTAAATATTTTTACTTATTCATTGGCTCTGGTAGTTTTAAACATGGTATATAATATAGTTTGAAATAATAATGGATTAGCCTTGATACAAAACAGATATAAGCTAAGAGCTGTGCTCACTCTACTTCCTTGTTATCTTGAACTGAGCTACACCTCGAGCAGTTGAGATCTGATGATAGCATGGCTGATACATGTTTGCGCTTTTTTTTCTCCTTGGACTTAAGATGAGAGAATATTGATGTGTGTGTGTGTGTGTGTGTGTGTGTGTGTGTGTGTGTGTGAGAGAGAGAGAGAGAGAGAAAGGATATACTTGTTTTCCCGTTATTGCTAGTCTAGTCTTTCAAGTGCAAAACCATTCAGATTTTGTTGCCTTGATGTTTTACTGAGTTCTTACCACCATTTGGAATCTACTTATTCATATAGACTCATCTTAAATAAGGGGAGAAAACATGTTTCTGAAATGAAATTACAAATTCTCTATACATTACATGATCTCCCTGAGAAGTTAGTTCAACATCTAGAAAATCAGAAAAATCAGCCTGGCTTATTCAGGTATGGATTATCTGATATGATTGTTAAATCATTATTGGGCTAGTGTAATAGAAGTTGTTTCAAGTTATGCCTCACGTTGAGCAAACTTTAGTGGCGCTTTTACTGCATTAGCCCTAATTACTCACAATAATGATGCAGTGCTCCCTTGAATCAGACCTCCATGGCTGCACCAGGGAACTGCAGCTGATCAATAGCTATTGAGCAGTTTGATCACCAAGGCTGATCTGTTTGAGCACCTCCGGCAGCCACCGCCATCCTCCCTCCCAGTAGCTCACAAACTGACATGTTCCCAGCTCGCCACTCCCTCCTGCATCTCCTCGATGGCCCCCTTTTACAAATCAATAATGTCATAATCAGTATGCCTCTGAGACTCTGAGAAAGTAAAAAAATTGCCTGAAACAAAAACCTGGGGGACCCATATAGCACATGCATATAGGCATACAAGCTAGAAAACACGTATTTGTAAACCCTTGACCCATATTCATTTCTCCCATACTGTATTGTTTATAACATAAGGTGGGAATGTTCCTTTATTGTACTTTTATCAAAGATCACCTATTTGAAAACAGTACTGTTCTTACTAGAGACTGAGAAATTATTTGGCGAGTATTTTCCAGCAGCCTAACAAAGTGCCTGTCAAATGTTTTTCATTTAATTGTTATTATGCCTGTAATCCCAGCACTTTGGGAGGCTGAGGCGGGCATATCACCTTAGGTCAGAAGTTCGAGACCAGCCTGGCCAACACAGTGAAACTCCCGCCTCTACTAAAAATACAAAAATTAGTCGGGCATGGTGGCATGTGCCTGTAATCCCAGCCACTCAGGAGGCTGAGGCAGGAGAATCGCTTGAACCTAGGAGGCGGAGGTTGCAGTGAGCCAAGATTGCGCCACTGCACTCCAGCCTGGGTGACAGAGCAAGATTCCATCTTTAAAAAAAACAAAAACAAATACAAAAAAAAAGGCAGTTTCAAGATTATGTTTTTCTCAGATGTCTCTCATCATATTTAATGCTGTAAAAGCACACAGCTACTGCCTCTCAATCATTTGTTTCACTCAGTGATTATTTACTGAGCATGTAACATGTGTCAGGAACTGTACTAGGTATTTTTGCATCCATTCTTTTTAAATTTTTTTTTGTTTTATTTTTTTGAGATGGAGTTTCGCTTTGTCACCCAGGCTGGAGTGCAGTGGCGCGATCTCAGCTCACTGCAGCCTCCACCTCCCGGGTTCAAGTAATTCTCCTGCAGAAGACTCCCGAGTAGCTGGGATTACAGGGGGATGCCACCACATCTGGTTAATTTTTGTATTTTTAGTAGAGGCTTCGCCATGTTGGCCAGGCTGGTCTTGAACTCCTGACCTCAGGTGATTCACCCACCTCGGCCTCTCAAAGTGCTGGGATTACAGGCGTGAGCCACCATGCCTGGCCTGCATCCATTATTTCTAAATAAAATTTCTAATTAATTGAATTACTTCAGCACCTTATTATGTCTATACATGATTTCTTAAATTTGTTTTATAAGCCACCTAAGTTTAACTCTTCTTTCCTTTTTCTTTTCTCCCTGTAATTGTCTGTGTTTCCAAAACCATTCTGTAGAAATGATAACCTATTAAAAAATAAGCTGATCCCTGCCTAAAGCCAGAAGTAATTCTACCTTGTTTATAGTGAAAGATGAAGAAAGGCGCTTGAAAGAAAACAAAAATTAAGTGAGTTGTTTCGTCAGAAATATATATTACTGTACTATATATGTTACTATATATTTCAAGCACCTAATTAAATAAGATCAAATCCAGAAACTATTAACTACATACTATGTGCTTGGCTTTGGCTAAAGCTCTCTATCTACCTCATCAAATTATGAGCTTCATTCACTGTTCTCCAAAAGAAGTAGAAGTCCATATTTATGGAAAAAAAAAATCTGCCTTTGCTCATGTTGGGACTATGACAGAAGTGGGAATCCACTGGAAATCGGGCAGTAAATCAGGAAATTTGGGTTCCAATCCAACTGTATGACCTCAGGCAAATCTCTGAATCTCAAGAGGCCTCAGTTTCTTCACGTGTAAAACAGAGCATTGGCCACAAGCCCAGCCTGTGTGTTTCTAGCTCTCCCAGGTTTGCGGGAAGCTTTTTATCTGTGGGGAGTGAAATCTCAGGAAGGTCTGTCTTCCAGCACCTGGGGTAGATATCTGGCCTGTTTCCCCTCAAAAGTCCAGCTCAGCAGCCAGAGACCCGGAAATGGACCAAATCTGTGAAATTCTCATGAGGGTCTCGTTTAAGTACTGCCAAAAATAAACAGCCCGTTCTTGCATCCTGCAACAGGGGCGTCTGGGCTCAGCTCTGATTACCAGGGAGTCAAGTATAAAAGTGTAATACCCACCTGTTTCTACTGCCCATTTGGCATATTTGTAAATTATTTACTGGATGCACTAGAGGAGGCAGGCCCATATAAGCATGTGATCCCAAGAATAAGTTCTCTCACAATGAAGGGAAAGAGTGCAGGGGAGGAAAATAGGGGACCACCTGTCTTTTGCCTCAGAGGAATATCTGTGCATGGCAGGCAAAGGTGGAAACACAAAGGCTAATTTCTCAATCCATAAAGGGAGGTCTCCAGTGCTTAATCGACAAGGTTGAATAACCACTGATCTGGGTGGGTGCAGAGCATAGCCCAAATCTTTTGCTTAAGCCAAATGATGTCTTCCGTGAAGTCAGCCATAGCACCAGTTCCCACTTCCAAGACTCTGCCCAACTTGCTCCCTTTGTTTGGACACCCTCCCTCCAAGGTGCTACTAATCCATCAAATCTCAGGGGCAACTTCCTCTGCATTTCTCTGTGACTTTCCCTCCTTTGTCTTCTTCTTGTACTCCTCACTGTCACCATTTACCTGGCAATTCCACCAAAACCTTTTTGTTTCACACCAAGTAAAGGCTCATGATCATATTTGAGAGATGACCCCATTCCTTCAGAGCAAGAGTTTTCAAATGGCTGGAGAGAACACCAGTTCCAAGAGATGTTAAGAGAGAGTCCCAGAAAAAAGGGTTGTGTGTTCAGATATGATCCTGCAACCTCACAATGCACATTGGTCAATGCAAGGCCCTGAAAAGCCCTGCAAGAAAGAACCACGGGTAAGGAAGCAGCTTTTCCTACACCTACTTTTCCATGAAAACATCCTTTATCACAAAACACCTACTAGTATTTTGCTGAATTCAACTGGGGGAAGTGTCATTCCAAGTGTTTCTTTCTGTTATTTCAGTTGGGCTCATTTTCTAATTACCAGTGCTTTCCATGAAGGAGGTAGTTATATAGACAAGTTGAGTTCTTTACTCAAAGCAAACTGCTAAATTGAAAAATGAATTTGGACTAAATATTAAGAATGAGTCTCTTCTTGGGTTTCTAATCATAACAGGCCTTTCTAAATACTGTAATGTGCTTGCCACATTTACATTAATATGTTAATTCAAGAAATATGTATGTAACATTGTCATGCTGCATGTCAGGGAGATAGCAAGAATCTAAATAGTTGACTCTGCCTCTGAGGTATGTGCAATTTTGTTACATGGGAGAAGTTGCAGTCTGTGAAATGATGGGAACTGCATGGTAGACATTCTGGGTATCCTGGAGGAGCTGTGACTAGCTGTGTTTTAAGGACTTGTAGGATGTGATTAGGAATTGAGTAAGGCTGTCTCCAAGTTCCGGTGTTAAGTCAAACCCAAGGCCTCTCTTCCTGGAGGCAGGGATGAGCTTGACACAGTGGAGGTGGGCACAGGGGCTGGTGGGAGGCACTGTGGGGAACAGAGGTGGAAAGGACCAGGCTGTGGAGAACTTGAGATATCTAAATAAGGAGTTTATATTTTATCCACTGTTGGCGAGGACTCTGGGAACTACTGAGAAATTCATCAATTCATGGGTAGGAGGTATCGATGCATCAATAAATCAGTGATTACTGTCTTTCAACCCTGATGAGCAAGGGACAGTGAAATGCACTGGTTGAGAGCATGGGCTTTGGAATCCTGACTGTCCACAGGTTCTTGGGGCAGGCTTCTTTACTCTTAGCTTCCTCTTCTGAAAATGAGGATACAAGTGTTTATTTTATGAGCTACAAGAAATAACATATATAAGGCCCTTGATGTAGAGATTAGTAATTCCTAAGGCTTGACAAAGAGTGATTAATAATGTTAGCATTTAGTTGCTACTCAGTGGACCCATGTTAGAATAAAGTGAAGAATGTTCCAGAGTACCCACCCTCCACATTCCCAGGAGATCTCCTTCTTTTCTCAGATCTCCTCCCACTTCAAAGAGCCAGTGCTGAAACAGCTCCCATGTTCAGAGTCTATGGGACGATGGCAAAACAGAGTACTCTTACCTGTATTCGACAGGCCATTCTCAGTGGGCTTTCTCCACATTCGTCTTGCTTGGGGTGAACCCAAAGCATCTGAAAAGTGCTCACCTGCGTCCGATGTTGCTGCGGATGCAGCAAGGAGAGATAACACTGGGGCTGGTGGAATTGCAACACTGTCAACTGCGGCTGGCTTCTTCCTGGTCATCATGGTGGGCACTGAGCCTTCGTTCTTACTATGCACTGCTGTCTGGTCCACTTTTAAGTGGGGACTTGGCATCCCTAAAAAATAACAACCCCAAAGCTTTCAGTCACTTTAAGGGAACAGGAAGATAGACAACATATAACCTGGACATGATCTGAGGAAATGGTCAAATGATTTGAACACCTCCCTCTGGTACAACAAGAATGAAATTTAAAAATGCTTAAAGAGGAAAAATAGCTATGACTGGTTTTGCTTTTGTGGCTGAGGTTAGGAGTGATGCCATTCTAGGCTGGCTGTCTGGAAGTGGTGGGGTCACAGCATAGGCCTAGTGAAGCAGAATAATCCATCAGGTGACCCTTTGCCTTCTGATGATGTACATTCCTATCTTTACAGAGGCTGTGCTGTGTGCAGCATGATGGGGAGTTCAGAGTGGAAGAGACATGGCTCCTACCCTAGTAAGACTTCTCATCTCATCCAGCTGGGGAAACAAGACTGAGTGAGAAGGAAAAATTGGACAGCAAGCTTGTGCAGGCTTGTGTGTTACTTATCCTAGGTGTTTGGGGAGTTCTAAGGACGTAGAGATCAGTGTTGAAAGAAGTGGGGAAAGGCTCATGCTGAAGCTTCAAGGATGAGGGAAAGGCACTTTCGGTAAGAGCACAGGCTAAGGCATGGGAGGGGAGTAAACATGATGCAGATGAGGCCAGCATACTGGAGGTGGCAGATGAACTGTGGGGATTAGTGTGTCATCAGCCTGTAGGGTAAGGAGAGCTGATTTGGGGGCCTTTGAGTGTCTGGTCATAACAGGCATCATATGTCATGTCAGATGATGCTGAAAAGCCTGAGGAGTCAGGAGGTGCCCCTGTAAGGGCCTAGAAATTTCCTATGTAACAAACAGTAAGAGCTATTCTGCAATTCCATTTCCTGAGCTTGAATCCAGGCTCCGCCACTTTCCAACTCTGTGATGAAGAGCAAGTTACTTAATCTCTCCAAGTTTTAAACTTCTTTACTTGTAAAAATGGGGTGGTGATGATACTACCTTGTAGGGGATGTTGTGAGCATCCAACAAGTCGATCGATGTAAAGTGCTTAGAACAGTGCCTAGTGCATAGTCCGTGCTATGAAAGTGCTTAACATTATTATTATCCCTATTATTGCAACTATCATTACTATGACCTGCTGCTTCCTCAGAACCAATTGTAACCAGCAAGCAAAGGGTCAGTTCTTCTCCCTGACATGACTAAGAATATATGGGCACCTTCCTCCCCACCCCAATGCAAAAACAAGGCTCTCTAACTCATCCAAATGTAAGTCCAGAGGCTGAGGGCATGTGAATCCATTTCAAATGGTTACCTATTCAGTTTCTCCATCTGTCAGCTACATAACACTGACAGCAACAACAACAAATTGGGCCTTACCATATTGGTTCTTGACTCTTTTTTTTTTTATCCTAACTAACCTGAGTGATACAGTCCCCTCCCAGAGTAACATTATCTCACTGCCATTTTGAGATCAGCTTCTCTTGGGCTTCGTGGCAACCCTGTGAAGCATGTAGTGTGGATATTACAATTTTCTCAATTTTACAGATGAAGAGAACACATTTCTAAAAGGTTAAAAGAGAACTGAACTCACTCATACAGCTCTTAATGTCAAAGCTGGAAGTTTCCAGGTAGCTGGACGTTAAACCCAGGGATCATATTGGTCCATCTGACCATACTCTAATACCTGACCATGACCCCAGTCTGCCGACAGCATGTTTCATGCAGAGGATGAAGAGGCCCCAGTATCACACCTGGATAAGGCATCTGTAACTATCTAAGGAAGACAGTCATGCTGACATTTACCTCCTTCCTTCCTCCTATTCTCCATTTCGGTCCCTGAAACTCCCAGTTGTGATGCCATGAATAAAAATGCCACTTATGCTTTTCTTGGAGTTTATATTTCATAGCCCTTTGAAGGTGGAGATAGGCAAACATCAAATTCTGTGACAGACAGATTGCAAGGCACAACCATCAAGAAACTAGAAGGTGTAGCAAGTATGTATAGTATGCCTTGTTTGTAAAATTTGCAGGTGTGCTCATCATGGGCTAGGTACAGACATATTTAAAATGCATTCAAAATCATCTGTAAAGCAACACATCAAAATAGGTAACAGTGGTTATTCTGAGGAAGGAGAGCTCAGAGACTGGTAAGGAAAAGGCAGTGTTTTTACTTCTTTTTATTTTTTTGAGACGGAGTCTCACTCTGTTGCCCAGGCTGAAGTACAGTGGCACAATCTCGGCTGACTGCAACCTCCACCTCCTGGGTTCAAGCGATTCTCCTGCCTCAGCCTCCCAAGTAGCTGGGACTACAGGCATCTGCCACCACACCCGGCTAATTGTTTGTATTTTTAGTAGAGATGGGTTTTCACCATGTTGGCCAGGATGGTCTCGATCTCCTGACCTCGTGATCCACCAGCCTCAGCCTCCCAAAGTGTTGGGATTACAGCCATGAGCCACCGCGCCTGGCCACTTCTTAGCCTTCTTTATTGTTAATATTTAAAAAACCCACAAACATGTATTAAACTTTTCATTCCTTTCAGAAAACAAACACAGTTTGGAAACTATCCAGAAGCCTGTGGGCACAGGGGCAGAATGACTGAGGTGTTTTCACAACGTGGCTGCTAAAAAGTCTGATAATGGGCAAAGCAGGCATGAGTCTGATGAAAATTTCCCATTTTGGTACACTGCACCACCATGGCATTCCCACCGAATGGATGGAGGCAGAATTTCCATGGAACACCTCAGGAAATCTAAGCTGTCAGATTTCTATTGCATAACAGCTCCTCTGGAAAAACTCACTGATATGTCATCTTTATACCATGGACACAAGTTGGGAAGGTAATTCTTTGTTCAAATTATGATATGCTTGGGGCATGAAGGCCATAAACAGGATTAGCAGTCAGATATTTAGCTCTCACTTGGGAATAAATGGAGTTAAGTCACTTTAGTTGTACCCATTTTTATGCAAATGCTCACAATCCAAATTAGTCTCAGTCCACATCAATTCATTAGAGTTGATCCAGTCAGATCTCTCATGGGTGTACTTTGCTACTCAAGTGTTTATGTTACATAATATACTAATAGTAATAAAATGATACTTAAAACATTCTATAATTTAGATGGTTACTATTAGCTCTCTTGAAAACCCTAGATCCTTTAGAATTTTCTAGATTAGAGTACAGCTTTCTAGTTACCACCCAATGATTTGGAAAACAAATTAAAAAAGAAAGAAAAAAAAAAGCCCTGACATTTTTCTCAGCCATTTTTGAATTTTGAAAGGATAATGGAAACAATCCCAGAAATAATACAAGCAAGAATATTAAGTAAACTTTAAACAAAGGCTAAGCTATGAACACTTATTAATCCACAAAATCTGTCTGAGGGCAGAGGTGTCAGGAGATGGTGATGGGGTACTGGTCCTTGGGAGAGTGCATTGGGCGGGCTGACCACTGGAAGTCTCTTCATTACCCTTCATTCCAGGTGGTGACTGATATTCTATGATGAGCAAAAGCAAAGTGGTTGGGGGTGGGGCGGCATTTGAAACGTTTATTCTCAGCATGAACCAGGCTTCTATCAATGGGAGGGAGATTTTTGATGCTAGAGGGTGATCATAAAGAAACCCAGATTTAACCTTGTACTGACGGGACCATTGAGATGTAGCACCACTGCTTACACAGAGACAATTGTAATGCCACTGGTGTGCTCTGGGAAGGGATCACTGTCTCAAACTCAGAATGTAGACTGTATGGAGAGCACTCTTGGTAGGCGTGTTCAGAACATCCCTAAACCCCAACATGAGACAAATTGCACTGAGGATTGCCTATTTGGAGGCCAGTAAGTTTTTAGAGAGGAAAATAACAATGCTAGTAACTTTGTGGATCCAACATCTGTTCTTAATTAAAAGACACAGTCAGGAGGAAATACAAAAAAGTTAAACCTATAAGAAAAACATTCCGCTATAACCTATTGACCTCTATTGATAATTTTTTTTTTTAAAGTCTTTGAAACTGTGCTGTAGCCTATGTGGAAATAGTCACTCATTTTCAAAGGTAATTTCTCATAGACCACTTATCCCCTCAAACCTCTACCTGCACACCGTGTTTGCATTAGGGACTTGATTTATGGATTCCTGCTCCTTCGATGCAGAAGCTGACTTCCTGTTGCCTTGGTTACTTGGAGCTCAGTTCAAGGTTAAACTACTCCCAAATCAAAATCAGTGGCAGGCGCTGCATCTAGTGGCCAGGTTATTGACTGCCCCAGGATGCGAAAAGGTCAGAGACCAAAGCATTGTTTACTACCTTAAGGGTGAGTCAATAGCTTCAATATTTCGATTCTGTTTCTTCCGAAGTAGTAGTTGCTGCTCAATTACCTCCTCCCCAGGTTGCTGAAGGTCACAGAGGTCATGAAGGAAAAGTAGGGTCTATGGTGGCTGACTTTCGCAGGATCCCTTTAATGAGCTCTGCAACCTTGGATAATAAAAACCAGCCTCACCTTAGAGAAGCTGTATGTTGTTCTATGGTTTATAAAGCTAGTTATCTACTTTATATCATTTCTCTATCTGAAGAAAAACAAACAAAAATCTTTGTGGGATGGCTATCATTTACTACCCTTTCTTAGATAAGAAAGTCAAGGGGTTCAGAGAGGTCATCTGATCTATCTAAAATCACACAGCTGTAAGAGGTGGGACGATCTAGATTCTCTGATTCCCAGTTGGTTCTTCGTTCTGCAGTTTCTTGAAAATAAAAGAGGTGATGGAGTCATCACCAAGGGATCCATACATAATTCATTTTGTAACATCCGCTGCAGAGCACAGTATATCTGGCAGATAGTATGTGATTAATATAGGCTTGTTGAACAGTTTAATTAATTTTATAATTCTAAGATTTGCAAATGTAGATATTTCATGGTGACAAAGCCCAGGCTGGCATGGTGGAAGAGGCTGACACCACTGGGATGGTTGGTCCCTTTAGTCATCTTTCTGGCTCCCTTTACACTGCAGAAGGCAGATTTTGGCATAGACTGGGAGTTATATTGAGCAGTTAGTGGTTTTTAAACTTGCAAAGAGCTTTGATATGCATTATGTTATTTGTCCCTTGCAGCATCCCTGTGCTGCAAATGGTGAAATCCCTAATTTGCGAACAAGGAAATAAAGGCACAGAAGACCAAGTGATTTGCCCAAGTTTACATATCATATGTGTGGATGAAGCGATGCTGAAATCCATGTTTCTTGACTTAATTCAATGTTCTTTCTTTCCCTATAACAAATAGACTTTTGGGTAAACCAGTAAATGACATATTTTTCACAAGAAAAAAACTACTCTTGAAAACTTGATAATAATTCCCTCGCCAATATATTGGTTGTCTATTCAGATTATTCTATTGTTCTTTTTTCTTGTTTGCAAATGAACTTCATTCATGGCAATAAGGGGAATCGACATTACAGAAGAAAGTGAATCAAGTAATAGATACCTGTAGGTTTTGGGAAATAATATTTTTCTGTGCCAAAGTCAATACATATTTTATTTTTGTTGAACTGGCTTATTCATTAATTCAACAAATATGTACTGAACATCTACCATACAAGAGATATGGCACTGGTCAAAACAATTAAAGGCCCTTTTTTCCAAGATTTACATTCTAATAATTTTTGTGTAGCATAAGAGTAGCTGTGGCTTTTTGTAAGGAAGGGCAATGAAAGAGCCTAAAGCACTTTTTAATCATCAGAAGACAGAGCCTCTGCTACTATTCATATGGCATCTTTGGGTGAATTAGAAAAAGGCAAAATTCCAGGTGAATATAGCTCCATGGACTCAGAGCTTAGCAAAGAGAGGGCACCTTTGGGCAAATTAGAAAAAGACACAGCTTTCTGTGTGCACATGAACCCCAGGGGCTCATAGCTTGGGGAGAGGAGCGCAGGATGGATTTTATCCCCATTCTCCCCCTAAGCTAGGCACCTGTGAATAGCAAACAACCTGCTTAATCAGAGGTGATGACCCTATCAGCATTAGTTTTATGTCAAATGAGTTTTACTTCATTCTAGGATGAGTGAAGAGATGAATTAAGGAAATTTATCATCATCACCTTCATTCTAGGATAAATTTCACCTTTTAGGATGAAGGTTACTCTGGGGCAGAATACTATTCACTGATTCTAGAATAAATCATTTGGAATTTAACAATTGTTTGAGAGTTGACTAGCAAAACTTGGAAGTTGTGATCTCTGTCTTCACAGAGATGGTTTAGAAGTGGAGAGGAGGGTAAGACAGAAACACCTATAAAATTGATAAACCAAACAACAAAGGAAGCCCAATGAGTCCTTCACAAATTAGGAGGCAAATGAGATCTCAATGGGATCTGAGGTGACCTCCTGCTCATCCATTTATTATTTCAACATTCACGAAGAACCCATAAGTGACAAGCACCATCAGGCCTCAGGAACTTGAGTCCTTCCTGAATGGAGTCAACCACCCACTCAGGAAGATACACACAGGTACAAAACTGCCAATCTTAAAAGTTGGGTAGAATTCCACAACTAGAAGCAGAAAGAGGGCCTGCCAGGGCTGGAAAATGACCAGAGCAAAAGCAGAAATTACATTTCTTTGTGCAGCTGCAAAAAGAGTGCTTTGGATGAGTTGTAAAAAAAACAAACACTGAGCGCTGCCTGGAAAGGCAGCTGGGAAAAATTAAAACCATATCTTCTTGTCAGGTAGAGTTTAGGCCTCCTTCCCGTTTGTCATCTCACTATCCTGAACAGACTTCTGTAACAGAATACACCTCCTGTTTCACACTTACTTGTTCATTTCTCTGCCAATTCTTCTAGGCAACTGCAAAAGTTTTGGGGTTAGAAACCATGTCTCACTTCCTGTTGGTTCCCCAGCACCTAGCATGGTAGGTACTAGGTACTTACAAATGGTAGATGGACACATCTATCTTTCTAGGCTCAAACCTTTTAGGAAACTGCACTAACTACTTTAGCCCACATATCGCTCTATTCTAAAACTCCTTTTTTCCATTAAAGTATATACAGTGTACATGCTATGAAATATAGCAAATGGGTAAAGAATATATTCTCTAGAGAGAGACTACTGGCCTTACTAGCGGTGTGATCTTGGGAAAGTTATATTAACTTTCCATGCCTTAATTTTCTCATCTGTTAATGAGGTTGTTGTGTGGATTAAAGGAGTTTACATATTGAGGTAAACGGAAAATAATGTTATCCCTCCAAAGTTGTCCACATCCTAATTCCTAGAACCTGTGAATATGACAAAGGTAAATTAAGATTGCAAATAAAACTTAATGCTGCTAATCAGCTGACCTTAAGATAGAGTGAGTACTCTTCATTATCTAGATGGTCACAGTACAATCACAAAAGCCAATTCAAATGAAAGAAGGCAGAAGAGAAGAGTTAGTGAAAGAGAGATTTATGATGATGGAAACAGGGTGAGAGAGCTGCAATGTTGCTGGCCCTGAAGACTGAGGAGGAAGCTATGATCAGGGAATGCAGATGGCCTCTAGAAGCTGGAAAATGAGGAAATGGATTCTCCCCTACAGTTTCCAGAAAGAAATGGAGCTTTCCTTGATTTTAGCTCAATGAGACCCATTTCAGACTTCCGACCTCTAATACTGAAAGATGATGCATTTGTGTTGTTTAAGCCACTAAGTGTGTGGAAATGTGTTATGGCAGCAAGAGAAAACTAACGCACATGTAAGAACACTTCCTTTGGTGCCTAGTTATAGTAAACACTCAATTGTGTTAACCATGATAACTTCTTAGCACTACACTTAGTGATTGTCTCATTTTAAACTTATGTCTCATGTATGTTAAAGTGTGTCCCCTACAAGATTTTAATTCCTGAGAAAGCAGAGACTTTATATTCTTTTCCTGTATCTTGCTAGCATAAGACTGATCCAAAGAAATTATTCAATGGATATTTATGGTTAATGTCTTACATGAGAGAGAAATAATTTGCTAATATGAAAGTTAAGAGATAGAAATTATGAGACATTGGGTTATTGCAAGCTCTTCCCCATGACTGTTAGATGAACTTGGACAAGACTTGGAATCTCATTCTGCTTTAGCTTCCTCCTGGTCAGAATAAATCACTATTCTGATTCTGAGCTTTCTAGATTGAGAGAAACCGCTATACACAGTCTGGCTAGTTCTTGCCTTCTTAATTCAGAAGTGCAGAAATGGACTGAGAAGATAACATTTTTGTTCATTAGAAAATAACAGATATACACTAAAGAGTATTTTACTCGATGCAGTAAATTCTAATGATGCAGAAATCACTCTCTCTCAATTCTATAGTGGAAAGATTATGCCAGCTCAAAGATGTTTTCTAGAAGTATCCAATGACATCACTTAGAATGGAGAGGTATTAGACATAAAAATTGCAAAGAGGAGCCATCCCAAGTTAAATTAGGAGGCAAATGAGATCTCAATGGGATCTGAGGTGACCTGCTCATCCATTTATTATTTCAACATTCACGAAGAACCCATAAGTGACAAGCACCATCAGGCCTCAGGAACTTGAGTCCTTCCTGAATGGAGTCAACCACCCACTCAGGAAGATACACACAGGTACAAAACTGCCAATCTTAAAAGTTGGGTAGAATTCCACAACTAGAAGCAGAAAGAGGGCCTGCCAGGGCTGGAAAATGACCAGAGCAAAAGCAGAAATTACATTTCTTTGTGCAGCTGCAAAGAGAGTGCTTTGGATGAGTTGTAAAAAAAACACTGAATTAAATTAAAATTAAATGTTTTAATTTTTCTGCATCTCCAACATCAGATTCTATTCTTCCCAGGTCACTGGTGGTGGGAAGGGGAGAAGCACATATACACATAGAACCCAGTTTACAGTTCACAGATTTTTTTTTTTTTTTTTTTTTTGAGATGGAGTCTCGCTCTGTCACCCAGGCTGGAGTGCAGTGGCCGGATCTCAGCTCACTGCAAGCTCCGCCTCCCGGGTTCACGCCATTCTCCTGCCTCAGCCTCCCGAGTAGCTGGGACTACAGGCACCCGCCACCTCGCCCGGCTAGTTTTTTGTATTTTTTAGTAGAGATGGGGTTTCACCATGTTAACCAGGATGGTCTCGATCTCCCGACCTCGTGATCCGCCCGTCTCGGCCTCCCAAAGTGCTGGGATTACAGGCTTGAGCCACCGCGCCCGGCCAGTTCACAGATATTTTTAAGCTCAGGTTAGAATTCTTGCCTAAGTTGGTTTGTACACACACATGAACACACACATACAGGCACACACACACACATACACACACACTACAGAAGGACAAAGCACAGATAGACAGAACCAAACAAAATGCTGATGTAATTGCGACCACGCTTTAAAAAGTGCAGAGACAATAGGGTGGTAACTATTCTTTGAAAAGTATAACAAACGGAGTTGCAAAAGGTACTAATGAGGAAAAAACCAATGCATACATGTAATTAAGACCAATTCATTAGTACAATGTACCAAGTATGCACATTACATCCTTGTCAATTAGGTAGGTTAAGAATTTGCTATAGTAATAGACATAAAGCATGTTACAGGCTATTGCTGAACATATTGGAGCTTCAGTAGAGTAAAATCAAGGTAGGTTAACGTTGGAAGAAAGCTAGTCCAATCCTTCCTGGGTATCTGAGTCCCAGAAAGGGGATGTGACTTGCTGTGCCTAGTGTCACATACAGAGGGTGGCAGAGGCATGATTCTGACACTAGTCATGTCCTTGGATCGTCTCAGGCCAGCATGCTGGCTTGGTGCTCAAAGGTCATATTCTGAGACTTCAAGAAACCAGTCTTCTTTTACTCCTGGTGCATGCTTGTTAGCCACACTCACAGGATGGCTTAGAAACAGACCAAGCCAAAAATGCCAGATGTGATATAAGCTGTAGGATCATTGTCTCTAGAAGATTCTTCTCTAGATTCTTCCAAATGTGAAGGACTTAGTAATCAATGCCAGTTAATATAAGCATCTTTCGTGGTGTCTTTCTTTTTACCTCTAGAGCACACAGTCGCAGAGCACATCTGCATGGTAATACAGATCTCAATGCTAACTGGGTCACCTTATTTGCATTTTGATTACTGCTTATTTAGAAGCCACATTGAAAAAAGAGCTTGGTATCAGGAGCTTAGTGCATGTGTGCACATAAATATATGTATAAACAGATAAATGCACATTTACTAGCTTGTGAAAGATTAGCCCAAAATGTCCTCACCTTTTATGGACATATCTATAGAAGTTTGGCTGTGTATTGATGTTGGAATTATAAATAAGGTTAGGGAATATAATTAGTCTTCTCAGCAAAAGATCACCCACTGTATATGGCTTGAGAAATCAGTTCAGCATACATTCCCCTTGTTAAGTAGTCATGTCTTTTGATATGAGAAAGTTGCATTGTTTTAAGTGCTTTGTTGGGTGTCCTTTCTTCAAACCACCTACTTTATTTCACTGTTTGAATTCCTCCTGTAGAATAGAAATACATCCTGATTGTGTGCAGGCATGCACATGTAGACACAGAATGTGTGCTAGAAAAGCTCTCCTCTTTGCAATAGAAGTGAAAAAAAAAATCAGAGAAACTCAGACCCATCATTAGATAGATCTCCTAATCTTTATCTCTAGTAGTTCAGTCAGACGAGCTAATACCATGATGATGGCTTTGAAATCTCTTAGGAATTGGATGAGGAGAAGCGATAGTGATGAACTCCCAGCTAATAAACACAGAGTGCTTATTTCGGCAGAATGATCAATTTCTAGATGTCCTGAGGCTTGTCTGATACAGTTGATTTACTCATCCTCGCTTACCTCACTAATAAAGCCAAAGTCCACCATCAGATTACAGAGGGGCCTGGGATTTCTTAAAGGGGCAGGAGAAAGCCAAGGTAGTATTCATCACCTCCCTTTAAGCATCTCTGAGCATCTGCAGCCCTTGAAACCCCAGCTGCCTTCCTCGGCTGATACTCTGTACTCAATAGACTTTGGGCTAGTACAGTAATACAGACAATTAATTTGTTACCTTGTTAGTGGAAATTTAATGCAATGATCTAAAAGAACTCTTACATATTGTGATAAACTTTAGTGCCTCCAGGCGGTTCCCCTCACATTGGGCTCATTTCACATCTCATCCATTATGTAAATGAGATTTGGAAATAGTTGAGTTTCACTAATGTAGCTCAACCCTGATGGATTGGAGAGAGCCAGTCCTACTGAAACTAATGAGGTTAAATGCATCTCAACATTTCTTTCTACTTGGTTGATTCTGTAAGCTCTTGTTTAAGAAATGGATGCAGTGCATTTCTTTCAACCCTCCTCTAAAGTAATTTCACTGTTGCCTGGTCCCAGAGTGGTCCAAAGGAAGTTTGATTTGGATGATGCCTGTGTTGGTTCCAACCACTGCATTGTGCACAGAGCTAATGGACAGTCTGCCATTACACTGTAGCAAGGCTGACGAGTTAAGATAAAAGGGAAGCATTTTAATAGTGACTGTATCTGAGGAGGTCTTTAGGTCATCCAGAAAAGAGGAGTGGGAAGTTTACGTAAGTGGACAATGAGGATGAAGGGCCCTTGGTGGGGCTTGAGCTAGGAGAGGAAACTGTCATTGGGGAGGTTTGGAACTGGTAGAGAGACTATTGCCTCTGAGTCAAAGATTCACAGACTGCTATGGAGGCAGAATGCTATTAAAAAAGAAAGAAGCATTTCAGGAAAAGCAGCCTCACACTATTATTCAGCATTATGGAACCAGAGAGGTGAGTATAGAATGCTAGTTTAGAATCAAAAATTTTATTTTTTGATTCTGAACTGGTATCTTGTCTCCAGTCTTTGAAATTCCCATTTCTCAGCCTTCCAAATGAAACCCCCAGTACAGAAGTCCTTACTTTTTATCCCTGTCTCAAGACATAAGAAACAGCCTGTGAAATTGTTTAGTCTTTATTTTAAAGGGGAGTGAGGTTAAGAGGAGGAGAGCAAAGCAAAGACATGGAGACAGAAGCATTCTGTGTAAGGATCAAAATACAAATACGTTAGTTAGTAATTGGGAAATATGCCACTTATAAGAAAAGGAGTTTTCAGCTGGTGGATAAGGCCATGACCCTGGAGCCAGACGGTCCTTGGTTTAATCCCAGCTTTGTCACTTAACTAGGTATTTGACCTTGTTTAAATGATTTAACCTCTCAAAGCTTCAGTTTCCTTATTTTTTTAAAGTGTAATAAACCTCCCACCTCAGAGGGCTATCATAGGGATTAAATGAGATAATGCCAATAAAATGCTTAGCAAAGTGGCTGGCACAGAGAATATGCTCAGAATAGGCCAGCCAGGAACAAATCCAAAGAACTTTGAATATTTAAAAGGTATTTAGGGTGGACGCTACCAAATGCCTGACTGGAGGGCTTGCAATTTGGATGACAGGTTGCTGGCAAACTAATTTCTCCATCTCTGCCATCCTTACTAACTTTGAATTCTCTGAACGCTGGAACCCCAACAGGCCAACTTTTGTCAACTTCTAAATATTCAATTTGATGCCACATTCTCAATAAACTGCTGGTGGTCGGCTATAAGAAAGCAGTTTTGTGCATGCGTTAATTTATTCAGCAAAAGTTTCAGTACCTACTGCGAATACAGCAACTCTGTGCCCTTTAGGGGCCTGTAAAATATAAGAAAATGTCTAGTCTTTGGGTAGCTGAATATCTAGTTGATGAAACAAGATGCTGGAACAAGAAATTTAAATAAAAATAACAACGTCCCCTGAGCTGAAAAGATCACCCATATTACCTTCCATTGTACCTGGGACCACACTAGAGATTTATGGAGGTGATTTGAACTAGCATATTCTAGCACAATCATTAAAAATGGAATTTATTTACTATATAACTTAGATACAAACATAAATAATTGATCTTGTTGATTAAGAATCAGAATTTATGTTAATATAGATACCACAGTAAAAGTAACAAGGGAAACAGTATGATAATTTTTATGAAAAAGCAGCATTTCAAAGTGGTTAAGAGGATAAGCTCTGAGCCCACATTCTCAGTGCTCAAATCACTGTTCTACAAGCTACTGGTTATCCAGGCCTGGGTAAGTCATTTAATCTCTGTTGCTTCAGTTTACTCATCAATAATAGAACTAATAGTAGTACCTATCCCCCAGGCTTAAATGGGAGGCTACTAAGATACAAAGATCCATTTCTGTCTTCAAAGTGCCAGAGGCAAACATATAAATGCTAACTTTGTTTTTATGTTTTGAGATGAAGTCTCGCTCTGTTGCCCAGGCTGGAGTGCAGTGGTGCAATCTTGGCTCACTGCAACCTCTGCCTCCTGGGTTCTAGTGATGCTCCTGCCTCAGCCTCCCAAGTAGCTGGGATTACAGGTGCCCGCTACCATGTCTGGGTAATTTTTGTATTTTTAATAGAGATGGGGTTTCACCATGTTGGCCAGGCTGGTCTCAAACTCCTGACCTCATGTGATCTGCCCACCTTGGCCTCCCAAAGTGCTGGGATTACAGGCGTGGGCCACCGTGCCTGGCCTGTAAATGTAATTTTAATACTCTGTGAGAAGGATCACAGGCTCAGGTACAAGAGCCATGACTACCTGAAGAATGAGGGACTTCACTGTTGAGGAGGAAGGACATCACTGAGAAGGTGGTTGTACTCAGGTCTTATTTGGAAGCATTCACTGAAAGGAGATGAAAGACTTTCCAGGAAGAAAGGCCAGCCAGCATAAAGGCATGAAACACACAACAGTACCACATGTTTGGGAAAACGCAAGAATTCTTGTGTGGCCAGAGTATGGGTTTCTGGGGTGGCCAGGTGAAGCATAACAGATGTCTGGGCTCAGGATCAGGCAGGGAATAGTGCCTGGAGTTTGAATTTCACCTGTGGGTCATATGGAGTCATGAAGGATGTCTATGTAGAGCCATAAACACTCAGCCATGGAGAAGAGATGGTTTGTTCTCTATGTGTCCAATTTGGATTACAAGGGGCAAAATCTGCTCCTAGTAGGTTTTGAGAAGGTGGCCAAGCAATTATAAGACACTTTCGAATCAAGGGTAGAAACTGAACCTTTGATATGGCATGGTTAACTTATGCACCCTATTGTACATAATTCCTACTTGCCTTCCCTTGGTTTCCTTTTCTCTTCTTCAACCTTTATTGGACAAATTCTACATTCGAAGTTTATTTCTAGACACTATGAGGGAAACACTAAGGAATAAGTTATGTCTTTTGCTCAGAAGACACCTAAACCCATGCTCAAATGATTATTTTTCCAAATCAAATTTTATTTGATTCATTGGTACAGCTCATGTTTACAGAAAGCTGGAGAGGAGGACTTAGAGAGAATTATGTTTTCAAGAGAATAAGACCCTCCCTCTCTAGTGTATGTATTCTGCAAATGTGAATTTTTATATATTTGCTCTGGGGTTTTCAATTTTTCTTCTTCTCTTTATAAGTTCTGTATTTGACATAGTTTTGAAGGACTTCATTCCTAGCACAAAATTTCCTATTAATGCTCCTTCTCCAATTATGAAAAAGCTTTGAACACATGAAAGAAAATGGGAGGTTTGGGAAGAGAAGAGAAACAACTGAATAATAATGACAGGGAGTGAACATTTCATCGGTGGTCTAAGAGGACAGATATGCAGATAGAAACCACACAGGCAGTTTAGCCAGGAAAGTGAGATGGGGAGGCCATTAGACCAGGCTAGGGGATTAATGTTAGCTCCTAAAGAAGCAGATGTATTATAGATTTAAACCATGGCATCCTAATAACTGATTAAAACTAGTCAAAATAGTTGAGAGTTGGCATACCGACTCCAAACTAAATTCAAATTTCATGCGTTGTTTAATTTGCAAACTCAAGTCAGTCCAGTAAGTCATAGATACCATTGAATTGATATGTGTTGGGATATTCAGGTATTTATTCATTTACCTATTTATTTGTTCAACAGACATCTATTGAGCATCTATATTGAGGAAGGATGTCTGGCAGACCTTAGTAACAATGCCATTGCAAAATGAGATAAAGACGAAAAGAATTGGTATAATAATCAAGAAAGGGCAGTGATGATTATCACTCTAACTAAAGACAAACCACACATATTGAATTTCTGACTGCTATAGAAAGAAGACTATTGAACACTGAGATTAGTTCAATACACAAACACCCCACATTTGTGGATGGATATGCAATAGAGAACAAAGCACATTGCACTGATGTCTGGAATGTTTTGCACGCCGGCCCAGTGATTCATTTATAGACCATGCTGGACAGGAGCATCTCCATACAGAGGTGACTTCAGGTGCTCAGTGTATGGTTTACGGCCATCAAAGAAAACTGCATGGTGAGAGGACAGAGATTCAGGACACAGGATTTCCAGACTCACTTATCTTTAGCTCTATGACTTTGAGCTCTATGACTTACTATTTTTTGTCCTGAGTTTCTTTATGGCCTCTAATTCCTTCTGATTCTGCATTTTGGGTAGATAGAAGAGTTTCCTTTGATCCTAAACTGTAGGAAATTCACCTGGCCCCCTTAAGGAAAAATCTGAGAGCCAAATGTGGGAAACATTCCTATTTTTTAGAAGATAACAAAGATCTCATTTTTTCTTTAGATAAACCAAATAAAGTGTAATGGGTTTTGGGCATGGAAAGGCCTGGAAAACCCAGTTAGGTCCAGGCTTGTCTGGGTGTTTCTATGATGTAAGTGTGGGTGCCTCATAGTAAAAGTGACTCAGAAGGAAAAGGACATGCCCTAGTGTTGCCTTCGAGGAGAAGCCACATTTTTTTTGTTTGTTTTTAAGACAGAGTCTCGCTCTGTCACCAGGCTGGAGTGCAGTGGCGTGATCTCGGCTCACTGCAACCTCTGCCTCCCGGGTTCAAGCGATCGAGGAGAAGCCACTTTTAACAAAGTCCCTTTGGTTATTTCAGGACCAACTGACTGTCCACGGCTGAAGAACAAACAATTATATGAGTAACTTTAAATCTAAACCTGCCACAACCCTGGGAGGTAGACAATACCAACCATATTTTATATAAAAGGAAAACGAGGCCGAAATGTTCAGAAGCATTCAAAGGTCTCACAACTAAATGTTACGAGCAATTTGAACCCAAGTCTCTATGGTAGGTGCTTTTTCTTAAGCAGCTTTCCTTTCCCATGGCCACTGGACATACAAATTGACAATTTAGTGTGTGGACTCCAAAAACCGGCAGAGAGAATGAGAGGTGTTTTTTATGCATGTCCTTGAGGCAAAGGTGTAGAAAAAGAATCCTTGTCAACAAATGGCTTGCTTCTTAATTCTGTTTAGTTAGCCCTGGGTTCAAGCAGGTAATGGCCTAATGTGGGATTAAGAAGTTGCAGAACCTGTTGAAAAAAAAATTATAATTCTGACTGAATGTGCAATTAGGCCACAACTATGGAAAATCTCCATGCACTCAGAAATAAAAAATAACTGTCAGGTTTGACCGAAACCTGAGAATTCAACTTCCCAAAGAGAAGAAAGGAAGCTGAAACCAGGATTCAGAGAGCAAATGAAATAGTCAAGAATTGCCAATGAAGCAAATGCCAGACTTTTAAACAGATTTTAAAAAATTACTCACAAAAAATGATAAATACATGAGTCAATGTATGTTAATTAGCTCAATTTAGCCATTCCACAATATATACATGTTTCACAACAACATGTTGTACAGGATAAATATATATAATTTTTATTTGTCAAGTAAAAAGAAATTCCCTGACTGTATTCCCCAAACCTGGAAATTATTACATTTCCCAACTAACAAACCTGACAGTAAAACATTATTTTTTCCAGCCTTGATTATGTAATATGTGGAATGTGTTTGTTTTTAAAAGTACCATTTTTAAAATAATCACAAAGTTATCTGAGGGCAGCCCTGTTGTTGAGCCAAAAATGTGCTTGAAGGACATCCAGTCTAGAGAGTTCCTGGGTTCTAGGCTTGAGCAGGTGGAGGCTTCCTGTCTCCAATGGTGTCATCAAAGGCTTGTCTGTTATTGAAGACATGGTGGGGTGGCAAGGCAATGGTTTTCCAGTGATTGTCTGAACATCTCTCATTAGGAGTCTATACTTTCCTTCTCACCTCTGGATCAGTGCCTCCTCTCCATTGTCCTAGGTTCCTTCCTGCTTATTCCTATCAGCAGCAGGTAACCTCACTTACTCAGAACTTCCACATCCTTGAGCTTGCAGGCAGCACCAGCCTACACCATAGCTCCGTAGAATTTGCTTGTATTCAGTTTAATACTTAGCTACATGACATTTCAAATTCATAGAATCAATCAGATACATCTTTAACCACTGCTCTGTTTTGAGCAGAAAAATTAACTCAAGCCTTAGATTCCTTGTCTGTAAAATGGGAATAAAATAAGACAGCTTAAGGAATTTGTTGTGAGGCTTAAATGAAGTAAAAATCTATTCAGTACATAATATATCACCTGGCTCCTAACTAGCATGCTGTTATTTTAACATTATTACTATTACACATAACAATCTTGACTTCCCAATAAGATAATTAGCTGAGGAAAGAGACGATGCCATATATTTCTCATATGTTTCCAAGAACATCCACCCAGCAGAGGGCTAGTGAGAGGTCACGTGATCAACACATATGTGTTTAATGGAAGTACACCGTGTTTGGTAAAGGGCACAGACAAGAACAGCTCAACACATACAAAACCACACAACTAACACTACCATTTGAAATGGAAAAAAGATGGTAATTTTTCTCAGTCTGCATGAGAAATGTTTTACAAGTCTATAAATATTATAAATAAGATAATTCAATTTTTATGATTTGAGGAGTCACAGTAGAAATAACAGCTATTTATTATTCTATTTCCCATTTAAAGAAAGTGAAAAACAGAGAACGTGTTTAACTGTAAGTGTCTTTACTTCTGAAATGGAGGGTCAGATATGGTAATGGAGAATCACAAAAAGTCTGTAG
The DNA here is from genome assembly GCF_043159975.1 of Macaca nemestrina. NCBI lineage: Eukaryota > Metazoa > Chordata > Mammalia > Primates > Cercopithecidae > Macaca > Macaca nemestrina. Next base: position 46,912,646 of record NC_092143.1, read on the forward strand.
CCCAGAGGTTAGAATCCCAGACTATCAGGACTGGGAAGGATCATTAAGTGGATTCCAACATTCCACTGATAAGGAAACCGAGGCTCCCAGAAGTTACACTACGTTGTTGGTGACACTGTCCCAACCCAGACCTCTGCACCTTGGTCCTCTTACCAGCTCACTGAGAGCAGCCAGGCCTTTCATGTGATTTTCCTGCCCAGGTTCCTAACTTTGCAGTTTCTTTGCTTATTTTGCCTAATGACTGTGAAGGCCCCATTACGGAATGTGCTAAAGTGAGGTAGGGATGCAGTGTGGTGGGGAGACTCCTGCAGAGCAATGTGTGATTTGCCTTTGAGAGTAATCTGAAGACAGGAGACACATACAGGGGCTTCTGACATCAATAAAAGTCACTGGTCATAATGGAAAAGATCAGACCATGGTTTGCACTTTAAAAGAAAAAAATTAGGTGGTGGTGTGGTGGTGTTCATTAGCAACGAGGCAGCATTTGCCAAAACATTGATAGATGGGGTCTTTACAGTCACCCCTTTGTCTCTGTCACCAGTGGAAAACCATATCCCAGTCCCGAAAATTGCCCTTCCCTGCAATGGTCCCTTCCTTCAGAGGGGTTTCTCAGATGCTAATCCATAATGCAGCTAAGTGTTCACAGTGGGCAAAGGACTTTGGAGTTGCAGGTTCTTAGAGCTGCTGGGGGTCTTAGTGATCATTTTCCTGCCAAAAGAGGCTGGGGCTACCCAAGGCGACACATTTTGCAGAGTCCGCAGTTTTGCCCTATGTTGGTCATATTTACTGGAGGGTGGGGTCTGGAGGTGTGCGCCTCAGGTCTGCTGTCAGCCAGTGTCATCCTCCTTCCACTCCTTCTGAGAAAGTGTGTCGTGCCCAGACCACCTTGGCCTGGGTCCTTCTTCCTGTTTTTTCCTAGCTCTCCAAAGCCTGGAGCACTGGCTGTGCGGTTGTGGTGAAAATCAATTCAGAGTCCTTTTATCTCCACATTAAGCCTCCATGGCCAGCTGTTTTTATATGGAAGTCCCCACAGGCTGGGCCTGGTCTAGTGACCATTTGCAAGAAAACAAAGGAAGAGACAAAAAGGCTGATGATGGCAGTTTTTAGAGGTGGGTACAGCAATTCCAACAGAGGGGGAAAAATTAAAAGATGGCACTTCCACGCAGCCGTGAAAGGAGATGGAGGAGTCCTTCCTCTCCTTGAACAATAAAAGGCTCCTGCTAATTTTTACCAGAGTCGGCTCTGAAAACCTGCTGTTGACTGTGAGTCACTGGCCCTCTGGGGAATAGGAGGTGGGGAGGTGGGGGTGGGGGTGGGGTGAGAGCTCTGTGTGTGTGTGTGTGCACACCAGTGTGTATAATCTCACAGTGCCCAGAGCCCTGGAGATCCTGGAACACTTCAGTAGCACAGGCCAGATTCATTAAAAACCCTGGCTACAGGCCAGCAGTTAAAATTGAAGCAGCATATTTATTGCATTTTGTTCAAATAAATCTGAAAACGTGTGAATCATATTCCTTGGAGAGATTGGGAGAAGAAGTAAACAACATCAGGCTAATACTTACAAGCCGTGGCGGAGAGAGAACAAAGATACAGAAGGTTCCGCCGCGACAGGAACTCTGCGGGATGCTTGCCCTTCCTAGGTGGGGGCTGGAGGGGTTCACACTCTCCCCCACCACTTTCTCTATGGCCTGGGTCCTGACCTTGGTGTCACTTTAGGGCATGGGCTCTGCTCTCTTCCCTGAGCTTCTCAGTTGCACCCTGGCTTATCCCGCCCTGCTGTTCTCCTAGACGCTGTGGCTGCCATCCTGCTTTCTAATGGCAGCTGCAGAAATTACATTCAATTATGAGTTTTCCTAAAATAGTGTATAAGGGAAAACCTCCCCCACCCTCAGATCCTCCAGCCCAGTTCATATGAAATTCGGCAACAGCTCAAACTAATTGTTTGCCTCTAGAAAGCAAAATAAAGTAGCTGGTCAGTTCTATCATGCATGGGCTGTATTTTCTTTTGTTGTTTGGTTTCTTTCAGTGATGCTAGGATGGATTGTCTGTTTAAGAAGGAACCTCCTTGTGGGTGGAGGCTGCATGTAGGACTTTTGGCCTCAGTTTTCTTAAGTGTAAAATGGTAATAATTCTTCTCATATGGTACTTACGAGGACTGCATACATGTGATATCTTGTAAGAGTACGTAACTCAAGAACAGAATATCCCCATGACTAAATGTCAAATCCCTTATCTTTCTCCCTGTAAAAGAAATGATTTATGGGCATAAGTATGTCATACTTATGATCTGTTTTTCTCTGTTCACCCCAAGATAGTTTCTATGGCACAATTTTGCCACTGACTCCCTCCCTCATTGCCTTTTATTACACATGTGCTTGTTGGTGTGAAACATTGATAAAGGTAGATGCACAGGCAGAAAGTGCAATCTAATATTCTTCTCTTACTTCTCACAAACACAACTGTTTAGACATCTTCAGAAACCCTCTGACCTTCTGCCAGTTTTATCAGGCTTGGGGCATGAACGGATGTTTGGAGGCATGCTGAGGATCACCCAAGAATGGCAGGTGCGTGTCTGTTATATTTTAAGGCCCTGCGAAAGGGAAATGTGCTTCTAAGCACCTTACACCTATTCAGTGTGGTTAGGTTCTTAGGTGAAGATTTCATGGTGATGGAGGTAAAGGTAGATCAAGACCTAGGCAGCAGTTGCCAATCCAAAGATCTGGCAGAGGGGGCAGGTTTCTGAATTGGGGCCAAAATGTGAGATGGCCTGACATGCCTGATGGAACAACCCAGCTTGCCCAGACCCCTAAGAGTAGGGAGTGAAAACATGACTTTTGAGAAGTTGATTTTATTCTAGTACCGTCATACCTGTTCCGTCTCAGTGTTGAGGCTCCCCCTCTTCTGCTCTGGCCAGGTTTGGGGTTATTCCTTTCTACTCACTGTGCCTTGGACCCTGAAAAACCTGGGGCAAGTTGATCTACCTCCAAGAACATCCTCCCCAAGCCCTGGTATGCTCAGCACTGATCAGGAAACCCCTGATGATGAGGCACAGAGTCCAGAGCAGGCACCCCACTGGCTGTTTGAAACATGCATTCCAGTTCCTGAAACTCTTTATCTCACAGCTGTGCTGGTAATAAGAATAGCCAATACTTCAATTGCAGGTACTCCATGCTAAGGCACTCTCTAAGACCTTTTCATGTATTATTTAATTATTAATTATTGTTTAATTATTGAAATATCATTTAATATTTACAACAAGCCTATTTGTTGGAGCATCATATTCATTCCCATTTTACGGAGGAGGAAAGAGGCACAGAGAAGGTAAGTGATTCGCCCTTTATTACCACAACTAGTAGGTGGTAGGGTCAGATTTTGAATGCATGCAACCTGGCTACAAAGTCTTAACCACTAAACAATGCCATACGGTCCTTGTTTCTTGACCCTGTCAAGAATTAGACATTGAGTTCCCTCGATGTTTTCGTCTCCTGAGTGTGTGTCAGGAGGAAATTCAGCAAGCTGTCCCTAGGCCAGAGCACTTTCCCAGTTAAACAACAGCATATTTATTAATTTATTCCATTCTACATGAACCTGTCTCTGGCTGTATGGGCTTAAATTGAAATGTGCTGCCCTGATCCAACAGCAGGAGGATGTAATCTGAATTATTTCTCCCTTGCGGGGGAAGGTGCCCTGGGTCACCAGGACAGATTCCTCCTCCTTTGCTTCTTTTCTGCAGGGTGGCAGGTCAGAGCCAGGGGAAGTCTGTGGCCCACAAAGTAAAACAGACCTAACTAGATGGCATGGGCTGAAACCATTTCCTCTGATCTCCACCTCTTTGCTATGGACAAGCTTTCCCTATGAAGCTCAGCTGTTTCTTAATGGATGGGCACAGGCTGTTTTACTACCTCCCTCAGCCTACATTCTGGCTGCTGATTGTACAGCAGGCACTGGCTTTCCACAGCCCTCCCACCTTGGAGAATTTGAGTCCCAATGCTCAATGATTCATTTGCTGTACTGTCTCAGAATTCAGAATTTTTTTTTTTTTCTGCCGAACATCCTTTGCTTGTTGAATGAAAGGGTGAATGGATTATTGAATTAAGGCCGAACCTGAGAAGAAACCAAGTTGTTTAAACACATCTGTGTATTCCCAAGTGTCTTGGACACCACATGCATTTTCCTGAAAGTAAATTTAAAAACAGAGCAGAAAGAAACATGGTGGGTGAGTTTTGTCTGTCAATCGCAACCATCAGAGCTTCAGACTTCACGGCAGGATTGGGGATGCCTGGGAACTGACATGGGGCACAGCCGCTCAGTGGCTGCTGCTCAGAAACAGTCAGGGCTGGGTGCTGGCTCATGCCTTTAATCCCAGCACTTTGGGAGACCAAGGCAGGCGGATCGCAAGGTCAGGAGTTCGAGACTAGCCTGGTCAATATGGTGAAACCCCATCTCTACTAAAAATACAATAATAAGTTGGTGGCAGGTGCCTGTAGTCCCAGCTACTTGGGAGGCTGAGGCAGGAGAATCGCTTGAACCCGGGAGGTGGAGGTCGAGGTGAGCCGAGATCATGCCACTGCACTCCAGCCTGGGTGACAAAGCAAGACTCCATTAAAAAAAAAAGCAAGCAAGCAAGCAAGCAAGCAAGCAAGAGTCAGATATAGTCCTAAGTGGTCTGTGTCTAAGTGGACTCCAGCTCTAGAAACAGTCCTTTGTTTGAGAACAAAATTCCCACTGGCTGAGGCAACCGGATTTTCCTAGCATCCCCTGTGGTGTGTTATCAAAGCTAGAGCAGGTAGGCAGGGTGGGGGCCAAGGAGGTGAGCTCTGGGCTCCCCCCATGTTATCTCAGCCTCCAGGAATGGCAGGAGGCTGTAGGGCCTGCGGCTGGCACAGACCCAGCATCCTGCTGTCTACTGTGCAGACACCCACGGGTCTCAACCTGGAGTTCATATGAGGTGGTTGTGAGCTTGACAAAGTCATCACCTTGCCTTTCCTAAGTACTGACTCTACTCCTGTCACTTTCCAGGACTGCAGTGCCAAGTATATTATTCATGTTTTTTAAAACATTTGAATAAATCTAGCAGTTACAAAGTATAGCTTTATTACATGGCTATCCTGTGTAATGGTGAAGTCTGGGCTTTTAGTGGTAATTTTTCATCCCTCATCCCCCTCCCATTCACCTACCCTTTCAAGTCCTCAGTGTCTATCAGTCCACACTCTATGTCCATGTGTACATATTATTTAGCTCTTGCTTATCAGTGAGAACATGCAGTATTTGACTTTCTGATTCTGAGTTATTTTACTTAAGATAATGGCCGGTAGTTCCATCCATTTTGCTGCAAAATACATGATTTTATTTTTTTTTATGGCTGAGTAGTGTTCCATTGTATGTGTGAATACATACCACATTTTCTTTTATTTTCTGTATTTTATGATGATTTGACAAATCCTGCTGATCCTGGAGAGATTGCTCCTCCCAGGGTTAGTGAATTCCTAGAGCTAGCAAAGGACTCCCCTGGGAATGCATCTTTCACATACAAAACAACCAATCCAGAGCCCACATTACCAACCACTTCCTTTATGAGGCTCTCACAGGATGAGTCACTATTCCCCACACTAACATCACCCCAGGGCAAGGTACCAGACAATTAGGGGCAATCTCTACACCCTGGAGTCCCCTGAAATTATTCCAACTAGTCAATCTTAAATCTGCCTCCCCAGCCTCCCCGATTCCATCCCATGATAACCACAGTAAAAGTTTTTGCCCACACTTTCCCTTCATCCTTTTGCCTCTTGATTGACCTAGTTCTTCCCCCAGTGGCCCTGCCTGGTGTGCCATGCCTCCTGTTCCCAGGGATCTGCGAGTATAAAAACCTCTTCCTTCATGACAGTCATTCCATATCTGCATCTCTTACCATACATGATTCAAACAAATCCTGAATGCATTGTATCACACCAGGATTCTGTCTGTCTCTCTTCAGCTCCCCTGGGTCAAGCCCGGCGAATTATGAAGAAGTCACTCTTCTAACATTTCTTGAGCCCTCAGTATAAGGTAAGATCTTTATTTCACTAGGATCTTTATTTTTATTTTTTTAAAGAAACTTCTCTAGAGTTTCTAACCACATCATCGACAACCACAGCAATAAGAGCTACCAGGTACAAAGTCTTACTATGAGTTGGGCATTTTCTATGGATTATTTTCTTTAATTCAGATTATCTCCATCTTTCATCTTCTTAGACTGATTGCCCAAGATCACACAGCTGGACAGAGGTGGCATTCAGACCTAAGTGGTCTGACTCATGGGGCAGCACAAAATGCCAATGCACATGCAGGGGCAGCCACGGCGGGGGAGTAGGTTTTAGAATAGCACAAAGCCTGGTTAGCAAATTGGCTGTTGGTCAGCAGACAATTACCTGGCCCCTGAGAGAAAGAGAGGCTACACCTGTGTGTAAATCAAGTATTATGCTGAGCAGGCTGTTCAGCGCAGCATTTGTATTTTTTCCTAGTGAGACTGTGGGTGAAGGAAGCAGCGTGGTGATTTCCACTGAGGCACGCTTTCCTTATCTTGCTGTCTTGGATCAGCACTTTGAATGCACCCTTGCAATAAGATGGCACAGGCTGCCCTAGCTCTCTGAAGCCCTGCGGCTGCTGCTTTGAGAATTCCTGCACCAGATAGGAGATTTATTTAGATTATCCTGCTGGTTTATTTGTTTAATCATTGACCAGATCTTTATCGGGGGGCCATCTCAGGTCTGATAGGTGGTGCATGTTAGTGACACAACATACATCCCTGGAGTACAAGTTTCTTGTATCCTGGGACTCTATGATTCTAACAACGTAGTCCTGTTCCAATCAAATCAGAATCATCATTTGTGATTTATGTTTTCACGTGTTTATATCTTATTTACCCTTAACAGATTGTAGACTCTTTAATCCTAGAACTGTGCTGCATATTTCCTTGGCATCCCCACAGCATCCATATCAGTAAATTGTTTGATTTCACTTGATCACATGAATTATGTCTTCTTACTGAATATCATATGTAATCCTATCAACATCCAGTTATAAAATTATCATTTGCTTTTTAAAATTAGAATTCTGCTTTCCTTTAGACTCCAGAATAAGTCCACACCAGCTATGACAGCCATGACCTCGAGAAATTACTTAACCCCCTTAAGCCTGAATTTTCTCATCTGTAAATATGAGTAGTACCCAACTTTATAGAGTTGTTGTAAGGAATGAATAAAACATGAGTATTTATTTATAAATGCATAGTATTAAGCACAATGTCTGGCTCATGGTAAATGTCCAATTAGTATTTGCTAGTATTACTGTCACTGTTTTCAGTTAGTTGTAAATTAAGAGGAGAAATTCTAGAAATCATTTTCATAGCAACACCAATGAGAACCATCAAAGATACATGTTGTCTCAGCACTATGTTTTGGAAGAACGTCTGCGATGCCTTTATATGTGCTTATTTATTTAAGGAATGTAAACACATTTTAACACCTGCTTAATCCAAAAAATGTCATGACACATATCACTGTCAAGTTCCTAAGAAGTTACAGAAAAACACTATAGGAAGCATTTGTGTATGTGGGTGCACATATGTAATTTCTATAAGTAACTGGAGATTATCAGCTTTTAGGAATTTCCCAGGCCTACGCTTCCTCCTAAATTGAGAAGAATTAAAAGTTAACCATCTACTAGAGTGTGAGTTTACCAATATGATGGAGGCAAAGGCATCAGACGATGTTTAATCAACGTGCTTTTGGGTCCAGGAGTTAAGCCACCCTTGATGTCTCACTTAGCCTGAATCTCCAAGAGCTGCAGCAGTTCATGTCAAAACAAGTTTCGTGGGGTGGGCTAGAAGCAGATGGAGATGGGGCCCGCAGTGCAGGAGAGCGCATGGGGTAAAGGGGCATAGTGCACAGGTGGAGATGCTTTTATAACTCAGGGTTTTTCCTTTCTTTTTCCTCCAGTCGTGCTCAGTAACAGAACCTCCCAGGCGAGGAACTGTGGTTAACAGGCATTGATCTGTGTACCAAAGGCAAGACCACAACCGATCAGAGGAAAGGACATGTGATTAAACAGTTCACTGCCAACTGGAAACAAAAACACAGGGCTAGCAGGGAGGCATGAGCAGCATGGTAGATTGGAAAGAATAAGATAGTGAGACTCAGAAGACCTTATCTGGGGTCCTAGCTCCAGAACAGGCATGGTATGAAACAAGGCAGGTCACACTCTGAGCCTCAGTCTACACATCAAACAGAACAGGTTAGCAATTCCTAATCTCTCTCTCTCTTTCTATTTCAGAGAGAGGCCCAAATTAAGATCCTAGATATGAAACTTTCTGCAAAACATACAAATGTAGACCTGAGTTATCATGTGGCCGGAAGCAATGTCCTCCTGGAGTCATAAACCTATTAGCCAAGGGCCTGAGAAAACCCATGAATGATAATGAATCAGACTGAATGATGACAACAAAAGTGAAAAAAATCCCTCGAACAAAAAACAACTAGCATGTTATAATCTTCCATACCCTCTAAAAGCCACTGCTACTGCTGAACCACCCGCTGAGGTTATATAATGCCCCATAAAAACCAGCGCAGTCATTATCTTCCCACCACGGGGAAACACAGCTCCACTCCATGCTTTGGGCCACAGGCATCCGAGATGGAGGCCATTTCTCCAAGGCTGAGCTGCTAACCTGGCGTACACTGGGTTGCCACAGGGAACCTGGCAGCCAGCACCTGCTGCTGCAGCTGCAGCCCGAGCTTCCCTGTTGGCAAATGCCAAAAAGCATTTTGTGAGGTTGGCTACAGGGCCCAGTGCTGAGATTGAAACTCCTTCCGGTGTCCTGTAGATATGGTTGGCGGCTGGGAGGGAACACACTTCTTCCTGTGTCCTCCCATGTGAGAACACGACTTCTGAGGAGCCGTCATTACAAGGCATGTTGCCACCACAGTGCACGGTGGCAATCGCCTCCCCAGTCTCCTGTTCTTTCATCTGTGGAAGCCAGCTCCAGGTGAGGCACCATGTCCTGCTCCACAGCTAAGGGGACACTAGCTGCTCTGCTGTTTGTCTTCACTCCTCCACTGCTAGAGCACTGTCCTAAACACTCATCAGCTCCAAACCCAACCTTGACAGCGGATTAGCTCCAAACCCAACCTTGACAGTGGAGAGACTGCAGGGCTGGGCTTCCTCCTCCCCACCTGGCTGGCTCAGTACTGACCACTAATCCCACACCAGGAGTTGGGGTCTGCTTTTATTAGCTTATAGGGCAGTCACAACCTTGCCTTTACCTAGAAGAATGAGAACCACGGAGTTCTGGGATTTATTTTTGCTCCCTGCTTCATATGATTGTTTCCATTTCTCTGAAGAGGATCTTGAGGCTTAGATATCTGAACGATTTTGCCTGAGGTCAGAGCTAGTAAAAAGTTGGAACCCAAAGTAGAAATCTGGTCTGTCAAACTGCAAAGTCCTTTTTCTTTCCATCTCTGCAAACTGCTTTTTCTTTTGAGAGAGCAACAGGATGAAATCTTCAGCATCATTACTTCTGCAAGGGCAGACCCTGGGCTTGCATTCTTGGAAGTACATCTGGGTTTAACCCTAATACATTCATGAAAGAAGAGACACAAATCTCAGGGTAAAATTTCCGTCAGATTCATAATGGACATACATGGTTTCCGATAAAGACTACACATCACTTCAAAACTCAGCTTCTGGCCAGACCCCTCAGGATCCCTGGGAGTTATCGCTACGACTTTATACTTATTAATATATACTCAACATCCATGAGATTGATGAAGAAAACCTCTTGTCCCCTAGGGACAAGATAGAACTTGGTTTCTGCTGCTCATACTACAAGAAAAAAGGGGCAAATCAAATAAGGATATCTAGAGAAGTGTCTTGAACTCTTTCTGAACCCTCATTACATTAGCATATACCGGACGGCTGATGATTTCTTAGGAAGTCCTGGGAGTCTTCAGAGACTCACAGAGATAATGTAAAGCCAGCTTTTGGTAGCTCAGGAGCTCTGAGAAGAAGCCCTTGCCAAACCTCAGGAAGCTCTGGAGGCATTACTAGATCATTCCTTCAGGAGGCTTGGGGCAAAAACCTGCCTTTTATATGACTTCTGGGCTCTGGATGGATAGATCCACTCTGACCTGAGGTGGGTCAGCCCTGGTTCAACTGGATGCATTCTTCATCCTCAGAATAGCTTCAAAGGTTACTGCATCATGTTAGATTCATGAAATGCTTTGGCCTTCACAAAGAGACAAAATATGGCCAGCTGACTCAATTTTGAAGAGGAAATTACTCATTTCTGAGTGTTCTTAAGTATTAACATCTCCAGGTTAAATGTGAGAATTAATCCCAATGATGGTAGGAAAACTGGGAAATGGAAAAAAATTCATAGCTGTGAGATGGGAAAGACCAGATGGGAAAGATCAGGAGACCTCGTCCTGGTGCAGAGGATTTATGTGGGTACATCATGGAAGATGGTAGGCAAGGAACACAGAGCATGGCCTGGAGGCCTCATAGGCTTTATCTAGTAGGATCTTGGGAGCCCATGTAAATTTTCACACTGGAGAATAATAATCAAAGTGAGGCTTTAAGCCTCACTGGATATCTTTTGTTCCATTTCATCAACAAACCCTCAAGATGTGTATTGTTTTCTAGCAAGTACATTTAGAAGAAGACAGAGCAAGACAAATGAAAAAACACCCATCTAATACAGTATGTGACTGCACAGGAGAAATGAAAGAGATAAAAGTAACAATTGCATAGAACAAATATGATCCATTGACTAGGAGTGGCTGGAACTGGAAACTGATTCAGGAAGAGATGTTGTGGGTCAGGCAAGTCGTTAGCTCAGGAGTGAAAGGACTGAGGGTGGAATCTTAACTTTTCCAATAGCGACATGGTTGAGTCAACTTTCTCAACTTCACAGTTTATACTGAGGAGGTTTATAACTGGGGGAAGTGGGGCATATTTTGACAGAACTTCTTAAATGATAATCTCTTGAAAACCAGCCCTCTGCAGCTCGATGGGAGATGAGAGCCTGAGCTGAACAGACCACATGTTTGTGGCTCCACATTGTACTTCTGATCAACCAAGAAACTTGCTGTGTGCTGTAGAGTTCACTTGGTGCAATAGAGGATGTGCGAATGTAAGGCAATTCCTCTTCTTGAGACCTTAAGGTTTAGTTGCTATTGTGGGTTGAACTGTGTCCCCCAAAGAAAGATGTATGGTCTTTTAACCCCTATTACCTCAGAATGTGACCTTATGTGGAGAGAGTCTTTATTGAGTAATCAAAGTAAAATGAGGTCTTTAGGGTGGGCCCTAATCTGATATGACTGTTGTTCTTATAAGAAGAGAAAATTTTGACACAGACCTGTACACAGGGCAAATGCCATAAGAAATGAAGGCAGAGTTAGGGGCGATACATACTAAGCCAAAGAATGCCAGAGGTTGCCAGCAAACCACCAAATGCAAGGAGAGAAGCATGGAACAGACTTTCTCAATGTCCTAAAAAGGAACCAATTCTGCCGACACCTTGATCTTGGACTTCCAGCCTCCAGAACTATGAGACAATACATTTCAGTTGTTTAAGCCCCCAGCTTGTGGAACTTGGTTATGACAGCCCAAGCTGATACAGTTGCAAAGACTCTGAACAAACCTACAAGGAACAATTAAAGAACAAGCTAGTAGGAACAGACATATATGAAGTAGGGGTGCTGAGTAAAAGGGGTAAATATGCTGGTTAAGAAAGATTTTAGGTTGGGCGCGGTGGCTTATGCCTGTAATCTCAGCACTTTGGGAGGCCAAGGCGGGCGGATCACTAGGTCAGGAGATTGAGACCATCCTGGCCAAAATGGTAAAACCCTGTCTCTACTAAAAATACAAAACTTAGCTGGGCATGGTGGTGCATGCCTGTAGTCCCAGCTATTCGGGAGGCTGAGGCAGGAGAATTGCTTGAACCCGGGAGGCGGAGGCTGCAGTGAGCTCAGATCATGCCATTGCACTCCAGCCTGGGCAACAGAGCTAGACTCTGTCTCAAAAAAAAAAAAAAAAAAAAAAGGCCAGGTGCGGTAGCTCACGCCAGTAATCCCAGCACTTTGGGAGGCCGAGGCAGGTGGATCACGAGGTCAGGAGTGGATCACGAGGTCAGGAGATCGAGACCATCCTGGCTAACACGGTGAAACCCCATCTCTACTAAAAATACAAAAAATTAGTTGGGGCGTGGTGGTGGGTGCCTGTAGTCCCAGCTACTTGGGAGGCTGAGGCAGGAGAATGGTGTGAACCCGGGAAATGGAGCTTGCTGTGAGCCAAGATCATGCCACTGTACTCCAGCCTGGGTGACAGAGCACGACTCCATCTCAAAAAAAGAAAAAAAAAAAAAAAGAAAAAAGATTTTAGGGTTTCAAGGAGGCAGGAGGGCTTGAGTCAGGCCTAGAGTACCTTTGAAGGCTTATTCTCTGATTTGGTGAATCTGCAGGTGGTTTTGCATTCTGTTCCCTCTGAACACTTTTATGGAGTCTGCAGCTCTTTCCCTAAGTCATATTTCGCAACTCCTCTTTTATCCAGTGCATACCTTCTGGGTGCACTTAGAAATTCTTTCCCAGTTTTAAGAATCTGTTGACCCCATGGTCTTATGACCCTATTACAGGCATCATCCTACACCAAACCCACCTTCTGGCTGATGGGCTGAATATTCTTCTGTTCAGTTTTCCCACCAGAAAAATGACGACTGTATCTCCTTTCATTTACTTTGTGGTGAGTCTAAGAATGGCTTGAAAAGCACCTTAATTTGGGAGACTTTTAAGGGTTAACCATCAAGACTCTTGTTTTAGTAAATGCCCAGGGAACACAATGTGACTATGTAGTATATAAGGTTGTATTTTCTTCCTATATATTATTTTTCTTGTGTAGTGATGATGGTTGGCGTCTCTCTTGTCATAATATTAGTTTCATTCCTTCACTGAGATGCTGTGCCAAAGCCCTTATAGGTCTTTGCAGATCACTTGGCTTCTTCTACTATTTACTTTTAAAATAACAATCACATCCCATGAAATTCCTTTGTCCCACACCAGCTGTATTTCTGCTATGTTCCCTGACTGTGATGATGGAGAAGCTTATCAGGATCACTCCCAATGTCAATTAATGATGTTTTAAAAAATGACATTGGGAGTGAAGTGAAGAAAGCAAACCATTCTCTAATCTTGGCAGAAAAGTCAGGGATTGAGCTTTACCCTTCAGAGACTCTGCAGGGTCCAGCAGCAGAGGGAAATAAGCTCTCACCCTTGAGTGAAGCCTGTGATTCACTGCCTAGGCCTGTAAAGAGATATGTTATGAGCCAGAAACACTGGGCCTGGGGCCGCCATGCTCTCTGCCTAAAAGACAGAGGAGTGGTGGAAAGGCTGTGAGGTGGGCACCAGGTTCGATCTCAGGACACCCGGTCCTAACCCTGTTTCTTTTTCATCTACCTGAAGAGTTACCCACATTCTTATAATTCTTGTTTCCTCACAGGTAAGATAACCAGAAGAGACTCTTCTACTCTGATATTCTTTGATTCTGTAAAAGGCAGCTGGTTACACAACAGAAATTGAAATTTATATAAACTTGGACAGTAGAGATGCTGTTTCTTCTACACAGTGCATGTGAAAGGATCCATCGCACCCGAGGTACAATGAGGTCAATCATCACGCCAAACGTCGGTGTAGAAAAGATGAATTTGGGATGCCAAGGACAACATCTACCTGGAGTATTCCTGTTTTTATGGCATGAATGGAAGAAAACCACAATAATTGGTCTCCATACTAAGTCATGCTCAAAGAAGGCAGGAATGCATACATTTTGGCCGGGCTATGTTCACGCCTATGCCATATGCTACCTTGGTATTTATCGGGTGAGACTGATTCTGGTGCAGTATTTCTCTACTTCAGCACTCCTGACATTTAGATGAGATAATTCTTTGTTAGGGGGGTGGGGGGGGGCGGTTAAAGGCTGTTCCATGCCTTGTAGGGTATTTAGCAGCATCCCTGGCTTCTACTCACTAGATGCCAGCAGAAGCCCCCACTGAGCTGTAATAAATATATCTCTAGACATTGCCAAAACTCTCCTGGGGGGTTAAATAAACCCAGGCAAGAATCACTGGTGCAGTGGGATACTATCTTATGAAAGGACTACCCACATCCAAGTCATAAAGCACAGTGGTAAGAAATGTCACCCTTCCTGGAATTTAAGAGTGTCACCACATTTAGATTACGAAGGTCAACAGACATTTGGGTGCCTATGCAACTAGATCTTATAAAGATTTGGGAAAAGAAAAAAAGGCTTTCAGATTACAGCTGTTTTTTTTTTTCCCCCCATGACATTACTATTCTTCCAGCATCTAACGTGGAAAGAGGAGTGGAGTCTTTTATTGGATTCATATTACGATGGTTTGACTGTGGAGATATGGACAGGCTACTCGTTTGTTCACATGTTTACAGTGGGAAGCGCCTCCTGTCCTCAAGGCCATGCCCAGAGTAAACAATGCCCATGTAGCTGGTTCATGATGGCATTGGGTGGCAAAGACTGCTGTCTAATCATGCTCCTTGAATAGGACAAAGGCCCCCTGAGTAGGCTTGAGCTCGCATACATACATTACTTGTAATGGAAGAGAGTAGTCATGAAAGGCAAACTACTCATTGCAACGATATTGCCATTGTTCAGATGTTACTTGGAGTTTGAAACCAATAAAACCAGACTGTGAGCCAATCAATAAAGCCCAGGGTCCTGTATGATCATGGATGAGGAACTAAAAAATACACAGATTCCCTAGTATTGTGCACACGTGATTTTTGAAAGTTTGCATACTTTTGTTTTCTCAGAGGGTGAGGGTTTTTTCTGATGAATGATTTTAAAAGAAAATATACCAAAATCTCTGGAGATAATTTCAGAAATATTCCAAAGTATTTTGAGCAATGGCAGCTTTGTGGAATGTGATGTATCCTTTTGAGAAAAAGACCTGTTTATTGAGTTTGGCACATATCAGTGTATTTCTTAAATGGATCAATCTAATTACTAAATACTAATTTCCCACATATACCAAAGTGCTCAGCTCCCACCTCCACCCCAACAATCCAAGTTCTTAACTATCAGTCCTCAAAGAGGCAGTAAGTAGTTAAGAGGACCTACTGTTTCAATTTTTAGCCAAATCTACACTGTGCCTTCTCAGATTACATTTTCAACTGAGCCCTTAAAACTCGCCTGAAAGGGTAAAACAAACGAACACCTTTCTATATAAAGAAGAGAATCTCAGTAATGTCTCTTCAGATGAAAGAGTTGCTGAAGTTTGAGCACCTTGGAGAAGGAACTGCAACATGCCAGCAAAAGTGGAAGCTACAGGTATGAGGGCAAAGCCACCCACCAAAGGCAGTAACAAGCAGTGCTTAGAATTCGGCATTGCTGTTGGAAACATTTATGTGCTTAAAAATATAATTATAAAAGATTGAGGGTGTGGAGGGAGAGAAGAAGGAAAAGAGAAGAAGAATGAAAGAACTGTTCCATTTCTGGCCACCATTAATACTACCAAATTCAAATAAATCCCAAATGAATAGGATGAACAGTATTGAAGCAAACACTGAATTCCAGAGGGGACCAGGCCTGTGTTGTAAAAACAGGACCACGTGCTTTAGGAGGAATGCTGTGTGCTCAGCCTTGTTTATAACACGGCAAAGGATTCAAGAATGGAATCTGTTCCTCTTGACAAAGAAAAAAAACAAAAACGATTTTTCTCAACCCTTGCCCTCTACCACCTTCTACTCTTTGCCTTCTTCAGATCCCAGGTCTGAAAGCTGGGGTTCTAGGGTGAATTACTGAAGTGCTCTGTTTTGGCCTGTTTTCATCAGTGTAGCTAGAAGGTGGAGAGGGATGGGTGGGAGGGCAAGGAGCCAGGGACCTGAACCATGGGGGAGAAGGCTTTGTTTTTTCCAAAAGAGATCAGTGTACGGAAGTGAACCTTTTCTGAAGGAGCTTTCCAGACTTTTCGGATCTGTGGTATTTTCAGGCAGGTTATTATTATGATTATTATTTTGGTGGGGGAGCCTTGGATAATGCATGAGATCTGGAGAGTCAAAAAAGAACAGCTCCCTCTCACTCTGTGGGATAAAATGCCACCCTGACTTTATTCTGTCTTAAGTAAGTTTCCTGAGGATCCTTTAGTCTCAGTGTGAGTTAACTGAGCATGAAGATAGTGCAGTGGAAGAAGCATGGATTTAGGGGTCTAAGGTCTTTTCTACCTCTTCCTGGTTGTGGCATCTCGGTATGTTACCTGTCCCTGCAAAGCCAAAAGGAGAATGGTACTATCTTCATTGCAGGAGTTGTGCAAGGCTCAAATTAGAACACATCTATTAAGTAATGAGCAGCAGGCCCAGCACAAAGGGTACAAGAGAAATGGCAGGGTCCTTCCTGCTGCTCCTTCTCAAAGATGAACCTCTTCTACAGTATCCCTAATACTGGAAATCTAAGTTCTGCTTGAACACAGGCAGAGATGAACAGCTCCCCACCTCTTCGGGCAGCCTACTCTGTATAGGTAGCTCTACCTGTTGTCAAGCTCTTACTGGGAGCCAGTATTGGGTTTCCTCTACTTTCTACTTTAACTGCAACAACACAAACAACTAATATTGATTTTGCATTTACTTTGCATTACTGACCTAAGAGCTTTTCAGGCATTATAGAATTTAATCCTTACGATAATAAAGTAGGAGTTAATATTGCCCTCATTTAAGATGGGGAAACAGGCTTTGAGTGGTGACATGACTTACCAAAAATGTCTTACTCAACAAGTGAAAGAGCTGAGACTTGAACCCAAGTCACTGTCAGTCCCAATTCATGCTGCAATTTCAGACTACACTGCTGTCCTTGGTAGGGCAAGCATTTAGTGTAGTATCGAATTCAGAGGAGTTATTCAGCAAATGGAGAATGAATGAATGAATGAGTGAATGAAGAAATGAATGAATCACACATACTAAGGAAGCAATCTATTTGCAAAGTAGTCAGGACCTGGGCTGTTTCAACCTCGATTTTGTTAGGGTCCCACTTTCAATACATCCTGGCCTCATCTTTATTGCTTAGGCTATCTTCGTAACTCAGTACTGCTTTTAAGGCGACAAAAATGTAAAGCATGCACTCTGTCTAGTGTAGAGCTTCCTAGGAGTGTGTGTGTGTGTGTGTGTGTGTGTGTGTGTGTTGTGTGCATTCCTGTTGATGTACTGCTCTAGTCACACAGATTTTTAGCAGCATCTTATTTACTGTTTAAGGTTTTCATCATATTCCCTTACAACTTCTCTACTTTTTCTTCCATTTTTTTTCCAATGAAAAAATTATAAGATGAAAAGCTATGGAATTTTGGGAGGTTTCCTTATCAAGCCTAAAATATACATGTATATTTTTTATTTTAAGAGTATATTCAGTACAATTTAGACAGACACATTTTCAACAGATTTGGTGGTGGTGATGGAGGAGTGGGGCTTTGCAATGATCCACAGAGCTACAACTGCAGTCTCCAACCTCCCCCTACACTTACCATGCCCTGTTTCCAGGCAGGAACGTGTTCAGAAGACCTCAGGGCAATACATGGGCTGCCCAACATCCTGGCTGCTCACTGTAGCCCCTGCTCTGTCCTTGGGCCTAGTTCTCACCACTGGGCTCTTGGTTTTTCCTTGTCACCCTATCTCTGCCTAATGACTTGATTCTACTAACATAAGCGTGTTTTTGTCTATCCAAGTTCAAATGTCTTAGCACCTAATAATGAAGACCAGCCTCCTCTTTCATCCTCTACTAGGGACGGGTGTCTTGGTTCAAAAGTCCCGTCTAGACAGCTTATCCCTCCTACTTAAACATCACCTGATTTCCTTTGTTGGCATTCATACCAAAGAGGAGGCTAGAGCGCAGTACTACTAGGACGGGCTGGTGTGCCAACAGTTCACTGTCATATAACGTAACATTGGACTATGGATGAGAAAATTTTGGAAAGAATAATCTCTCGTTAAAACAAGAAAGACTAACATGAATTTTGTGTTTTGCTTTTTCTCTTTCTTTTGATTAAACATCTTAATTTGGCTGTATTTAATTTCACTATGATCAGTCACGAGCTTTCTTAGACTGTAAACTACTAGTGGCAGGGCATAACTATTATCTTATTAGTTTCATTGTCAATTATCCAGCATTACATGATGCAGAATTACGTCCTTAAAAATAATTATGTGTGCTGTTGGGGGCTGAGCATACACAGAAAAATGGAATCAACTGGTATATGGATTCACCAGGTGTAGCTGACTTAAGCAATGCAGACAACCTGATTAACTATTACTGTCCTTTTTTGCTATGAACATTAGTAAGAAGGGTTGTCATGAGTTATCTCTGAGGTGGTTCTGACTTTATCTTATTGTGCCTATGTAGCCAAAGCACCAACTTCATGACCTATGCCAGTGACATGGGTGTACACTGAACATATCCCAGAGTTTTTTCTTCAGGTATCTCTCAGTAGACGATGTTAAGACCACAGACTTTTCACCTTCTCACTCATGCACACTGCATAATATATAAAATGTTAAGAACAAAACAGGAGTGATTACAATGAGATTTTTCTGCTTTCAAAGGGTCACTCTTATGCTGGGTTCTGGAGGCTCTTCAATGCTTCACTGTCAAAAAATCATAACTTCCTGGAAACTTTTTGTTCGTATCCTGAGTCAGCCATTCTAGGGCTGAAAAGGGATGTGACACATGAGGACTTCAGACTCTAAATAACTAATAACCTGCCTAGGGAGGCCAGACTATTACCCCTAAGATTATCATCTGATAACTTGGAATCACACATACATGAGTCTCATAGTGGTAACCAGAGCATTAGGAGTAAAAGAAAAAAAAATTCTGTGAGCTCAAACAGTAGGACCTGCTTTACAGAAGAATGAGGCATTAGTTGAGTCCAGAAGGATGCTCAGGATTGTTTTCTGTTGTAACATAAGAACCAGAAGATTCTATATCCAAATAAGTAAAGTTAACATTAGTAGCTTAAGACATCAGTAGCTCTGATTCTGCTGGGTGTCTAGAAAGCTCTGGCCATGTCTTTTTTCTTGTCAAGCCATCAAACCTGATGTGTCAAAATGGTAGAGTAACAAGTGTTTTCTGTTAGGGCTATTTTAGAACTGCTTCTCATAAAACAGCAGTGAATAATATTGTTTATGGAGTTCTAGTACCGTAGGTGGGTACACCATAAACCAACATCCCTGTGGATTTACTTCCCCATATCCAACCTTGCCCATCATCATCCCGAGTGCTTAACTTCAGACTGCTCCACAGTACAGACAGGAGGGCAGAAGACACATTGGTGGGTGAGCATATTTCTACTGCATCTTCCAATTGCGGCCTAGAGCGCTATCTACAGATCTAGCTGTATATGAAAAAGGAACGGCAGTCGTTGAGATCAGCGCTGGAAGCTGTGAATACAGCCAATATGTCTACTGAACGGTACATATGTTTGACTAGAAACAGACACATGGGTTTATGTGTATACAATTTTATTCTGTGCAGGGCAAGTGAAATCTCTGGGGTCTTTAATGCTCACCACTCAACCTTGAAGAGAAAAGCTCTGTAACTGGCCCAAGGTTGGGAAGAGGTCGCCACAGAGTCAAGTATGGGGCAAGTGCCTGGTGTGAGGAGAGACTCCCCGGAAATGGGGCTACCACCCCACTCAGGTGTTTTCCATACACAACTGTGACAGCTAGAAATGCTCCTGTCAAGGGTTAGCTTGGCCCTGGATTCCATGTTGTCCTCTCTGCCCCGAACCATCACTGTATTATAATAAGAACTTTCTCACCACAGTACCCACCCACCACTGGCCTGGCTTATTAAAAGCCCCAAAGAACTGTAACGGTCCCAATCTCCCTTCTCTTTAACTAGAACAGGGGCTGCTAAACGGCCTCTTGCTGCCTTTTGCGTGTGGTGCTAATTAACATGATCCAAGTTACAATATGTGCTAAAGATTCCAGTTTTGTTACTTATTTAATGAGCTTCGTGGGATTTGAACATGAGGCTCAAAGTAGCAGGGGAAACCTCATAATTAGTTTCAATTACAAGAAGTTCCTACGCATTAAGACTATTTGATGAACAGCAAAGTGAAGGAACTACCGACCAGATACAAATCACTAATTTTGTTTCATTTATTATTATACTTATTTTCTTCCTAATTAGTGCTGATTGGCTTATGATCCTAATTAATGCAAAGGAATTTGGAATGGTATACAATGGTATGGCTTAGAAGATGCCAGCATGTACAACTGCTAAATTATTGCTAATTGTTATTTACATGAGGCCTGGAAGACTAAGTAATGCAATGCCTAATTAGCATTAAAGATATGGTATCCATTTCCAATTTACACTAACGCAATGGATATCAAATCATTAGTCTAAAAACCTCGATCTTTAGATCTCAAGAATTGCTCCACTGTATAGTGACCTCTACCTAAGGGGAAACTCCTTTGTCTTCAGTTGCATCTTGCCAGGGCTTGGCTAGAACTTTGCAGAAAAGTTACACAGGAATACTCAGCAGAACACTGGCAATGGGCTGCAGTATTTAAGGATTAGAGCTGGGAGCCACCGGGCAAATAGGCCAAGCATAAGGCCTGGGTTTCTTCCAACACTGGAAGGTGTGTGTGCTTGCAGGAGAGTGCAGTCCCGAGATGGCAGATTTCTGGGAAGGCCTAAGGCCATCCTGACATTATGGTGTCTATGAATGATATCTATAGAGGACTAGGGAGGCCTATTTTGAAGGGCTGGTGGCTCAGCTAGTATCATAGGGGCAGATGCTGCCAGCCTGATGGGGGTTGCAATGACACAAAGAACAAAGAGATGCTCCTGGAACTGGGAGACCTACACTTCAACTCTCTTAGTCCAAAACTCCCCCAAGATGTCCTCCTCATCTCTGATTACACCACCTGTGTTATGGCAAGTGTTTCCCCTCTTTCTAATCTGATCTTCCCTAGCCAATAAAGAGTCTTAAAGGAAACACTCTGGGATACCCCCTTCAGCTGAGACCTGCCTGTACCCCCTCTCACTGCTTTTTGCACAGGAGTGTCCATCATTTTGCCTTTTTCCTATCCTTTTTCTTCCACCAGCCCCATATATTTTCCCTCTTTCCCTTTGTCTTCTCCCTTGCCTCTGCCTTAACCCAGTGCTCTGTGGGCTGGAAATGAAGAGTATAGGAGTAGCAGCCAGAAGGTCTGCCTGACTTGATGTTACAAGACTCATTTCACCTCTCAGGACTTGAGGTTCTCCATCTTGTAAAACGGAAATGCTAGTATCTACTGTTCTATCCCTTTCTCACAGAGTGTGTTGAAGCACAAATGGGATAACATATGGGAAAGCCCTTTGGAAATCAGAAAGTTGGATATGAATGGGGAGGATTCTGAGAGTCAGTTTAGCAGTTTTATCTTCATGGGTAGTTTTTCAGGGCCTGACAGAGTTAAAATCCAGTCTGTAAATACTTCCCCTTTTACTGTCAGGCCTACATGTGGACAGAGAAGCACTCCTAGAGGTGACTCCACACAGCTGAATGGAACCAAGCAGAGAAAGCTGGCTCTGCCCAGACCCCTGCACTCCACCCCACAAGTTCCTCTTCTCCTAAATACCTTGTAGATACAGAGCATTGCTTTACTGACAATCTGGCCCGGGGCCAGCAGGCTCTAGTCTCTGTAATTCTCGGAGACATTCTTTGGAGAAGACTTTTCATGTGCCCAGGCAAATAATGCTCCTGGCTATCAGGCTTCATTGAAACATGCATTCTCTTCAGCCTCATAAGTATTTTATACTTTTTGAGAGAGAAGGAGAGAAAAGAGGGAGGGAGAGAGGAAGAAACAAGAACAGTAGCTACTTGATGTTTAATATACATAAACCCTGTATTGGGTTTTTGGGGTAGCTTCATTCGAATTTCACTGCGGACCTGTTGAAATTTGATTTCTCAAAGTTGGTAAAAATATTTTCCTGAAAAATATCAGTTCAAATCATTTGATAGGTGTTATGGCCTACATGTGTACCATAAAATTCAGATGTAGGAAACAATCCCCAATGTAACAGTGTTGGGAGATGGGGCCTAATGGGAAGTGTTTAGGGCCCTGCCCTCATGAATGGATTAATGCTGCTATATAATATAACAAGATCATTTGGGAGTCGGTTTGCTCTCTTCTGCTATTCTGTCCTATGAGGAGAGAGTGTTTATCTTTTTTACCTTCCACCATGTGAGGATGCACCAAGAAGGTCCTTGGCAGACACTGATCCCAGCATCTTAATTTTGGACTTCCCAGCCTCCAGAATCATGATAAATAAATTTCTGTTCTTTACAAATTACTAGAAGCATAAATGGATGAAGACAGAAAGGTTAAATTATCTATGTATGTTTTAAACACACACACACACACACACACACACAAGTCTGCACATGTACATTTTAAAAATGTGGCCTTCGTATTAAGACTGCATATTTACATATACATGTCTGCATATTTACATTTAAAATGTACATTGAAAATGTAAATAACGACCAGGCGCAGTGGCTCACGCCTGTAATCCCAGCACTTTGGGAGGCCGAGGCGGGTGGATCACGAAATCGGGAGATCAAGACCATCCTGGCTAACACGGTGAAACCCCGTCTCTACTAAAAATACAAAAAATTAGCTGGACATGGTGGCGGATGCCTGTAGTCCCAGCTACTTGGGAGGCTGAGGCAGGAGAATGGCGTGAACCCGGGAGGTGGAGCTTGCAGTGAGCTGAGATCGTGCCACTGCACTCCAGCCTGGGCGACAGAGCAAGACTCTGTCTCAAAAAAAAAAAAAAATGTAAATAACGTGGTCAGTTGTCTACTATCACTCAGTTGAAGACACATAATATTGCCAATACCTTTGACACTCACATGTATGTCACTCCCAACCCGCACCAGGTGCCTTTGGGTAAACTTAAGAAAAGTACCCTTTTCTTCTTTGTGAGGTGAATTCCTACACCTGGGCAAAAGGCTTGGGAGTATCTTGAAGGGCTAGTATTTAGCTCTAATTACTCCCTTGGCTGGAAATTCTTGTGCAATGTACAACCATACATGGCAACCCTGCCCAATCTCCCTTATTTGCAGTTTCATCATACATGTGGATCTCTGAACAGTATGTTATTTTTTCATATTTTTGAATTTTGTAGATATTGGGCCACATATTCTCTTGCTCAACATGCTATTTCTAAGATTCAGCTGATATGTGTAGATGTGACTCATTCATCTTCTTGGTAATAATCTTCTTTTGTATGGATATTCCACCATGTATATATCTACATTATTGTCAATGGGCAACCAAGTTGTGTCTAGTGTTTAGCTATCACAAAAAAATTTTTCTCTGTGAGCACATTGGTATTTATCTTCTACACATGTGGGCAAGAGTTTTGTGAGAACAGACATGGAGGAATGAAACTGTTGGGTAAGATGTAGGAAATGTGTCTTTAATTTTAATATATAATGCCAAATTGTTTTTCAAAACTTTTGTGTCAACTCCTAGCAGAATAAAAAGGAATTATTATTACTCACATAATTCTTTAATCCTTAGTATTCACAGATTTCAATTTTTGCCAGTGTGGGTGACTGTGGCTTTAATTTGGATTTTCTTGATTATAATTTTCCTGGATTACAAGAGTAATCCTATAATTTAATTTGGATTTTCCTGATTATAATTTTCCTGGATTATAATCAGGAAAATTACTGAATTTTTGTGTGTGTGTGTCCTCTCATCTAAAACACCTTTTCATTTCTTTTACCCAGGTTGTTTATTTTAAAAAGTAAGGTTGAAAGTCTTTTCTTTATTAAACTCTAGCAGTTCTTTAAATATTCCGAATTCTCCTTTTTTGGTAATATAAAATGCAAATATTTTCACAGTTGGTAGGTTATCATTATCTTTTTTATGTCTTTTGATAAACATTTTTCATTGATAGTCAGATTTATTAATTTGTGTGATTTGCCTTTTTGTCTTAAGAATACCTTCCTATTCTGGGGCCATAAAGTGTTGCTCTATATTTTCTAAAAGGACAAAGTTTCAACTATCACAGTTAATAATGTAATCCATCTAAAAGTGGGTTTTGTATATTTTAATATCTGGTAGGGTAAGTCCTCCACCTTTTCTTCTTCTTTAAGAGTATCTTAGTTATTCCTATAACTTTCATGTAGGCTTTTTATATGAGTATAGAATTATCTTATAACGTTCCAAATCTGCTTGTTGAAATTTTGACTGACATTTCATTAAAATCTATAGATAAATTTGAGGAAAATTGATACTTTCGTAATGCGTCTTTCTATTCATCAACATATTTTTCTCAATTGTATTTTTTAATAAACTTCAGTAAGACTCATTTTTTAAAATGAAATCCTATATGTATTTTGTTAGATGTATTTCTAGGTATCATATTACTTTTTGTTCTTATAAATATTCATTTCTATACAACAGCAATAAGTAGAAAAATATATCAAAAGGATTTTCTGTATTTAATCACTTTTAGTCTTATACTTTTATTAATTTTGATAACTTATTTATATATTCTTTCTGGATGTCATTGTAGTCATATCATAAGAAAACAATCAGAGTTTTATTTTTACTTTTCCAAACCTTCTAATTTTAATTTGTTTTACTTTCCTTAGCTTACTGGCTGAGACCTGTAATGTAACTTTGAATAGACTTGAGAACATTGGGCCTCTTTGCCTTGTTTCTGATAGTAAAACGAAGCCTTTTAATGTCTCATTGTTAGGTCCGATGTCTACTGCAGGGTTTTTTCTTGGTATCTCTTGTCAGGATAAAGAAGTTTATTTTTATGCTTAGTTTGCTGAGAACCTTTCTCATAAATGAATGTTGGCTGTTAGTGAATGACTTCTGCATCAATTGACATAATCATTTGTCTTTTTTTCCTTTGTTCTGTTAATATGGGGAAATATATTTATCTATTTTCTAATGTTAGATCAAAATTGCATTCCTGAGGTAAATCAAACATAGTTGAAATGTTGTATCTTTAAAATATATTTCTAGATTATGTTTGTTTTTATTTTGTTTGGAATTTTTATATCTATGTTTATAGGTAAACTTGGCCCACTATTACTTCTTTTTTCTCATTCTGTGTTTGAGAGTGATCTATGTTCCATCCTGGGAAAGTTCTTTCTTCTGTAATCTAAATAAGTTTGTGTAATAATGGAATTCTTGGCAGAACTAACTGTAAAACCTTTGGACCATTTTTATTTAAACGATTTTAAACTATTGATTCAATGTATTTAATGATTAAAGGGAAATGTGGGTTTTCTATTTCTTCCTGAATTGATATTTTTAAGTTACATTCTCTTCCCAAGCTATGTCTGTGCCATGTAAGTGTTCAAATATGTTGACATACAGTTGCTCATAATACATTAGTCTTTTCATCTCAATTGCATTTGCAATTATATACTCTCCATAACACTATCTTTTTCTTTTTACTTCTCTCCCTAATATTTTTCTTTGCATTCTATCCTTCCCTTGCCCCTCAACTATTATTGTCATAATTTTTTCTCAGTCTTGATCTTAATCATAATTTTAATCTTGATCATAATTTTTTATCACTTGATCTTAGCCAAAAGGCTGAGAAGCATTTTTTTACATCAATCACTATTTAAAAAAATTGTTGGCTTTATTGATCCTCTCTATAGCATCTGTTTTGCACTTTATTGATTTATGTTTTTATCTTTATACATTCCTTTCTTCTACTTTCTTTGAGTAAATTCATTTAAAAAATAATTTCCAATTTCTTAAGTCATATGGTAAGCCTTTCTTGTTTTAGCCTGTTTTTTTTTTGAGACGGAGTCTCGCTCTCTCGCCCAGGCTGGAGTGCAGTGGCCAGATCTCAGCTCACTGCAAGCTTCGCCTCCTGGGTTTACACCATTCTCCTTCCTCAGCCTCCCGAGTAGCTGGGACCACAGGCGCCTGCCACCTTGCCTGGCTAGTTTTTTTTTGGTATATTTTGTAGAGACGGGGTTTCACCGTGTTAGCCAGGATGGTCTCGATCTCCTGACCTCGTGATCCGCCTGTCTCGGCCTCCCAAAATGCTGGGATTACAGGTTTGAGCCACTGTGTTTTAGCCTTTCTTATTTCCTAATGTAAATCTTTAAACTTCTAAACTTCTCTCCAAGAACCAACCGAGCTGCAGCCTATGTGTTTTGACATGTAGTATTTTCACTATTATTCAGTTCTAAATTTTTTGACCCATGAATTAAATAGAAGTGTTTTCTAACTTCCAATGATTTGGGGCTTTTAATGTTATATTTTTATTACTGAGTTTAATCTAATTGCCTTTTGTTAGAGAATACAATCGCTATGACATTGACTCTTTGAAATTTGTTAGGCATGCTCTATGGCGCAGTATGTCATCAATTTTTATTATTGTTCTACATGTGCTTTGTTGTATTTTCTATTAGTTGGATGTAGCACTTATGTGTGCTTATTACAATTAGATTTGGAAATTGTTTTTCTCTGATTTGTTATATTCTTACTCATCTGTGTTTTGTTTGTTTGATCCATTACTAACAAAGATTTGTTAAAATGTTCCGTTCTGAAATCAAGTTTGTGAATTTCTTTGTCATCTTTATTTAGTTGTAAACTACATTATTATGTCCATATAAGTAGAAATTTTAAAATATTATTGGTTTTAACTGAACATTCTATCATTTCAGCTGCACTATGACCCTTTTTACCGTCAATAACTTTGTTTTAAGGAAAAAGACATTAAGGACTACTTTGGATGGTATTTATATAAGTATACAGGCTTTCTATTCCTATTTATCTATCTTTTTCATACCTTTCTTTTCAGTCATATATTTCCATATATTTTAGGTATATGTTTTATAACAAGCATATTCTAGATTATAAATTTGAAGATCCAATCTGGCCTTTTTAAAGCTTTTATGTTTGCTGTTATTATTATTTTGTTTGGATTACTTCATGATTTATATTGTCCAATTTTCCATTTCTTATGTTTCTTCCCTTTTTTTTTTTTTTTTTTTTTTTTTGAGATGGAGTCTCGCTCTGTCACCCAGGCTGGAGTGCAGTGGCGTGACCTTGGTTCACTGCAACTTCCACCTCCCGGGTTCAAGCAATTTTCTTGCCTTAGTCTCCTGAGTAGCTGGGACTACGGGCGCATGCTACCACTCCCAGCTAATTTTTGTATTTTTAGTGGAGACATGGTTTCACTATGTTGGTTTCAAATTCCTGACCTCAGGTATCTGCCTGCCTCGGCCTCCCAAAGTGCTGGGATTACCCACGTGAGCCACCGCGCCCGTCCCGTTTCTTCCTTTTTGGTTTCTTTTTTTTTTTTTTCCTCTCTCTCTAATGGTTTGTAAGTTATACCTTTAGTTCTATCTGTTTAGTGGCTAACCTAAATATTATAAAACCCAAATTTAATGTAACAATATGGAAATTTAATACCTTTACACTTTTCTAAAACAATAAGACAACTTTTGAGTATTTTAGCCTGATTACTCCTATTTACATTATTATTTAGTACTTCTATGCTTTTCCTAGTACTACAAATTGAACACTATTTAGTGTTTTGTAGAGCCAACGTGTGTGTGTGTGTATTTTTTTTTTTTTTGAGACAAGGTCTTTCTCTGTTGCCCAGGTTGGAGTGCAGTGATTATAACTCATGATTATAAGTCATTGCAACCCTGAAATTCGGAGCTCCAGCAATCCTACCACCTCAGCCTCCTGAGTAGCTGGGACTACAGGCATGTACCACCATGCTCAGCTAATTTTTTATTTTTGTAAAGACAGGGTCTGATTATGTTGCCCAGGCTGGTCTTAAACTCCCGGCTTCAACTGATTCTCCCCCTTCCCATCCTAAAGTGCCGGGATTTCAGGCATGAGCTCCTGTTCCTGGCCAGCGTTCAGATATTTAAATATAAGTTTATCCACATTTTTTCTATTATTTTTTTCACTATACCTTCTCACATCTCCAGCCTTCTTTCTGGAAAATATTTTGTCTTTCTGCAGTATACATGTTGGAAAACTCTCTTTAGGGAGAGCCTTTTGGTAGAAAATACTCTGTTTTGTTAGACTTAAAACATCTTTATTCTTGCTTTTGAAAGACGATATTGCTCTGGATGTTTCTCTGGCTTCACAAGTTATTTTTCTCTATATACTTTGAAGATAGTTTTTAACCATGTACCGGATTTCATTGTTACTGTTGAGATGTTGGCTAAAAGCCTAATGATTGTTTGTTTTGAATGTTATCTATCTTTTCCTCCTGGCTTTTGTTTGATTACAGTGTGTCTACTTAGATAATTTTTTTTAATACTGTTTGGAATTTCTTGGGCTTTCAGCTTCTGAGGATTGATGCCTTTCATCAATTCTAGAAATTCTTAAGGACTACGTATTCAAATATCCTGTTCACTCTACTCCTTTTACTATCTCTTTTCTGGAGTTTCAATAAAATGTATGCAAAATCTGTTCTTTAACTTATGATTCTCTTAACCTTTGTTTCTACTGTTTTCTGTCTATATTACATATGATTTCTTTGGATCTTTCTTCCAGTTCAGCAAGTCTTTCTTTAGCTATTCTTAATTTGCTACATCATCCATCATTGTGTTTCTAATTTATATTATTATGTATTTCATTTTTAGACTTTCTATTTGGGTAGTTTTCAAATCTACCTTGCTATATTTCATAATCTATTATACTTATTCTTTTGATGTTCTTCTTTACTTTTTAAAACATATTGAGCTTACTTAGCTTGTAGTTGAGGGGATTCATATTTTTTCCAGATATAGTGGGTCTAATTTTACTCCTTGTTGCTTCTGCTGAGTCTTATAAAAACTTGTTTCCTCATGTATTTTGCATTATCATATTTTATCATGATTTATGTTTTTGGCATTTCTTCTATGAGAACTATTTGAGTCATGGTTACTAAGTGCATTTTTCCAGAGATTACAAGCACTTCCATTTGCTAGGTGCCCAGGGGTTCCATCAAACCAGGAGAACTTCAAACTAAAATTTTCATTTGGTCATTTGTAGTCACAAAGCAAGTATCCATTTTGACCCCCCTCCCCGACACCCCCATTCATACGAAAACTGCCTTGAGATGAAGATTTCTCAGAGGTTACTGGTCCCCTGCAACTATAGTGAAGACTATGATGGGCTATATGCTATTTCAGTCTTTTGCTGAGGGTTTTGCCTTATAAAATATACTCTTTGAAAGGAATTTTTGGTCATACATCCTAGATTGCATGGGAATTACATTTGTTTTCTCTTCCCTATAAGTAACCAAATAAACCAAACAGTCTGAACTATCCAGAACTACTGCCTATCCAGAAACAGGCAGAGAGCTGCAGAAAAAGCCCACCAACTTTAAGGCTAGCTACCTCTTTGTATCAGAGCTTTCTTGTCAATTTTAGCATCTCAGAACCCCTACCCACATTTCTCACCTGAAAATACATACACACAGATCTCTTACACCTCATTCAGTTTTTAAACATTTTATATCAGAAGGGTTTTGAAGTATATCTTGCCTGCTGTATCTTGAAAACAGAAACCTTTTATATGATTTTAATCCCAATGTCAATACACAGTGACCCACTGACTTCTGTCCATCTCCATTATCATCACTTATTTGTTCTTAGCCTTATTCAGACACCTGAAATTCAACTAATTAACTAGAGATGCTATATAATAAATAATGTACGGTGTCTACTAAAAAGTCATTTTAAGTTAGTTTTGTAAATATATTCTATGATGTGAATTTTATGCCGCTTTTCTTTTCGAATCCTAGGTCAAAAGTTCTAAACATGATATTCATGTCTCCTCTTTTCTAAATCGTATGCATGTGTATATATTTTTATTTTTCTACAAAAGGGTACATGCTTTTCAGCAGATTCTAAAAGAAGTATGTAGCCTTTTTAAAAAAGGTTAAGAATTGCTTATCTTAGAATATCAGCAATTAAACAGGTTCACATTTATAGGAGAATTCTGGAAACTATGCCTGGGAAAAGGGAATGAAAAAATATCCCATGAGAATCGGTATATATAGTTATATCTATATATGTCTGTCCAGCTGTAGATTGATCTGCCTATTTACATATAATCAAACACATATGGCCACACTCTCATACATACAGGCACATGCTGCTGTGCTACAACGTAATAGGAAATAGGGTGAGAGACTGGGATTATTATCAATATTAAATTTGTTTTAATTATGTGTATTTTTCCACAGCAAGCTTAAGCTTAAAGATAATAAACTGCCTTATCTTCATGGAGAACCAAACCAGTCATTGCTGAGAAAACTCTGACAGCACTCCTATCTAAAATGGGTAATTCTAAACTAACATTACCCATCTTGACCTCCCGGCCAGACTTGGCTCCAAGTGATTTGGCGGTTTCCATAAATCACATCTTCCTTTCAAAGGCAAAGACATTTCAGATATTTAGAAGAATGTGGCAGGGCTTGAAAGAATTTCCAAGAGAGCTCCAAAGCATTTTGAGCAGAGGCAGCTGAACCAGAATCTGCGTTGTCTAGTGATTGTTACTGATGGACAGGCAATAATCCTAATTGGGGGTTTGAGTACCACTGACTTCATGAGTCTCTGTGTTTTATGCTATCTTATTGCTGTCTGTCTCAAACATGTGTGACTAGAGAGTGGTCAGCAGGAAAACTCTGGGGGCTCTTCTGGAGAAGGAGCTTGAAATACAGTCATACATGGCATAACATCGTTTTGGTCAGTGATGGACCACATATATGACAGTGGTCCCATAAAATTGTGGTGAAACTGAAAAATTCCTAAAATGCCTGGTGATGTTGTAAGCCACTGTAATATCATAGAGGCTATTACACAGTGCTTTACACAAGTGTTTGTGGTGATGGTGGTATAAACATTTATTGCACTGCTAGTCATGTATAAGTTAGCACAGGATTATGTACAGTACATACTACTTAATAATGATAATAAATGACTATGTTACTGGTTTTAGTTACTATACTATACTATACTATACTATACTATACTATACTATACTATCTATTGTTAATTTAGAGTACACTCCTACCTATAAAAAAATGTTAACAGCCTCAGACAGGTCCTTTAGGAGGCATTCCAGAACAAGCAAGGCATTGTTATTATAGGAGATGACAGCACCATACGTGTTATTGCCCTGAAGACCTTCTAGTGGGATAAGCTATGGAGGTGAAAGTCGGTGATACTGATGATCCCGACCCTGTGTATCTGTTTGTGCCTCAGTTTTTAACCAAAAAGTTTAAAAGTAAAAAAAAAAAAAAAAAAAAAAAAAAAAAATCAAAATAAGAAAAGGCTTATAGAATCAGAATATAAGAAATATTTTGTACAACTGTAGAATGTGTTTTAATATAAGTATCACAAAAGTGAAAAAGTTAAAAAAACTTAAGCTACTTAAGCTTATAAAGTAAAAAGTCACAGTAAGCTATATTTCATTTATTAATGAAGAAAATTTTTTTAAACATTTAGTGTAGAGCATTTATAAAATCTATAGTAGTATACATTAATGTCCTAGGCCTTCCAAATGACTCGCCACTCACTCACTGACTCACTCAGAGCAACTTCCAGTCCTATAATCTCCATTCACAATAAGTGCCCTAGACAGGTGTGCCATTATTTATCCTTGACACCATATTTTCGCTGTACCTTTTCTATGTTTAGATGCTCAAATGCTTACCATTGTGTTACAATTATCTACAGTATCCAGTACAGTAACATGCGGGGCAGGTTTGTATCCTAGGAGTACAAGGCTACACCATGTAGCTTAGGTGTGTACCAGGCTATCCTATCTAGGTTTGACTAAGTACACTATGATGTTTGCACTGGGATGGAGAGGTCTGGTGGCGCACATTAGCAGAAGCAACATCATTTTACAGTTGTTCCTCAGCTACTCTCTGTCATAATTAATGTATATTTTTCTAACTCACTTTAAAACTCAAAATCTATAAATTGGTTGCCCTTTCCCTCTGGGAACAAGACTCTAGTGGAGTATTGAATACTCTGGTTCTTGGCTCCAGATATTGTTTCAAAATCAAAAAGTCTTATACTAGCTTCCCCTGCAGGATCTCTGTGGCCTTCATTGTAAATCTGTGAGGAAATCATGGTACTTTTGGCAATGTAGCTGGCTAAAGGTTGAACAGTGAAAATGAACAATGGAGAATTCATAGCCCTAAAAGCTGATTACAAGTAATCCTGCAGATACTAAATGGTGGATTACAGAGTGATTATTGACAAATTGATGGACTGGCACCTAGACGCTGTCAAAACTAAACAGTTGTACTGTAGATTTAAGTTAAGAACATTTAAAAGAAGAAAAGGAATCATCACGCAAGTAACTGTGCCCTTGCATGAGATTCATATGAAATAAATAAGGCTGTGCTCCTTGATTGATTCCACAGATTAAAATAGTTCAACATTAATAAGTGTATTAAGCCTAAGCCAGAATTATTATTACTATTATATTATCACATGTACAGTTGTCTGGGCCACTTAAGACAGAGATAGAGGAATAGCATAGCTCTAGAGAAATAAAATCTGAACAAAACTAGACTCTGAACAAGTTACAAGTTATCTGAAAATGGAAACAATAGTACCTACTGCTTAGCTCTGGGGCATTGCCCATTTTTGGCAAATTAATCAAGTAAACTTTTTTTTATCTTTTTAATACAGAGTCTTGCTCTGTCGTCCAGGCTGGAGTTCCATGGCGTGATCTCTGCTCACTGCAACCTCCACCTCCTGGGTTCAAGTGATTCTCCTGCCTCAGCCTCTGGAGTAGCTGGGATTACAGGTGCACGCCATCATGACGGGCTAGTTTTTGTATTTTTAGTAGAGACAGGGTTTCACCACGTTGGCCAGGCTGGTCTCGAACTCCTGACCTCAGGTGATCTGCCCGCCTTGGCCTCCCAAAGTGCTGAGATTACAGACGTAAGCCACTGCGTCTGGCCTAAGCATGTAAACTTTAAATCATGTAAACTTAAAATTCGTGCCTTCTCTGCAAATTAAGCATGTAAACTTTAAATCACTGCAAGGTACATTAGCAACGATAACAATTAGTAACATGATAACCAACCAACTCATAGTGTCTCTTATGTGTCAGACATCATGAGAGAAAAATGGTTGAGATGCGTGACCTCATTTAATCCACACCACATCCTGATGACACATAACAATAATGCCAACATCACTTGATCATTGTACATCATTCTGTAGTTATAGCATATATGGCAGGGGTCCCCAAACCCAAGGCAATGGAGTGGTAAGTTGTTGGGACCTGGGCTGGACAGCAGGAGGTAAGCGGCAGGCAAGTGGAGCAAGCATTACTGCCTGAGCTCCGCCTCCTGTCGGATCAGCAGTGGCATTAGATTCTCATAGGAGCCTGAACCCTATTGTGAACTGCACATGTGAGGGATCTAGCTTGCATGTTCCTAATCAGAATCTAATGTCTGATGATCTGAGATGGAACCGTTTCTTCCTGAAATTATCCTCCCTTCTCCGCACCCCACTCCCCTCCCCTGCCCGTCTGTGAAGAAATTGTCTTCTACAAAACCAGTCTGTAGCACTAAAAAAGCTGAGGACCACTGATACATGGTTTTTGTTTTTGTTTTTTCCAAGATGGAATCTTGCTCTGTCTCCCAGGCTGGAGTGCAACCTCGGCTCACTGCAGCCTCCGCCTCCCAGGTGCAAGCAATTCTCCTGCCTCAGCCTCCTGAGTAGCTGGGATTACAGGCTTGTGCAACCATGCCGGATTAATTTTTGTAGTTTTAGTAGAGACGGGGTTTCACCATGTTGGCCAGGGTGGCCTTGAACTTCTGACCTGTGATCCACCTGCCTCAGCCTCCCAAAGTGCTGGGATTACAGGCGTGAGCCACTGCGCCCGGTCTATACAGTATTTTGATTGTGTACCTTTTCTAAGACGGCCAGGTCAGGAACAACAATGTTTTGACAAATGGCAAAATTGAAGTTGAGAAATGGTGAGTCACTTGTTCAATGGCAGACAGCAAACAGGTATTTAGTCTCTGGGTTCTTCCCAAAGTTTCATACCATCACAGACCAAAGGAATGGAGCGGCAGGCAGGGGGCTATTTAACCAGGTGGATGGCTTACGGCTGTCGCCAAGCCTAGAAGAAAACACTCAGCTGGCTTGAGCTGATTACCATTTCTGGTGTTACTTGGCAAGAAAACTAAGGCGTGCTGCTGCAGCAGGAGGGACTGAAAATTAGACTTGAACATCTGCTCAGACAAGGAGGGCAATGGGACAGTGTTTAGGAGTATGGGCTCTGGAATCGGGCTGGCTTGGGGCAAATCTTGACTCTACTCCTTGTGGGCTCTATGACCTTGGAAAGCTACTTCCTCACT
The DNA here is from genome assembly GCF_043159975.1 of Macaca nemestrina. Taxonomy (NCBI): domain Eukaryota; kingdom Metazoa; phylum Chordata; class Mammalia; order Primates; family Cercopithecidae; genus Macaca; species Macaca nemestrina. The sequence goes on from NC_092143.1 coordinate 46,947,080, forward strand.
CCATGCCTCATGTCCCTGACTTGTATAATGGGGATAAAGGTAGTGCCTAGTTATTAGAGCTGGCTGGTGGAAAAATAAAGTTATGCATACAAAACACTTAGAATGGCACCTGACATTTCATGAGCCCTCAAATTAATTATACTGGAATGAACTTGACCATAACAGAAAATGCATCTGAAGAAGGCTCTGTGTACCTGTTTTGCCCCAATCATGTTCTGATACACACAAAAGCTTTCAGAATGCAGAAATGCACCCAACCCTATGATTCTATAAACTGAAATGCTTCTGTTCATGTTCTCCCTCCTCTCATTTTTCAATGTTCATAATCATGATTTACTCAACTGGCCTGGCTTCCACTGAGTAACTTCCCTACAAGGCCTTGTGGTCTGGAGGTTGAGGGTCCACAGGAAATATTAGACAAGGGTTTTCAGTGACTTCTCAGGGGGCCCACATACCACAATTGCAATTATAGTCACGGCTGAAGTTAAGCATCCTGTGACCTTGTCAAGTCCCTTAATTGTTCTAGGCCTTGGTGTCATCATCTATAAAATCAGCATAGAAACACAGCTGCCCTCAGGCCATGGACTGGGTTTAGCAGAGGAAACTAGTACTGAAACCCATGACTCCTCACTAAGGCTTGGAGTGTCCCCCATGATGTCATACTCACTTCCAAGCCTTTAAAAGTAGAAGTCAAAAAGGGTTTTAAGATTAGCCTTCATAAACCAGCTGAGATTATATGACCCACTGGGAACAGAAATAAAACAAGAGGAAACATCATATATTCTGCTGCAGAAGAAATACATAAATGATAGAGCTTTCAGTCTCTATATTTATCTACGTTGATGACTACTTTGCTTATCACTCACCAAATCTGTTACTGTATGGATAAACTCAAAAAGTTACGCTCTTGCTTGGTTGAATATGCTTTTCAACAACTCATGACAAACTCAGAAGAGGAGGGAAAAAAATGCAAGTCGAACCAGAGCCATAAATTTAAAAAGCGTTTAGGCAGGGAATACCCTAAATAATATAATAATCACAGAATCATCCAAATTAGATGTGGAAGCATGGAGTTCTGGCTCTGGCCCCCTGAGGGGACTGCTCTAGGAAGCCAAGGTGTGTGGATCTTCCAGCCGGCGGCCCCTGCCTCCCCAGCCCGGCACTCTGCCATATGCTTGCTTCCCAGGCTTTTTGCTTGTGCGCATTTCAATGATGCTACCATTTTCCTCACCCAATTTGTATATTTTACACCTGTATAGGAGAATGTTATTGGAAGTGTCATTTATTCCAGAGCTGTGAAACCACAAATGGTGATTTACTCAACAGCAACTTCAGTTCACACAATCAAGCAATTGAGAAGCTTTTACTACCTTCAATTCCACCCTACCTTCCCCAAACTTTCACTTTATGGGGTGTTTTTTAATGTTTCCTACAATAAGCTTGCTCTGAATATAAATGCACATTTCCAACGTATATGGCACTTTTGAACAGCATGAATAGAAAATCTTGGAAAGATGCTACAGTGAAGCAACTGCAAACATAATACCCTGTTGTTTTTATTGCTAATTAGAAACAAAACACAAGTTCGACCTTATTGTAGGCTAATCAGCTATTAAAACTAAGTGCTTCTTAAAAAACTCAAATCTGGTTGCCTTCTTTAGACATATGAAAAAGGAAAAAAAAAAAAAAAAGGCAACCAAAAGGGAGCACGTGCTTTAAAATTCTTCCCTGAATCTTCTCTATGCTGATGGAGATTCACTGAGTGGTTCTGATGTAAAATGTAAACATGGGCAAGGCAGCCAGTAGTCTCAAGGCAAAGAGGTGGCTGCCATGATAACCCCGGATGCTCTTCTCTTGCAAAGTCCTGTTATTGTCAGAAAGATGAATTCTAAAACAACTCTATATTGTGCAATCTGCAGATTTTATTGACAAAGGTGTCAAGTTCCACAGAACTGAAAGTTGTTTCCCTTGTCATGAAATAAATAAGCAGGTTTGCTGGTGCTTCCAGCTTTATTCAGTTTGCTTAGATACAAGGTGACTGTAAGCATTGATTCCATGTAAGACCGGATATAGATTTTTTAAGGGAGGTACATGTTCTGGGAGTTAGAGTCACCTCCTGAAGCCAACTGGCTCTGTAGCTTGGCTCTGGGATCCAAGGAGAGACAGAAAGAAACTGCTGGAACCTGAGAGATTATGGTGAGGGTGGGGGGAAGTGAGGCGGCTGCAGTTTTTGGGGCTCTGCCTCAGGGATTCACAGGATGTTACAGCTGGAATTGAGGGCCTTGAAGATCATGCAGAATTATGTTTCTCAAACTTGAGGGTACATCAGTTTTCAACAGATTATTGTTCTCCTGCTTCAGAGGTTCTGATTTAATAGGTCTGAGATGAGGCCTGAGAATTTCCATTTCAAACAAGTTCCCAAGTGAGGCAGATGCTATTGGTCTGGGGACCACTTTAACTTTGGGAACCACTGATTTAATGCAATTCTTTCTTTTCACAGATGCATAAACTGAGGCCCAGACAGAAGTACTGATCTGCGAAGGCCACAAGCAATAGCCTGTCCATGAGAGCTAGGTCTAGAAGACCCATATTTCTTGCTTTTAAACCTGGGCTCCTACTGCTTCCCTAGGACCATGCTTTGCAACCTCTTACCCTGCTACACATGACCATAACCTTAACCTAGAGCTGCGGAAACTGTTTCTGAAACTGCCGTCCGGGATGGGCTCTCATCTTCCTGCCGAAGGCCTGCACCTTCTGTGCCTTCAGTGAAGGTGAGCAGCCCCAGTGCTTGAGAAAAAAGAAAAAGCCTTTCGAGGCTCCTCAACCTCCCTGCCTCTCCCGCCTCTGACAAGGTTTCCGTTTGTCAGAGAAGGGAGAGGCAGGGGAGGTTGGGGCTATTCAGAACTGAACTTGGTTGTCTTATAAAGCAATGGGTTTCTAGAGACTAGTTTTTTTTTTTTTTTTTAAAGAAAAAGAATGTGCGAATCAGAGAAACTACTTGGGGCTGGATGACCTCTAAGCTTTCCTCTAACTTTGAGATTCTATGATCTATGAAATTGGCTCTTCTAATACATATTGTAGTAAAATTTCCTCCTTTCCAACCCTACGAAATGGTTTGTGACGAGATGTAAGTTGTAATCAAATAATGCTGAGCCCTGAAAACAGTTTACCGTGCAAACTAGCTATTTCCACTCTTATTTCAGCAATCAATTTGTAAGAAACATGTCCTGACACCACTATCAAAATATTCCCAGCTCACCCAATCACTCTACATCTTCTCAATCTGCTTCATTGTATACTCAGTACTCATCAATATCTGAGATCATATTATAGACTCCTGGCTTTGCTTATTGTCTGGTTCCACAGAAACAAGAATAGAGAACAAAGCATCACTTCTCGTGGTCACTGCTCTAACCACAACATTCAGACAGTGCTGGGCACACAGTGGCACTGGGTCAACATTTGCTGAGTTGACTCCGAAATTTCCATACCTCCAAATTTACATCCACAGAGGTTTTCAAACACATGAACTTAGTTATTAAGAAGGAACTGCTGTTTGTAAATGTATTAAATTAGGAACATGAATGAAGAACCAAGACAGTCACATATTTCTGCCCTGTGAGCCAATATGTGCAATAGATGGCGGTAAGAAAAAAAATAAGGAATATTCAATTGCATAGAGTGAGTTTTCTTGAGCCTTGAAAATATTTTGTTTCTCTGAGAGCCTCCATATGTAAGAGGTATTTGTGATTTTTATATCAGTGTGGACCATTGGTTAGCATTTAGGTCTGGAATACTTTCTTCGCAAATTCTTAAAGCAAAATGACAAGCTCAATCAATGACTCAAAATTTCGGATTCATTCAACACACAAATATATTACCCCTCTATCCCTAGTAGAATCATATAGCTCTGTGATCACTTTCATGAGCCAAGCTTTACTAAATTATCTTTGAACTTACAGAGGATAATATTCTTCAGAAAATTTCATTGACTACCATTTTATTTCAAGACTGTGGATTGAGCATCGAACTGAACCAAATGTTGTATGGATATGGCCAGTAGTACCCTGAATTTCATTAAAATAAGGCAGCTCCTTTGAAGTTATCCTAGAACAAAGGGCCAGGCAAATATGAAAGGCTTAGGGGCAAAGTTAAAAACAGACTGTTTCCAGGAATACAGTTTTAAAGCACAAAACTTTTAAACATACTGGAGTTGACCTCTCAGATTGCAAACGGAAGCAAATGCAGATTCGGTGTTGCTGGGTCCCTAATGGCCAAAAAGTCCATGGAAGTCCTCTCATGGTGCTGTGGTGGCAGTCACCGGACAGGAGAGGAAAAGCCTCCTTGGGCTCTCAGAGGTATCTTACTCAATATCTGTAAAATAAGTGAGTTGTTTAAATCAGTAGCTTGGTAGAGGAGAAAAAGCACCAACTCTGAAGTCAGCCAGATTTGAGTTCGAATCCTAGGTCAGCCCCTTATGAGACACATGATTTTAGACAATTTATTCACTTCTTGAGGCTCAATATCCTCATTTTAAAATCAGGATAATTGTGTCTGCACAATCTTTAAGACATCCGGGATAATTAAAGATCTTTTTAAAATGTCAAATGGCATCATGTCCTGTAGCTTTTAAAACTTAGCCAGTAGCTCTAACTCACTGCAGGCCATCATGGGCAGCCACCCTATGTCTGCAGTGCAGGAAACAGAACAGGGCTCGGGAAACATACGTGCCTATGTTCATCTATAAAGGACTCACTATGGCTGGTGTTGCTGACTTTGTTAAGAATGACAGCAATGCAAGCTTCCATTTTGACATTCAGTAAGAGCCCTCGTTTGAAATGTTGTCTCCTCATCTGTTAAATCTGTTAAATGGAGCTAATCACATTTAACCCAGTCCACCTTGGGCAGAGGCAGATATCATTAGAATCATGGCAGATAAAGCAGTTGAGTATAAATTAATACTAGGTAGTGTAATACTATCAGGATTGGATTCCTATTGCTCACTCATTTGGGCTTCAGTTTATTTGTGCTTTGTGATTAATGTCACAAGATACCATGTAAAATGTTACGGTTTCCCCTGCACAGGTAGACAACTTATTCCTGGGCCCGGCTTCCAGTTTCTCTCCTTGTTCACTCTGCAGTGGGAACAAAAAAAGCAACTGGCATGAAATAAACGTGGTGAGGGGCCTCTTGGAAATTGGGGCCTGTGATGATGAACTCTGTATTGACACTCTTAAAATATGAGCCTGTCCTAGTGTTTTATGTCATCAATTGTGACTGTCAGCTTCCTTTGCAAGTTGAGGAATAATGGAGCTATGTTTTTTCCTTGCTCTTCCCCACCTAATGTTGGCCCGTGGGCTGGTTGCAGCCCTGGCTGACTGAGGTGGGAGGATGGATCTGTTTTCAGAATAAGGAAGGTTTTATGATGCTGTGTAGTCATCTCAGATTCAAGAATAGGAAGAGCACAGGCCCCAGAGCTGAAAAATGCACCATGCTGCTAAACTTTCTGATAGATGAAAACTGTTGGGGAAGTTGGGAAAGATTTTACTAATTCACCAGCTCTGCTTGTATCAGTAGCAAGAAAAGATCAGTCATTCCTGAATAGATATAAGGGGGAGATGAAAAGGCTGGAGGGCAAAGTGAAAGGTGTTCTCTCCTCTCAGCTGGGTCAGACTCTGGGCAGCAACTTCAAGAACGCCCATGTTTATCGGCCACTTTGGCCTCTGTGAATTGAGCCTGTCATCCCTAAAATCTGTTCCAGGCTATGGGATTATTCTGGGAAACAAGGTTGTAACTTCTACCAAAGAAATATAAGAAGCACAGCGATCTACTAATAAATCAGAAGACAATTAAGGTTAGAAAGTCAATGTTCAGCAAACATTGATTTCTGAATTAAATCAACATATCAGGGTAATTCCAAGGCTAGTGCCTGGAAGGCAGCATTTTATTCACAATCCAATTCATCCATCAAAAAGCATTTCCCCACTCGTGGGCCCTCATTCTACAGAATAATCTGGGACATTTACCAGCCACATCCAGCTTTTCTGGTAGGTGATCCTTCTTGATTATACATTGGCCAGGGTTTATAACCAAAGTTAGATCAGGCTTATCTGCCCTCTCTCCCTTCTTTGCTCCTTCCCCAGGCCCTTTCCCTAGAATATATCAGTTGTCCACACATACTTTCTCCATTTCTTTTTTGATATCTATCCAAAGGAGACCACAGCATGCCCAAAAGACATTTCCATGGGCTCTATCTGGGATCAGAAAGAACACATCTAGTGAGTACAGAAGGAAAGCTTTTCAGTGCCATAGGGGTTGGCCTCATAGTGAAGGAGAAGGAATCATTTCAGAGCTGGAGATGGAGGAATCCTCAGATGTAGTAAGAGTTGCCATGTATTGATGATTTACTATAGGTTAGAAATGTTATATGTTCTTTACATATATCAACTCTTTCAATCTTGACAAGAAGTCCCAGAATAGACACAAATTTCCCCCATTTTAGAGATACAGAAACTGAAGCTCATAGTCCTTAAATTATGACTCTATGACTTACCAACAATAATAAAATATAAATACATGAATACCTTTTGAGCACTTCCTATACGCCAGGCTAAGTTCTAAGTATCTTCTATGAAGTCACTCCTTTAATTCTCACAACACATCTATGCCTCTCTATATAATTATTCACATATTACAAACAAAAGGGCTGGGATGCAGAGAAGTAAATAATGCACCCATATCATCCAGCTAGTGAGTGACAGAGCTGGGATCCAAGTCTGGGCATTTGGAAGCCTGTGACTCTAATAGCTACTAACTATAACCACGATCAATTATTTCTCTCCTTTCCCTGAGCAGTATCTTTGCCCTGAGGACATGTACGTGGGTCACCATTCTAAGGCCTCAAACACGGGATGGTTCAGTCATGTGCTTCTGGTTTCTGGTGCCCAGACTAGGCACAGCAGGGTGGATGAGGACCAGTTTACTTCCCAGCAGCCTGCCTTTCCTGAGTTTACACCAGACCATGCAAATCTTTTTCCATACTGGCTTTTTCTTTGTGGTTTATTTATTTACTCACTCAGGTTCATTTGCTTTGGAGCTTCTTGAATGTCAGAGCTTCATATCTCAAATGCGAGCCAAGCTTTGGCCTTTGCAACAGCCCAGGGTTAATACGGACTGTAAACAAGGAGCCTCCAAAACCCACGGTGGCTCTCCTCTGCTGTTCCTCAGCACCTGCCGCCTGCTTCCTGCTCCAGCACATTTCCTGGGCCTTGTGCAAAAGGGGCCTTAATACCCCCGAGGAGCTCTGGTGTCTATATGCATAGGAGTGTGTGAGTGAGTGTCTGTGAATGTATGTGTGTGTATATCCCTCCCCAAAAGCTCAACTTACTAAACACTGAATACACATGCACAGTCTACTGAAGGTGGCGGTAGGTATTTTGAGAAATAATTCCTTAAGGTAGACAAAGTGGAAAAAGCCTCCGACTTGCAGACCTGTATTCTGTTCCAGGTTTGGCCACTACTGCTTCACATCAGCAAGGACACTTAACCCCCTGAGCCTTGATTTTGGCATTTTTAATTTTAGGGGATTAAACTAGCTTAGTATTTCCCAAACCGTCTTCTGCAGAATGTTAGTATTCTTTGATAGATTAATGGGTGGATTTGGAGAAACAAGAGTTGTGCAGTCAGATAAACTGGGAAAAGATGACTTTTCCTTTATAGATAGATCCATATCACTCATCATTATGTTGAAAGCTATGTGATGTTATATAGTAATCATATATTTTTGCTTATTCTAGTATTTAATAAATTTATTTGATAATCAAACTCTTTTTATTCACAGAACACCTAACAATGCTTCTTGGGGTGCTGCATAATGCTGAATTAGTTTTAGGATATCAAGCTGTCCCAGGTACAGTACCTTTACATTCGAACCTCAGTAACTCAATGGTTACTACACTTGTTAAATGATGGAATTGCTAACGTGAGAAAACCTATAACTGGCATTAAAAGTGAATTTATTTTAGTGTAGGGCAATTAATAAGACAGTAGAATTGAAGCCTAAATTCCATCTCTATGTAAGTAGTGAAAGGTAAACGGTCAGTGAATGTTCCCCACAGTAAGACTGTTAACTGTGCCCTGCGTCTAGCAGAAATGCAGATGCAGACAGGATTTGTTATACCCTATTCACAGGTTCTTAATGATAAATTTCTTTTTCAGTGCAGAAAGACTCTTAAGGCCAGAGAAGTGCAAATATCAAAATGGAAGAGAGCCTCTCTTCTTGGATCTGAAATTTCCAATCATATCTTTGTACCCCTTACTGATCTTTACACACCTTGTGTGGCATTGATAAGAGGGCCACATGTATAGAAGTTAATAAACAGGTGTTGATCAAATCAGATCTCAAAAAGTGCCTTTGTGAGGTCTACATGTTCACAAAGGGCAAAAAGACAATAACCCAGTGTTTAAAAAGAGTCACTCACAGGCCAATTTGGTAAAAATGTATCCTATTTTTTACTTAGGTGTCTTTGTTTTCCTGCTTTCCCTTTTCTTAATGTAGCATATTTTATATATAAATGGAAAGTGAAATTCATACAGTGACTATGTTTTCTAGGTAAAACTGGTCTGCTTTTGACTCGTCTTACTCTTGATATCCTAAGAGTTTGGGATGTTCCTATTTTGTTTTAAAAAGATGGACTGCCTTTCTCCTCTTTTAAATATATGCAAATATATATTTGTGGTTGGTTGGGGTGTGGTTTTACCAGGCTTTGGTAAATCTAGTCACCCACCTGTGCACATGAGTCCACATCAGTCATTTGGGGAGGTCTACTGGATCTGAAGCCAGAAGCCTCTCTGGCTTTTAGTTCAGAACCTCAAATCCTTTTATGTAGTGAAAACACCATAGCAGGCGAGGGTGAATCATCCTAGACTCCTCCCTCCAACTCCCTCCTCTCTGCCTTTCTGCAGTCCTGCTGTCTCTTTCCTCAGCTAGTCTCCTCTCCCTCCCCTCCTTGCCAACCTTACTTAGCTACCTTAGTTTTGAGCTTCTGAATCTCTCACCTGGATTATTGTAGTTGCTTCCCAGGTGGTCTTCCTGCCTCCCTCTTCCCTCTGAGATATATTCTTTATTCTTCTGGCAGAGCCATGGTTCTAAAGCAATGCCACTTAAATGGGGCCCATGACCAGGGCCCATACACAGGCTGTTATCGGCCTATGATGATTATGGAAATTGAGTGGAAACGTTTGGAAACTTTCATAACAACGTGATCAAATACTTTTATATTCATACAACCTAATAATAAGCGAATTTGAATTGTATTTTGTAAGCCACTGCACTTTATTTTTACTTCATTTTTTAAAAAAATTTCCTTTTAATTAAATTTTACATAGGTATTGACCAGCAATTAATTAGGGAATGGAAGAAGTAGAACAACAACAAAATGGTTCTGGACTACAGTCTGACAAGCCCTGTCCTAAGGCATGACTCGGAGAATATTATCCCCCACTCCCCACTCTGCCAGCTTAAAACCTTTGTGTGGTATCCCAAAGTGCAGTCTTAACAGTACCAACTCCTCTGTGTGGTGTGTCTGCCCCTCCTCTGTCTGCCTCTCCACTTACCACGGCCATCCCTGTGCATCACGCCCCATGGGGCAGCCCTATCAGCATTTTCTTGCCTCTTCCAGAGCTGTTTGCCTCAGGGTTCCTGTCTTTATTCTCACTGCTCCTCTGCCTCTATCTGCTCTTTTTCTATGTCTAGCCATTGGGCCCTCAAAACTTAATGGAATGCTGCCTTTTTTAGCCCGCCAAGAAGCATTAACGACTCTATCCATTTGCCCCCAATGGCCCCATACTGTCTCAGCACCAAAGACTTCACAGTGCCCTTCTCTGTCTCCAAGAGCATCTCCCTCACTTAGAATGGCAGCCTCCAGAGGGCAGCAACTGCATCATTTGAGTCTCCATGTATAAGATTCCTTGACACAAAATAAGTAGCTGCTTAACACACATTTGTTTGAAAACAAGCCCGGCTAGGTGTGGTGGGTCACGCCTGTAATCCCAGCACTTTGGGAGGCCGAGGCAGGTGGATCACCTGAGATCAGGAGTTCGAGACCAGCCTGACCAACATGGTGAAACCCCTGTCTCTACTAAAAATGCAAAATTAGCTGGGTGTGGTGGCACATGCCTGTAATCCCAGCTACTTGGGAGGCTGAGGCAGGAGAATCGTTTGAACCCAGGAGGTGGAGGTTGCAGTGAGCCGAGATCGCCCCATTTCACTCCAGCCTGGGGAACAAGAGCAAAACTCCATTTCAATAAATAAATAAATAAATAAAGGCCCATGCATTTGTAATTATACCAACATTGATGTATTCTACTATTGAAGACCAACTAGAATCATTGTAAACAAAATATGAAATAAAGGTTGGTATACTATAGGTGTTCAATACATCATTAATAATAATCATTAATAACCACTAATATTTATGGTACATTTCCTATGAGGCAGGCATTATGCTACAACTTTATAAGCAGACACACCCTGTGAGGTGCTAACTACTGTTATCCCTACTTTGGATTTGCAAACACAGGCAGAGGTTGTTTAAATCACTTGCCCAAAGCTGCCTGGCTGGATCTCTTTGGTCAGTCTCTTTCTTTTCCCATTTCCTTTCAGTGATAACTCACTGTCCTAAGTCAGAGCCCATCATCACCTTTTTGGCTTGAGTCCCTGAGCAAAGCCACTGGGGATGTTCCCCAAGGACTCTTGGGAACAAGAGTGTTCAGCTCATGGGGCTATCATGGTCAAAAGAAAGAATGCACATGAATGTATTTTGAAAAATATGTCACTATCACAGAGCAGCCAAAATAACCAGACATGGAGAATTAGGATTCTTTGACTCAAGGGCAGCAATGGGTTCAGGACATCTGCTTGCCTGTGTGACCTCAAGTGGACATTATCTTGGGTTTTTCCAGGTGCAGCTACACCTAAGGCCACACTGCTCTGCCTGCTGCCACAAAGTCTAAAGGGAGTGTTGTGTAGGTGGAATGAGGAGGTCAGCTATAAACAGAAGAGGAGGCAGTGCGAGAAGCGGTAGAGTTTGATCTTCAGAATCATTTCACTTTCCAAACAATCAGGAGGATGTTGTGAGGGGTTGGGTAAAACTTCCTCTAGGTACAGAGCTATTAAATCACAGCTTCCCGGAGTTGGTACTTGGTGTAGGAGGGACAAATGGGGTTTCACAAATAAAGTCAAACCTAGAACCTAGCCATGCAAGTGCGCCTGCTTTCCTTGGGGCTGTTTCTCTAGCATGCCCTCAGCAGAATCAACAGGAAAGGGCCCAACCTGAAGTCCCTCCTTTATTTGCATAAGAACCTCTCTAAATGCTGAGATTTATAACTTCACAGGAAAGGCTTGGGAAGGAGGGAAAAGCTTAAAAGAACATTCTGTGTAGAGTTACGATGCTGCCAACAGTTCGCGGGTTGGACAGGGCACTGCGTTCCTAAAGATTAGACATAACTGAGGGCTTTTTCTTCTTTTTTAATAACAAGGAAATACAAATCCTCCCCTCTTGTCAAGAGTCTCAATTCTTCAGACGTTTTGTATCATTTTCTCCATTCAAGAGTAGCACTGAAGGGAAATTAGAAAAACTGCAGCTTTCTTCCCCCCTTGAAACCAAAAAGAATGTAAAGATATCGAGTTTAGCTTTCTAATTACATTTCTGAGACTTCTATTTTCTAATGAGAGAAAGAATTTCAGTGGATATGAGGAGAAAGCACATGTTTTTGTGATTACTCGAATTTTGGTGGTTGGTATTTTATGAAAATGCCACAGAGCTGTAGCAGGAGGTATAGTAAGCATTCAGAGTGAACCCCCACCCCTGACTCCCACCAAAAAGAAATGTCAGCAAGAAATCCGAGCAAAGGAGTTATTTTACTTTTCACATGGAATAGAACAGAGATTCTGAACTGTGAAAAGAAATTAACAGTGAGAAATGTTTTGATTTTACACATGTTCCAAGCCACCTCCTCCCAGCATGCAGGCTATTCCTGGATGACAAACAGGTTTTGGTTGCTGGTGTGTCTCGCCAGTGTACTCTCAAGGAGCAAGTCATTGAAACTCAATCATTCAGGCAGGGATTTGAGAAAAATTGTTGCCTACTTGGGAAGAAAGAATTTATGAAGCCATTGAGACATACATCAAAATTGAAAGATGGTCTGGAACTATTTAACCCATCAAGGTAAGTAACAGTATGTTAATCTGTTAAGTAATATACTAATCTGCATAAGACACAATGATCACTATGCCATTCCTTTGCTCCTAGTGGTCTCCTCTTGCTGGCAGCGCCCTATCAATGGCTATCTGATAAGGCAGTCCAGGCTGTCTGATAAGGCCACGCCTTACTTAGCTGGCTTCCCCCCAGCTAAGATGAATTTACCACTGAAGTACAGCAAATCATGCCCACTCTCCAGTTTCCGAAACTTATCACACTGAACTATTTAATTATTATATTTGCTTTTTCTTCTTCTTGCACATCTACTAATAGACTATAAACTCCATGAGTACAGGAGCCCTATCTTTTATCTTTCTTGTTCATTCTTGTATTCCCAGGAATTTTGTGTGTGTGTATGATGAATGAATAATTGCAATCTTTTCTCAAAGAACACTATACATATATATTCATATTTTCCCTCAGTGGTTCCTCTTTTTTCCCAGTGTACCTAAATCCAACCAATTCTTTAGGACCAGGTATGGTACCACCTCCTTCATGGAGCATTCCATATGCCAGTCTAAACATGAACTGCCTTCTTTACCATCCTGCTGAGCAATTTGCAGTTCTAGAATTGATGTTTTTTTTCACTGCATTTTCAAACTTATCCACAAGGTAGACCTGCATCTGCCAGGTCACAAGGAGAAATATACAAAGAACACAGGTACTTAGTCATGAGGCAAAATGCTAGGATCTTCCTCCCTGCAAGGTGTTCTGAGAGAGAAATGGCATGGACAAAGCCAGAAGGTGTGGGAGAATGTGGTACTTGCATTCACAGAAGAGCAAGAAGTTCCCAGGGGCCACAGCGTGGTGGGGGAGGAGTGTCTAAGACTCATAGTGATTTGACTCTGTTGCTGGATGGGCCACATGGAAAGAATTAGAAGTAATGTGGGCAGCCCCTAGAAGCAAAGGCCAGCAAAAGGCCTGAGACCTAAAACCACAGGGAACTGAGTGGATCAATGATCAGATTGACCTCTGAGGTGGGTCCTTCTCCAGGGCCCCTAGTGAGGAACACAACCCTGACCACACCTGATTTCAGCCCCTGTAAGACCTTAAACAGAGGAGCCACCTGTGCCCACTTGACTTCTGACATAAGAAATGGTGAAATAACACATGTGCATTGTTTTAAGCTGCTAAATCTGTGGTTTGTTGCAACGATAGAGTACCAATCCACATTTCATTATTTTTATTATCACTGCATTTTTATGGCTGGGGTGAGCAGATACATTGGTGTACAAAACAGGTGCTACTGAATAGTCGTATGTATTCTTGCCATGACAGTCCCAGTGCCAAGGGATGGTGATGACTGCCCTTTCCAGAGAATTCCCAAGTTCTACGGATAATGTCTACTCAGTGAGCTTTCCGTTATCTTTGGGTGAAATGTGTATTTTGTTACTTAGCCACCATAACAGTATAATCCTGACATCTTATCTTCATCGTGAACTACAACTGTGGTCAAGCTCATTTCCACCTTTCCCTGTGAGAATGTGTGTTCAGAGTTGGATTTAACTTCATCACAGTAAGAGTGTAATTGGGCAGGAAAGCCTGCTGTTTAAAGAAGACTTCTATAGCAATCTGTTGTTTTGTATTTTCTGTTTGAATATATTATCTAAAGTGGAAGTGAAAGGAAATGAACATTATTGACAACTATATGGTAAGTGGTGTGCTGGATGCCCCTGTGTGTATTTTACCCTTCTTTGGCTCTCATAAAACTCTGTGTGGCGGGTATTAAGAGCTTCATTTTTCGGGCTAGGAAAGGGATATCTAAGAGCCTAAGTTGCCCAAGGTTGCACTACGAGCAAGTGGGATATTTAGCATCCAAATCTAGATCTGAGTCTTTAACTCCCGGGCTTTCTTTGCTCTACTAAGTTGCATTAGAAATTGTTGAATTTGTTCTTAAGTTAGTGCATCTTAAAGCATGAGTCAGGAAACGACAGTGGTCTGCAAGGATCAACACAGTCAGTTGGTCAGTAATATCTGCTCAGCACCATCCTAAGGATCATATAAGCTATGAAAAGCATATGACATGACTGTGATTCTCCTACAACTCAAATATGATTTGGGTGAATAATATCTCCCTACCTAATATAAAGGTAAACAATGCAAGGCCACATAAAAATAAACACTGAAATGAAAGTGAAAATATTAGTTATATCAGAGAAGCAGGGGATGCCGCAATGGCCAAGAAAATTAGTAGGTGAGATTTGCAAGCCAGATGGAAAAAGAGAGGAAGTTCTACATGAAGAAGCCATGTGGTGATTGCACACTCAGGTAAGGGGCTCATTATGACATTTTCTCTAGGATAAGGAGGAGATTTAGCAGGACTCATAGTGAGGAAATAACCTGAAAATGATCAGGAAACAAGGTGAGACCAGCAAGAGTGGATAATGGAGGGTCTTTTAAGCCAGAGAGTTTTAGACTTAATGCAATAGGAATTGATATTTCTGCATCTGACATCAATTATTCATTTACTTATGGCTACCTTCATAGGTGTTCCATGAAAAAATATTACATTCTTCTTTTCCTGTTCTAATAATTCATGTATTTATTTTGTTAGAGCTGTAAGCAGAGACAGATACAGTCGAGCTTTGTTTAATTATTGCCCAAAGGATCACTGAAATGAAAAATAAGCACAGAATCATTGCTCTGGACCAAGAAGTTGCAACCCTGGCGTAGTGGAAGGTAAACTCATGTGAATGAAGTGTTTCTGGGGTCCCAGGGACACTGTAGGTGGAGGTGACATTCCAAGCTGTGGACTCACTTGAGGGAGCCACTATTAGAGATCTCATCACCAGGAAAGACATTCAGAAACATGATTCTCCTCTATCAGACAGATACTGCAGTAGACTTACCTCTATCACAGTTGAAATTCAAAAATAATGGAGGAAGAGGGAAAGAGAAAAGCTGTTACAGTGATCTGAGCAAACCCTCTGTGATGCTTGCATTGTCCATGGATATTTAAGAAGTCTCCTGGAAAATTTTGTTTTCTCCTTTGCCTGATACCTTGTGCAAAAGTCCAACTTGGAGGATATATAGATGTGGACTTACTGGTTGAGGAGCAATGGAAGAAAAAACAAACAGGGGAGCTGCATTTTGAAATGGAAACTATTAGCTTTACAATTTTATGTTAGGAATTTCCATAGACGTACTAGGATATTTATATAATAAGCAAGCATTAGGAAGTTCTCTGGTGATAAGCCTAAAATTAATAGCAAGTGCTTTCTCTCTAAATGCTCTTGGTATGAGTGATGGCAACACTGACCAATGAGAGTATCCACAACTTGATTTGTTCTGAGTGATCTGTGTGTGTGTCTGTCTAATGTGTGCGAAGTGAGAGTGGTAACTGTAACAGAAACTGACTGATTACATTTTACATTGCTGAGGCGAAGTTGGAATTTCAAACTTCAGAAAATTTATTACCTTTCCCCTTGTCCAATTCTGATCTGAGAAGAAACATTCAACACTCAGTGACACTCAAGGAAGATATTTGGCAATTGTCTTCAGCCCTAATTTGTCTCCTTCTCAGTCGATGTCCTGACACTGGAAATCTGGTGGAGATTTTAGTTAAATGGGACAATCTAGAAATCTGTACAGTTTTCATGCCCAATTCCTCCTGCATTTATTTTTAAAATGTATTCCCCTGTTTGGGTAATGACACAACATGCAGAAGGAAAGGTTATCATGAGCAAATCTGGGAAAACACTTACGAGAAAACTGAAAAGACCTGGCAACCATGGTGGTGGTGGAGAAAGAGGAGGCAAAGGATGGGGTGTGGCTTGGGGGGAGCATGAGTTGGTTTTCCTAGGTTAGGTTGGAGAAAGGGCAGATTGGAAGAGGAAGCAAGGTCAGTGCTTTCCATCAGCTGGGGACCTGTGTGTTTACATTACCATGGTGGCTATTTCTGGGCAGTGGGATTGTAGGTGATTTTAGTTGTTTTTGAATTTTTCAAATTTTCTTTATTAACAGGGTTTTTTTTTTAAAGATAATAAAAATGTTTTCAAATAATCCCATGCTATAGGTTTATAGGTGGCGAATCCATTTTTATTGTCCCTGTCATTGGGACCTCAAATAGAAAAACAGTATTTAGCACTAAAAAGGTGAATTATTTAGTGGTAGATAAACTGACACAGACTTGTAGGACTATGACACATCTACTAAAGGATGACAAGGTGTCCCTTACATATTTAGAGCTGCCCAGGCTGGTTTCAAACTCCTATTGCCCAGGTTGGTTTCGAACTCCTGGGCCCAGGCAATTCGCCTGCTTTCGTCTCCCAAAGTGCTGGGATTACCGGTGTGAGCCACTTTGCCCAGGACTATGTTTTACAAATATTAGGCACCCAATAATTTTAAAACTGTGATTGGAATAAAGTAAAAATATAACAGCCCAAAGAAGCATATCCTATAAGAGAAACCTTTTTTGCCTATTGAGTCTTACTTGCAATATAAGACATGACAGACAGGCTTCAGATAGGCTTTGCACTACAGTTTCTCCAGCCTACATCCCATTTCCTTGTGGACATTCAAACTGAGATGAGGCATCCACTCTAACAACTTCCCAAACTTCTGAGGTGTAGCCCAAACTCATGGATCTCTCTCTCTCTCTCTTTTTTTTTTTCCCGGGGATCTCTTAATGACTTGATCCATTCCAGTTTTACTTTTAGTGTATATCACTCTTTGTTTTTTCTTTTTTCTTTTTTTTTTTTTTTTTGAGATGGGGTCTTGCTCTGTTACCCAGGCTGGAGTGCAGTGTCATGCAGTGGCACAATTGTGGTTTCCTGCAGCCTTGAACTCCTGGGCTTAAGCAGTCCTCCCACCTCAGCCTCCCAAGTAGCTGGGACTACAGGCATGCACCACCATACCTGGATAATTTTTGTATTTTTTTTTTTTTTTTTTTTTGTAGAGACGGAGGTCTCCCTGTGTTGCCCAGGCTGGTTTCAAACTCCTGGGCCCAGGCAATTCACCTGCTTTGGTCTCCCAAAGTGCTGGGGTTACAGGTGTGAGCCACTATGCCCAGTCAGCATATAGCATTTTTAAAGTGTAAGTTTTTGTATGTTTACTAGAAGGTGGGTAAACATCCTTAAATTTTAATTTTAAAAAACAAAGATTTAAATGTTAGTTTTAGTGCTTTGTAATTTAGCAAATAAGAATATTCTTGTGCACCATTTGTGTCTTCCTTGTGATTTTCAGGAGATTCATGCTCCATTCAAGTTCTCTTTCCCCAAGTGAGCTAAAGGCTTTGCAGACAGAATTGGCATCAGACCCTGGGCTTGGCTAACCCCGGTTCCAAAGAACTCCCTTTGTATGTAAAAAAAAATCCTATTTTCAGCAAAGACTAAATTGCCTATTAGTTAGTGTCTTATTCTGGGCTCCTCTATTTAACCCACTGGCAAGGGTTCTTTAGGGATAACTTGGAAGGTAAGTCATACTACTGGCCTGATCAAATACTTAAGAAATACAGTGGGAAAAATGGCAGTGGGGGTTGGGGGGATGCTGGGAAAATTCCAGGAGACTTGCGATCTAGCACTTTTTCTAAACAAAAAATGGCTTGATCACTTTGGGTTTTGATTTCCTCGTCTGTCAAGTGGAAAAGTAACACCTATTTGCAGACCCCACTGGATTTTGAAGATCAAATGAAAGTAAGGAAGTGCGCTTTGAAAAGCGTAACACCCTGTTCAGATGTATGGGATGACTGTGATGTAGCCTCAGGGAAAGCTTTTTATCTCTGGGTCCTCAGATCCTCCATCAACAAGGTGAGCCCCATCTTCTTATTGACTCACTGCCCATCTTTCTCCCCAGTCCCCACACTGAAGAGCATGGAAACAATAGCAGAAGCAGCTCTTGGGACTTGCCTGCTCTACTCTGTTGACCTCGCTTAATGCCTCCTTCTTCTTATCCAGCTTGTTCTGAATCTCTCTGTAACAGGACAAATACCAATATCAACTTGCTTTTACAACATGCAGCTTATTTCACTGATACTTAGTTTTCAGGTTTTTTTTTTTTTGTAGAATGGGTTTTTATTTCTAGTCATTAAGTGCATAACTCCCAGTATTCTTGCTAATTGCTTTGTGTGTATATCTATATCCATCTCTTATCTCCTGATGGCTGTATAAGGTCTTTGAGGACAGGCATGTTTCTTGGTACTTCATCATTCCACTCAGTACCTAGCACCAAGCTCAAAGCATTTCACACTCAGCACCCCTGAACATCATTGTGTCTTCCCTTCCTCTGGGAGGCAGTTCAACCCCTCTTCATGGCAGTTGTGCCTCTTAAAAATCCATCCCCACTCAACTGCTAACTTCCATCTAGCCAAATGACTTCCCGTACCCCCTCAAATATCTTCACTCATGCTGCTGTAGCACTCACAGTGAACCTACTCTCTGAGCTTCTGCCACAGGACCTTGTCTTTCACTGAACACTGTTATCCTTCCTGATCCTGGGTCCCCACAGCTCCCATTGTTGGCCAGTGAGTTAGCATGGATTAAACTTGGTCTGCATTTATTCTCTGGTTGTTTTACGAATGCTAACTCAGTTTCTGTCTTGCTTTTTCTTTCCTTCTGGTCTCCCTAATTGTCTCTGGCACTATGCTATATGTTGGGTGACCAAAGACCTCTCAATCATTTTTAAGAGTGCAAGCTTTTTATGTACCAGCATATATATTTTATTCCACAAACTAGTAAAAAGCTCTGTAAGACTGACAGTTAGGCTTTCATCTATAATCCTTTGTACATGGCAAGAGTTCAGTAACAGAACCATTTATTAGAACTTGTGATAACTTGTTCATTCTTCCATACATTCACAGATGCACAGCAAACACCCAAGGTACCACAGAAAGGAATTTTCAAATAGTCATCATATGATCAAAAGTTATGTGCCTGTGTGTCTGTGAGGCAGGGAAAGGGAAGCTGACCTGAAATCTCTTACCTCTTTTCAAATATTATAACCTTTACCTTTTCTACACATGGCCTTTTTGGCCTTATACTATGACATGTGGAATGACATAGTATAAGGGAATCTGGCATTGCATTTCTGCTCCCAGAATTGGAGAAACTTAGACTTAAGGCCTATTGAGAATGGGAGTATCACTTCTCATCAAGCGCTGACTTCACAAACATAGTCTTCTTGGAAGCTGGGGCACTGCTAGAAACACAGCAACGTTTTCATTATCTGCACCTGCAGCCTCCATTCTCTCATCATCCACTTATTCATTAACTCCTTGCCATTCGGCCTAGGCACACAGTCTATGAGGCTCCAAACAGATGAGATATCAAATACATAATGTTTAACATTTCTGTTGTCTTCAGGGTCACCAATATGTTCATGCATATTTTCATTTGTTTCCATTCTCCATAAACTCTGCATCTTCTGGCTTGCTGATCACTTCTTTCTTCTTAAATTTAGTCTCCGACATTTCTGGCATTCCTTCTCTGCAACCTTCCTGGTCCCCACTTCCTCTGTGTCTCTGTTTAAGGTGGGTTGCCAGGTCATGTCTTCCACCCTCCTTCCTTCATTCCCTCTGACTCTCTCCTTGCTGAATCTCTAGGTCTAGCTCTGCACAGCGCTGGCAACTGCTGCCTAAACCCCTCATCAGTCTGGACACCAGCCAGGTTTCTGCTCTGTTCATGTGCTCCCACCCTCTCAGTGCCTGGAGGCCACACATTGGATTCACCTTTGACTTTAGCTAGAGAGGGAAAGAGATGAAATTAAGGATGGCTCCTTTTAAATATAATTTTTGCTTGATCATCTGTATAAATAGTGATTCCTTTATGTAGTTATAATCTGGGGGTGGAGGGTGGAGGAGGAAGGGCAGGTGGGTACAACCTAAACAAGTAAGTGAATAATTGCAACACAGCATGAAGAGTACAGAGATGAGGTAAGTTTGCCCAATTGAGGTTAGGGAGAGGGAGTGGTCAGGAAAGAAAGATAAAGTATAATCTGGTTATTTTATGACTTTCGCTTGTTTAAAAAGTAGTTTCTGGCCAGGCACGGTGGCTCACAGCTATAATCCCAGTGCTTTGGGAGGTGGAGGAGGGAGGATCACTTGAGCCCAGGAGTTCAAGACCAGTCTGGGGAACAGAGTGAGACCCTGTCTCTACAAAATTAAAAATTAAAACAAAAATTAACCAGGTATGGTGGCATACACCTGTAGTCCTTGCTACTTGGGGTCCTGAGGTGGGAGGATTGCTTGAGCCCAGAAGTTGGAGGTTTTAGTAAGCTAGGATCCTGGGTGACAGAGATTCTGCCTCTAAAAACAAAATGAAATACAATAAAATAAAAAGTGGCTTGCCACTGCTTGCTTGATCAAGCATAAGCCTCAGAGTATGGGAAAAAGACCCTCTAGCCCCTGACTACAATGTTCTTCCCTCACTTTATCTGCCAATGTTCCCCAACGACAGATCCAAACCCCAGTAAAATGGGACTATGGGCTGGTCACGCTGGTTCATGCCTGTAAACCCAGCACTTTGGGAGGCCGAGGAGGGTGGATCACTTGAGGTCACGAGTTCAAGACCAGCCTGGCCAACATGGTGAGACCCTGTCTCTACTGAAAATACAAAAATTAGCTGGGCGTGCACTTGTAGTCCCAGTTACTTGGGAGGCTGAGGCAAGAGAATCACTTGAACCCGGGAGGTGAAGGTTGCAGTGAGGTGAGATCGCACCACGGCATTCTAGCCAGGGTGATGGAGTGAGACTCTATCTCAAAAAAACAAAAAACAAAAAACAAAAAAACCAGAAACAAAAAAACTGCACTATACAGGTTTTCCCAAATATTTCTTGGTGTTTCCATCTACATACCTTTGTTTGCATGGCTCCTGTTCTAGGTCACACTTCCTACCCCATGTCCCATCACCAACCTTACCATCTCCACTCTCCGAAAGTGTCTTGCATCATTCAAGACCCATCTTACATGGTGACTGCTATGAAGAGTATTTCCAGGTCCCACCTCTCCTCCCCCACTGAGAACACAGAGGTGGCTCACAAGTCAGTTGGACAGCCCTTGCTCTTTCTCTATGGCTTTCTGATGGCTCTTGCAGTCGGCTTTTAACATGAGGAGGTGCTGCTGGTTTCTTCCCCTAAATTATAGTGGTCCTCCTGGATTGTAGCCTCTTTGAAGGCAAAAGCATTGAGTTACTTATCCTTGATTTCTTCCTGGGACTGCAATAAGCCTTATACATTAAAAAATGTTGTCTTGTCCTC
Source organism: Macaca nemestrina (assembly GCF_043159975.1). NCBI lineage: Eukaryota > Metazoa > Chordata > Mammalia > Primates > Cercopithecidae > Macaca > Macaca nemestrina. Next base: position 46,968,529 of record NC_092143.1, read on the forward strand.
ATCGCTTCCCCTTGAATTCAGTCAACTTGGATTAAGTGCTATACTGGCTTAAGCCTAGGCCGCAATTTTAAAAGTATTCATCACTTGTTGTTTTATAGAGTGAAGAGATGGTTTTCTGGAGTTTCCTTCCAAAGGTGCCTTGCTTATCTCTGCCCAGTGACAGCCTTTTGAAGGCATGCTTCCTGATTTCTCTAGCCAAGAAGGATCCATATTATAGCAAAGCCAAGTCTGTCAAAACTGTAACTTCTCTGCACCCACACCTGAATCTGCATAATTTCCCAATCCCACAGAGGTATAAATAAAAACTTTCACCAGGACAGGATAACATTTGCCAACTGTGGGAAGATAAATGGCTTGGAGACTTCAAGCTCCAAAGGCAGAATTGCTCCATTTCTGATTTCAATGTAGCAAAGGAGATGCTGTGAGTCTGTTATTTTTTTTGTTTCATTGCTACAAAGTTACGGGTTATATCATTTAATTTGATTAATTCTTGGTTTCCAAAAGGAAACCTTAGGAGGAACCTTGGGAGGCTCAATAAAATAAGTATGTGCAATTGTTAAGACAAGAGAGGAAAAAAAAATGACTTCCATCAGAGCCCACAAAGATCGTTTCCAGTCCCAAACATGGGTCCCCAGAGATAGCCTGGAAACCAAATTATTGTCAAAGAGATGCTTACCTTTTACAACAGCTCACAGCAAAAGAAAATATACAGCTTAACATCTCTCCCATGACTCACCTTTCTGTTTTTTTCTTGTATTCGCTCTCTCTCTCTCCCTTCCTGTGCCTCTCTCCTTGATGTGAAGCTTCCCAGTCTGAGCTCTTCACCCAATTAAATATGTATCATTAGATGAGTCACTTGACCTTCTTAAGCCTCAGTGTGCTCATCAGCAAAATGAGGTGTTTGTACTACATTATTAAGATTCATTTAATGCTGAGTCTAAATACAAATCCAAGTGTGCTCTGTCTGTTCCCATAAAAATGTTCATATTTGTGTTCTCACCTATTTGTGTCTCAGATGGTGACTATGGTTTCAGCCTGTACAAGGAACAAGCTAATTTGTTGGTGGGACTCAAGTACTAGGGGTTCCACCTTTTGCAAAGGAGAAATCCAATGGCTAAGTGAAGTGGCTGGAGCTAAAGATGAATGGGGGTAAGTCTCATAGATTAATATACAACCACTGGTACCTGTTTTCAAACTTGATTGAACAACTAATTATTTGGTCAACATGGTCAATAACTTGGATATTTACTTTGTAGCTTCTGCCTGTACATGTGTGTGGGGGAGCTGTGTACATATTGAAATTCCATTGTATAAATTTGAGTCTTTTAGAATCCTAGACTATCAGGTCTGGTCAGAACCTTTATGGTCATAATCCCATTCTGGAAAACTGAAAGTCAAAAAACAGAAGAGGTACTTCAGTTGGTTAGTATGAGAGATAAGACTTGGACAGGTCTTCCTAACCCTACTTGAACTGCACAGCAGCCATTAGTTAACTAATCTTTCATTTCCTCCCACAAGAGGACTCAAACTTGGACTTGGATTAAGGTTAAAAAGACTATATTTCATCTGCTTCCCAGATTTTACTCTCTTTATTCCTGGTCTTAATTTTCTCCTCACATTAGTCCTCTTCTTCCTTTTATTCCATTTTAAGGAAATGATACTCAAACGCTTCTTTTGTATAGTTTTCATGACGTTTCATCCATGTGGCTAATTCCCTCAACTGGATAACTGCTTGGAGGAGGTTTTTGTATTATTTTTGGCTTGGGCATCCATATCCTGCCAGTGAGTGACAGCAGAGACTGCCTCCTCAAATTTCCACAGTGCTGATAAGAGGAGTTGGCAAAGGGCAAGAAGGAAGCTATAAGGAGAGATGGAGGGGGCCAGGTGCCAGGGAATCCAGCTACATACATGGCAGGATTTGCATATATGAGATGTGCACTCAGAATCAGTTCTCAGCATCCACTCATCATGAGAAAAGTACTTTACATTTGGGGACTTGGGATGGCTACCTTCTTAACAATGGCACTAAACTAAGAGGTAACACATGTAGATTCACTCTTCTCATTTTTTTTTTTTTTAAGTTATCTGATTGGAGCTTGAATAGCAGTTGTCATGAGGTCTCAGTGTCTGGTGTAAGTTTAGGTCAAAGTACGCAAAGATTGTTTCCAAGTGATCTGAATAGAAAATGTCACTCATCACTCTTCCACCACCATGTGAAAACTTGGCTTTGAGGGCACATGGCATCATTCTGACTAAGCATTGTTACCCCGGAGTATGCAATAGCTTTTCCGGCCCTCTGCTGCATGTTAGTGTGCAAGAGATGTCAATGCCTGCCGACAGACAGGCCCAAATAGGAGCTGATAAGGCTTATACCAATTCTGAGATTGCACCTTCTCACTATTTATCCATTTTGTGGTCCCAAGCAAGCATTTTTATAAATGGACATTTAGCAGATGGTATGCATTTAGAAAACAGGCCAAAAGAGCTACTGCATTCTGAAACCGAAAAAGGGAGGCGTAAAATACAGAAAAAAGGTCAGGAGTCTGTACTGCATCCTAGGCCCAGGTATGTTAGAAGTGGGCTAACAAGACAATGCAACCATCTGCTGGGCCATGGAGACAAAGAATGAAAGATTTCCCAGCAAGAAAAAAGAAATAGAGTGTGCAACTGCTGCTATTGCTAAATAGGGTCTCTAATCCCTCTCTCCATAATGGTAATGACTTACATTTATATGGTATCTTTCATCAGCTCTGATCTCAGGGAGCACTGAAAGCCTTCTCTTGACTCCGCTCCTAAATCTGGTCCTTAACAGGCTAAAGGATGACATCTATATTTATACTGTATCTATTTTAGAGAAGAATAGCTCATGTGAAATAGGACATTCGGATGCTAAGGAAATGAATCAAGTGTGACGAAGGAAAAGGTGGAGGGAGAGAAGTTGTAGAAAGTGCAGATGCTTATTTCCAATCATGACCCTCAGTATCATCCAGCTGAATAGACACCTCCACTCAGATAAAGTCACTGAAAGCTCTTAATGCATCTAGTAAGCTCAGCTTCATCTCATCTGCCTCCTGTCTTTTCATGGAACTTGGCACTCTTCAGAGTCTATCACATTAAGGTGAATATTCTTCAGGGAGTCTTGACAAACTCTGACATTGGATTCTATGTGATGCTAAAGATATTTTTCTTTCATGCTTTGGAGGCACAGCAATGAAGGAGACATTTGAGATATAGGCAATGAGAGGCTAAGGCTTGGAAGGGAGGGGAATAAGAGGGAATCTGGCCTGTCTCAGTAAGAAGCTCAATGAGATATGCAGGAACATCAGGCATAGCTCATATCGAGGTAGCAGCCACCAACAATTATGATTCATTAAAGTTCTGGGAAAAAATAAGCTCATAGAAGACAGAGATAGACACAAAGCAGTGGCAAAAATAACTCAGAGTGCTGGATTTCAGTAAGGACAGAGGTGGAAGCTCTGTCCATGGTGTTTCCAGGCTGATAATATCAATTCAGGAAAGGTAAGGCCACAAGGATTCCTTCTACATTGGCCGGGAATTGAATAAATGGGTGTCTTCTTCCCTTAACTATTCATTTCAGTAATGATCACATAATCACTGTGCAGACACCTTAGGGAATGGCATATGATCTGAGGATGAATGGGATTTTGAAGGCAAGAACAGAGGTGACATAGAGGAACACTGGACTGGGCACCAAGAGCTGTGTTCTAAACACAGCTTTCACCAGCTTCGTGGCAGGTAGTCAAGGCTCAATGCAGCAGGCAAATTTCTGGGCTTAAAATCAAAACCAAATGCTTTTTGAACCTTGACAGTTCACTTGATCTCTTTGAGCCTCAGTATCCTGATCGGTAATATAGGAATAAAAATACCTGTCTTATAAGATTGCACAAAGGGCATTACACAGAAATTTATGTGAAATGGCTTTAAGAATGGAAGCACACTATACACAAAAGGTCTGGCCCAACCCTGTGAGTTACAGATGGGAAGACAGTACCCCAAAGAAGTGGAACCCCATGCCTAAGGCCACACGGAGAAGTAGTAACAGTTGGGCCTTGTATCCAGTTCTTCAGGTTGAATCTAGCTTTCTTTCGTGACATTGTCATGATACCTATTTCTTCCCATCTCAAGTGGCTGGCTGAAGATCCCATGAGATGGGACAGAGATGGGGAGGAGTTTTAATAAAGTGATGAACATGATATAAATGCAAGCACATGAAAAGCAATATAACTAGAGTAGGGGCACACAGTGACTGGACATGAACCCCAGCTGGGAAACTTGATGAAGTCCACCAGCACTCAGCAATACAGCCTGGCCACAGACAAATCCTGGTAAAATCACTGAGAAAACTAATACGCAACAACGTCCGGCTTTAGCTTCTTGAGATCTTGCTCCTTGGGTCTGTTAAGTCAGGATTTTTGCTTGTAGGTTCTTAACAATTACCCCTCATCATTATTTTCTAGCTAAATAAGGCTCATAAAATTACAAAAATAAGAACATCTTCTGTCCACAGCTAGTGTAGGTCCCATGAATCAGTTTCATCATGCTGAAAGAGATCAGTTTCTCACATGTCATGCAAGGTCAAGGCAGTACCTCCTGCCCAGGTGGGCTTAGCCTGCACTCTGCATAAAACCAAGCACCTTCAACAAAGTCTGATGATGAAAAATGATGACGCCCAGATGAGCACATCCACTTTGGGCAGACACAAAGTGTAGGTCATTTATTACCTTTAGCAAATGCAGGAGATGTGACTGCTAATTGGTCTCTTCATTAACCAAGGAGAACATCTACCACTACAACTCACAAGCTAGTGGCAATCTGGGGCGATCTTTAAGTGGTTTCCACCTCATAATCATATTTCATCCTGAAATCTGCTGGCCTAAAAAATGTCTCTAATTCTTCATGAATAGACTATTCCTGCCTTCGGGAAATATGGGCTTCCTGGGAAGGGAGAGGACAAGTGAGTGGTACACATCATAAACAGAAGTGAAATGCTACACCAAACCTTAAACATGGATGATTGGTTTTTTTTTTTTTTTTTTTAGCTTCTGCAACTCCTAGGTAAGAAGTTTCTACTATTTTCCTAATAACGAATGGCTCTAGTCTTCTATAGGAGTTTTATCATATATGATGTAAGGCCAGGGTCAAAGGGATACTTTTGCAGAAATGTGAGGCCCTAACAGCAGGGAAGGATTTGTGTGGTTGGGGAGGTTAGCAAGGGAATTCTGCCAGCAACTGACAAGGAATACGGTCCTTCTAGTAGCAACCAGCATTTCAGTTTCAATTAGTGAACAAAATCCCTTTCTAGTGGGCATGCAAAGAGACACAGTTATAAGGTCTCCTGGGAGCAGGAGGCACACACCACCTTCTAGCCTCCCTCCTTCCACTGAGTGCACAAAAATGACAAGTATCTGAATGTAGTCAAGTTTTCATTTTAGGGACCTGCCCAGGACAACTTATCAAATGCCCATGGAAAAAAAGGGAAACAATATGGTTCAAAGCTGTGGCTACCTGATCAGTTAGACTTCAGGATTCACTGGTCATCAGCTTCTAATGGCTCTGCAGTGGACTTCTCACATTACATGTGTGACTTCTGGACCTGGCATGCCAGATAAACTAGCTAGTCATTTCCTTCGAGGCTTGGCATTCTTGGATCTTATTGGTATTCCTAATGAGTTTTAGAGGCTGTATCCAAACAGCAAACTGTACTGTTAGATCAGATGAGGACTTAAGAATAGCATCTTTAATAAAAAGCATAAACATAGTGGGCATGACTGCAGCGTAGGCAGTTATTAGGGTTATGGTTTCAAAGTTTCTCAAACAATGGCTCCAGGAGAGAAGGAAGATAGTAAATACCAAGTAAACAACGTACAAAATGTGCAGCAAACTCAAATGTGCAAGGAGACCCATTTTAATTTGATTCCCACCTCTGTGCAAACTAATGAACACAATGTGCCACAGATGTGTCTGAGGTGCAAAATCCAGCAATTAAATAACTAGACAATCCAAGTCTGAAGAAAAACTTAGCCTTACCTGGAGACATGGAGGAGTCATAAGAACTTCTCTCCTTGCGGTTCATCTTGAAGGCTTGGATGTCCTTTTCCCTGTACGTTCCAAAGCCTTCATAGCTCCTCCTTTTACTCCCACTCACGTCACTGTCCCACTTGTCATTCGAAGGGTTCATTTCACTGAACACGTCCAGGTTCTCCGATCTCGTGCTGCCACCATCCCCGCCACTGCCAGAGTATCTTTTTGTGCAGGAGTCCACAGGCTCACTGCTCAAGTCTCCTTTTTCCTTGGCCTGTGTCCAATGCTGGGCGTCGGAAAGTGACAGTGTAGACAAGGTGTCCACCTCGAAGTTGTTCTTAGAAGCTTTGTGGCCGGCTTCACTGTGCTGGTGCTTCTGTTTCTCCTTATGCTTGTTCTTCTCACTCACCAGCGGGAGCTCTTTGTCTGCGCTACTCAGCCGCTCGCTCAGGATGTGGCTGGAGAAGCCTGTGGCTTTGCCTGCAAAGAGACCACTCAGGTTGTCGTGGGTCCCTAGGATCCGGTCTTCCTTGTGCTTATGCTTGTGTTTGTGTTTCCTCTTATGGAGCCGACCGCTGGACAGACTGGCACTGCCTACCTTGGGAGGATTCAGAGAAGGCTGCATGTCACCAAGGCCCATGCTAACAGGTCCCTGCAGGTGTACTCCATGCTTGGCTTTATGCTTAGCTGCACCGGACATCTTTACGTGGGAGTTTGTGTGGAACTGAGGTGGTGGCACTGTTGGCCTCATGAATGGGGAAGCTGCTCCAAGCGTGTGCGATAGGTACAAAGGAGCTGGGTACTGACCGTAATAACCAAGGTTCATCATAGGCATTGATGTGTAAGGCATTCCATAGGGTGCATAGTAACTTCCACTGGGAATAGGGTAGCTGAACCCTTGTAAAAAAGGCACCTTTGTCATGGTGTCATTGGTTTTTGCAGGCCTACCACGCTTCTTCTTTGACTTCAAGTCTGAAGTCCTACGAAGATAGAGCAACGGGTCATACTGGATATATGGCACCGGGTAATAGTGATCAAAATTAATCCGAAAAATGCTGGGATATGGATTCTCGTGGTAGAAGGTGTAACTCCGGTGGGAGATTCTGAACACTTGGAACTTGGTGATGAGCTCCTCCAGGTCTGCCAGAAACTGGAGGTCATCACGGTTTTGCAGGCTTTTCCGTTTCCTCTTGTGCTTTGGCTTCTTGAGGCTTTCGTGGGCCAGAAAGTTGTCCACAATGAGATGCTTTTGCCGGTGGCCATGCCGGTTCTTTGTGCTGGTGTCGGACGGAATGGCCTCCGGGTTGTCCAGGGAGCAGAAATCAAAAGAGTACCTCCTTCGGGATTCTGAGCTCTTCTCCGCTTGGTCAGAAGTGCTGTTGTTGTCTGTCCCAATGCCGCTGTCGCTGGGGATCGTCTCCTCACTGTGGGACTCACTCACAGGGGACAGCGTGATTTCCTTTAGGGAGCCAATCTCACACAGGTGTGAAGGGGAGTTGGCCATCAGTCTGGGTGGAGACAGCTTCCAGGTTCCACTGTGTATTCCCTTTTGGGTTTTGGTTGGAAGAGCACTGATGGGCTGGAGATTTGGCATAGTTTTCAACTCTGAAAAATTGGTTTCAGTGCTGGCAGGGCTCAGGTTGCCATTGGACCCACCTAACTGTGTTGAAAGTGGGTGCATAGCTGCTGGTGAAGACGCCACAAGTGACTGAAAGTTGGAAGGCACGGCTGGAACATCCGGCTGGCTAGAAACAGGCCTGGGGTGCTTGATGGCTGTTTTGGGTTCTTCGGATGGGGGTGGCAGCTCTGCTCTTGGCTTCCTGCCCCGCTTCTTGCCAATGTAGATGGTTCCCCTCTTGCTGACATTAATCTGCTTGCCCAGTTTGCTTTCAATGGCTGCTGCCCCAGGGCTGGTCTCTGGGGGAGCTTTTGCCTTCAGAGCAACGCTGCTGGAACAGGACAAGATCTGGTTCAAGATGTTTTTCCTCTTGAGTGTCTTCATCTTATTGATAGTTTTGATGGTCTTCTTATCCAACACGCCGAGCTTTCCAACTTTCTTGTGAAATTTCATCTCGCTCATGGGTTTGTCCTCTCCCGGCACTAGCTGGGCCAACTTCGCTAAATTGCGTCGTCGCTTTCTTTTCTTAGTGCCAGGAAACTCTCGGCTGATGGGACTGACGGGGCTGGTGGAAGTTCCCTCATGAATTGTCTCGACTGTGAGCAAAGGCTGCTTCTTTGGTCGTCCCCGCTTCTTTTTGACTGGAGTGATCACAGTAAGACTGTCTGTGTTGGTGTAGAGAGGGCTGGATGGGGTGATGGGATACGCAGATGGGGGCTCCAGCATCAGTTTATCAGAGGTGGCCATAACTGCCTCTCGAAGCATGGTGCTGGGTTTTGGTTTGCTGCAAGTCCACCTTCGTTTTGCAGCAAATTTTGGATGTTGGATTTCCGGCAGCTTTCTGGATGGAGAGTGATCTGTGCACGTTGGAGGTGTCATGACCATGGGTGGCTTCCGCGGCTTAGACACACCTCCTGGGATAAGTTTCTCAGCATTTCCACCAGTTTCAAGGCCAACTGAGGGGGACTCATTCTCTATCATTTTACCCAACTTAGGGACACGGGGATCCTTCTTACTCCCCTCAGAGTTGGAAAGTATCCTGTTAACTACTTCACTGCTCATAGTGATTCCAGAAGCCAGGGCTTTCTCTGGCATGATCTTTTCCACCACCGCTTTAATGGACTGTCTCTTTTTCCTCTTATGGTTGGTTGGATCCAGAGAGGGTGCCTTGATGGGGATAGTAATCCGGACATGACTTGAGTCATTTTCAGGATTACTGGCAGAACTCACGTTCTGCCTGGCTGGTGATGCCTCCTGGACACTATCTGTGGAATAACTTTCCCTTTTCCCTTCTGTATTGTCAAATGCTTTCTGGGCATTCTTGACCCAATCCAGGTCTGGGTTTGGTATGGTCTGACTTATCACATCCTTCTTACTGGACTTTTTCTTGCTGCCCACAGTAGGTGGTTCTGGGGGCTCCTTTGTACCTCCTCCATCTTGATCCACCAAGGGCTGAAGCCCGCTGCACTCAGCAGAGCTGCTGGGTGGGGCTGGTGAGCTGTGGCTGTTTGGGGATGGTGCCACACCTCCCAAAAGCAGATCTTTGTTATTGTTAGACAACTGACTCCACGTGTTCCCTGCACTGCCTTTCTTACCCTGGGCCTTTGCAAAGGAAGCCACGGGCTCAAGAGCTGGGATCTTGCTGGTGCTTGCAGTTTCTCTGCCAGACTCTGGACTGATGAAGCAATTCTGAGTGACAGGTCCGCTGTCAGAGGTGGTGGACCAGTCCATGTGGTTCTGGCTGCTGCTTTTTTGCTGGTGCTTTGGTTTTAAGGTGTCACCGGTGAAGTCCTGTGGGAGGCCTGTGTCATAATGGAGAGTTGAATGTTTCTGGGGCCTCTCGTAAGCCTAAGGGTGGGCGGAGTGGAGAAGGAGAGAGAGAGAGAGAGAAACAAAGATGAGCATGTTGAAGCTACTTAAGATTTGACATCAAAAGTCTCAATGATCTGAAAGTTGGAAATGAATACCTAAATGAACAGCCACCTTTAATTTTAGAATGTTTTACAGAGGTTTTCTCAATTGCAGCAGTAAAGATGTATTGCACTGGTTTTGAACATCAGTAAGCATGCTTTAATTGCAGTCTTTTCTCCCTAAATAACAGGAATCTTGACCTACCTTGGTTTAATGCAATCTTTAGAGACAGGAGGAAGGGGACATAAAGGTCACTTAGCCCAGTGACTTTTTACATTTTTACATGCTATTTTACAAATGAAGAAGCTGAGACCTGAACAATGGGGAGTCCTGCCAAAGATGGCAAATCCCAGGAGAGAATCTGAAATTCCTGACTCCCAGAGTTCTTTCACCTAACTCGAGCAGCCTCTTATTTCTGTCCCTGCTTCTCTTCAAATGAATGTCTTTCCTCACTTCCTCCTGTTCCAGCTCATTTCAGTTTGTACTTTGTCTTAAAGCTCAACATCTCTGTACAAGTAGCTCATAAAGAACCACTGTAACCAGTAAAAACAGCCCAGGTTGAGGAATTAAGGGGGCATGGAGAAGAAATGGAAGAAGAAAAGAAACACACAAGAATTGTCCTAAGCCTTCAAATCCTTGTGGACTCTAGGAGTGTTGCTGTGTTTGGGGCTTAGCATGCAAAGAAATCCTTAAACTTTATATTATGCACTTATTGCTTTCTTGAGGAAACTTTTGGACAGTCTCAAAAGGAACCTTGAGTCCGCTAGACAAATGTGTCAGGAAAAAAAAAATAGTTGTCATTCAAGATCACTCCTTTGAACTTTGTCAACTGTGTTTCCCCTACATTGATTCTAAAGGAATGTCTCCAGCATGTTTCTCAGGACTGACTCTCTCCAGCTAAAATAAAAAGCTGAACCTGTTGCTGGAGGCACAACATAATCAGTGTCTACAAAACCATAATGGAATGGACAATGAACACATTGTTTGGAGACATTAAAGCTATTTTTAATAAAAATATGCTTTCACTGTTCCAGATGAATTTTAAGCCATGACACTAGTTCAAAGAAGCATTCCTTAAGGTTTATTATAAGCCCAATTTATACATAGAGTAGTAAACTTACAGGATGCATTAGCCTAAGAACTGTTAAAAAAGAGAAAATATTAGTAAATTGAAGAACTCCTCCAGGAAGTGTATGATGACTAGCTTCATGAATTTAGAAAATGTTAGCTGGTAATATCTATCTATCTATCTATCTATCTATCTATCTATCTATCTATCTATCTATCTATCTATCCATCCTCTATCTTTTTATATCTCATTTTATCTCTATTTTTCATTGAAGCTATAGAACTTATGCTTTATAGGAAAACACGTCTTACAGCCCCTGTTAAGAGTCAAAACACAGATGGCATAAAGCATTACAGGGACAGTTCAACGTAGTCATGAAACTAGGATTTCCTTCATACTAATTTCTGGAATCCCTAGGGTTATTTCCTGCCTCCCTGATTTTGTGAAATCCTGTTTATACTTACAATATTTTGTAAGCATCATGAGATAGTTTCCTCAAGGGAAGCCTGTAAATACCCAGGAGAAAACAATTTAATTTTTTAATTCATCTTGCAACTTAAACTTCTACTGAAACGCCACCATCAACATACAGAGAATTAATCCTACCACTTGAGGGTGTTCACTGGCATTACTGCTGTGAACATAGGCTGCTATTCCATTTTCAGCAAAAACATAGAAATCTTATTTGTGGCATAAAATATTAAGTGCTGCTTACTTATCTTTTATGGATCAGGGCATTGCTAGTTTCTACTTCTGCTTTGGAAATTAGCTGGCACTCTGTGTTCACTCACAGGATCACAGGTCTAGAGGAGCTCTTGGAGGTTAAGTTTTCTGCTCCTTAGGTCCTCATACTGGGGCATCTTGAGGGTTACTGGGGGCGATTATTAAAAATAACAGTGAGATGGCCAGGCGTGCTGGCTCACGCCTGTAGTCCCAGTACTTTGGGAGGCCGAGGCAGGTGGATCACCTAAGGTTGGGAGTTTGAGACCAGCCTGACCAACATGGGGAAACCCCATCCCTACTAAAAATACAAAATTAGCCAGGTGTGGTGGTGCATGCCTGTAATCCCAGCTACTCGGGAGGCTGAGGCAGGAGAATCACTTGAACCTGGGAAGTAGAAGTTGTGGTGAGCTGAGATTGTGCCACTGCACTCAAGCCTGGGCAACAGGAGTGAAACTCCATTCAAAAAAGAAAAAAAGTGGGACAAACAGTGTGACTGTTTTGGACCTGGGTAAAACAGGACTTGTAGTGGCCTTCTACCCACCTCTACCCCCATCCGTTTTCTAGTTCTAGGCACCAAAGTCCACAGAGAGGCTCCATGGTGACACTAGGCCAGGATCTTGGGCCCCAACTCGTACCATTTTTTCTCTGTTGTTCCATTATCATATTCTTGGTACCTAGTAGAGTCTCTAATTAATGTTTCTTTCATATTCTGGCTTCAGCTCAATCCTGGGGAGACACCCCTACCTTATAGATATACCCCTACTGTAAGTTTTCATGAAACCATGTAACTTATCTTTGTTGCACTTACCATAGTTTTAGTTTTGATTTAGTTTTGATTTGTGTGCTAACTGAATTAAATGTCTGTCTCCCCTTCTTGCTTGTACACATCATCACAGAGGTACTACTCAGAGCACCTGGCACACAGTAGGCACTCAATAAACATCTACTGAATGAATAAGCATACATTTTACTACAGGCATTTCATTTTGTCAATAGTGAGATCAATAATCTGTATATTGCAACATGTTGTCTGCAAACACAGTCACTGCCTTCAGCCTAATTTCTTATTCTCTGTATACCTCCTGGATGTGCCATTGCCTCCCATAAAGACATCTATCACAGTCTTTATACTGCTAGGTGGCATTTATTTGTGTACTTTTCTGTCTCCTTTTCCTAGACTATAAGTACTTTGAGGTCAGAGACTTATCGTCTTATCCCCAAGGCCTACTACAAAGCCAAGCACCCAGAAAGCTCTTGATAAATGCTTGTTAAATAAATAAATGGATGAGGTGCCTATTACCATGGCAAAATATACAGCTGCACACAAAAGACAATACACTACTAATCTGTCATTTGATGATGGCTCCTAATGAAACTGGAACACTGAAATGCCTTACGTGCTAAGCAAGAAATCCTTCCCAAATACTTAAAGATGAAAGGAGCTTATAAGGTAACTCGCCTTCAATGTAATTTTTACTGTTAGTTCTCCCCATCTCCTAATTGTTTCACTTTTCAATTAACTCTGCCTTTGGAGAAGGCCATGAGACTGTCAGAAGGGTGGATTTCACCCTGGCAGTTGAAAGGTAGAGCTTGCTCACTTACACCCAGGGCAGACCAGCTGAGAGTAATACAGTTAAGCATGCCCGGTCCCTAGTGCTTCCCTGGACCACTGCCTGATCCCATTGTTCCTACCATTTCAGCTGCAGTCTGCCCTGCTGGGAGTGCTCAGCAATCAAAGTGCAGGGTGGACAAAAGGGAAGCACAACAAAGGATCAGGAGTAATGGAGGGAATGGTGCTTTAAGATCTTCACTCAGCTGGGCTGCAGAGAAGGGGCAGGGAGGACCCAGAAGGAGTGCTTTCTAAGAGGTCCAGAGAACAAGGCCTCCTCCAGCCTTGGCTGATGGCTATATCCCATTGCAATGCGCTTCATCTGTCAGCCATGACATATTATATACACAATAGTGAGGCTGTCAGTTCCAATATGTCCTTTGCTGAGAACTGAGCACTTACTCCACCCAGACAGAGATGGACAAGGCAAGCTGCAAGACGGGGGAAGCACACACCGCAGCCTCTGCCTCCCATCCTAGTGGTCTGGGGAGATGATACCTTATTGGGTTCTTGGACTCAGGTCTTTATTGACCTATGCACCACATCTCCTTTTTCTCTTTAGATTGAGAGTTTTGGGGTTTGATTTTTTCTTTTTGATGAGGTCTGAATCTTTTACAGCCTTTATACCATCCTCAGCCCTCAGCAGAACTATTAACAGTTAACATGTGAGGGAACAGTCAATGATATTCCATATTGGGCATACAATTCTGGTGGAAAACTTTCAATACCAAACTAAGCTTAGCATGCTTCATGGCTGCCGGCTGCCTCCCACCTCTCTCCCCATTCCCAAGAGTTGATTGATTGTGAAATTCATGGCAGTTTTGAAGGTGTGGCTCACTTTTATAAGAAAAATGTTTTCCATGCACATTGAGCCTAGGTTGAATGCTTCAGTGAAACTCTGAAAACACTAGGCAGATTTGTGCTTACAGTATTTCTTCATGGAAGCAAGTTCTTCTGTAATGTAAAGAATCGTTTTGTAAAGTAGATAGTTATTCTCTCCCCTATAAGTTGACTAAATAATATACATTTAAAGTGTGTGCAAGTCAGGTTTCTTTTTAAAAAGTATTTTTTAGTTTATTTTTCAAAACAAAATTAGATCATTGAGTAAAATCTTAAAAATCCAAAAAATGGGAAGCAAATGAGTGACCTAGTCTTATCTCAGGCTTACCTAATGCAAAATTTATTGCAAAGAGATGAGAAGATGGTGATTTGAATCTAATAAAAATCACATAACTCATTTAAAAAAGAAAAAAAGAATCAAGCTTGACTTTGTGAGAGATAAACTACTCTTTTGGGTTAGCTATGTCTGTGCTACTTTCTGCTGACACCAATAATTTAAATTTACTGTTTGTAAGATATTTTGGGTTACATGAGCAGGAAAATATGCCTGGGTATGAAGCAATGAGGGAGCCCTCACCTCTTAATTTGGAACTTGGCACTTCTCAAGATGTGGTCCTAGATTACTATATCAGAATCGCTTAAGGTGCTGGTTATAAATACAGATACCGGGGCCCACTGTAGACCTACAAACTCACAGTCTCTCAGGGAGAGAATGAGGCATATGCATTTTCACATGCTCCTCAGGAGAATTCTGATGGGCAACCAAGTCTTAAAACCACAATCTAACGTTTTAACACCACATTTCTTCTCTGGGGTAGGGTCCTTCTGTGTTTGCTATAACATTCACAGCAATTTTTGGTAATAAATATGCGGAACCAACCACCATAGGCCTGTTAGGATATGTAAGTTAGCAACACGGAGCATTACTGTTTTAATCTCTGAACTCTATGCAATTTACATACTATGAAACTCTAACATGGTTCCCTGTGTAGGTATTCCAAGTGAAGCTGAGGTGGACTGAAGAACCAATGATTTGAGTGGATAAGAAAGGACCAGAGAGGCCGGGTGCGGTGGCTCATGCCTGTAATCCCAGCACTTTGGGAGGCTGAGGCGAGTGGATCTCTTGAGGTCAGGAGTTCAAGACCAGCCTGGCCAACACAGCAAAACCCTGTCTCTACTAAAAATACAAAAATCAGATGGGTATCATGGTGTGCACCTGTAATTCCAGCTACTCAGGAGGCTGAGGCAGGAGAATCACTTGAACCCAGGAAGTGGAGGTTGCCATGAGCTGAGATTGTACCACTGTATTGCAGCCTGGGCAACAGACAGAAACTGTCTAAAAAAAAAAAAAAAAAAAAAAAAAAAAAAAAAAAAAAAGAAGAAGAAGAAGAAGAGGAAAAAGAAAAAGAAAGAAAGGACCAGGAATGTGGGTGTTGATGACCTCCCACTGTGGGATTTCAAACCTCTGGGGAATCCTGGCAGGCCATCTCTGAAGCTAGAAGCAAGTGTTCAGGCCTCAGCAGGAACTGAGTGTGGAAGACAAAGAATGCAACCACAAACGGTGTGACTGGATTAAAGGTTCTCAACTCTGGCTGTATGTTAGAATCACCTAGGAAGTTTTGTAAAGATCAACATACCTGAGACCTGACCCAGCGTGATTAAATCAACAGTCTGGAAGTGGAACCTGAACAGCAGTACTTTTTCAAAGCTCTCAGGTGATCCCAATGAGCAGACAGAGTTGAGAACCACTGGATTATATCAAAGACAGGGTCTGGGTTAAGGACTAGAGAGGCTCTGATATTATCAAGAGATGTTCCAGCTCAGTGGTTTTCAAATGTGTTTCACAAAGTCCTAGGATTTTGCAAAGACATTTCTGAACTGCAGCCAGTGGATGGGGCAAGAAAAACGTTTCAGACCTTCCTTTTAACCCCCAAACCCCCAATGGAACAGACCAGCCTACCAAGGGATTTCATTTAAGAGAGAGAGATAGAGAGAGTGAAGCAGTTCTGTCACTTAATTTAAAACAAAACTGGAAAATTACTATTTAGGCTCATGAACAGTAGGAATGCACATTCCAACTTCCACTGAAATTGTCCCAAAGCTTCTCTCTCCTTAGCCCAGTTCATTCCTGCATTTGCTACTGGTAGCCGTAGAAGAATGTCACCAAGTATCTTTTTAGTACTATGGTCTTATGATTCTTTGATTCCAATGGACACAGAGAAGCTATGCAGCTCCTAAACGAATATGAAGTTTCCAATTAAATACGTAAACTGAACCCATTCTCATATCCTATCACCCTGGGAATTCACCTGGATGTTATTCCCATAAAATTCATTCTTATTTGCTATTTAAGGGCTGTGGATCATACTACAGCACTTCTTTTACTTAAGGTGGTAACAGCTCATATACGACACAGGGCCCTATCATATGCCTCTTTTACTAGTCAATAATTCTGCAGAACTCAAAATAATCACTGACTTGGTTTCAGCTGTGATAGAGTAATAGGAAGTAGACATAACCTTTCCTTGGAGATAAATATAAAACTAACTAAACAAAATATATGAAATAATTTCAGGCACTAGACAATAGACAACACAGGCTGAGATTCTAGAGAAGAGAAACTCACGATGTTCCAGTTTTCTGCCTGGGAGTACTTTCTAAATCTGGGCAAGAAGAAAAGCTGAGATAGGGAAGAAAAGCTGAGATAGCTGTGACTTCACTGGGAAGAAAAATCCAAGATCAGAGTTTGGGGCTCCCGAGGGAAATGGAATTTGCAGGTTAGGATACCTGAGAAGAGGGAGCTATGCAGAAAGGAACTCTAGAAACCTTCATAGGGATTATCTTAAGTCTCTGGAAAAATTCTAGTCTTCACTTGAAGGGAAGACTTCACAAAGCCTAGCAGAGATTAGCTACCAGGGGCTATCAGCTATGAGTCCTTAGGTCATGCAGTATTGGGCAAGGTTGGATTTCTCCCCATACAGAGCAGGGAGGCATCAATGAATATCCCAGGCATTCAGCTGACATCTCAGAAATGGTACTCCTTAAGAGCAGAATTATTCCAGCTCTAGAATAAAAGCTACTCGAGCTCCTCACTAACAAATTCTGAAAAGAACTCTTGGCATAAAGCTGATCTGCCAATAAATTAACTGCTGATCAGAACGAAAGTCAAGACTCTTTAAAGAAAAACAAGAAAATCAGTTTATATAGCATCCACAACATCCAGAACACAATAAAAAGCTTACTAGACAGGCAAAGAAGCAGGCAAATGGGACCCACAGTCAGGACAGTAAAACCCAATCCAAGGCTCTCAAAACAGCTACTATGAAAATACGCAAGCATTTAAAAGAAAATATACACATAATCGATGAACATATGGGAAGTCTCAGGATAGCAATGACTACACTAAAATAATAAAATGAAAATTCTAAATCTGAAAAATACAATATCTAAAACAAATAAACAAAACTCACTGGAGGGACTCAACAGCTTCTAGGACATTGCAAAGGAGAAGTTCGGTAAACATGAAGAGAAAGCAGTAGAAACTATCCAAACTGAAATACGTAAGGGAAAATAATAATAATAAGAATTAACTATAAAAATGGAAAACCAATACCTCACTGATCTATGGAGCAATATCAAGAGGTCTAACATACTGATAATGAGAATACCAGAAGGAAGGGAAAGGAAGATTAGTGTATACATATTCTCATAGCTAAGAAGCTCAGCGAATCCCAAGCAGAATAAAAACACCCACAAAAACCACATCTAAGCACACTGTAGACAAATTGATAAAAACCAAAGATAAAGAGAAGAAATTCAAAAGCCATCAGAGAAGGAAGAGATTATTTATAGGGGTGCAAAAATAATGTCTGATCACACCTGTAATCCCGGCACTTTGAGAAGCCGAGGGATGGATCGCTTGAGGTGGTCAGTAGTTCAAGACCAGCCTGACCCAACATGGCAAAACCCCGTCTCTACTAAAAATAATAATAATAAAAAATTAGCAGGGTGTTGTGGCACATGCCTGTAATCCCAGCTACTTTGGAGGGTGAGGCAGGAGAATTGCTTGAAACTAGGAAGTGGAGGTTGCAGTGATGTGAGATAGCGCCACTGCACTCCAGCCTGGCAACAAAATAAGACTCCATCTCAAAAACAAAAACAAAAACAGTCTGACTTCTCATTAATTAGAATATAAACCAGAAGACAATGAGCCAACATCTTTAAAGTACTGAAATGAAAACAAAACAGTCAGATTTCTATATCCAGTGAAAATATTCTTTAAAAAATGATAACAAAATAAAGATATCTTCAGATAAATAAAAACTGAGGGAATTCATTTCTGGCAGACCTGAATTACAAGATATGTAAAAGAAAGCTCTTTAGGCCAAAAGGAAATGATACCAGATGGAAACTGAGTTCTACATGAATGAACGAAATGTGCTGAAAATGGTAAATATATTGGTGTATACAAAATATTCTATTCTTGTTAAGATTGTTAAAAGGCAAGTGACTTCTTAAAGCAGAAATAATAATAATAATGCATTTTAGAATTTATGACATTTGTAGAAATAAACTCTACAACAACAATAAAACAAAGAATAAGAGCATAGATATAGAAGTATACACTTGTAATGTTCTTATATGTGAAGGGATGTAATATTAGTTCAAAGTAAACTGTAATGTTTTAAGGGTGCGCATTGTAATCTCAAAAGCAACCAGTATTTTTAAAAGTTGCATATCTAAAATGCTAATAAAAGGAAACATATGGATTACTAAAAAAATGCTTGATGACTCTAAAAGAGAACAGAAAAAAAAGAAAGAATGAAAATGGGAAAAACAAAATACAAGCAACATAGTAAACTTAAACTCAACAATATCAGTAATTACATTAACTCTAGAGATACCAAAAAGTATACACTGCAAGAAAATAAAAAGCAGCTTATCAGAGTGAATAAAAAAGAAAAACTGAACTATATGCTGCTTATAGGAGATACA
This sequence comes from Macaca nemestrina, assembly GCF_043159975.1. Classification (NCBI taxonomy): domain Eukaryota; kingdom Metazoa; phylum Chordata; class Mammalia; order Primates; family Cercopithecidae; genus Macaca; species Macaca nemestrina. Next base: position 46,987,336 of record NC_092143.1, read on the forward strand.
CCTTAAATATAAAGACAGCTTAAAAGTAAGAGGAGGGAACAAGACATACTACACAAACACTAAACATAAAAGTGCTGGAGTGATTACATTAATATAAGGAAAAATAGGCTTCAGAATAAAAAGCATTCCCAGAGATAATTATGGACATTTCTAAATGATATTTTTGAGTCAATTTATGAAGAAGAGATAATCATACTAAATTTGTTTGTACCTCGCCACAGAACTTCAAATATATAAAACAAAAAATGAGAGAATTGAAGAAATAGATGATTCCACAATTAAAGATATTTTAACACTCCTCTCTCAGTAATTGCTGAACAAATTTCCTAAAAAATCAGAAAAATCCACCAGAGGTTACATCTATACTATCAACCAACTTACCCTCACCCAACAAATGCAAAATACCTTTGTCAAAACATGCTGTGCCACAAGTAGAAATGGCCAGTGAACACTTATCAATGTTTTCAAACATTATTTGCCATCAAAGAAATGTCAATTAAAACCATAATGAGATACCACTGCACATTCACTGGGATGGCTAAAATGAAAAAGACTGAAAATAACAAACGTTGACAAGGATCTGGAGCAACTGGCACTCTCATACATTGTTGGAGGGACTATAAAACAGTAAACATCACTTTGGAAGATCTCTCCACATGTCTTTTACAGTTAATCCCGAGAGCCAGCAATTCCACTTTTATATATTTACCCAAGAGAAGAAAACATACATCCACAATTAGACTTTTATAAAGACTTCACAGCAGCGTATTCAGAGTCGTTAGCACCTAGAAGCAGTTCAGGTGCTGATCAAAGGGAGAACAGACTCACTTATCTATATGAGGAACAAAGCATGGACACACCCCACCACATGGATAAGCCACACACATACACATAATCATGCTGAGCCAAAGAAACCAGACCCCAAGATCCATACTGTACCATTCTTTTTATATAAAGTTGTAGATCAGGCAAAACAAATCTGATAGGTGTCAGAACGGTGGTTGCTTCCAGGGTAGAGAGTGGTGGGATGGGGGCTGGGAAGGGTAGGCATGGGCATGAGGGAGTTTCCAGGGAGTTATGGATGTAATTTGTGTCTTGATAGGAGTGTGAGTTACACAGCTGTGTACATTTGTTGATAGTCTTTGAACTGCATACTTAAGATCTGTACATTTCAGTATACGTACATTTAACCTCAATCATATTTAAAAAAAATCAAAAACGAGAAACCCATTCAAAAATGATGACTATGAACTCCCTATATCACAGACACAGACACACACACACACACACACACATGCACACACCCTAAAGCCAAGCAGCAGAAAGCAGGGGCCTTTTATTTCCAGTGAAACATAGGGCGGCCCGCAAGCCAGTCACTGTTCCCCCTTCCCAGGTCCTCACTCTCCCCTGTGCACAGAGACAGCTGACTGAGTTGATCTCAAAACAATAGAGCCTGAATCAAGAAGACAGGTGCTGGTGGCTTCTGTAAACAGCGTTGTTCTCTCCTCTCATCCTGGTGGTGTCCCTAACCTGGGCCATGAGGTAGAAAGCTGAAGCCCATGTCTCCACCCCAGCCACAAATTCACCTTCCTCCGAGGTAAGGAGGGAAGCTTGACAAGAACCTGGCTCACAAATCAAAGTTAACGCTGCCCCGCCTCCTCTGTAAATCATGTGAGATCCATCTGGGTAATGGCTCCTCCAGTGTAATTCCCTATTAAGAGGCTTTATCTGGAGAGATAAGCAGCTGGTTTCCGTGTCACTAATTGCTGTCTGCTGTGATTTTAAAACATCTGCACCATTGTGCTCTTCATTTTCATATTCTAATCACCCTGAAACTTGAAAAAGGTACATCATTGATTGTTTCTATGGGTTAATTAGTACACAGTCTCCTTGTAGAGACAATTTAGAGGCAGCCAGAACCTCAATCAGGAAGTTTGTTTTAAAAATTAATAACATCGGCAGTGGCTGGAGGGATTGTCACGTTCAGGGACGTCTCGGGACGCTCCTGGTGGGGGAGTCAGCCTTTGTTATCCTCCCCAGAGGAGGGAAGCCAACAGGGGTGTGGGGCCAGACAGCAGGGAGTGGTGGCACAGAGGAACACAGGGACCCAGGACCTGGCTTGCTCCAGAGTGGTCCTGACCATGGTATTTGCCCCCTCACCTCCCTGCCCTGCTCCCCAGCTCCCCACTTCCAATTAGTGGAGTCCCTTTCCCTGTTAGCACAGATCAGGACTTTGCTGAGGACGAACCAGAATATCTGGAGGTGAGAGGAATGTGTTGAAATGATAAGAACATGAGAGATCATTTTATATTTTAAAGTCTGTTCATTGTTCTCTTCTCTCTCCACAGTTCAACTATGGGATGGGGAAGAAAGAGAGGAAGATTGGAGTGTAGAGGAAAGAGTCACACCAAACTGTGGAGTGTGAATTGGAACCCAGCACTGCTCACATTCAAAGCGCACAAGAGTCACCTGGGGATTCTGCTGAAACGCAGATTGATTTTGGAAGTCTGAGACGCGGTTGCAAGCGTGCATTTCTAACAAGCTCCCAGGTGCAGCCCAAGGACTAGCATCTGAGATGTGCCGGGCTTCTCCTAAGACCTTGACCAGACTCACTGTTCCTGGGCTCTAAGGAGTAGCTGAAAGGCTGCAGGGTGGTGGGGAGGCTCGGGTTCTGTGCCTGGGATGGAATCTCAGCTCTACATACCATTCACTGGACACATCACCTGACCTCTTATACCTGAGCTTCCTTGTCTAGAAACTAGCAGTAGTGCCTACCTTAAAGGGGGAGTTGAAAGCATTAGAAGTTGGAGTGTCAAGTATTTAACACAGTGCTTGGCCCATAGTAGGCATTATAAAAATATAGCTATTTTATTCCCATACTTTTCAGTGAACTGCTTTTCTGAAAACAACATCCAGCAGAAATAGGGTCTAGGGTGGAGACATTAACCAGGGAGTGACTCTAAACTCAGATGGTCATTTCTTACAGTCATTCATTCTGGTCACCCTCTTGGCTGCTGTCTCCCACCACTTTCTGCTTTCAACCTAGCCTAATGCTCAGAGCTCGAGATCTTCCTGCACAGCTTTCTTCGGGGCTACCTGACAATACGCAGTCACAGAGAGCTGACTTGTGCACAGATTACCTTGTTCTACCTCTTAGATATCAGCTTCCTGTTCAGAGCTGGAGTCTATCTGCCTGTCCTTGGATAGCTCTGGCAAGCAGAGAAGACAGGCGTCCCTTTCTGTGTTGGCTGGCATCCGAGGACCAGGTCACTGCAACTGAGAGCAAATGTGCCCCTAGAAGAGACTTCCCAGCACCCTCTCCTATGGCTGTTTTTAGCTGGCTTCAAGGGGCTTCCCCGTGGTCGAGAAATGTGTACTGGTAGGGGAAAAAATTATAAAAACTGGACTTTCAATTATGTGACTTACAAAAAAAAAAAAAAAAAAAAAAAGCCTCTCAGCAGTAGAGCTGGAAGCCAACTTCAGAAAACTTACAGAAAGAGGTAAATTAGTGTGGAGCTGGAAGGCGACCACTTCAGAGACAGCCATGGGGCAGGCTTGGAGGGGCTAATTGGAATGCAATGGCACCGCTGCATCCTTCCAGAAGGGACCTGGAGGCCTCCAGATTGCACTGTTCAGGTATCGAGGATCGGCTGCCCTGGGATCCCACCACAACACCATGGCTCTGTCTTTTCCAGCAGCAGCCTCTGCCCTCCCTGCTCAGGCGTCTGAACGCCTCCAGTGGGGTCCTGGGAGCCCTGCGCTGGGCTTCTGAGGGATGAAGCAGAAATTAGGATGCAGTCCTGATTCAGATACATTCTGCAGTAGGAAGGCATTGAGTGACAACTGCAGACTCATCCTGATGGAGAAGAATTACACGGAGCAACATTTCAGTTTTAAAAATGTTTTAGCTATTCTTCACTGAGGCTTTGTTCTCCATCCTACTCCTCCCAAAAAAGAAAGAAACATAACACATTCTTGTCTCCTCTTTGAGAATTGGTAGCTTACAATGAAGGGGCAAAATTAGTGTGGTGGAACAGTCACATGTGAATGGCCTAGCTGTAAAAACCTGTAGCAGGGCATGCATGGCAAGGGATTTGAGAAGCCTGCCTCCTGGAGAAAGTTAAATGAATGAGGAGAGAGGGTCATTAATGTGGCCAAAAGTCATTTCCCAGGCTTGTTTATGGTTAAGAATCACCAGTGGCCTCTGCTAAATACACAGCTCACAAGGTCCCCCTTCTGCACATGTGGAGTCATGCTTCTGGGTTGGGGCCCAGGACTCTGGTGTTTTTAACAGGTACTTCTAGAGAGCCTCTTCAGTCAAGTTGGGTCAACACTGTAATGCAAGGGTTTCTACATGGGAGAAGGTTTGGAATTGTTCAGCTTTGTCTCGGGGTGGAGTGGCTGCAGGGAGACCAGTGAGAGACAGTCATGAAGGCAGAAGCAGGAGAGGGTTCCAAGATTATGCACCAAGATTATACCTAGCCTGTGGGTATTAGAGGAAAAAGAAAAAAATAGATAAGAAAGAACAGAGGAAAATAAGCATCCTTCTCCTCTTTACCTCATGTTTCCTTTTTTTCCTTTATATAAATGCTTTTTACTGCCAAACCGGTGTTTTTTTGCCATTAGGGCTAAAATAACCGTTGATTATAAATCAAGTCTAAAATGTCAAGAAAATGCTGAATTCATCTAAAATTCCAGCTTTTAAGCTTCCCATGAACACTGCAAACTGCGAGCATTTGGTGACTCACTCATTTAGCGTGAGTCCCCTCCGAAACAAGTGACCTCGCAGAGGCCGGTGGGCAGAGCCAGGATAAGAGGCTGGCCTTGTGGGTGAAGTCTGAGCCTTGGATTCATTCCTGCTCCTCTCTCTAGTGCTGCAAGAACATGTTCATGTCCTAATGGATTCCCATCACAATGCCTCAGGTGCAGTGGTCATGTGGGTCCCCATGTCAACCCAGGGCCACTGCCTTTGGAATCTCCTGTGCTCCAGAACCTTCTCTAGTCTTCCTGTTGAAGATAGAGTGGCATCTGTCACTTCTGGACTGTCTTCTATCTTTATTCTGAGAGGATGGGGCAGGAGTGTATAGCAATTAGGAGCACAGACTCTTGAGTCAGCACAAATGGGGTCAATTCTGAGCTGAGTCCAAATATGACTAGCTGTGTGACCTTGGGCAAGTTGCTTTACCTCTCTGTGTCCCACTTTCCCTGTCTGTAAAATGGGAAACATAATATAGTTACCCTTAAGGTGAGGTCAACAAGTGAATCAAATAATCTATGTAAAGCACTTTGACCAGTGCCTGGTGCCCAGTCAGGATTACCCTAGAGCTTCCTACACAGTGGGAAATCTTGGGACTGCATTGAAACTCTGGAATCAGAAAAGCAAGTCTGAATCCCAACTTTGCCTCTTACCACCTGTGAGAACTGAGACTCGTCACTTATCTTCTCTACTTCAAAAATAGGGAAAACAGGCTGGGCGTGGCAGCTCACACCTGTAATCCCAGCACTTCGGCATGCCGAGGAGGGCAGATCACTTGAGGTCAGGAGTTTGAGACCAGCCTGGCCAACATGGCAAAACCCTGTCTCTATTAAAAATACAAAAATTAGCTGGGCTTGGTGGTGTGCACCTGTAATCTCAGCTACTTGGGAGGCTGAGGCAGGAGAATCGCTTGAACCCGGGAGGCGGAGGTTGCAGTGAGCTGAGATAGCAGCACTGCACTCCACCTTGGGCAACAGAGCAAGACTCAGTGTGAAAAATGAAAAGAAAAAAAAAAAGGGAAAACAACAGCGCCTACCTGATGGGGTTGTGTTAAGAATTAAACAAGACAAAGTTGGCAAAAGTATTATCACAGGAGGTTCCGAGATGGCTGAATAGGAACAGCTCCAGTCTGCAGCTCCCAATGTGAGCCATGCAGAAGATGGGTGATTTCTGCATTTCCAACTGAGGTACGGGGTTCATCTCACTGGGGCTTGTCAGACAGGGGGTGCAGCCCATGGAGCAGGGTGGGGCATCGCCTCACCTGGGAAGTGCAAGGGGTCGGGGAATTCCCTTTCCTAGCAAAGGGAAGTCATGACAGATGGCACCTGGAAAATCGAGACACTCCCACCCTAATACTGCACTTTTCCAACGGCCTTAGCAAAAGGCACACCAGGAGATTATATCCCACGCCTGGCTCGGAGGGTCCCACGCCCACGGAGCCTCACTCACTGCTAGCACAGCAGTCTGAGATCGAACTGCAAGGCGGCAGCAAGGATGAGGGAGGGGCGTCCACCATTGCTGAGGCTTGAGTAGGTAAACAAAGCGGCCAGGAAGCTTGAACTGGGTGGAGCCCACCACAGCTCAAGGAGGCCTGCCTGCCTCTGTAGACTCCACCTCTCAGGGCAGGGCATAGCTGAACAAATGGCAGCAGAAACTTCTGCAGACTTAAACGTTCCTGTATGACAGCTTTGAAAAGAGTAGTAGTTCTTCCAGCACAGAGTCTGAGATCTTAGAACACACAGACTTCCTCCGTAAGTGGGTCCCTGATCCCCGAGTAGCCTAACTGGGAGACACTTCCCAGCAGGGGCCGACTGACACCTCATACAGTGGGTGCCCCTCTGAGACGAAGCTTCCAGAGGAACGATCAGGTAGCAACATCTGCCCTTGTGCAATATTTGCTGTTCTGCAGCCTCTGGTGGTGATACCCAGGCAAACAGGGTCTAGAGTGGACCTCCAGCAAACTCCAACAGACCTGCAGCTGAGGGTCCTGACTGTTAGAAGGAAAACTAACAGAAAGGACACCCACACCAAAACCCCATCTGTGCATCACCATCATCAAAGACCAAAGGTAGATAAAACCACAAAGACGGGGAGAAACCAGAGCAGAAAAGCTGATAATTCTAAAAATCAGAGAGCCTCTTCTCCTCCAAAGGAACGCAGCTCCTTACCAGCAATGGAACAAAACTGGACGGAGAATAACTTTGACAAGTTGAGAGAAGAAGGCTTCAAACAATCGGTAATAACAAACTTCTCTGAGCTAAAGGAGGATGTTGAAACCCATTGCAAAGAAGCTAAAAACCTTGAAAAAAGGTTAGACGAATGACTAACTAGAATAAACAGTATAGAGAAGTCCTTAAATGACCTGATGGAGCTGAAAACCATGGCACGAGAACTACGTGATGCATGCACAAGCCTCAGTAGCCGATTTGATGAAGTAGAAGAAAGGGTATCAGTGATTGAATATCAAATGAATGAAATGAAGTGAGAAGAGAAGTTTAGAGAAAAAAGAGTAAAAAGAAACGAACAAAGCCTCCAAGAAATATGGGACTATGTGAAAAGACCAAATCTATGTCTGATTGGTGTACCTGAAAGTGACAGGGAGAATGGAACCAAGTTGGAAAACACTCTTCAGGATATTATCCAGGAGAACTTCCCCAACCTAGCGAGCCAGGCCAACATTCAAATTCGGGAAATACAGAGAACACCACAAAGATACTCCTTGAGAAGACCAACTCAAAGACACATATTTGTCAGATTCACCAAGTTGAAATGAGGGAAAAAGCGTTAAGGGCAGCCAGAGAGAAAGCTTGGGTTACCCGCAAAGGGAAGCCCATCAGACCGACAGCGGATCTCTCGGCAGAAACTCTACAAGCCAGAAGAGAGTGGGGCAATATTCAACATTCTTAAAGAAAAGAATTTTCAACCCAGAATTTCATATCCAGTCAAACTAAGTTTCATGAATGAAGGAGAAATAAAATCTGTCAAGCAAATGCGGAGAGATTTTGTCACCACCAGGCCTGCCTTACAAGAGCTCCTGAAGGAAGCACTAAACATGGAAAGGAACAACTGGTATCAGCCACTGCAAAAACATGCCACATTGTAAAGACCATCAATGCTAGGAAGAAACTGCATCAACTAACGTGCAAAATAGCCAACTAACATCATAATGACAGGATCAAATTCACACATAACAATATTAACCTTAAATGTAAATGGGCTAAATGCTCCAGTTAAAAGACACAGACTGGCAAATTGGATAAAGAGTCAAGACTCATCAGTGTACTGTAATCAGGAGACCCATCTCATGTGCAAAGATTCACATAATATCAAAATAAAGATATTTTGATATACACATAATATCAAAAATAAAGGGATGGAGGAAGATTTACCAGGCAAATGGAAAACAAACAAACAAACAAAAAGCAGGGGTTGCAATCCTAGTCTCTGATAAAACAGACTTTAAACCAACAAAGATCAAAAGAGACAAAGAAGACCATTACATAATGGTAAAGGGATCAATTCATCAGGAAGAGCTAACTATCCTAAATATATATGCACCCAATACAGGAGCACCCAGATTCATAAAGCAAGTCCTTAGAAACCTACAAAGAGACTTAGACTCCCACACTATAATAGTGGGAGACTTTAACACCCCACTGTCAACATTAGACAGATCAACAAGACAGAAAGTTAACAAGGATAGCCAGGAATTGAACTCAGCTCTGCACCAAGCAGACCTAATAGACATCTACAGAACTCTCCAATCCAAGTCAATAGAATTTACATTCTTCTCAGCACCACATCGCACTTATTCCAAAATTGACCACATAGATGGACGTAAAGCACCCTCAGCAAATGTGAAAGAACAGAAATTATAAGAAACTGTCTCTCAGATCACAGTGCAATCAAACTAGAACTCAGGATTAAGAAACTCCCTCAAAACCGCTCAACTACATGGAAACTGAACAACCTGCTCCTGAATGACTACTGGGTACATAACAAAATGAAGGCAGAAATAAAGATGTTCTTTGAAACCAATGAGAAAAAAGATACAACATACCAGAATCTCTGGGATACATTTAAAGCAGTGTGTAGAGGGAAATTTATAGCACTGAATGCCCAGAAGAGAAAACAGGAAAGATCTAAAATTGACACTCTAACATCACAATTAAAAGAACTAGAGAAGCAAGAGCAAACACATTCGAAAGCTAGCAGAAGGCAAGAAATAACTAAGATCAGAGCAGAACTGAAGGAGACAGAGACACAAAAAACCCTTCAAAAAATCAATGAATCCAGGAGCTGTTTTTTTGAAAAGATCAATAAAATAGATAGACAGCTAGCAAGACTAATAAAGAAGAAAAGAGAGAAGAATCAAATAGACACAATAAAAAATGATAAAAGGGATATCACCACCGACCCCAAGAAATAAAAACTACCATCAGAGAATACTGTAAACACCTCTATGCAAATAAACTACAAAATCTAGAGGAAATGGATAAATTCCTGGACACATACACCCTTCTAAGACTAAACCAGGAAGAAGTTAAATCCCTGAATAGACCAATAACAAGTTCTGAAATTGAGGCAATAATTAATAGCCTACCAACCAAAAAAAAAGTCCAGGACCAGACAGATTCACGGCCGAATTCTACCAGAGGTACAAAGAGGAGCTGGTACCATTCTTTCTGAAACTATTCTCATCAACAGAAAAAGAGGGAATCCTCCCTAATTCATTTTATGAGGCCAACAGCATCCTGATTCCAAAGCCTGGCAGAGACACAGCAAAAAAAGAGAATTTTAGAGGAATATCCCTGATGAACATCGATGCAAAAATCCTCAATAAAATACTGGCAAATCAAATCTAGCAGCACATCAAAAAGCTTATCCATCACGATCAAGTTGGCTTCATGCCTGGGATGCAAGGCTGGTTCAACATACGCAAATCAATAAATGTAATCCATCATATAAACAGAACCAAAGAAAAAGCCACGTGATTATCTCAATAGATTCAGAAAAGGCCTTTGACAAAATTCAACAGCCCTTCATGCTAAAAACTCTCAATAAACTAGGTATTGTTTGGATGTATCTCAAAATAATAAGAGCTATTTATGACACACCCACAGCCAATACCAGACTGAATGGGTAAAAACTGGAAGCATTCCCTTTGAAAACTGGCACAAGACAGGGATGCCCTCTCTCACTACCCCTATTCAACATAGTGTTGGAAGTTCTGGCCAGGGCAATCAGGCAGGAGAAAGAAATAAAAGATATTCGATTAGGAAAAGAGGAAGTCAAATTGTCCCTGTTTGCAGATGACATGATTGTGTATTTAGAAAACCCCATCGTCTTAGCCCAAAACCTCCTTAAGCTGATAAGTAACTTCAGCAGTCTCAGGATACAAAATCAGTGTGCAAAAATCACAAGCATTCTTATACACCAATGACAGACAAACAGAGAGCCAAATCATGAGTGAACTCCCATTCACAATCGCTTCAAAGAGGATAAAATACTTAGGAATCCAACTTACAAGGGATGTGAAGGACCTCTTCAAGGAGAACTACAAACCACTGCTCAACGAAATAAAAGAGGGTACAAACAAATGGAAGAACATTCCATGCTCATGGATAGGAAGAATCAACATTGTGAAAATGGCCAAATTATTGCCCAAGGTTATTTATAGATTCAATGCCATCTCCATCAAGCTACCAATGACTTTCTTCACAGAGTTGGAAAAAAACTACTTTAATGTTCATATGGAATCAAAAAAGAGCCTGCATTGCCAAGACAATCCTAAGACAAAAGAACAAAGCTGCAGGCATCATGCTACCTGACTTCAAACTGTACTACAAGGCTACAGTAACCAAAACAGCATGGTACTGGTGCCAAAACAGAGATACAGACCAATGGAACAGAGTAGAGCCCTTGGAAATAATACCACACATCTACAACCATCTGATGTTTGATAAACCTGACAAAAAAAAGAAATGGGGAAAGGATTCCCTATTTAATAAGTGGTGTTGGGAAAACTGGCTAGCCATATGTAGAAAGCTGAAACTGGATCCCTTCCTTATACCTTATACAAAAATTAATTCAAGATGGATTAAAGACATAAATGTTAAAGCTAAAACCACAAAAATCCTAGAAAAATCCTAGGGAATACCATTCAGGCCACAGGCATGGGCAAGGATTTCATGACTAAAACACCAAAAGCAATGGCAACAAAAGCCAAAATTGACAAATGGGATCTAATTAAACTAAAGAGCTTCTGCACAGCAAAAGAAACTACCATCAGAGTGAACAGGCAAACTATAGAATGGGAGAAAATTTTTACAATCTACCCATCTGACAAAGGGCTAATATCCAGAATCTACAAAGAATTTAAGCAAATTTACAAGAAAAAAATCAAACAATCCCATCAAAAAGTGGGCAAAGGCTATGAACAGACACTTCTCAAAAAAACACATTCATGCAGCCAACAGACACATGAAAAAATGCTCACCATCACTGGCAATCAGAGAAATGGAAATCAAAACCACAATGAGATACCATCTCACACCAGTTGGAATGGCGATCATTAAATAGTCAGGAAACAACAGGTGCTGGAGAGGATGTGGAGAAATAGGAATGCTTTTATACTGTTGGTGGGACTGTAAACTAGTCCAACCATTGTGGAAGACAGTGTGGCGATTCAAGGATCTAGAACTAGAAATACCATTTGACCCAGCCATCCCATTACTGGGCATATACCCAAAGGATTATAAATTATGCTGCTATAAAGACACATGCACAAGTATGTTTATTGCGGCACTATTCACAACAGCAAAGACTTGGAACCAACCCAAATATTCATTAATGATAGACTGGATTAAGAAAATGTGGCACATATACATCATGGAATACTATGCAGCCATAAAAAAGGATGAGTTCATGTGCTTTGTAGGGAGATGGATGAAGCTGGAAACCATCATTCTGAGCAAACTATTGCAAGGACAGTAAACCAAACACTGCATGTTCTCACTCATAGGTGGGAGCTGAACAATGAGAACACTTGGACACAGGGTGAGGAACATCATACACTGGGGCCTGTCATGAGGTGAGGTAAGGGGGAAGGGATAGCATTAGGAGATAAACCTAAAGTAAATGACGAGTTAATGGGTGCAACACACCAACATGACACATGTATACATACATAACAAACCTGCACGTTGTGCACATGGACTCTAGAACTTAAAGTATAGTAATAATAAAATATATGTGTGTGTGTGTATATATATATAAAATATATATAAATGTTATCACAGAACACATTGGAAATGCTCAGCAAATGTCAACTATTACTAGACTCCTTTTAAAAATTAATTACTAGTATCAACACCCATCATAAATGCAGTTACGCACTAACAAGGGTACAGGATGCCACACCATTTAACCCTACTCATCCCCACATCCCTTTTGACAACAGTTCCATTTCAAACTCCTGACCGGTGATGCCAGGTCTGGGAGAGGTCGCTGTTAACCACAGTGACAATAACTAGTCTGAAGGGGAGACCAGCCCAGACCTGGCTCTGGTTACCGCCACGTTTTGATTGGGCACACTCACTGGCTGTGATCCTGCAGTTATTCTGGGCCAAATGGCTCAGTCTCAATCTTCTCTGCCTTCCTACACTATAGATACTTTAAGATTATTCATCAGTTATCCAGGAGTTGTGAAATGGTCACACCTTATACCCCTTGTCTTAGAGAGTTTTGTCTTTTCCTCTATCAAAATATAAAAAGCTAGACATTGTATAGTTCTTGAAGCGGAGCTTTGGGGTGAGGGTGCTGACATGTTATAAAGTCATGGGGACAAGACGAATCACATATTTTCAATGATGAGTGCTGGCACCTGTCTGTGGGCAGCTGCTGTCATGGAATGGTGACAGTGAAGGTTGAATGTGGGCTGCAGAGCTACATTAGGCCATAGCCTGAGGCATCTGACTCTCTTCATCCGAGAATCATTCATTAAACAAACATATACATTCGGTGGCACTATAGACAAGGCATGGTGCTTTTGTAAATATATGAAATCTTAGTTATGAAGGACATTGAAGACCCTATTTTACGGATGAAGAGATCAAGTCTTAAAAGACTAATGGATTGCTTAAACTCACATGGATAATCAGGGCCAGAACTTGAGCCACAGTCTCCTGTCTCCAGGCTCAAGCTACACCTCCTACTTTCCCTGACAGTAGCCCTCCCATCAGGAGACACGTGAAAAGCACTGTCATAAAGCCTCTGGGTACCCTGCAAGCCCATACACTTTGCTGAATCTTTCTTACCTATAGAACCTCTCCCAATAGCTCTGGGTTCTTGAACCAGCCTCCAAGGAAAGCCTGACATGAACCTGAAGCTTTTGCTTATCTTGATGGCTGGACTATCTCTTGCAGAATTTCTGTCTGTTTTTTTTTTTTTTTTTTCAATCAGTTCCTTGACCATTTCTGGTTAGACCAGCTTGGCGTGGATCATTTTGGTTGCTTCTTAAGCAGGCCCCTTCTCAGACACCTGCCCTTCTAATCACTGCTCTACTGGCAGTTGCTCTGAGGATCTCCTTCCTTGACCCACTAGCTTAACCATGTTTTGGGATAGGCACTTCTGGGAATGGCATTCAGAAATTTCCTGCATCTAAGAAGAGATGGGGCACAAGGAAGCTGGGAGGGCCCCTGAGGGACCACTGTGTCATACCATGAGGTCACTGCATCCCCAGTCAGGGAAACATCTTCTGCAGCACTTCCTGATGATGCAGCACTAACCATCGGACAAAATCATGCAGGGAAAAGCTTTCTTCTGTGGCCTTTATGGAAGCTTTAGATGTATTAGGCCTTTTTTCTCCCAGCCTTTGAACATTATGCACTGGGCATAAGGCTTTTAAAGACAAAGGCATGTTGCAGCTGCAGGTCAACAGAAACCACCTTCTATAGCATCGACATTCGGGCCAGGAACAGTGGCTCATGCCTGTAATCCCAGCACTTTTGGAGGCCAAGGTGGGGCGATCACTTGAAGCCAGGAGTTCAAGGCTGCAGTGAGCTATGACAGTGCCACTGCATTCTGGCCTCGGTGACAGAGTGAGACCCCCTTCTCAAACACAAAAATAAATAAAATGTAATATCTATATTCAGAATGGTGCCTCAGCCTTGCCTTACTCTCACTGTAATGTCCCCAACAACTTCCCCCTTCCCAGTTGAGGGTCTTAATTTTATTTGCTCTTTATTTAATTTATCTGCTTATTATTTTTCACTCACCCCTTAATTAGTGGCATGACCTTGGGCAAGTGACCTAACCTCTCTGGGTATCACTCCTTCTTTCTATAATAAGGAATTGATCACCCTGCTTCTCCAGGTTGCCCTGAAGTCCTAATGGATGTGAAAACATTTTGGAAACCATAAAAAACTATATAAATGGAGGTTATTGTTGTTGTTTATTATTACTTGGTTGAGAGAACTCTTCTAACCATTTCGGAAAGCCAAGAATGTTGAATGTACTCCCTGTAAAGTCAGCATGAGATGCAGGGATAAATTAGGACAATGTTTAGTATAATCTTTAAAATCATATTATTTCTATGGACTTTCTAAGGACTCCTGAAAACTCACTACCTTCCTTTCCTGTCTCGCTGAAAAGGAGGGTTTGGGAGAAAGGGAGGAGAACAGAAAACAAAAACAACAGCCCTCCCCATTCTGGCAGTAAACTTCCAGCTCCAAAAGCAGGTTTTATTTAGTGTGCTATGAAAACAGTCATTTCTCCTGTCATAAAAGTAGCCTGACTATCCAGCCTGGTTTTTCTGCAGTGAGTCTACGAGTTGAGTGGGTCCCAGTTCTGGTGCAGGCTATAGTCTGTCCTCTCCTCTTCGATCCAATCTCCTTCCACTGCAGCCCTGTATTTATATGGGGAAGTGAAAGGCCATTCTTAAGTATTTTATTATGTGTGAATTTTCAGGGTGAAAAAAAAAAACATACATTTTTGGAGATGGAACTAAGATTTAGTTGTCTCTCTGCTTTCTGGTTACAGCCTCATGGGTACGTTCCCAACAGCTTGAGTGCTGTGGTTAAAAAAAAAAAAAAAAAATCCAGGCAGGACTGTAGCAACTTTCCCAGCCATGAAATGAGCTCTGGAAAATTTAGCTCATTCTCGTGAAAAAAAAAAAAAAAAAAAAAAAAAAACCTCACACAGGCTCAAGAAGGAAAAGAGCACGGTTGGAACATGGAGAGAGGTTGCCTAAGCTGGATACACCTATCCTGAACTGCTGCCCTGCTCTGCTCTCCCTGGTCTTGAAAGGTGACTATGCTCTTCTGAACCACCTGGGAACACATTTGATGCCACACAGGAGGTGATTTGCTAAAGGGGTATCTAGATGAATCAATTATCCCCAAGGTTGGGGGCGGGGGATGAGCAATGTACTTTGGGAGTCTATTTCTTACTAAATAATCAGGCAAGTTGGCATGGAAACAACCCTAGGGTCTATGGTGTATTTCTAGATTTCTTCTGAGTAAATCCATCCTCTGCCATGTTAGCAAATTTGGCTCCTAGAATGCAAAGGCAACTGAAAGCACAGGGGGCATGGTAGGAAAAGCATATTAACAAACCTGGTTTCTGGTGCATTCACTGTTCCTCTGAACCTCACTTTCCTCATTCATATAATAAATAATAAAGTGGATAATATGATAAAGAGTGTACACAGTTCTACTCAGCTCTACCATTATAAATTCTAAAATGCAACTATTCTTAATTTTGGATTAAAGTTGGAGTAAAAACTTCAATCTTCAAAGCCCTAAATACAGTACAGGTCATTTTCCCTCTCTAGCCATTTCTTCTAGAGCTCCCCTGCACTGATTCTACACTAAGCCCTAGGCTGTGGATGACATCTGACTCACTGATCCCAAAGCCTGTTTATCAGTGGGAAGGACAGAGTGACAGGAGCCTGGGGAACTAGAATCACAAAAGTGCCTAACCCCCAACCTGGCATCATTTATTAACTAGATGGCAGTTGACCTCTTAGTGCAAGCTGAACAGAAGCCACAGTCTCAAGGGTCCCACATATACAACTGGGCCATCTTGATGTTTTCCTGTTTGTGTCTGTCTACAACCAAATAAAAAGCTGGCTGTAGGGATTTTTCTGAAAAGCAGAAAATTTGGCAAGAGAAGGAAAAAAAAATGGACTGGAGTGTGGGTCTCACTGACAGCCATGGGACTTCTGCAAATGCACCTCAACACCTCATTCTCTTTACCCTCAAGCCACCACCATGCGGGCTCATTTTCTCATGGGCATCTGTTATCTTGTGTCTTCTAGATTGTACACACTCCTCCAGGTAGCATTAGGGCACCGTCAGGAGGACTGCTATGAAAGTTGTGGGTTTCAATGTACTTCATAGCTCATTTTCCATCACAACCAATTCTCAAAGTTTTGACCAGTCATAAGGGGAGACTAAGTAATCAATCATGTCCGTAGATGGAAGAGAAGCAAAGGGTATCAAGATAACTGTTTAATGTTCAATGCTGAAGCTTCTATGCTCAATGGTGTATTAACTGCTTAATTCTACTTAATTTTTCCCCCAAAAGGAATAACCCTGACTTGTCAGCTGGCTCACAAATGCATACACTCTTGGCCATGGAGAGAATTAATTTAAAGAGCATAGCTGGTGTAGGACAAAGTTTTCCCAAGTAAATGGCCAAATGCTCGTGAATCAATGCCCTACAAAGACTCAACAACATCAGAAGACTTGCCTGCTTGTCCAGGCAATACAATGTTAGATCTCTGGGTGATCCTGGACATAATGTCTACACTCCCTGACTTCAGTTTGTTCATTAGTTAAACAGAAATTCTGTCCCCTGCCTACAGAATACTCAGTCATGTTGCTCAGGAGGAAAGGAGTTAAATTTACACAAATGGAATTGAGCTGAATGAAACTCACACCTTTTATGCAAGGGAAGTTCCATGTTCTTCAAATGCCCAGAAGGTCATATTTTTTTGACCTTCAGTGAGTCACTTCATTTCTCTTTGTTTCCTCAAATATAAAACCATATGGTCAGATGAGGTGATCTCTGAAGCTGTCAGTACGGATCTAGAGATCTGTAATATCATGACACCATCCTTCTTTGCTATGTAGTAACCAACATGGCAGCTGGCCGATGCAATTAGCCAAGTGTCTCTTTTCAAGGCTAGGTTAATCCATGGTTTGAGAACCAACCTGTGGAATCTCTGAGCTCTGGGTTAATTATCTCCCAGAGTGGTCCCTGACTCTCTTCTTCTCGTCACTTAGAGGATACAGTGGTCTCTGTAAGTGCCTATCCTAATGCTTCTGCTTCTCCAGCATTTTACAACTGACACCACCTTAAGTTAGAACATGCGCCACGTAATTAGATTTCCTGGCTTCGGATGCTGTGCCCCTTCAGCTTGAAAGGAGAGAGACACTTCACCCAGAGATGAGAGGTTAGCAAATGCTGTGTGTCGCTCACTAGTGATCACTTCAGCTAGGCAAGAAAAACTCTGTCATTAAAATGAGGCCTTTGTCCTTTCAACAGCTGCTCCAAAGAACTGGAGAAAAGAGATTTTTAACTGGGCCACACAAAGCTAAGATTCTAACCCCAGGGACTTGGGAGAGCAGGAAACAGGAGATAATTACTCCAGTTCTTTATAAAGGTAATTTGCAACATCAACACTTTACATTCCAACAATGGCTGTAGCTCACATGGTAACATCGGATGCAGCAGAACACATCTCCCTTCCTAGAACCTCAGTGAAGTTCATAGACATGACCAGAATATAGTTTATTAGAAGGACCATCCGTTTTGCAATTTTGCAGGTGCAACTTCTTGTTCTGGCTCTATGGTTACCACATGTGAGATTTGGGGCAACTTACTTACCAAAGTCTCTATTCCTCTGTTTGCCTATATATAAAATGAGCATGAGAATGGCATACACGGTGAGAAAGAAATGAGATACTGGGAGAGCTAACTCATATTTTTTCCATCTCTTCCTGTGCATGCGCTCCTTACTATCCTAATCTACAAGCACTTGGAGAATAAGGAAACCACTTCAAGCCACTTTATTTTAGTTTTATATACAAAGTAACTGAAATGGAATGTTTGGGTATCTCTTATGCTTATAAGTCTTTGTGGCCACTCTGACTCGCGAATAGAGTTCAAATTCCTCAGCTTGGCCAATTGGTCCTCCTAATCTGACATCTGGAAATACATGGGTCATCGTAACCACTCTCATCACAAAAGATCCTACATGCCTGTGACATGAGTTGTGTAGTTCCTTGTGCCCTGGAAAGCCATTTGCTATATTACCCTTGCTTGCCTTGTTTCCATCTGGGAAAAGCCATCTCTAATGCCCCCTCCTTCATAAGGCTTCATGCTGACATTTATCCCTCTGTCCCCTGGGCCCCTATGATACTCATTCTGTATATCCTATACGGCTTAGCACAGTCAGGCTTACAGTACAGTTACTTGCTGCTGCCCTCACTTCTGGACTGTAAATCTTTTGAGGAGATCCCTTACAACATTTAGCGCAGATCCCAGCAATGACATCTGCACTGACTATGATGATAAAAAAAATTGCAGAGGCATTTCCAAAGGTATAAAGCACTACTGAAAGCAAAGTATTTTTGTTCTTTTGATTATGGGTCTCCCCCAGCGCGCTAACCTTCGTTTGGGAGAACTCCATGCTTCCCTTCTGCTCTGCCTTTAGCCCCTCTAACATGGATGATCTAAGACCCACTGCCACTGGAACCTCAACCCGGTTCCAACAGGCAGTGTCCAGCCCCCTGCTCAGGGCTCATAAGGCTAAGCTCAGAGAAATTCAGCACTTGACACCCACTAGTCAGTGATTCTGGAGACTGCTGGACTATCAGAATGAGAGTTCAACTACCTTATGCTTCAAATAGTCTTTGTAAGTTGTACTAGCTGGCCTGGGAGTTTAAGCATCATTTATTACACTGTAGTTAGGTTCTTCACAACTGAACTGCCAATAGACAGGAACTGCCTCCATTTATAAATCAATGGTTGACTTTATGAAGAACAAAATGATTGTAGAATTTGAAGATTAATTTGAGAATTAAAGTGCTTACAATTGATGTAAACTGATTACCTCCTTTTATGAATAAAGAAACTGAGAACCAGAGAGGTCATCCAGGTAGTTAATGATAGAGGAAAGACTGAAACCCAGGCCTCAGACTTGTCAGTTCAGCTCTATTCTAATTACACCATATTCCTGTAATTATTACTAATATTTTAGTAGACGTGAGAACAAAGGCGAAAACTGAAGAATGATGGCAGGGCAAGCAAGTCATTTGCAAAGAAGTAAGGTGACTATGCCGATGCTAGTAGCTAGTTTTTAATTAATCTATCATTATATTCTTAAAGCATAAATTGTGGGGAAGTCTGAGTGGAGGAGCTTTCCATAGACTCCCAGTAAGTAGCTGTTGTCCTTGAGGGCTCTAACTTATGTGATAGGGACTGTTGTGGCCACTACTGGCAGAGGCTGAAACCACAGGGGACAACCACTGATGATTGACAGTCACCCTTATGACGATGGATAAGCACAGAGATTATTTTTAAACCACTGGGCTCTTGCTCTTCTCCCTTTTACTAACTCGTCTGATCTTCCTGCACCCCTTGCTTGCAGGATTCTCACACTCTTGCTGGGTTTAGCCGAATTACAATCAGTCTGTAAGTTCTCATACCCAACTCAAGTCCATTTTCTCTAGTAAACATTCTTTTATTTAGTCGTCCATTCAACAAATATTTTTTGAGTAAAAGCTAGATGCCAGATCCCATTCTAGGATACAGGGATGAGTAGTGCAGTGGTTTAAATGCTTTTGTTCCCTTCCAAACCCAGATGTTGGAAATTTAATCCCCAATGCAATAGTATCTAGAGATGGGACTAATCCATTTCGCCCTCATAAATGGATTCATACCACTATGGATAACAGGCATGCAAGAATGGGTTCGCTCTCTCCTACTCTTCTGCCATGTGAGGACATAGTGTTCCTATCTGAGGGCTGCAGCATTCAAGACACCACACTGGCAGAAGAGAGATCAGGTAACTTTCTTGCATCTTGACCTTGGAGTTTCCAGTTTGAAGAACTATGAGAAATAAATTTTTGTTCCTTATAAATTACCCAGTCTGAAGTATACTCTTATAAAAGTACAAAATGACTGAAGACAATTAGTGAACAAAACAGCCTGCCTGCCCTCATGAATCTTACATTCCAGTGGGGAGAAAGGAGATAGGAAAACAAACAACCCAAAAACTATGTTTATATTTATATTGTGACTGTTTACACAGACACACATATATCTGACATACATATAAACATATATGTAATATTTAGATACAAATCCATGTATGTATATGCATACGTGTGTATATGTACATGTAAGTGTGTATATGTGCATACAATACACATATGTGTATATATTATATATAATAAATATCTATTAATCAAATGGCACTAATTATTAAGGAAAAACCAGACAGGATATGGGGACAAAGGTTAAAGATGAGGGATTTGATTTAGACAGGCTGGCTATGGATACCCTTTCTGATAGGGTAACATGCAAGTGGAGACCTAGGTGAAATGAGCTCTCACATTTCTAAATAGTTTCTACCTGCAGAGTCAGAACCTTATGGTTAATTCCTTAATTCTCTTAATGTATTATATTTTTATTCAACAAATATTTACTGAGCACAAACTGTGTACCAGACACTGTGGGCTAGATGATGACTACATGGCAGAGAATGGAATGGACATGGCTATGCTTTCGTGGAGCTCAAGGTCTAGTACAGGAACCGGCATCCTTAACCACATGAGTGTGAAAAGGGCACTGGGCTGAGCTACGCTGGCTTTGCTACTTCTTTATCTCCAGCAGAATCCAAAGTGGAGGACTGGTACAGATATTAAGCCCTAAGAGAAGAGTCTGCTGGAAGTTGACATATCTCAGCAAAATGCTCCAGGGAAAGGGGAGTTGCCCCTACAGTTCTGTTGAGGTTATTTGTGGGGTCCATCCCAGTGGCAGTGCACATAAGATCATCACCTCAGATTTAAAGTTGATAACTACAACACAAATTCTCACATTCTCTTGCCATATTATATAGTCAAATGTTTTTATGTACATCTTCTTTTGTAAACATTCTAGCAATTTTGTGCACTAGGTAGAACTGCACAAGAAGGCTAGAATTGGAAACATTCACAGTCGGAAAGGACCTTTGAGGATATCTGATCCAACTTTTTACTTACTGTTGGGTTCCTGTCCTCATCATTTCAGAGCAAGGGCCACCCATCTCTGCCTCAACATCTCTAACGACAAGAAACCCATGATTATGAGGATAATCTTTTCTATTTCTTGATAGTCCAAGAAAGTTAGTGGCCAGGTGGGATAAATTTCATGTTTTTTAGCTCAAAGTGAAGTGGTCTTTTCAATGGGATCCTCTCCTGGAAGGCCACTGCCAAGGAAGCCTTTCATGGAGAAGGCCTCGCCTGGGGGAACCTGAGCTCCAGTTCACTCCAGCTGAGCCTGGGCCCCTATTCTTCAGGATGAGGTGATGGCTCCACCCCAGTGACCCTTGCCCCATAAGTGCATGTTGCCAGAAAGTATAACCAGAGCATTGTGACCAGATCCAAATGTAAACACAGATAATGCAGAGGAACAGGCTGTCCTGTGGATTATTATTTTGAAGTAGACTATATGCGGGTGTTCATTTAATCAAATTGTCTGACAACTGTTTATTGAGAAGAAAGTATGAATGGCTCAGCAGCACCGGGAAGGATTTTGGATTTCAAACATCTAATCTACTAAGCCCTCCAAAATACAAAATGAGGGCAGCATGCTCTGGGAGGGCCATGGTGAACAAGTCCATTTAAGGGCACATGAGCCCTGGGAGGCTTTATTAGGTGAGACACAAGTTCACTGCAGTGGGGGCTGACATGCTCAGGGCTTTCTTTCCCCTTCTATTTCCTTCTCTAAACCTGGCTCCTGGGAGTCCTAAAAGTCATGATGAGTGGTAGAGTCATCCCCTTGAAGCCCAGTATGCCAGAGCCCCGTCATGCACGGGTTTTGAGTGCTGAAGCCAAGGACACAGAGCTCCAGGGCACCTCACAGCAGCCTCTGCTGCATGAAACAGACACTGGCAGGCTTGAGGACAAGCTGGAGAGGGTGAGGGGAATGCTGAGGACTCAGAAATCAACAACTCGAGGAGGCAGAGCTCCAACCCTCCTGCTGGGGGTGGATGGGGAGGGATCAGAGCATTGAACCCCTTGCACATAGACAAGGGAAGAAGATGAAAGAAAGACAACTCGCTCAGTAACTGTATCAGAGAACCACAAAGTCGGGCATTTAGATATGACTTGGTCCTGGGTTAAAAAAATTTTAAAGCTTTGTAACCCTCGGTTGAAATAAAATCACAGCTGGATCATAAACAAATAAAGAAAGTAAAAGCTGAGTAACTCTGGGATCAGAGAGCTGGAAACACTCCCAAATATCCTGCACCAAATTGCCTCTCCCCAGGCAGTGACCCTAGAGTGGGCCCCACACAGCACTTGGAAAGCACCGTTCAAAAACCACCAAGTAAGACTGACCACCTTTTCATTTTACAAATAAGGAAACTGACATCCAGCAAGTAAGGGCTTCCAGCTCACCTGTCTCACAGGCTTCCTGGTGCACGCTCTTCCTATCCCACACAGAAGCTTGAGAAGGGTGTCCTTCCCCTGATATCTACTCAGAGGGACATTCAGGAGGTTCTCTGGAGAACAGGGCTATCTCCAAACAGTTACACCTATTAATTTCTTTCCCTGATGGGGTTCCCTAGAATCAATTAACAGGGCATGCTGAAGTCAATGAGTTGGCAGGTTGGACAGCAGCCATGTACTGATGAGGTCTGGGAAACCAGGGTAGTGGCTTATTTGGCGAAATCTGAGTCACCAGGTTTGGGGAGGTGGGGGCCTTCACTTTCTGGTACCATTTTCATTTATGTTATCCCTCATACCACCCAACATCCCTTTAAAGTTCATAAGAGAGGAAACTATGAGTCCAATTTTATATTTGAAGACACTGTAGCAGAAAGAGTTCAGATGACTTGTCTGAGGTTGACACAATGAATAGCAACGTCGGGAGTTAAATATAGATTTTCTGACATAGTTTAGGACTCATTCAACCTCATTATGCTGACTGCTCAGAAAATATGCTCTCCTTGTCTGGGCTGTTTCTTGGATACTTTATCCCATATTCGCCAAACAGGGTAACATCAATTCACGCTGCTGTGTAAACAGAAGGTGCTGTCTCAGTCTAAGATTCCATTGTGACGTGGGCTGTAGCAATATTTACACAAATTAAGTTTAGGATATTTGAGAGCTTGAGAAGAACTTAATAAATATTTGTGGAATGAAGGAAAGAAAGAAAAAAAGGAAAGACAGAAACATTCATGGGTAGCAGGCAAAAGATTGTTCTCTATGGGAAAATTCCAAGGAACCTTTCATTAGACAGCATTCCTAGTCCCACAAACTCCAGTCAGCCTGAAAATCGGAAATCAGAAAAGAAACAGATGTTTGTTTGGACTAAGAGTAGCATCAATAAGGATGATTTGGAAAGAAAAAGAGATTAGTTAAGAGAAAACTTTTTTTGAGACAGAGTCTAGCTCTGTCACCCAGGCTGGAACGCAGTGCTGTGATCTTGGCTCACTGCAATCTCCTCCTTCCAGGTTCAAGTGATTCTTGTGCCTCAGCCTCCTGAGTAGGTGGGACTATAGGTGCGTGCCACCATGCCTGGCTAATTTTTGCATTTTTAGTAGAGACGGGATTTCACCATGTTGGCCAGGCTGGTCTCAAACTTCTTACCTCAAGTGATCCACCTGACTCGGCCTCCCAAAGTACTAGGATTACACGCCTAAGTCACTATGCCCAGCCAAGAGAAAACTTTTTGGAAGAGTCTAGTCTTAGATTTGGAGCTTAACGAACATCTTCTAGTGTGTGATATGGAACAAACATCTAGTCCCTTTGCCCGCTGCTCTGTTTCCTCATCTGTAAAATGAGGATCATATTATAACAGCCATCTCATGGGGACAGAATAAGATTAGAGAAGCGGAATGCTTTGCCTAGGGCACACAGTAAGTCGTAGCAGGTGCCTGTGCTTGCTTCTTCCCAAGCATTTCATTTCACTGCTTTAACCACATTCTGTTCAAGTAAAGCCCTGCTCTGGTCCCGCCTGGAACCTTCTCTGAATTCTTTATTGCTCAGCCATCTCCCATCTTGCCCGTCTGACATGTGATTACTATTAACAGTCAATAGTGAGTCCTTAGTTATTAGCTATTATTTTTATGTGTTCTTGTCTTTTTTCTTCTAAACAGTGCTCTGAGCTCCTTGAAGGCTGAGATCATGTTTGCTCTTATATTCCCATGGTGTTTAGCATAGGGCTGCGCACATTGTTAAGTGCCCTGTGTATACTTATTAATTGACTCACTGATTAGTTGAATGACTTGTACCCTCCATTTGCTGCCAAGGTCCTTTAGCCTGGAAGAAAAGATTCATAATTCTTCCCTGAGCCACCAAATAAAACCCCATACTTCCTTGGGGGATCACTCCTTAATGACATTTCTGAAGTCAGAAGAATGGCTTGGAGAGCTGACGTCCTGGAGCATAATGAAGTGAGAGGAAATGCAGTGAGGAAAGGTTTCCCTGTGATTTCTTCCAAGGATTCCCTATTATATCAGGGATCTTTGATCACCAAGTTGGGCATGCAGTAGGTAAAATTTCTCCATCATGAATTTCCACAGTTATATTCAAATCAATATAAAACACATATTTATGATGCAATGACATCAGTTGCAACCTGAACCATTAACTTAGTAAATTTTAGCATTTTTAAATAGACTCTTCTGCTTGTCTATGATCTGCAAAAGCATTAAAGTAAGTGTTGATTTTAAAAGCCAGAGCTTACTCCAGCAGCGAGCTGCAAAGCACCTGTCCTCAGGACGTTTGCTTGGGCGGAGTCTTGGGGTTGATAGAGCTCCAGGAAAGCTTGCTGTCAAAAGCACTGGTCTGGGAATTGGAGTCCTGGGTTCAAGTCCTATTTCTGTTCTTATAGTACTTCGTCTATAACATGAGGGGGTGGGTCACCTTGAACTTTTAGGCTCCTTCCAGATATTAACCTTCTAAAAAATCTCACCTCAGTTCAAAGGCTGTGCAACCAGCAGTATCCATTCTCACCTCTTCCTCCCACCTCCCACCATCATTTGATTACGTAGACTATTGCATGAAATGTCTCTC
Organism: Macaca nemestrina; assembly: GCF_043159975.1. Lineage (NCBI taxonomy): Eukaryota > Metazoa > Chordata > Mammalia > Primates > Cercopithecidae > Macaca > Macaca nemestrina. The sequence goes on from NC_092143.1 coordinate 47,012,386, forward strand.
CTTCTATTAGAATCTAAAAGGTGATAGTCACTCAAAAAGTGAATAGAATGCCAAATCCATTCGTTTACTTCCAGTCTTTGCCTGATATACAGAGAAACTGTGACTTTGATCCTGACCAGTGAAAACCACCAAACAAGACTAAAAATAAAACTTCAATCCTTGATGTTGACATAGCAAACCAAAATACAATGCATGATTTCTCCAACAGCTCAAGTATGCTCTCTGTTGCCTAAGAGTAGAGTATTTCGAGAGGGCAGGACATAGCCTCATTAGTCAAGCCCTGTCTTAGGCCAGTGTGTTCATAATTAACAGCTAATGGGATCCCCACATTCTGAATGACACATATTCCCATCCCAGGTAACTCGTGGCACTGCAGTTTACTTTGGGTTGACACCCGTGCAAAGCATATACAAATTGCAAAAGGAAAACACACACAAAGAATATGAAAGAAAGGCATGTCTGGGAGTAGAGATGATGGGAGTGCCATCTGTAGTTCCAGATATTCTACACTGAGTCTAGGGCCTGTCCCCTAGCTAAGGACAAAGGCTGTGGACCCTGAGATACCAGGTCTGAGCCTCAGCCTGAACCCCGCATTTTTATTATTATGATTATTTGGCTCACCAGAATGGCAGTCATGTTCTGTATTGCAAAAGTCTGAGAAAGGAATGGAGGGATAGTGAAAACAAAAAATAAATCAATGAACCAAGCCTTTTCAGTAACTAAAAATGGAATGAACCCAGCCTATGGCATCAGCCTGATCTTTCCACAGTTGGCTATAGTCACTGTGGGCCATTCAAAGATGCCTGAGAGACCACATTGAAAGGCCAACATACATACAGCTCTGGGCTGCCCAAGGCAGAGCTGAACACTCTTCTTACTACTCCAGCAACACAAGGAGGCTCCAGTTTGGACATGTAATGATAGCCAGTGTGATCTCCTGATTAGAGTGCAGGGAAACTACTTTTTTTTTTTTAACCACTCTAGCCCTTTCCAAAGACATCTCCTTCTGTTTTCCAGGCCCTTCCTGCCGTACATGTTCAAGTTGTACCCAGCTTGAAGTCTTGACTCACCTCTAGTCTCTGCTTTCTGTGAAGCTGGCCCTGCACCCCCTATGCATGTGTCTGATTTCTCAGGACTCTCACTGCACATATAGTCTGAACCAGAGAGTTTACATTTGAATCTAACCATGAGAGGTAGCCAGGAGGGCAGAAGCATTGATCTAAGGATGGCAGAGCAGAAGGACAGACAGGAGAAGACTCAGTCCCTGGTGATGTAATGAAACTGCCTCACCAGTCCTGACATGCTTGCCCCTGGACTTCCATAATCAAAAGAAAACTCAACGTCTGTCTTGCCCAAGACTTGTTCTGTGGGCGTATGGGAAGCTGAACTTAAACTTCATTGATAAAGAAGCCCATCAATGTGAATTTATGAAGGAAAACTCCTCTGGTGACCTGCTGGATCAGAAAAGGCAGATCTTAGAGCTGAGTCAAAATGGGCTTAGAGCAGTGGGTTTCTCAAAGGATATTGTCTACCTCTTTTAAAACACTCAGTTTCCTAGCTCTAGAACTTGTGGTTCCTCTGGGATAAAAGCCAAAGCCAGAGGGAGGAAACCTTTTGTTTCATGGTTGCTGACACTGAAGAGAAGTGCCAGAGCGAGACCTCAAGAGCACCAGGATGACACAAGCACCACCTGTCCCCACTGCATCCTTGGTTATTTTTGAGAGACAAAGCCAGTAACCATGACAGAAGAAGAAAGAAGGAAGGGAGAGAGCGGAAAAGGGAGCAGCTAAGTGACTGCTTGTGTACAAGAAGGTGCGTAGAGGAGAGGTAAACATTCTCTGCACATAGAAAAGTTACTGTAAAGAAGTTTCCAGCCGGGCACGGTGGCTCACGCCTGTAATCCCAGCACTTTGGGAGGCCGAGGCGGGTGGATCACGAGGTCAGGAGATGGAGACCATCCTGACAAACACAATGAAACCCCATCTCTACTAAAAATACAAAAAGTTAGCCGGGTGTGGTGGTGGGCGCCTGTAGTCCCAGCTACTCGGAGGCTGAGGCAGCGAGACTCCGTCTCAAATAAAAAAAAAAAAAAAGAAAAGTTTCCTTAAAATATGTAGATAGGTGTGCTCAGTGAACATCAAGAAATAAGGTGGGCTTTGAGAAGGAAGGCAATCAGCAGCATTTATTTCGCAACATATATGGTCCTCTGCAGACTCAACTTAATTAAATTTCATCATTCCTTGGATGATATTGCTACAAATTCTACGAGAATCAAGTAAAATTCAGCACTTCCAAAACAAACATCAACTGAGCTATCATTATATGCCTTGAACATGGTTTTTCTCCTTGAAAAGCTTCACGTTTAGTTGAGTCAAAAACCAACATTTATCAAACAATAAACATATCGTCTAGAAAAAGACTCTTATGATAAACGTGAGCTATACTTAAAAGGGAAGCTCAATGCCACTTCCTTCAGGAACAGCCTCCATCTTCTCACCCCTGCTGGAGGTTCTTACTTCTCCTCCAAAACCAGTAGCATTTTCTTTATATCTGTTATATATCAATTGTCACCTATTGCCTTGAAGTTTATGCCTGTGTGTGTGTGTGTGCGTGCACACATGTTTGTACCTTCTCTCTTCCACTATTGTTGAAGTTCCTTAATGATAAATACAAAGGCTTACACATCTGTGCCTCCTCCACAATGTCTGCCCCTGTCACTGGCACGTAGTCAAGCTCTGGTAAATATGGGTTGAATGTCTATTGGGGAACAGGTATGGGGTGCTGAATAGCATATATAGCAGGCCCTTTCTGATGAACAGTTTCACTGGAGAGCTCAGAGGGCTCCATGGGTGAGGTTTGGCAGGGTTAGACCTGTAGTAGAATTTAAGCAGGTGAAGCAGAGTGAGGAGAACATTATCACCTAATGGCGAGAGACCCAGAGGGTCGCATCTTTTGTATAACTTGGATAAAATGCTATTGAACTGGAGACAGGTGGCTGGTAGGCAGCAGAATCATGGCATCAGGATTTTGGCATTCTGGGTTCTAACGTGAACTCTGTTGAGTGACTTTAGAGGTCCTTTCAGTTCCTCTTATTGGAGAATATAATTTGGAGGATGAAGAGCCAGAGTAGTGGATTTCTAAGGACCTTTTCAATTATAGGTTGGTGCAAAAGTAATCGCTGTTTTTGCAATTAAAAGTAATGACAAACCCCACAATTACATTTGCATCAACCTAATACAAATTCTCTGTCAGTTATATACTCTAAATCAGGTTCCACTTACGGCGCTAGTAGTATTTCAGTAATAGAAGCCTCAAAGAGCTAAAGATACACCATAGAAAATGAGGATAATCATATGAGACCAAAATGACTCATCATAGATACAACATTTTCAGGTAAGGGATCCTCCCTCCCCCACTCCAAATCTGAGCCAGATCCAATGGCCCTTTTATTTTATGGAAACTGTTTCTCACTTTTCATTTCTTTCCCAAAGAAATTACAGCCTGTGTTACATAGCCCTAAAGCATGTACGTACACAGGAGTGTATGAAAATCAAAGTGCTGTATTGATACCCACAATTTCCCTGGCCTTCACCTTCCATAACTTCAGACAGTGGCAACTTAGAATAATGTAGGGTGGGTGAAAAGGGCGTCAGGGACAGGGGGCAACCAGAGGCCTGTACACTTGAACACATGGAGGGACCAGAGGCTGATTTCCCTGTGGTGAGGCACTAGAAGAGATCTAGAAGTAGGAAGAACCCTACCCACTATTAACAACATAAAATGAAATCAGGAGTTGTTATGTATGCTTACAAAACAAAGTAAAATAGACAAAACCCCCTCTAGTTTCTTAGTACAACAGGGCAAGAAATTTAGTTTCCTCTGGGTGAAAAAAAAAGGTTGCTCATGAAGATGTTAAGGCCTTCCAATAATGGAGACCCAGGATGCTGACCATGGGCAGGACACTGGCCCTTATCACTGACATCAGGACATTGCTTATATCTTGGCCTGATCTTTGATAAACATGAAGCAGTTTCAATTCACTTCAACTCACAGAAGGGGAAATAGTTGTCCTGACAACAGCTTATTTCATCTTCTTGACTCCATCAAAGACAAAGGTTTGGAAAAGCAGGTCAATCCAGGTTTGGTTTCAATAGAGCTCTGAGGTAAGGAAAAATGCTAAACAACGCCTTGCTTTACCTAGTCATCCCTCCCATCACCCCTTCACCATCTCTTGAATGAGTCAGTCACTGCTGTTTGTCCCTGAATGGCATCCTATTATTACGGAACAGCAGCAATGTGTATGATGATTACATCATGAAGGCCCTAGGAGGGAATCAGCCATGTTTTTAGTGAGAACTTCCTGCTCCAGTTAACAACAATCTCAGAGGAAGAGGCAAGTCTTGGCATTGTCAGTGATGCCCGCAACCCAGAAGGAGGGCAGTTCTCAGCCTTCAGAAACACCCATCACATGGTTATGGACTCAGGTGCTGACTTCTTAAAAGAATGCGATAGGAATTCATAGACAATAAACCATAGTGTCACCTATGGAATCTTGGAAGGCGCTTCCTTGAAGAAATGAAATTAGGTCACTGCTCTAAGAGTCTCAATTCCTGAGGGTTGTAAGCTAATTCTGTGATTCTCCAAGTATAGACAAATTGAGAAAATGCTATTTGAGCGAAAGACACAAGAAACAGAAGAAAAGAGCGTTGACATGGTACAGCATGGTACCTCTCAGATCAATCCTGGAGAGACCCCCCCTTTAAATCTTTATAATTTTGACAAAATATATAACCTGTTTGTGCCTTGGTTTTGTCATCTGTAGAATCAGGATAATAATAACCGTGCTGACTTCATATGAAGGTAACACATAGCACAAGGTCTTACCTTCAGGGAATGTGAGGTAAGATAACTGTGATAGTAGAATTGGTTACTATAAATAGTTGGGAGATGAGAAGAGAAAAAGCTGCGGTTTGATTGCTTTCTGCTTTAGGTCACTCTGAGCCTAGCTGCAGGATTGGTACCATACTCCCTCCAAGTTCAGAGGACAGACTGAATGAGAAACCCTCACAGCCTTGGACCTTGGCCAAGACACTCTTCCTTGTATCTTCATCACTCTGAGTTATATTTGGAGTCAGCCAGGAGAACAAATGACAGCCGAGCAGACACCTACAAACTGGATCACTGGATTCTGGTCCATCCAAATAATGGGGCTTTTCAGCTACAGGAGGTGTAGCAAGCAGGAACACATTTTCTCCTCGGCCTTGCCCTCCAGATACCAGTCTCTGAAGACAAACCACTTTCAGTCTAATTCTCTACACACTGCCAGCAGTCAAAGAAGTTCACCATTTCTCCTTACTTGTCCTTCCTTTCAATTGCTCCTTCCTTCTCACCTTTCTGACAGTAACCACATCCCACCTTAGGGTAGGTGAGGCCATTGTCCTTTACACATCTGGAATTCTCCAATTCTAATACAGGTACCCGGCAGTAGCACCAATCTGGTCCTTGGGTAAAGTGGGAGATGTCACAGTTTTCAGTGAGTCCAAAGGTGTGATGATGACTATGCTAGGTGAATAAATATGGCAAAAACATATTTTTCTGAAAATGAAGATTAAAATTGGTTGAATTTTATAAAATGAGATAAACAATATAAAATGTGGATTTGAAATTAGTATTTTAAACATTTAAAGCAGAGTTATATTTTGGGGGGCTTCACAAGTACTCTATAGGACATGAATTACCAATCTTTTTAAATACATGAGAAAATTGAGGCTTAGTAAATCTAGGAGAGCATTAACAAATCTAGGAGAGCCTTTCTACAGATATTGACAGGTTGAGCCTAAAATTCATATTGAAATGCCATGGACCTAGAATAGCCAAAACAATCTTGAAAAAGAACAAGGTTGGAGGACTCGCACTTCCCAATTTTAAAATTTCTACAAAGCTATTGCAGTCAAGAGTGTGACACTGGCATAAGAAAAGACATATAAATCAACAGAATAGAACTGATTGTCCAGAAATAAACCCTGATACTTATTGCTCATTGACTTTTAACATGGGTGCTAATATAATATAATGGTGAATAAGTCTTTTCAATAAACAGTGCTGGGAAAACCTGATATACACATGCAAAAGAAGAAGGTGGAGAAGGAGAAAGAAGAAAAGGAGGAGGGGCCGGGTGTGGTGGCTCACTCCTGTAATCCCAGCACTTTGGGAGTCTGAGGTGGGTGGATCACGAAGTCAGGAGTTCAAGACCAGCCTGGCCGAGATGGTGAAACGCTGTCTCCACTAAAAATACAAAAATTAGACGGGCATGGTGGCAGGCACCTGTAATCCCAGCTACTCAAGAAGCTGAGGCAGGAGAATCACTTGAACCCGGGAGGCGGAGGTTGCAGTGAGCTGAGATCGCGCCATTGCACTCCAGCTCGAGTGTCAGAGCAAGACTCCGTCTCAAAAAAAAAAAAAAAAAAAAAAAAAAAAAAAAAAAAAAAGGAGAAGGAGGAAGAAGAAGAAAGAAGAAGAGCTGGAGCCCTGCTTTCTACAATATGCCAAATAAATTCAAAGTGGATCATGAACCTAAAGGCAAGAGCTAAAGCTATCAATTTCTTAGAAGAAAACATGAGTATATTTTTTGACCTTTGGTTAGGCAAACCCTTCCCAAATATGACACCAAAGCATGAGGAACAAGAAAAATAATACATTAAACTTAATAAAAAGTTATGCTTCAAAGGTCACTGGCATGAAAGTGAAAAGACACCTCATACAATAAAAGGAAAAATTTGCAAGTCACACATCTGATAAGAGACTTCTATCCAGAACATATAAGGAAGTCCTATACAACAATAAAAAGACAATCCAATTGAAAAATGGGCAAAAATTTGGATAGACATTTCTTTTCCAAAAAATATACATGTGGCCAGAAGCACAGGAAATGATGATCAACATCAGCAGCAATTAGAAAAATGCAAATCAAAACCGCAATGTGATGCCACTTCATGCCTTCTAGGGTGGCCGTAATAAAACAGATGGACAGCAGAGAATGTTGGTAGGAACACAGAGAAATCTGAACCCTCATATATTATTACTGAGAATATACAATGGTGCAACTGCTTTGGAAAACAGTTTGGAAGTTTTTTCAAAAAGTTAAGTGTAAAATTACCACATATCCCAAAAATTCTGCTCCTAAGTATATACCCAAGAGAACGGAAAACATATGTTCATGTAAAAACTTCTACATAAATGTTCATAGAAGCATTAGTTACAATAGCCAAAAGCAGAACTATCCAGAATGTCTATCAGCTATTGAATGGATAAACAAAATAGAGCATATCCATAGGATGGAATATTATTCAGCCATAAAAAGAACAACATATCAATACATCCTACAGCATGGCTAAACCTTGAAAATACAATGCTAAGTGAAAGAAGCCAAACAAAAGTGGCCACCTATTGTTTGATTACATCCAGAAAAGGCAAATGTACGGGAACAGAAACTAAGTTAGTAGTTGCCAGGAACTATAGAAAGAAAATGGGGGGTAACTGCTAATGGGTACAGGATTTACTCTGTGGGGTGATGAAAATGATCTGGAATTAGAAAGTAATACTGATTGCACAAATCTGCAAACATACTAGAAATCACTATTTTGCACCTTTTTAAAAGATGAATATTATGGCACATAGTCATACTTTTTTAAAGCTGTTGGTAAAAACAAACCAACAAAAAAGGGTTTAAGAGCGTTATCAAGGTCATACAATTATGAGCAAGACCACCAAAACAAGATTACTTTAACTAGTCTAGTCCCCTTCTTGAGTTCATGTATATCACCACCTTTGATTTTTTCTGTTGTGTTTTCTTTATTTCTCCTCCCTTGTTGAGTTTTGCCTTTTAAGCTGTTTTAATATACCTTCCAGAACAAGGGAGGGCTATAAACAAATAAACACATAAAATTAATCTAGTCAAATTGTAGTTACTGACTCAATTTTGGACAGTTCCTATTACTGAATATCGAATGTTTTTCTTCTTAGAAGAGGAAGACATTTCTTTCTGTGCCTTGTCAGTTTCTCTCCTGACGAAAGTGAGCTATGGGGAATGGTTTGTCTAAAATTTTATCTTTGCTGGATATTTTCTTCCTTTGATTCTCACTGGAACTAGCTACACCAAAAGGCACTAAGAATGCACAAGCACTAAGGACAAACAGAGTAGGTGCTAGTCACTTTAGTGGCTGCTAGGACTACTATCAGAAAGGAAAAAGGATAGCCCCTAGTTACTTTCCTGGAGCTTTCTCCAGAGTTGTCCACAATGCTGCAATTCTGGTGTTTCAGGCTCCTCTTAATCACTTAAGTTCCAAGAATCACACCAGTTTCTGGACTTAGCTGAAAATGCAAAGATTTCCAGTGTCCCCTCGAGTCTTTACTTGGGACTAGTGACCCTATCCACATAACACCTGGCTATCTGTAAAATAGGACTGAGGAGCTTTATCACGAAGCGACTGACCTTTCTAATCAGAACTGCTGCTGGGCCATGGGAAATGAAAGGGTGCCCAATAGGTGATTCTGACGATTGGCTGTGAGGACACCTATGGTAAGGGATGAGTGGCTAAAAGGCTGTGGAGGTAAAATCCTGAGCCAAAGTTCATGGTAGCACCAAAACTTTCTGGCAAGGAAGCAAGGGACTGGAAAGAGTTTTCTAAAGGTGGCTTCCTCCAATTATGAGGAAACAACTCCTCTGACAGTTCTCCCGGTCAATTAATTTTTGTGTGACGCCTGTTGATGTTAGCCTCGTTGCTGAAATCTGCTGTGACACGGTCACTTCTGAAAAGTTTGCTGTGCAATGAGGAGTCTTTGAATCAGAGGTGGAAGGGCCCTTAGCTTAGAGGACTGAACGCTGTGCATGTTGTGGCTTGTTGCAACATCCCCATTTCTGTCACGGCTGCAGTATTCCTGGCACGTTCAGCCAATTCTTCAGTGCGTTTAGTGTCAGAACCCTTTTATTTCTCAGGAAATTATCGTAGGACCCATAACTGAAATCTGGGTACTGATAATTAATGTACTAATTAATTCCATCCAGACATAGTTACTGAGTATCTGAGATGTGTTAGACATGGTGCTAGGAGCCATGGATAAATTTATGTGGATTTGAAATTAGTATTTTAAACATTTAAAGCAGAGTTATATTTTGGGGGGCTTCACAAGTACTCTATAGGACATGAATTACCAATCTTTTTAAATACATGAGAAAATTGAGGCTTAGTAAATCTAGGAGAGCATTAACAAATCTAGGAGAGCCTTTCTACAGATATTGACAGGTTGAGCCTAAAATTCATATTGAAATGCCATGGACCTAGAATAGCCAAAACAATCTTGAAAAAGAACAAGGTTGGAGGACTCGCACTTCTCAATTTTAAAATTTCTACAAAGCTACTGCAGTCAAGAGTGTGACACTGGCATAAGAAAAGACATATAAATCAACAGAATAGAATTGATTGTCCAGTTCTATTCTGATATATACATATTCCCTATCCTTCCAATATATACATATATATACAATATATACATATTCCCTATCCTTCCAAACTCTGAGTGTCACCATTCAGGCTTCTGTAACCCTCCAGAAAAAGTCAGCTTCATCTTTTAAAAGGCTTTTAGCAATCACTGCATATTCCCGTATCTTTTTTGCCCAGGACAAACACCTCCAATTCTAGTCATCCTTTCTCCCTGAACATGCTTCTTGGACTCCAGTCATCTTGGTCTGTTCTTTTCTGTTCCAGCTCTGTTTTATTGAGGTTCCCTTTAATATGTAGTACCCAGACACTTGCTCCAGCTGGGTTGTACCAGTATGTTATCCTAAAGCGACTCACCTCTCTAATTGTGGACTCTCATACTTTTATTCATGGTCTACATTTTTCTTTGATCTGTTGCATTTTGAGGTCACCTAAAACTTCCTGTCAGAGGTTGCTAGCCCTTCATGAAAAAATCCATTTCTTTCTGGAGTATACCATTAGATTATATTTGTCAACTCCCACTAGTTAGATGTGGCCACCAGAGACAGTTTTAGTGGCATGTGAGCAGAAGAGATGTGCCTTTTTTCAACCAAGTCCTAAGTCTTTAGAGGAATGAATGTGCTCTATCATGCTCCCATTTTCCTATTTTGCCAACTTGATGCAAGAAGAAAAGACCTAGCAGATGGCAGAACCACGAGGTAGAAGGAGCCTGGATCCCTGCATCACTGCATGGAGAAGTATTGCTTACTAGCCAGAAACATCAGGCCCTGAACCATCACATAGTTGTTAAGTCAGTCTAGCCTACCCTAACTACAGATGACCAGGTCTTTTTAAGATAAGCTGTTATCAAGTCAGATTCATTACAACCTGTGCTCTGCAATTAGCTAGTTTCAATGCAATCACAGGATTTTGCATTGCTAAGTCTGTGAAAATGAGTTTCCATTTTGGGAGATTTCTTTTTTTCTTATTGGTAATACCAACTTTATTGACATCTTTGACCATGAGAAAAACACTATAAAGAGGACATTTAAACCCACTGCATTATACTTACAAGATTAGGGGAATTCAAAGCAAAATGAACAGAGGTTACATATGCCCAGGAAACAAAAAAGAATATGCACTCACTCCCAGGTATGTAGCAACAAATAGCTTTGTATTTATGTTATGTTTTGTGTGTATGTATTCTAAGAAACCTAGAAATCTTATGCATAAACAAAAAAAGTTAGTCACAGAGGAGTAATTCATTTTGCCCTTATTTTTGAAAAAGTGATAGTGTCATTGATTTTATAGCATGGATCCACACTAAACCTAGTCTCCAAAGTAACTGTATTTCCAGTTTGCAAAATTCAATTCTGTTTAATTCATTCATTTATTCATCTATGTGTCCATTTATCGAGCAAATATGTATGAGTTGCCTGCTATGGACTCAGTATCCTAGAAGATTTTAGGTATGATAATAAGAATTAGAAGATATAGCTCCTGGCCTAAAAGACCTTTAATTTAATGCGGAGACAAGCTATATATAAGGAAAAATAAATATAATGTCAATTATTAAATAACATCAGACTATCAAATGAGTAATACAGATATTAGGTGTCAAAGAGTTACCAGAAAGGAGATGAATAAATCAGTTCAATTTAACCACTATAGTATTTATTGAGCACCTACTCTGTGAAATTAGATGAACTGGGTCTGATTACTGTGTTGTGATGAATTTCAATAAACATTTATTTTTGTCCCTAGTTTGTGCTATACCCTGGGGATGAAGATACCTGCAAGAAGTTCACTGTAGAGAAAAAGAGATTGTGTGATAGGTGTTACAATAATAATGACAGTTGTATTTGTCCAGCTCAAAAGTCCTGACTGCTTTATCAAGTTTTTGAGGGCAAGAACTGTGCCTTCCGTTTCTTTGTTTCTTTCTCTCTCATCATCTTTGTCATCCCCATGGAGTCCCCTTGGACTCTCTGTAGATTGGTTTATAAGCTGTTTCACAGGGTGGCTAGGCATTGTTCAAAAAGAGACTTCTCTTAGTTAGCTGATAAGCGAAAGGGATCTAAGTTGTCAATAACATCAGATAATTATCTATTTATCTACCTTTTCCCTGACATCTCAGGGCCAGCAAGGGAAGACAAATGCTCTGAACTCCTTGTGTTGGCAGCAGGTGTATGCATGTCGGAGAGGCACTGCCCAGAGTAGGTGGGGAAAAAGAGATTTATTTTATACCTAAAACCTATTTTTTTATGTGGAATAGAATGGAAACAGGTGGGTGTGTTTCGTGTCAGTAAATGCTTAACTGATGTGGAATCAGTGTTTATTTTGTGTGTGTGCGAAAAATGGTGACGTGGTTAAGTAAGGGAATTAAGAAGTACTCACTGAAGTAGGTAGCAGTAGATGGTCATGCTTCCTGAAATCTGCCTTTCAAATGGGTCAGCAAATTTGATAAATGTGGCCAATTTCAGCTATATTTGAATCTAGGTAGAGGTCATATAGATGTTCATTGTATTCTTTTTTAAAAAAAATATTATGTGGTATTTAATAGCCGTGTTTGGCAATACAACATATATAAACAACATGAAAACTTTATCACATATGTATGAAATAACTTTTTATTGCCAATTTTTGAGATCCATATTTTCATTTACTGCTGAATTAATGAGGCAGTAATAATCTCAATAACATAAGTCAGAATTCATCCTGAAAATACCTCAAAGAGGCAAAAAGAGTTAGTCAAGTATTCTTGCCTGCTAGAGACAGAATATCAATAGCATCTTTTTTTATAAAAAGGCATGGACATTTATAAAACTGCAAAACGTATCCTATATATTCACATATAAAATCATGAACCAATAATAATCTGGTATTCTTTCAAATTTTCTGAATCTTTTTACATTTTCATAGTAAACATTGGCTAGAAAATGCTTATCTACTGTGTATGATTTGGGAAGGGCCTGGTTGAATGCCATTCGCAGCCTACCCACCCCTGGCTCCACTTTCTCTTGTACTAGCTAATTTCTGAAATTCCACCATCAAGAGCCCCAACCCAATTCAGCTGGTAAGCTTTACTATTATTAAAAGGTACATACATGAAACAATATTAGCAATTAAACTATATAATGTAGAAATAAATATTTAATACAGGTGCTGATTAAGATAGGTTTGATAGGAGCAAAGGACATGAGAAGACACTATAAATTGTGTGTGTGTGTGTGTGTGAGAGAGAGAGAGAGAGAAAGAGAGAGAGAGAGAAAGAGAGGTATACGTAGTGAGTGGGAACAGAGTTCTAGGGCAGTGCTGTTCAAATGATAGGACTATTACACACCTGCACTGTCCAGCCAGTAGCCACACTGAACTACTGAGTACTTGAAATGTGGCTAGTGTGACCCAAGAACTGAATTTTAAATTGTACTTAATTTTAATTAATTCAAACTTAAATAGCCACATGTGGCTAGTGGCTACCACACGAAAGCATGCAGCTCTAGACAGACAGAAGCCTAGATAGGCAGAATAACGAGATTCTAAAGTAAGTTGGTAACTGGGGAATTAGCACTTTCTATGGACATTTAAAAGATGTGTTAAAATATATACTGGTGGGAAAGAAATTTAAGAAAAAGTGGTGGTTCTTAATGGTTTAAGAACCTTAATGGTTAAACATTTCTAAGAATGCTTGTCCCTGGGTAATATTTCTAACTGGTCAAGTCACAATTATTACAGAGTGGATCTCCCCAGTATCAATTGTTTCCCTATAGCTTCTATGTGCAGCATATGTATGCCCTGAGTGTATAATGCCTGGCAGTAATGACAGGAAAGGTTGGATTCTAGGGGTGGGATACATCAAACCACTAGGATGTCACCAAGCCCACTGTGTGGGTTAAATGCTACAGGCAGAGGGTTGTGCCACCCATTCCCCACCTTCTCTACCTCCCATCCTACCCAAAGCTTCAGCCAAAAGGAAGAAAATGCCTCCCACATGGCCACAGGCTGAAGTGCTGCCCCTTGGTGGCCAGAAGTCACTCACATGCAGGCAAAGATGATGTTAAGAATACAAAGAATCAGAAAAAGGCTGAATTCATTAGATGAATCTGTTTGGCTTCAAAAGCTAGAATCTCAAAAGTCTATCTCCTGCTGACTTTATTTTTCTTTCAACTTTTCAATGCCATTGCTCCTGCCTGAACAAAGGACAAGAAAGTCTAGTCTCATCCCAGAATAGATAGAAGGGCACAGAACAGACAGAGCTATACACCACTGCAGGACTAGGGACTATTCCTCATGCTGGGCAGGGTAGGGTAGAAAGAAGAGAACCCATCAAAGCAAGAGGGGGCTAATTCCCTCAATAAAACTAAATTAACAATATTAGCCCAAGTGAGGAAGCTGAATCTTCTCAGGGCGTTAAATTAAACAGTTTGTTCTGTTTTATGTATTAAAGACCCATGTGTAGTTTATTGTTTTTGTGGAGTTAAATGAATTCACATGTTAAATTAAGAAGGTCGGGGGAGACAGGAGATTTTATTTGTTTCTAATATTATTTGGCAGAGTATAAAAGTCCCCGGGCTTAGAATTGGAAGGCTTGGACTCAAATCCACACCCTTCCTGGTACCAGTCAAGTGCCCTTGGGCCATCACTCAACCCATTTCCTTCACTGGTGGTTATGACAGCCCTTCTCAAGCAGAGTTGAGAGGCCTTAGTTCCCCAACCCAGTGGTTCTCCAACAAGCGTGAGATCAGAATCACCTGGAGGGCTGGTTAAACTAGTACTGGGACCAATCCCCAGAGTAACCCTGGAGTACAGCCTGAGAATCTGCCTTTCCACCAAGTCCCCAGGGGATGCTGATGCTGCTGGTCTGGGGGGCACACTTTGAAAACTAATGTCCTGTGGCACTCATTGTGAATAAATTTTTCTCCTATGAATCTAGAAAGGTACTAGCTATGTATCATCCTTGGGAGAACAGAGAAAATAAATCACTCAAATCATTTTCTGTAAGACTATTTTCTTATGAAACACAGACTGGTTATGAGGATCAATGGAAAGAAAAGCAGAAAAGATTCGAGGTGTGTTCACGACTATAAGGCAGCATAAAGATCACTATAATGATCAACAGTCATTTGATGGATTCTTCTTAAGTTTGTTCTCCAATTTACAGTTTGACATTCTTGAATTTCTTTGTTTTAGGAGCAGTGATTTCCAAACTTGGGCCATGCATGAGAATCACTGGCAGGATGTATTAAACACAGGTTGCTGGGGCCCAACCCCGGAATCTCTGAGATAGCAAGTCAGGGGAAAGACCTGAGAACCTGCAATTCCAACAGGTACAAATGATGCTGTTGTCCTAAGACCACACTTTGAAACCACTGATCTATTCACCTCAGCTTTCTTTCTCTTCGGCTTTGGCACTTTCTAGTCCAGGAGTTGGCAAATTGTATCACCTGTTTTTTTTAAATAAAGTTTTATTGCAACACAGCTGCACCCATTCATTTCTGTATGATCTATGATTGCTTTCAAGCTACAATGGCAGAGTTGTGTCATTGCAACAAGACTGTATGGCTTGCAAATCCTAAAATATTTACTATTCAGCCCACTGTAGAAAACGCTGGCCAATTTCAGCTCTAGTCTTTCTCCTTTCCTTTAAGCATAATATTTATTAAATATCTTATATTTTAAAAAGGACTTAATATATATTTTTGTATTTTGTCCTCACAGTCATATAAATGAATTTTGGGTCTCTTCTACCTTAGAGGGATGAGTAATTTGTACAAGGGCACATAGAATCTGAGTCAGGACCAGTTACATAGTTTGTGGAGATCAGCGCATAATAAAGTTGTGAGGCCCCTTGTTCAAAGATTAAGAATTTCAGATAGCAAAAACCAAGCACTAAACCAAGTGTGAGATCTTTTAAGTGCGGGCCCTTCATGAATGCCAGGGTGGAATGACCATGAACCCAGCCTTGAGCTGAGTGGTGAGTCCAGTCCTGAGCTGTCTGGTCCCAAGGCTTGGAGCAGTTTCCTACATGGCTGACCACATAGCATGGCCAACATACACTGGCATGGGGAACTATTGCAGTTTTATTTTGGAGACAGAATCGCCTTCCTTTCTTGTGAAACCACTATGACCTTGCAATCCCCAGTTATGATCTCCTTTGGGGAGGAATGCCTCTCTCTATTCCCCCAAAAAGTTTGGCATCTGGAAATTACTTGACAAATGTGACTGTTTATTTAAAAATTTACTTCCTTTGTTCTAGAGAATATTCAAAATAGCTTTTCAATAAATCATTGGTGGATTAGTGGATATTAATAAAGGCAGAAGTGTAGAAAGACATTGAAGGGATTATTGTTTTAACTCTACAAAAGGAAAAAAAACCCCGAGCAATAAAAACATTATACCTTATTTCACTGTCACTCAAAAATTCATGGAGGAGCCTAGACTAGAACCCAGTACCTCCTGATACGAGATCCAGGGCTGTTTTCCAAACTCAGCAGAGAGTATTTCCATTAGGGCAATCCCTCAGTGTTGAGGTGTAAGTGACAGCAGTTAAAAAACACATGGAAAGCCAAGTCAGGGATCATTTTAAAGAATGCAGCATCTTATGTTATTTGATCACTATATTCTCTGAGCATTTAATCCTCTCAAATATTTTGCAATCACTTCCTTTAATTACAGAGAAAACACATTGGAGTGATGTGGGTGCTCAGGTGTGTCCCCTCCTGTCTCCTTCTTTCTGTTTAATCAAGAATTTGAATCACCTTTCAGCTTCCTAATCCTCTAATCCTAAAAGGAATTTACTCTGCTCCAAACTCTGCTTGGCAAGACTACGGTAGAACTCGAAGCCCTTTCATGAAGACTGTGAGAAGGGAGAGAAAATCCTGGAGGCAGCCTTCCTGGCTTCCTTCCCCAAACTCAGGAAATTGGGGCCCTTTGAGAGAATTGTCTTCCAGCTAGTATTTTGAAGATACACATCTGGAAGCCCTCCATCAGATTTACCTGCAGGGCTTATTAAAATTCTAACTTTCTAAGTAGGTTCTACTCTGGCCATGCTAAATTAGAAGTTAGAGACAGAAAATTTATCTATCCATCTATATCTATCTACATTTAAATTTTCCTAAGTGATTCTCCTATGTACCATAAATTGAGATGTGGCTAGCCACTCACATCCTCAATGTACATTCACTGTATAAATATATTACTTCTAGGAAACCCATTGGTGCTTAATAGTGTAACTCAGTTTAAAGGTCATGAGTTATAAATATATAGAATCAAGTAGTGGTGTGGCTAAAAAGACCTTTGATCAGTACGGGTCACTGCTGTGGGATCCAGAAAGAATGTGAAGGAACAATGAAACAGGCATCTCTCTATGGAAAGGTATGCCAAGTTACAAGCAAAGAGCCCTGAATGAATTTAGAGTCAGGGTTTCCATTCCTCACAGGTCTGGGCACTATCATCGCAATTACCATACACACCTACCTTTTTAGGACAGCTGATACTTCCAATATTCTGATTTACTGTCTCCACTGAACACGCTCATATACTGGAAGTCTCAATACTTCAGTACCCAAGGTTTACCAACTCAACACTCTCAAAAGTGCACTAAAAATCCTTTATCAGACCACAGGTCTGTATTTCTGGCTTGATGAATGTGGTCACCATAACTAAGAGAACAGCCCAAAGCTCACATTGCCTTCCCCCATTAGCACTAGAGCTGTCTTCCTCCATCTAAAAAGATGGCCTCGTTTTGCCCCTGCACAGCTGCTCTTGTTCATATGCTGTCAGTTACATGGCTGCTTACTCTTTTCTATTTACCTATTCTCTGAGAGCTGGAACAGCATTTCCTAGTTTTCTCTCCTCTCACAGACGCACCTGCAGTGTTTCCCACGCAACTCAATTAATGCTATAAACTGGTAAAAGATGATGGCCTCTGCTTGATTCAAGGAACTCATCAGTAAAATGAGCCCGATGTGTCCCAGACCACATGCTGGGAGGAATACGAATTTGTAACACACCTTCTCATCAGCCCTGGGTCGCTAAATAGGGCAGACTTTTTTTTCGCAGAGCCTCCATATGTTCGACTCACATGGATCAATAGAAGCACCATATTGTCTTCACAAAAGCTTCAGATCTTCACCCTTTCTAATATACAGAAGGTCCAGATTGTTTTTTTTCTCAAACATAGGGATGCCCCGAAGCTTTGGCTGACAGCGTGGGATAGGGAAGCAGCCCACAGTGAGTTATGTGGCCACAGACTGTGGGCCACACCTCACCAATTTGGGTTTCAAATAGCCCCCAAAGGACTCTGCAGAACTTAAAAGCAGAGAGATTCAGCAACTCTAGAGTGCAAACGCAATCTTAACCTCTAACGTGCTTTTCTGTAACAAGGCAGAAAATCAAAAGTGAGGAGTGCACAGCTGCCCCACCAGAAGTGAAGCAAAGTCTCAACAGGAGTGAGTCAACACGCTCTGGGCGACAGCTGGGTAAACATTTCCGATCAAGCCTTGCAGTTTTGATAGAACCCTGTGTGTATGTGTGATGGCACAGTTGGGTGGATTTGATGGCTGCTTAAATATCTGTAACCAAAGAGTATAAAGTAAGAAGGACATTGACAAACTGGAGAAGATAAAGAGAAACACAAATAATGGTGGTGATCAAAGCAGAAAGATATCACAGGAGGAAAAATGAGGATATTTAGCCTGAAGAGTCAAAACTTGGATGTAGATCTGGGCGTGGTGGCTCACGCCTATAATCCCAGCAATTTGGGAGGCCAAGGCAGGTGGATCATGGGGTCAGGAGATCGAGACCATACTGACCAACATGGTGAAACCCCATCTCTACTAAAAATACAAAAATTACCTGGGTGTGCTGGTGTGCACCTGTAGTCCCAGCTACTCAGGAGGCTGAGGCAGGAGAATTGCTTGAACCCGGGAGGCAGAGGTTGCAGTTAGCTTAGATGGCACCACTGCACTCCAGCCTGGAGACAGAGCAAGACTCCATCTCAGGAAAAGAAAAAAAAAAAAAAAAACCCAACAAACAAACAAACAAAACAAAACAAAAAAACTTGGATGTAGAGTGGGGAGGATCAGAGATGATGTATGTCTTCAAATATACCAAGGGCCAAGGCACGGAAGAAGAATGGGACTTGTACCATATGCATAATTCCAGGAAGAGACTAATGGTGAAAGTAGCTGGGAAATAGATTTCTACAAAATATAAAATGTTTTCTGAAAATCAAAAATGTTCAGAAATAGAGAAGCTGCTGGAAATTTAAGATGAGACAGAATGTTCTTTTGTCAGAGTCCTTTATGATATGGGAAGTTAGAACAGTTAACCTCCAAGCTACTTTCCAATACCAATTCAAAGATTGTGTGCTAAGACACTGTCCCTCATCATTTCCCAATACCATCCTTTTCAGCCCACCTGTCAGGGGTAGGCAATGTTAAGAGGATCAAATGTTACAGGTATGCAATACCCAGGAAGCGCTGCTGTGGCTCTGGGTTCCTCTCCAGCACTTTCACTGAGGGAGTGATCATGCTCATCAGGGAGTGTGTGTAAGGAGGATGGGGTGAGCATGCAGGCATGGGGAAATGATTTTTACTTGGCCATTGCACTGTTTCACCAAATCCCCTTTAAGAAGGTTTTTAGATTTGCCTCTTGATGTTAATAAATAGCTCATAATGCAAAAAAAAGTGTTATTTTTTTCTTTGGTTGAAATAAACAAAACTAAATATTTAATTTTTTCTGAAGAGAAGTCATTTAGTTCTCAAATTGTATGCTAAACCCAACATTGTTAAGTTGGTAAGTCATCCTAAAATTCTGAGCCACCTGTCCAGTGGGAAGAAAAGATAGTAACTTATGAGATTACATCCTAACACCATTGCCACCTTCCCACTGGGAGGCAGCATGGGGTAATGGAAAGAGCACTTGTCTGGGAGTCCAACTTCCTGCTCCAACAACTTGCTATGGTACCTCGAGCAGCCATGTCACTTCTGCTGCCAAAGGTCACTGCCATTTCCTAACTCAACCATAATCACTCAACAGAGAAGACTGAATACCACTTGACTACACAATTATACCTGAGGACACACACTCAGGGAAAATGGGTTCAAAATGCATAGTACTCTCTACAGCTCTTAGATTTTCTCAATTCTCAATAACTTGAGTAAAGACTTTTATCCACAGCATTTGATGTGAACTCATACTTTTTCAAATCCTTCCTTCCCTCCTTCCTTCCTTCCTTCCCTCCCTCCCTCCCTCCCTTCTTTCCTTCCTTCTTTCCTTCTTCTCTCTTTTCTCTGCTTTTCCTTTTCTTTTCTGAGACAGGGTTTTCCTCAGTTGCCCAGGCTGGAGTGCAGGGGCATGATCATACCTCACTGTAACCTTGAACTCCTGGGCTCAAGTGATCCTCCCACCTCAGCCTCCCTAGTACCTGGGACTACAGGCACATGTGACTGGGTACTTTTTTTTTTTTATGTTTTGCAGAGATAGGGTCATGCTATGTTGCCCAGGCTGCTTTGAACTCCTGGCCTTGAGCAATCCTGCGTCAGCCTCCCAAAGCACTAGGATTACAGGTGTGAGCCACAGTGCCCAGCCTCAATTATGTTTTCAACAGTGAAATGGACTTAAATTGCCTTCTGTTTACAATGGCTGAAATCCATTTAAATTCTCTTGGTGGTCCTTTGTTGATTCCTGGAGATTTTTGTACTGTACTTGCCTCATTCCTACACATACTTTAATTGAATAAAATGAGAGAATGCATTTTCCCAAGTGCCTAAAGTGACTCTGGAAATAAACATGGAGAGTTACTATTTTTCAATCTACAACATATCATATTCGGATACATATCATTGTGGACATAATGAATGGGATTCTATATATCTATAATTAGTCAACATAATTTTCTTTTCCTCCTTATATAATGATTTTTATCTGAGCACCAAGGGTGTCCTTTAACATTCAAATTAAACTTCATGACAATCCAACAAGCCCAATATTACTACCTCAATTAAAGACATTGCTACACAGAAGGGTGAAAAAAAAATGATCCAAGTAAGATGACCAGGGATACACATCCCTGTTTACCAGGGAGGCAAACTGCAAGTCTCCTCTGGGAGGAGTATATAAAACAAATTCATATTTATGGTTGCTTCCTGCACTGCTGGCTAAATTGAAGTCATTTTGCCAAGATTCACACAAAAAAAGAGAGTACCATTTCCTGCATTCTCTGGCTGGTTCTGGCGAACAACTTGGAGAGAGGGGAAGTGACCTGCTTGAGGTGATGAGTTAGGAATCTATGAGGCTGCTGAATGGAAACTCAAGTGAAATTGGAACAGCTTTTTGTTTTTTATTTCAGCCCTCAATCATCTCTTTTCACTCTAAGGTTCTTTGCTTAAACTTTCTGCTTAGTTGCAAGTTGTGCTCTTACTGGCTGCAGATCAAGAGTGGAGATTTAAAACTAAAGTGTCCCCTCCAATCCCTGTTTAACCCTAGCATGAAGAAATGGACAAAGTTTGGTATAAACAATAGGTAAGGCAGCAACTCTCAAACTGTTTTGACCGTATGAGAGAGATAAGAAATACACTTTTCATTATATTCTGTACACACACATACAAATAGGTATTTTTGTGTGCATTTTACACGTTAAAATAAGAATTTAAAGAAACAAAATTTGCACTTACTATATATGACGTCTTTTGATATTTCTCTCTCTCTCCCTCCCTCCTTTCTTTTTTCCTTTCTCTTTCTTGTATTGACCCACTAAATTGAATTCATAATGGGTCATGAATCTCGGTTTGTATAAAAGCAAAACAAAACAGCTTAAAGTTCAAAAGTGAAAGACTTGTTACTGCTTCAGGAAGGCCATACTGGGGTGAGGAGAGAACATTGATCTAGCAGCCGGGAGACTGAGGTTCGATTCCTGTTGACTACTAACTATGTGTACCAGCTAGAAAGCAGGGTAAATGGTATGGGCTGAAGAGCCTGTGTTTGCATCTCACCTCTGTCAGTTACAAATTGTGTGAATTTAAGCAAGTTACCAAACATCTCCACGCTTCCATATTCACATCTTTCAAATGGAGCATTCATAGAACCTACCCCCAAGGGTTATTATGAGCATTTAGTGAGTTATTGTAGGAAAATTACTCAGAACGGTTCTAATGACTGGCATTTAGTCAGTGGTCAGTAAATGTTATCTAGTATTATTTTAAATTGAGGTGACAGGATCTGTTCTAACCCTTGAAATTTTTCACATAGGTTGCTCATTCTTAAGAAGATGAGAAGGAATTAAATGAGGAGAAATGAGTCAAAGTTGTTATGGAAAATGGACTGTTAATGTCATTTGACCACAAGCTTTTTTTGAGCTAGCAATAGTTGCTAAAATAGTCATCATAATCCTAGATGGCAGTAAGTGAAATAAAAAATGTCAGTAGAGGCTGCTAATAATCACACTATATTGGTAAGGAAACATTTAATACACTGTACTTAAAGTCATGGAGCTACCGGAAGGGTTGATCACTTACGGTCATGGAGCTGCGAGAAATCTATTCTAGGAGAAGGTGAACAGAGCTGGGAGGAGATGAAGACCATGTTAATAAAGGCTTGGTTGAGAAAATGAGAGGTGTTTAGCTTGGAGATGGTAAGATTTAAGGGAGTTCTGATAACTGCTTTCAAATGGTTGAAAAGTTATTGTGTGGATGAGGAAGAAAAATTATTGTGTAGCAGTTATAATAAAATCAGTAGATAGAAGTTTCAATAAAATACATTTGAACTCTATAGAGAGAATAATTTCCAAACAATAAAAGCTGTCCAGCAACAAAATACATTACCTGGCCAACAGAAAGCTCTCCATCACTGGAAACTTTCAAGCAGAGACAAGATGACCTACTAGGAATGCCTAACTGATTTTTTAAATTGGTAACAAGATCAAATCACAACCTATTTCAGAGCTAAAATTCAACACAATAGCACAGGTAAATGGGCTTTAAAAGGCCTAAGTCGTGCACATATGTGGGTGACATTATGTCAATGTGTCTGCACCTGTCTGCACCACCTGGAGTGTCTGTTTAAGTCCTCAAAAACACATTTTGCTTCCCATCCTTAATTCCCATATAAGGCCATTCCCTAAGTTCTATTGCAGAACTTGGGCAGCCATGTAGCTCTCCACCAATGAAACAGCTAGGACTTTGTGCAACTTCTCATCCACAGTGGAGAGCCAGTGGAGTTTTATTTTTGTTTTGCTTACTTCTCTTTCAGCCCTTTAATAGCAAACAAACAATTTGGTGATAATTTAGGCTCCAAATAAACTCCTCACTCCCCCTCTCATGCCTAAAAACTGTCAAAATGTTTGAATGTAGAAGGATTATTCAGGATTCATTTTATAAGACATTTGAGTTTAATTTCTGTTGTTTCTTCTCAAAGTAGAACACTTCTCCTCCCCTCAACTTTGAGTCTGGGTTTCTCATCTCGTAGGTGGGTTTGATGAATATATCTGTTGATCATGTGCAAACTCCTTTGAGAAAATAAAAAGCAATGTTCAAACGTTCAAAAATAATGTCTTTTATAGTTCCTATCTCAAGACATCTATGACAAAAATCTCTGTGAAAGACATGTGACCTAAAAAGGAAAAAAAATACCTCCATTATACAGAAAGCAAAATGGTTTGGCATTTGTGAAGTAGGACTCTGAATTGGTCAGATAAAGACGGAAAGGAAAAACAGAAGACTAAGCAATAGTCCAGGAAATATGAAAAGTATTTACAGCCAGTTGAGATCAAGCAGACCTCAAATATATATATATATATTTTCAGGAATAGAACATTTGCAGCCTGAGTTAACAGCATAGTTACAGTAGTCTTGGCTCACTTTTGTGGAACAGACCCACCCATAATGACTTTAGAAGCTGTGGCTGGTGCAAAGTCCATTATAAGACTTTCACTGAAGCCAAGCTTGGGTTATAATGAGGCCCAATATATCCCATCTCTGTCCTGTACTCAGAGGTAAAATCTAAGCACTGCAATGCCTTACAAACAATAGGTACTTAATAATATTTGCTGACTGAATGTGTATAATAAAATGTAGATCAAACCTAGATGATCAAATATATTAGTGCCTCTGTTTCATTTCATTTTGTATTGATGTGCCCCTCTGATATGGTTTGGCTGTGTCCCCACCCAAATTTCATCTTGAATTCCCATGTGTTGTGGGAGGGACCTGCTGGGAGGTAATTGAATCATGGGGGCAGGCCTTTCTCATGCTGGTGTCATGAAAGTAATAAGTCTTACAAGATCTGATGGTTCTATTAGAGAGAGTTTCTCTGCACATGCACTCTCTCTTTATCTGCTGCTATGCATGTAAGATGTGACTTGCTCCTTCTGCCATGATTGTGAGGCCTCCTCAGCCATGTGAAACTGTAAATCCATTAAAACTTTCTTTCTTTTGTAAATTGCCCAGTCTTCAGTATGTCTTTATCAGTAGCATGGAAACAGATGAATACACCTTCCTCGTCAAATGTTTTAACATTTGGTATTTGCTGAGAACCCTAGACTTGGAATCAGAAGATCTATGTAAATTCCAATCCAGTTTGGTCACTTACTAACACTGTGAGCTTGGGCAATTCTTTTAATCTCTCCATCCTCAGTTCCTTAGAGTTAAAACTTGGATGACAGTAATTGCCTTCATGAGGTTGCAGGTTTTATGCAAAAATAAAATGCAAAAATCATTAGGAAATTACTTTTTAAGCAACAAAGCACTCTCAAGTGTAAGATTAGGTGAAAAAATTATAGTCCACAGGTCACCCTCTTATTTTGCTTCTTCCAGGTGTAGGCTGAGGCTACTTTGAGCGATCCTCAAAATTAAATAGAGAAAATGGGCATATTTGTTTTAATAATAACTTGATGATATATCGTGTGTCCAAAGGATCTACACAAACATCTCCAAATACTCCATCTTTGACCTCTAAAAAGATTCCCGTGGAAGAGGCTTCCCCATCTGCTAGAGTCTCCTAATCAGGTTAAGAGAAACAGGACAGTATCTTAGATGGAGAAAAATCCTGGACACAGAATAATCCAGTGTTATACAGAACTAATAGCCCCTTTTATGTTTTACAATGTTGTTCTTGCCCTGCTTTTCACATAAAGATTTGGCGATACTGCAGTAAGAAAACATAAAACAAAAAATCCTTGGGAGTCGAGTAACGGGTTTGGGGAGATGCTGGTCAAAGAGTTCAAAGTTTCAGTTAGGAGGAATAAATCCAGGAAATCTATTGTACAACATGGTGACTACAGTTAATAACAAGGCATGGTATACTTGAAAATTGCAAAGTATTGTATACCTGGAAATTAAAAATAGATTTTAAATATTCTCACCACAAAAAAATGAAAAAAATGTGTGAGGTGATATAAATGTTAATTAGCTTGATTCATCCTTACCACGGATGCATATATCAAAACATGTCATACATCATAAATATGTACAATTTTAATTTGTTAATTAAGTAAACAAGTAAACAAATGCTGACTGAATTTAAAAATCCTTCATAAATGTTGGGAAAATATGCTATCCAACAAAAAGGGAGAACATTTTTAGAGAAATAGGGATTGTAGTAGAATTTCTATTGGCCAATTATTTGTAAAAGTTGTTCATTGGGGCTTCTCCACATAGATGGCAAGGGTTACCAACATTCAAATTTATCTGTTCTTTCTATATATATACAGACATATATCTATGAAAACTGTCTTGGGTTAATTGTATATCAACAGGCCTCATCTCAATAGTTTAATTTAACTCTCTGTTAAGACTTCTGCAGCAGAACGCAACAATTGTGGACCTTAGTGTCAGCACTTTTAGGTGGAGAGTCAGTGCAACTCACAGCTAGAAGACACCATCACCACTCCCTTAGCAATGCTCTGAGCTCTCTAGAACAGAAGATGACTTGAGCATCCAAAGACAGTATTTCTTATGACGCCAGTCTACACTCCCCACATGACTGGGTCCAAACTGAACTCCGCAGGGAATCAAAACAGTCTAAGCTAACTGATCCAAGTCTTTTAGTTGTTTATGGTTCATAGAACAGGCTTTAGTAGAGATGATAAATAAGGCTCTGATGGTAGCTCTCAAACTTTTAGAGGAAGAGTGGGCAACTTAGTACAAAGATAACTAACTTCCTCTTTTGATTCTTCTCCTGGTTTGGCAAGAGAAATGGAATGTTTTTAAAGCCACGGAGGCTTATGGTTGTCCCCAGAGATTAATGAAGGAATCAGAGAAATACTAAAAGCATCAGCAAAATTATTTATCTCTGTTTTGAAATACTGAAGAAAAAGAAACGTTGGAGGGGAGTGACTTTATAAAAATAGGAAGAAAAACCAAGTGTTTGTTAGGAAAGATATTCAACTTTCAAGTCAATTAAGGCCTACAAGCAAATAAAATTTATTTGCTGCTATTTTTCCAGAATAAAGCAGAATGAGAGAGAAGCTTCCACTTGCTGGAGTGGTCAGGTGTGTTGTTATTTGATACTACACTTTACATGCTTGGGAAAAAACAGGTGGGCACCATTTCAAACATAAATCAAGACAACTCTCTAGGCCTCAAGAAGGTATTAAAACTAAAGCAGTCAGTTGACTTGACTCCCAAGAAAGACTGGTTGTCAACTTCTTCTAGGCCCTCTTTCTTTGCACTTTTTCTTAGACCTCCAATTTACTAGCAATCAGTTTCCATTCTTTAAAGCCCTGGGTAAGCTGTCAGTAGCATCAATGTTATTAATCTCAGTGGCCATGTCAATGACAGTCACTGCTCATATAAGGCCACACAGAGGCTTCACATAATGGAGAGGTATTAGGCCTTAGTAGACAAGGTAAGTCTGGGGAAATGAACAGGCTGATTGTGACAGTTTTAATAAAAGCACAAAGCTTTCTTATCTGCTATATAACTTTTTGCTTTGCACCAAATGGGAAGTGCATCCTTTTGGTAACAATTCAATTCATAAGGCTTGAGGGAAGATAAATCTTTAAAGAACTGAGTGAACAGCATCAGCTTTGAAATACTACTTCTTGGGATCCTGAAAAAAGGCTCCTCCAAGCACTGACCTGAGCAAAACCCCTAGGTGTGTGTGCTCTAAAAGTGGCCTGTAAGTGACATTTGACTAGCTGCTAAGAAGGGACCCTCAGGCAGGAGAAGGTAACTAACTCACAAGGGAAAAATTCCATGGTTTGAGTTTTATTAGCTCTATTTCTCACCAATTGAGGTGCATGGCTTTAGGCTCAACTTATATAAGTTGACTCACTGGGAACCTGGTGTAGAAACTGATCACCCCTGATGGCAGAGACCAGGACCAGCACCGTGGAATACACCATCCAGGCAAGAACTTGGAATGCCTATCATCTGAGATGGAGATTGACTGCTCTTCTAATGTTTCAGCTCCTTATCTGAGCCTAGAAAATGATTTTCTTGCTTGTTCCAGATCTTCTTTAGCTTGGCTCTACTGTCTTGCTCCCCAGTGTTCTCTCTGCCTTCCACTGAGCCCTTGTATTTTGGAATCTGGGTTCCAGGTATTTACAATTGGATAACCTACTGTCGCTCCTCGACATGATCTTTGTTTGACCATCTCTGCCTAGGCTTTTTTGACTCCTCCTGGCCTTCCCCTGCTCTAATAAGCCCTGGACATCCAGGACACAGTTGGCCACTTGCTCACTACTTTCTGCCTGCCTTTTCCTGTTGTCTGTGGCCTGAGGATTTTCCTCACTCTGAGTGGGTATCACTGATCCTAGCTTCTCCTTGCCCCTGTACTCTTATTCTGAAGATCTTATGTGGCCCTTGGCCTCAGCCTGTGCACACTACAGTCTGTTTTCCTGCCTCTCAGGGCTTAGTTGAGAACAGAGAAAAGCCCTCTGTTTTGTCATCTCATTATCAGAGCTGCCTTCTCTGATCTAAGGACAGGAGTCTCTAGTCCTATCAAGAGGGAAATTCCCAGGTAATCTTGTTCATGCTCAGAATAGCCAGAGATAGCGGTAAATACCTGGTTGGCTGGAACAATGTGCCAACCAGGCGACTGGGGACTTCCCCAGTGAAAACAGCAGCCCAGTAAATAAAGGAGGTGTAATTTCTGGGTGTGAATGACTCATGGTCTCCAAATGCATGGTGCTCAGCTCTCTTCAGTCATCAAACATGTCCCAAAGGCCCACTAGGAGCCAGATGCTGCATGAGGAATGAGAGGAAAAGGAAACCTCCTTTTATTGGGCACCTATGTTGTATCATGCACTTTATACCGATCATCTTTAATCCTTCCAATAACACTGAAAGGGAGTTCATGTCCCCACTTGACAAATGAGAAAACAGAAGTTTAGTAATTTTCTGAAGGTCATACACCCACTAAGAGGAAGCACACGATTTTAGAACCAATTCTATCTGACCCCAAAGTCGAAATTCTTCTTAGATACCACACAAGGACACTACTCACTAATTTACTAATTCATTCACTCCTTCAATTCAGCCAACAAGTGTTCCTGAGACACTGCTGCAATCAACGTCTCTGATAAGCTGAGTGTGAGAAGACCCTTTGCTAGGAATTAGAAGGTCACTTTGGAGGAACTCAGTGGGAAACTCTTTGGGACTTTACAATGCTGTCATCTATGTGTGGTATCAAATGAAACAGTTGGCTTCCCTTTAAATTAATAATAATAATAATAACAACAACAATAATAATAATAAAATGTATAGTCCACCAGCCCTTCAACAGAAGTGATTGCCAAACTAATGAAAATCCCAAGGGTGAGTTTTTTCATTATTTCTGATAGGTGTTCATGTTTAAGAGGAACTGGATATATCTAAAAAGTGACAGGGCCCTTTCTACACAAATCACCTGTGCTGACCTAAGGGCTAGAAATTTTAAACATTGCTTTTTTACTTTAAATGAAAACCACTTCTACATATAAATATAAAAGTACACTATCCAACTAGGAAAAACATATGCTAATCAAAAAAATAAGAAGACAAGAAAGAAGAAGACTTTGATCCAAGTAAACTGAGGAACATCTTCGACAAAGTGAAGATTTAAGTAGTTAATCAAGAAGGCTCACTGTCCCAAGTAGTAAGCTCTGGAAGGGCTACACCTATTCTGAAAATCTTTCATTTGTACTTTTTATGGCTTCTGGAGGTCTCATCTCTACAGAAATGGAATGGACAAGAGTAAAACGCTAGAGGCTGGAAGGCTTCTGAGGCATCATTCAAGTATGTACCTCCCATGTGCTACATAAAGAAACCGAGACATAGCTTAGCAAAGACACACTGGCCACATGGCTTAGTCCTTTTCTTGATCCCCCTGAATTTTTATTATTAACTTTAGAACATACTTTTGGACATGGTCATGTTGCTTTCTAATTTTCCCACGCATGAGACTTTTGTCCTTCTTAAACCATCCGACTATATGTTGCAGCCAAGTTTTCCAGTAGAGCAGGTATGCAGCATAGTTTGTGGCACACCACTACAGTTCATTGAGAACTTAGGAAAATAAACTGCATTGAATATAAGACTCAAACACGGAGGATACAAGGAATAGCAGAATTGAGGCGACTCTCACAGGGTAAGTCACCTTGTTTTGTTTTGTTTTTTTTTAATCAAATGGGCACATGTGAAGCTTCAGGACATAGCCTGGGAGCATGTTTTTCCCTGTCTACACATGGTCCAGGGCTGGTATCCACAAAATCTCAGCCAACATCTCCAGTCCCCCTGCACTCAGGTTGTCAGTGACCTTGATATCAGTTGTGAAATGTTTACTTTCCGAGGTCTAAGGTTACAGCTGTTCAACAATTTTTAACTCCTCGGTTTCTCCAAATAAATGGGAGTCAATGCCACATGGATTAGCTTTTTAATCCTATCAGGTTCACATTCCAGGGATCAGTTTCAATGTTCATGTGTTACCAAAAAGTGGGAATCCAGCACACATTGAATTAGAAACACCTCAGTGATTGCGGTACAGTGTGCTTCCCAAGATGTTCTGAAGAATATCACTGCTACAACATCCTAACAGGTGTGCCATGAAAAACGGATTCTGTGGCCTATTAAGTCCCTTTCTTGGAATTCATGTGCTCGTTTACTTGTTAAGAGCTCTGAGAATATTGATAATATTCAGTGTTGCTTTTTCTTTAACTCTGCCTTTGCCAAATCTATTTGATTACAGATTCTTTCAAGAAACATCCATAACATTCCAGGAAATATGCTTTTCAAAATGTGGATCAAGGCCATTTCACAGATAAGAAAACTGAGGGCTAAGGTTGCAAAGGGAATTTCTGAGAGTCAGCCAGGTAATGACAACTTCCCGTCTAGATGCCATTCTGATATCCTGAAAATCTAAGGTGGTGAGCTTTGCCTGGCTTTAGCTCAAAGTGACAAGGTCCCATCTATTTATGTGTGTCCACGTAAAATAAAATCTAGAGACTATATTCTAAAAGTGTTATTGGTGGTCATTCCTGGGTAGGATTTAAGGTGATTTTTAAATTCTTTAATTTTAATTTTCCAAATTTTCTATAATACTTCTGTATTACCATAGTAATCAGACATATGTAATAAGAGATATGTATTTTATGTTTGTAGTAATATACCTAGGCACTGAACTTATGACATACTGAGAGACCCAGTTACCCATGCCATTTATTTTTAGCGGGGGGGGGGGGGGGGGACACTCTTCAAGGTGCCAGCAGGGGTACAGTAGAACAGACTCAAAGAAGTTTTATTCAAACAAGAGTATTTTCACTGACACATTTTCCATGTATCATCTTTTGGCAACCATCAAAACTATTCCCTTGATGGCATACTTGTGAATTACTCAGTTGCTAGGGATTCCAGTTCCATTTTGCCTAATGACCTTCTTCTGGCTTCTGAATCCAAAGTCAGTTTACGAAAGTTCTGGACCCAAAACTGGGAGTGGGAATCATGGCCTCTGGGCTCCCAATGCTGCCATGGGAAGGTTCTGCTGGGGCCAACTTTCCTCATCCATGCAAAGGGTGGCAAAAGCCTTGGGAAGACTGGCAGAGAAAGAGGGGACATATGGGATGCAATGACTTGGAGAAAGGCCAGGCTGGAGGGGATTTTACAATTGTATTTATTGAAAAAGGCCTCTATTACAGGCAAAGCGCTAGATCTCTTACATGTATACTTAATCCTTCTTACACCAAATGAGGTGAATATCGTTCCCTCCATTGTATGTATGAGAACACTGAGGATCAGAAGACTAATCCACGTTGAACAAGGTCATTGAGCTAGCCAGTGTTGAAGCTGTGATTCAACCTCAGTTCTCGCTGATTGTGTACCTGTGGAAAATCCTCTAGTCTACTGCTTTGCCTTTGGATGCTACTTAAAGCATCCAGAGATGGGGTGCTAACTAGGCACATGGGAGTGAGTTCATTTTGTTGCTGGGAAATTTCTCCTAAATAAACTGAAAATCTGCCTC
This sequence comes from Macaca nemestrina, assembly GCF_043159975.1. Lineage (NCBI taxonomy): Eukaryota > Metazoa > Chordata > Mammalia > Primates > Cercopithecidae > Macaca > Macaca nemestrina. The sequence goes on from NC_092143.1 coordinate 47,043,294, forward strand.
TTTCAACCAACTCCCATTGGTTCTAGTTTTCCTTTGGGGAGCAATTAGTTTAGCAGAAATGCTAAATCTCTTGTATACATAAAAGAGAAATGTATAAAGATGCCATCGGTACATAATATATACTTCCTGGTTGTCTCATGACTGAACAAAAGGCGAAAGAGATCTTAGAGTGTGAGGGCTTTGGTTTTAACTCCAGTTCTGCCATTTCACCATTTAACAGCTGAGAATTTTGGGGAAAAAAAAAATCCCTTAATCTGCCTCAGTGTCTACTTTTTCTTTTGTAAAATGGAGTTAATTATTCTTGCCTATTTCACATTTCTAGTGCTTACCAAGTATAAGAAAACACTTAAAATTGCTTCATAAACATAGGCTGTTTGTTTTATTTACCATTTTTATTTATTTATTTATTTATTTTTCCGAGACAGAGGTTGCCTAGGCTGGAGTGCAGTGGCGCAATCTCGGCTCACTGCAAGCTCCGCCTCCTGGGTTCATGCCATTCTCCTGCCTCAGCCTATCAAGTAGCTGGGACTACAGGCACCCGCCACCACACCCAGGTATTTTTTTTTTTTTTTTTTTTTTTGTATTTTTAGTAGAGGTGGGGTTTCACTGTGTTAGCCAGGATGTTTATTGTTTTATGTCCTGTAAATAAGTTTAGTGAATGACCCTAATTGTTCCATGTATGTAAGGAAAGGCTCTCTGGCCATAAGTTTTAGTAGAGAGTCCTATATCTAGGGGAGATGAATTAATATGGTGACAGACAACCTGATTAGCTGATACATATTTAAGGAAAGTGGAGTTACTAAGATTAGCACAAGGGCCAAGTTTCTCAAAATGGCATGCTTACATACTTATTTCAAAGACATTGTGGAGAAAGATGGAGGAAGAATACTAGCTGCAAGAAGAGAATTTATTTTCATGGCTGAGCTACATTAGTAGCCTCTAAGACTGGCCTAGCCTCAAGAGGGGAGACACAGGATCACACCCCACTGAGAATGCTTTTGATGAATTGCATCTCAGAACATCTTTCTCATGGTGGAGGCTATGTTATCAAGTCAGAGATGTCCTCTGAGTTCACATGTGAACAAATGAATCTCCTTACAGACAAAGAGATCAATCACTGAATATTTTCCATTCCATGCGAATGAGAAGGCAGCATCTCTGCCACAGGCGGTGAAGTTACTGATGCCAAGTACATGTGACAAGACTTGATGCCCTCACCTCCATTTACTGCTTCATATATTATCTCATGATTTCTAAGAGTCTTTCCTGTCCCCAGTGTGTGCAGGAAACAAGCTCTGCCTCTTATCTGAGAGCCAGGAACATTATCTGAACAGGAGGTGGCTGCAGAAACACTGGTGTCAAACCAAATGCACTGGCTGAAGCACCTCTTTTTAGGGAAAACATACACGTGAATGCACACGCACACACCCCTAGAATAAATGATCTGCAAGGCTGCTGAAGCCTATAGCATGAGCCCTGCCATGCTAATCTGATATCCTATGACCTATTCTTCCTGTCTGCTCCCATGTCTGCCTTCCCATCTAAAATAGGACCTGACCCATCCTTGTGAACAGGGAGCCCTCAGCAACAGCTGAGGGAGGGAGGGCTTGAGGAGTCCAAGAGTCACTCACTATGAGGCAATGGCAACTGCTTTTCAATTTGGAGAATTCTTTCTTTGCAAGCAAGGGACCTTTATCATAGGTGTAAAGGAGAAAGAGGCAGGTTTAAAAAAAAAAAAAAAAAAAAAAAAGACACAAAGGTTGCTTGTCACACAGCAGAGGGAAGAGAATAGCTTCCCATTCTCCTTCAGGCTCTGGCCCCAGATGACAGCTGAGCACAAGTGGAATCAAATCAGCCTTTAGTGCTTCGTCCGCACCCCCAGCAGTCACAGATACAGCTTCCACTTGAGCTGTCAGCCTGACCAAAGTGTTCATGATTAGCACCTTCCTGGACTGAGGGTATAAATGGAGAATCGCAGCTCACTTCTGAAAGTAGCGGCAGTCACATACCCATTCATTTCTATGGAGCCAAACGTAAACAAAAAATGAATGTTCCTGTATACTCTCCAAATTTTGTTTTCTCCGCTAAAATATTGGGGAGGGCAGTAGATACCTTCCTTTCTACTGGTCTCTTTCCATATGCGAAATGATCTGTATGTTTGACATTCCACCAAATGATTCTCAAAGGGAGACAATGAAAACCCCCGCACCCCCATTTGTCAGTATTTAATGCTTAATGAACTCTTGGCAAGTCTGTCCTCCCAGAGCTACGTGTTTGTTATTGCTGCTTAATGGTTATCTGTCCGACACTCCAACATGCCAAGAAGCCTTGCTCGTAATCAGAAATATATATTGATTAACTGGTTGGTTAATCTACAGAGAGGTTTTCTGGAGATTGCCACATTTACTAAGAACCACCAAACCCAGCTGTGCTCTTTGTATTTAAATCCCAGGCATTCTCTAGTGAGGGGCGGGGGCACTGGGTCCAGCCTGCCCCTGCCTCTATCTCAACGATAATCTCCCTCAGCTGTGTATGAATCTGGATCGAGCGAAGGACATTCAGAGCTCTAAGCCTTTAGGTGCAAAAGATTCTCTACAAATGTACATTCAGAGTAAACAAAACCCATCAGGCCCCTGCAAGAGTCCGACGCCTGATTGCACTAAACACATCACGATGGAATCTGCAATTGGCAAAGTAATTGGCGTTATTACAGCTGATGGGGAATTTCTGATGCTGCCTGAGCTCTCCTTTGAAATAATACTCAGCCATTTAATTTGTCCAGCTCTTGTTTAGCTGATTGCTCTTTTCTGCTGGAGTTTATCAGAATGAAATGTGCTGTCTCTCTAGATGCCTGCAGGCTGAGATTTCTTTTTGCCAACACCCTCCCGTCTCTCCTCTTACCCACCCCTGCCTTAGGCCACTGTTCACCAGATGCCAATAAACCAAAAATGCAATGGGTTTGAGGTGGGTGAATCAAGCTGATTTAACTCAAAGCTGTCCACTTTTGGTCCCACCTCCAGAGGTACCTGAACATTCCTGTTATACCATAAAATCATGGTGAGTGACAAATAAACCTCCAAAATTTGATGGTCCTAAAATAGGCTCACAAAACTTGTTAACTCCGAAAATAAGATGTGTAATAGAAGACATTTTTTGATATGATCCCAAGGCCAGAAAGCATTACAGAAATGTCAGAATTTGTATCCCTGAATTTTTGTTAAGGGATTTGCTTTGACCCCTGGGTATATAAACAGCCTTAGAACTGGTCCCACAAATATTTATTGAGCATCTACTTTTGGCTGGAAGCACATAGAGTGGATTTACACCCATGCTTGATATAGTTTGGATATTTGTCCCCGCCCAAATCTCATGTTGAAATGTACTTCTCAATCTTGGAGGTGGGGCCTTGTGGGAGGAGTTTGGACTATGGGGGCAGATCCCTCATGAAGGACTTGGGTTGTCCTCTTGGTGATAAGAGTACCCAAGCTCTAAGTTCGCACATGATCTGGTCATTTAAAACATGTGGCACCTCTGCCCCTACTCGCTCTCTTGCTCCTGCTCTGGCCATGTGATGTGCCTGCTTCCCTTTCACCTTCTGCCATGATTGTAAACTCCCTGAGGCCTCCCCAGAAGCCAAGCAGATTCCAGCACCATGCTTCCTGAAAAATCTGCAGAACCATTAGCCAACTAAACCTTTTCTTTAAATAAATTACTCAGTCGCGGGTATTTGTTTATAATGATACAAGAACAGCCTAATACAATGCTCACTCCATGTTCTCTACTTTGGTAATTCTGTTCTTACACATATCAAAGGCGGGAAGCCAAATTTAGCCAGCTGCATTTTCTCACAATACAATTAAGCCTGGCACAGACCTCTCTTTTTTCCATCAGCAAACTACTTGCCCTATCACCAAGTCAACAATGGACTATTTGCTGGAAACAAGAGTTCTGCAGCCTGGATGGCTCTTTTTTGCAGATGCCCTCTCACTCCCCTGATGCCTCATTAAATCCAAAACCTACGTGCTTCTTGAATCATCTCTTATTTTTCATATGGAAGCAACTGAATTTAGCGGTGTGAAAGTCATCATATAAAATCCTAAAAAATTCCCAAGTCCTAGTGCAGTTTCTCCAAACATCTAAATGTCCTTTGGTCTGGTTCCTCACTGATGTTTCTGGGCAATCAATCACTGCACCTGTGAATCTTCCACAGGGTAGGAGCCAAAGTGGACCTCCAGAAATACGTGGAGGATCACTGGGCCTGAGAAAGTTGCTTAAATGAGGCAATACCCTATGGTTGAATGATCTACTGATACATTTATTAAAAATCATTTTTAGTGCCTTATGGTTATTCCTCCTCCATGAGTGAAAGATAAAATGTTAGTTCAGAAAGTGCTGTAGGTGGGAAGAGAAGGAAGCAGTCAATGAAGGCACATGTGGGGTGTTCCCTTTTCCTGGTGAAATGGTCGCTACACATCCCTCAGCCTGTTCTCATCAGTCGCTGTCCTCCTGCTTCCTCTCCTAGGGCCATTCTCCCAGGACTACAGTGTTTATCTCTGCTCATTTAAAATGGCAAGCATCATAAACAGCCTAGTGAAAGGTTAGGTGAATCTAGGTTTTGTGGGTTTGGTTTATTATGTTTGTTTGTTTTTCCTGTTGGATAATCCCAAACTCTAGTCATATGGTCTTGGGAAGCTAAAATTTGTGCTCTAACCCTGACTTCAGCAGTCCAAGATCAATTTCAGTTATGTAATTTATAAGAGTAATAAGAATTATAGTGCACATTTGTGGAGTGTTTACTAGATGCCAGACACTTTTCTATGGGCCTATCTTTTCAATCCTCTTCAAAACCCCATGGGGTAGGTATCCTTCCTCTACTAAGGATGACTCTAGCCACAAAAGTCAAATAACTTACAGAAGTCACACAGCTAGTACAGGGCAAACCTGTCATTCAAACTTATCAGTTTGGTTCCAAAATCATTGCTCTTAACTACCAAACTATAAAGTAATGGAAAATGTTCTCTGTGCTTGATACTGGATACAGCAAGTTGGGAGAGTTGGGAGAGATTTATGCTTTGTTGCTAAACAAGCATCAATTTTTACTATTTATAGCTGTAAAGATTACAACAACATCACACAAAGTTTTTCCCTCCATGCATCATTGGCTTGGGTCACCCATTAGAAACATGAGGTCTGCCAATAACTCTGGTGCATATTTTTAGGAAGGTGAGAGACGTACAAAGGAAATCATGGCAGAGCTGGAGGGTGGTGGAAGAGGATGGCCACTATCAGGGAAATATCCAAAAAATGAAGGGGAGGCTGTCTGCAGTCTTAACCCAGCCTCACAACACAAGCAAGCAGACGTCTGGAAGAAGCCACGTGAGAGCTGCAAGCTGTTCCACTACGAGGGCCCCTCTCTTGTGGAGGTCTCTTGACACCTCTCAATGGATGTCTTTTGTCTGGTACAACATGGTAGGAAACGGGGTGGGCAGATAGGTGGAAGGACAAAAAGGTGAGAGTGGGAGCCAGGTAGTGGGGTTGGAAGGAACTAAAAAAGTGAGCTTGCTTATTTGTTGTGGAGATGGGCCTATTCCATCCTCAAGAGGGAGATTTGGAACTACCCTGATAAAGGAATTAAGAAAAAGAAATCTCTCAAGCCCTAAAGGTGGTTTGTGAATTTGCATTTACTATGCAGGAGTCATTCCTAGACCTAAAAATGTATAGAGCACAGTCATGTATCATACTAACATTTTAGACACAGGAAAATATGATGCTGTAACTAAATCTAGTAATAAACACAGACATTAGAGATACAGTACAAAACATCAATAACCCCAGGTCTCAAGTGAGCAGAATTACAGGAGAAGTTTGAAGAAGCTCATCTTTAGGCCACTTTACCAAAAGGATTGAAGAGGAAAAACAAACAAACAAACAAAACAAAAAACAAAACAAAAAAAAACCGGATGAAAAACTGAAGATGTAAAGACAGTGGAAGGATTCACAGAATAAGTAAATCTTTGGGGTCTCAAGGGATCACAGACATCATCTACTCCTACTCCCTTGTTGCTAAGGGCATCATTCAAAGTTAATTCAACCAGTTGGCCTCACTTTGTTTATATTTCTGTTCTGAAAAAATTGAGTGTAAATCAGATTTTGAAATATGACATCATATTTGAATATACTAGCAGGGATGACTTATACTGATTTCCTTGATCAAGTGGAAACAATTTTCTGCATAAGAATAACCACCTCCCCGCCAATACCCACCTGTCGTCTCTCAGTTTTCTCACACGTGACCTTCTGCACATTAGGTTTGTTTTAAGTCAGGCCCACCTGCACACAGCCCTCAGATGGTCAGAACGTCTTGGAATTAAAAAACAAAATATTCACTGAGGTCTAGAGATTTAGTATCCCAAGAGAACTTATTAAGACTTCAGAATATTCCACGGAAATGCCAGACTTTCTGGAAAACACCTGGAGAACTTCTTTCTCCAGGACCAAATGCCAATTCTGGTTAAAAAAAAATCAACTAAAAACACTATCAAGGCAAGCAGTGCAAAAAATGTATACTTGTGGGAGGAAACTGTTGATTTCATGTAAGAAGAGTAAAAGTGTCCGTTTGGGCTTCAGTGTGAGGTGCATGTATGCACGTGGGCAAATATTTTTGTTAAAAATGCCCTGTTATTGTCACACATGTTTGATAAGAAAAATAATTAAATGGGTTTCCTTAGGAATTATGAGAAAAGATACACGTTGCGTGCAGTTATCCTAAAAATAGCAAGAAAGATACTGTTACGAGCGGAACCACTTTTTTTTGGAGGGTGAACATTATTCCTATTACAAATATTCACATATAGGCTTGTAGAAGAAGAAAAAACAAACGAGGAGTCCAAATCCTACTCTTTTATTAATACTAGGAAAGCTCAGTGTGGGTTAACTAGAACAGAGCTTGTCAAACAATCTTTGATGAAGGACCAGATGTTTTGTCCTTAATCCATGTTTTTTGTATGGAAACTTTGGTAAAATACTATAAAGACAAATCAGTCGGAAAACAATCACATGCTTGGATATCACAAAAACGTCAAATTGCTATAAAAGTTTCTAAATGTATCCCATGGTGGACCAGCGACACACATTCAACAGGCCAGCAGTGGCTTGGAGCCCACAGTCTGCATAGCGTGGGGTCAGAGAGCAAAGATCCATGGCACAGGTGATACAAGGCAAGCTAGAAAAAAGGCCTAGAGAGTAAAGGCATGTGTTTACTAAGCGATCGTCTGAGCAGGCAAACTCTTGGGATCAAGCCTGCCCCGGAAGACAGTGAACGCTGCATCGGGGCCGCCTAATGCATTATCTCTTCAGGGCAGCATTGTGAAGCTGGATCTTTTTGGATTATCTTTTAGACCCAGAGAGAATGTCTAGCTAAGCAGGCAGAGAAGACCATAAGCCCAAATGCTGTCACTCACTTGTTTACTATCCTGGGCAAGTCTCAGTTGTTGAATGGAAAGAACAGGGAATGACCACAGGTGTGGGCTTTACAGAATCCATGCTAACTTATACTTCTTGTGCCCAGACTGCAGGTTCACTGTGAAAAGGGAAGAGTAAGAGAGAGAACCGGGTTTTGTGGGGAATGGGTTCTGCGGGCATGAGAAGCACACGGCACGTTCCTGGGACAGGAATTGCTTTTTGAATGTGACGCCTTGGCCTCCTCTTCTCTTCCAGACTTCCTCCTTACTGGAGTCTTTAATCTAGAAAATGAGGAGGCTGACTTAGATTTTGGAGAGCTTCTGAAAATACCAACATCCAGACCCCACCCAGACCAATTCAATCCACACTACAGGGGTTAGGACTGGATTCCCGTATTTTTCAAACTGCCCTGATAATTCCTGTCTGCAGCCAAGGCTGGGGATGGCAGCTTTTCGTGGTCTCTAGTGTCTCATTCCATTTTAAAATAGGGGTGTGGGGATGTGGGAGGGTGTAAGGAAGCAGCAGCTGAAGTATTTCCTTATACACTGCTTTGCTTTGGGATGGCTCTTCCCTAAACAGCAAAGTAAATATTATGTGGTGAAGTCAAAACAAGCAACCCGTATCCTCACTGCTGGCCCAGGCTACCTCTGTCTCATATCAGTTTCCTCCTCTGTGGGAGGGACAAACACCACTGTGGTTGTCCCTTTGAGAGTTTGGGGAAGGACAGGAACAAGAACAATACGAAAGTATTTGCCAAGGTAGAAGGATTCAAAATGCTATGCAGCAATTCCCTCTATTACTCAGATGAAGAAATTGCTTTTTCATGGACCTTGTCAAAGATCAAGGAAACTCAACACAATCTTCGAAAATGAAGGTGCAGCCACTTGTCCTGCGCTTACCAGTGGTCACACTGGTCTGTGTTCACTGTAGAGATAAATCTAATTCAAGATGGCATAGCATAAGTGGTTAAGAATACAGATGTTGGAGCCAGATTACCTGAGTTCCAATCTCACTTCTGGCACATACAGGCTTGGTGACCTTAACTTCTCTGTGCCTGTGTGCTGACTTGTAAAATGGGGATAATGTTCCTGTTGATTTCACAGAGTGTTGTGAGGATTAAATGACAAAATACATGTAAAGTTCAAAGAACACCTTCTGGCATCTATATATGCTCAGTAAGTCCTTGGCATATGTGTACTGAGCCAAAAGCAGGGTGAACATGCATTACCACAAACTCCAGTTGAGAGTCTAATAAGGCTCAGTGCCCTGGAAAATCCAGAGCTTCAATTTTACTCCTTTTTTTCTTCCTTTTTTCTTTTGAGACGGAGTCTCGCTCTGTCACCAGGCTGGAGTGCAGTGGCACGTTCTTGGCTCACTGCAACCTCTGCCTCTTGGGTTCAAGCTATTCTTCTGCCTCAGCCTCCCGAGTAGCTGAGACTACAGGCATGCACCACCAGGCCGAGCTAGTTTTTGTATTTTTAGTAGAGACGAAGTTTCACCATGTTGGCTAGGATGGTCTCGATCTCTTTACCTCATGATCCCCCCACCTCGGCCTCCCAAAGTGTTGGTATTACAGTTGAGAGCCACCGCACCCTGCCCAATTTTACTCTTTCTAAGTGTTGATGCTGACCTTGTAGACAGCTGATGTCCATTTAGAGTTGAGTCAGATAGTGGTGGTTTTGTTCTGAAAAACATGATCAACCCTAGAAGAACAAGCAACCTGGGAACTCAGACATTCCCTTCTACAAAATAAAAGAGCTGTCGGAGACTCTAACTCCCCACTTGCCTCCCATTTCCCAGTGTAGGAATGCCCAAATGTAGCAATCCAATACACAGACCCTCGTTGAAACGTCAGCTGCTGTCACGGCCCCTGCCCTGCTTCAGCCTTCCTTTTCTGTTGAGAGATAAGCACAGCCAGGATTTCTCTCTATGCAGAAACTCCACAGTCACACCTTCCTAAAAAGTAGCTTCTCCTCACAGAATACTTGGGGATTTTGCGTTAAAACTTCTAGGTGAGGACCCATGGAACCCAGGATTGTTCTGCAGATGGTTGTGTCCTCTGATGATCTCCAAGTAGGACTAATTGTGGGGGCTAAGGAAAGTGGAGTAAAGGTTCATTTGAGGAGGACTGAGCCTTCCTCCTCTGAACACTTAATCATTCTTACTCCAAGAATGAACACTGCACTTCTCGTGGGCCCTCATTTTGATTAACAGCATCCCAAATTCTCCAGCTACTGAGCAGCTGCTGGTCCACTAATTCTGCCACCAAACTTTTTGGCATTCATCTCCTCTGTGATACCCCCACGGTCCTCAGTCCACCTTCATTCCCCACTACTCCTCGTATGGATCAACAGCACAGGCTGAGTGCCAGATGCCCTCTTGGTTTCATCACGCCTTCTACCCACTGAGGAACCTTCGTCCATCACGGTTCTGACTCTTCTCTGCCCTCAAACCTTCAGTGCCTGCCATTGTCTTAGGATGGATTCCAAAAATCCAAATTCTGTTTCCTGATTCAGACAAATCAACTAAAACATGATATATTAAAAATGATTAGAAAAGTCTGAATATGGACTGGGTATTTGAAAACATTTAAAAATTACTGGTAATTTTGATAGATGTGATAATGGCATTCTGATTGTTCTTAAAAAGCCCTTATTTGTTAGATAAGTTAATTAAATTATTTATCAGTGAAATAACATAATGACTGGGATTTGTTTTAAAGTATAGCCCCAAATAATTAAAATTAAAAACCAAAGTAGATGAGAGTATAGACAAGTTTGGAAAATGGTAACAATTGTGACAGCTCTTCCAGTGGCATGCTGGGGAGCAGAGCTGACTGTCAAAGACTTTGCCAACAGGTGGCTAAACCACTGAGAGCTTAAAATTGGTCATGATGGAGGTATTTACACAACAGAACTTACCAAATGCTACAAATGTGGGCTTTGTTAGCAGCATACCATTGAAACTGGGTAACAGGTACACGGGTTTATTACACTATTATGCTAACTTTTGTGTAAGTTTGAAAACTTAAATAGTTAATTTTTAAGTCCAATTTATTTTTTGGACTTTTAAAAAAAAACTATTATTTCATTTTCAAGACATTTAAGACCTGAAATTTGGCCCTATTTTAATTTGCATATAATTTCCCACCATGGTCTCCTCTGAGGCTCCGCAATTAAATCACTCCAAGCCTTCACACATACCCAAGCACCGCATTGTGGTCTCAGCCTTCATCCACACTTCACCTGCTCTGGAACAAGTCCACCGCCTCACTTTCTTCTCACCCACCCTGGCAGGTACAACAAGACCTCGGCCGGGAAGACTTCCCTGCTTCTTCCATAGACATATAATTTCTTCTACATCTGAATTTTTAATTAATTTATTCTGCACTTCTCTAGTGGAAGAAAACAATACCTCACTGTGCATTTCAGGCATACAAGGCTACCTTCACATGCATTGTCTCATCGATGCCCATACTCTCTGTGAAATAAGCTGCACAACTCCTTTGCTTAATAAAGTTAATCAAGATGAAAGACATTAGATAACTTCGTTAGGGTCACAAAGCTAACAATGGTGGCAGAACATTCCAGAACTGTCAACATCTGGGGAAGGGTCTGTGCATAGCTGGGAGCACCACAGAAAGGTCTTCCATGGATGCCTGTTGAATGAAATGGCAACTGAGTGACTGAAAGTTCTGTTTTCTCTGCACTAAAACATGTTTTCCTGTGTGTTCTGGTTTACTGTCTTCTCACCTTCCACCACAGGGTGCCCTTGACTATAGTAGCAACTGACATTTTAGAAACTCATTAAAAATAGCCACCCTTCATAGGCAGCCACTACATTTGCCCTGCACTTGAAATAATACTCCATTTTTCCTAAAGGAAGTACCCTATTCTCTGAGACAACAGAGAGTTTATGTAGCAGGTGAGGACCCAATCCTTTAGTCTGTGCTTTCCTCTGTGGGGGGCGTTCTTTGTCACATCACTGTTCTGACACGGTGGCTGGGCATGCAGGACATGCATCTGAATTTGGTGCCCATGCTATGGCTATCTCCTTACCACATCCCCCACCTCGTAAGCATGTGCACAAGTATGTGGGCATCACCCACGGGCACTTTACTGTGAAGTTTAAGCAGCCTGGACATTCTTGTAGGAACTGAGAAATAAAAGTAAATAAATAAATAAATGCCAAGAAGCCTTGGATGCTCTTTGTATCCTGGATGAAGGCACTGGATCTCAGCATTTGCCTTGGATTGCTCCTGGAGATCTCAGCCTGCAAAAGGAATGGGATGTCCAGCAAGAGGGGACTAGTAAATGAATGACAGTACTAACAACTAGTGCAAGCATGACTAGCTGCTAGATTTTCCAGTGTTGTGGAAAGCATGCAAACCAACAAAAAATAAGGTAACAAAAAGCATATAAAATATGACCATTTAAAAAAAATAGATGTGTGTGCCTATGTAGAACAAAGATTGGAAGACTATACGCCAAAACGTCATTGTGTATGTTTCAGAGGTGAAATAATAGGGTATTTTCTTTCTTATGGTTTTCTGTATATTCCAAATTTCTACAACAGACACTTACAACTTTTATATTAGAGGAAAAAACGAATAAAAGAAAAATGCAGAGGAAAGCATATAGTTATTGGGCTTTTACTAAAGAGAATTAAATGTCAGCTCTTATTCCTCTTAGGAATGGAGGGGACTGGTCCGACAAAAAGAAGTGAGGGTTCTCATTTCCAATAACGCACAGGCTTAGAAAGGAGGGTACTCAAGTGTGTCTGTTGCTTCAAAAGGCAAGAACAGGATGTTAGAAAGTAAAAGGAGATGTGTTTGGAGGTAGAAGAGTCAGGGTGGGTTAGGTGTGAATTTGAGAAGCTTTTCCATCTGTGCCTTTAAAACTTGCTGAGAATAGTACCCGCCTACCAGCACCAGGCCTGACTCTAGCAGAAGCTCTACCCTGTGGCCCAGAGGCCAGGCTCACCAGTCTCTGGGGAGATCGCCCCCCGCTAAAACATAATACCTTAGAAAAACGGGCTTTCAGGCTCATCTTGAAAAGTTATGTGTTTATTTCCAGGAATGAGCGTGGCATTTTTAGTAACCAATAACCATGAGGAGAAAGGCAGCTACTCACTTCCTTACCTTCCTCTTCTCCATCTGGATGCGGAGAGAAGACAGAGACAAATGAACAGAAAAGCCAGCTCAATACAGACTCGACTCTACACACATTCAAAATCATCGAAGATTTTGTAACTATCTTCCTTAAGAGTCTAAAGCAGGAACAAGCATCAAGAAAAACAAACAGAAAACCTCTACATTCAAGTGGTAAGTGGGCACTATGCAAAAGCTGAGAGGACAGATAGTTATCCCTGGGAGGGGTCCTCAGGGAGTCCCCTCCTGCCAGTCAATGATGGGTCCTGGAGGGGAACACACCCATGAATTATGGTGTGGGACTCAGTTTCATCTAAAACGCAAAGAGAGAAGGGGAAACATAACAACAGAAGCCAGCAGTTTGGTGCAGTGGGGCTGGAGGGGGCAGTGCAAAGCCTGTGGACAGCTTTCTAATTCTGTTTTAAAAAGCACCCAAAAGGGTGGTGTTGACCAGAGACACATCTGAACCTTTCACTAGAGAATTAACTTTGATCTGGGCATTACACCCTGGCCACAAGTTTCCCAGGACTTCCTGGCCTCAAGAACAGGCATCCTGAGGAGTGAAAAATATGTATTTATGCTTCTAGCCTCAGGGGGATGACACACAAATGGAATAACATGGAAGGGCTGAACAGAACCAGAGGAGCGAGCCATCTGCACTGGAAGCTGTGGGGCTGGCTGTGGGGGAGCCTGGGAGCTGCCTTTCTAGGATCATGCTCTCAAATGTTATGCACGAACCTTAAATATATCTAAATTCTCCTTCACTGGAAAGTTTGCTCTATTAGTTTAAATCTAATATCTAAAAGTGTAGGTCAACAAACATGGACAGAACGTGTTCAGCTCAGAAGGAAACCATGCCAAAACCACGCACACACACACAACTCCAATAAACTCAGTCTCTACCGGGTGTCCTTTTCAAGCAGTAAAATGGCACCACACAATTTTCTTTAATGTTATAAATTTTCAGATTAAAACAAAATAATTAGCTGGCATTGCCACCATGTATGAGTGTAGGTGCAGAGGTGAGTGGGGTAGGTGGTAAATGTGGATTTTCTTTTGTTTTTGTTTCACATTCCCTTAGCCAAACTGGAAGTTTGCGTAAACATGTGAATAAGTAATTAATTAACAGTTTTCGATGGTTGACGAAAAAGGCTTACTGGCCACGTCTGTCTAAAAACTCACTACTTTCCAGACAGGAGGATCAACAAGACGAGATGACAACACCCCACACTGGTGTGTGAATCCATCTTTGATTCCCACCAATGAAGCCCTTGATTCTGTGAATTCTCTTCCTCCGGCCTCCCACTGTCGCCTGTTCCTAGCTCTCTGTGTGATCTGGGGCCACTGTGCATCAGGACTGGGTCCTCAGGTTCCTCAGCAGTGAGAGGGTACACACAGGATGTGGCTCACCTGGGAGAAGGGTAGGGAGGATGCAGTGGGCTCCTGGATGTGAAACACCTTTAAAGAAGAAAACGTTCCAAATATATGAAACTCCTGCAATTAGAAAAGTATTTGCTGACCCCTGGAAGTTCACTGCCATTAGCTATAATGTATTTTCCCACAAAGGTGCAGCACTGAGACCTTGAGGCAGGCACTGAGCTGAAGGGTGACAGAAAGTTTCATTTTGCAAGGGGGACAGGGCAAGGGCCAAGTCCCCTAATGATCACCGTTGGATTTATCTTTCTTTATGTATACGTTCTACCTATACTGGGCTCTGTGTGAGCAAACAAGGGCTTTTGTATAGCTGGGATTTGTATGTGTCTTGGTATTTATATGTTTGTGTATAGACTCCTTTTCCAGAGACAGGGAGGAAGATGTCCATCTTCACCCCTGCAAAAAAGTCTCCAGAAAGCCCTTGCCTACACCCTCACACAGTTTGCCCATAGTAACCTCCAAACACCACTCTGGCCAGAGATAACAGCGGCCCATTTCCTGACCAAGATCAGCCAACCTCAACTGTCTGCCTCTGCAGGAGTCTGAGATTAACTTGGCTGTCAGGCCTTGACTGTGAGGCATTTGCTGCAAAGATTACAGAAATGTGAGTGTCCTGTCCAAAAAGAGAGAAATACAGGGGAGAACCCCAACCCCATCCCACCCTCTGCCGCCTTTGGTTTAACCCTTTCCTAAGCTGAATCCCCAACACTTAACATTCCGAGCATCTTGATCTCTATATATTTTTCCACTATACAATATTAGGAATGAAAGAGCCAAAAGAGGTGGTTTTGTCCATGCTGGAATGAGAGGAGCTGGAGGAGGAGAGAAAGCTACCAGGTCCTTCTCACAGTTAGCATTTCGAGGGAAAGAAGCTAGAAATCCAAGGTTGGGATTTCTGTCCTGGCCCCAAGGGTGCTTGTTGACCACCAAACTGTGGAGCATTTCACTCTTCCAAACTTCATAAGAGCATCAGTGGAACTTACCTGTGGCTGAAATCCTTTGAGGTCACTGGCTGCAAGGTCACTGGCTGTGAGGAGCTGGAAAAAAATAAAGAAATTTTCTCAGTGACACTTTTCAGTTTGCATACAGTATCCCCATGACAACTGACCAGCAATGGACTTACCATAGCCTGGATGAGAGCTACAGAAGTGGGATTGCAGAAGACAAATGTGAGATTTCTGGACCGGGAATCTAGGCTCAGTGGCCTTCCCACTTTGTGATCCATCTCTGACTTCACCACCTCTCTCTTGCTGCTCTCTCTAAATTATTTCTATGTGCTATCAGTTCTTCAGAGGCTCTTAAATTAGGAACCATGGGCTATGGATGGAGTTCATCAGGTCCATGGCTCCCTGAAATTGTAAGTATGTGTGAATCTGTAGATGTATATATTTCCTTAGAGAGAGGGGCCCTGGCTTTCTTCCTGCTATCAAAGTGGTCTGTGATACAAGACTTACTGCTTCAGAAACAAAGGTCCATCTCCTCTACGAGGGTTTTTCCTTCCTTCTTTCCTTCCTTCCTTCCTTCCTTCCTTCCTTCCTTCCTTCCTTCCTTCCTTCCTTCCTTCCTTCCTTCCTTTCCTCCCTCCCTCCCTCCCTCCCTCCCTCCCTCCCTCCCTCTCTTTCTTAGATGGAGTTTCACTCTTGTTGCCCAGGCTGGAGTGCAGTGGCATGATCTCAGCTCACGGCAACCTCTGCCTCCCAGGTTCAAGCGATTCTCCTGCCTCAGCCTCCCAAGTATCTGGGATTACAGGTGCCCGCAACCATGCCCAGCTAATTTTTGTATTTTTAGTAGAGACAGGGTTTCTCCATGTTGGTCAGGTTGGTCTCGAACTCTCGACCTCAGGTGATATGCCTGCCCTGGCTTCCCAAAGTGTTGGGATTACAGGCATGAGCCACTGTGCCCGACCGTTTTTTCTTTATTAAAACAAACAAAAAAATGAGCTCAGTAAAAATGACCCTCTCCTCTTCACAGCTACATGTGACTCAGTTTCCCTTTGTCATAGGCTGCCTATGATTTTATACACTATTTAGGTTTTTATCATTTATGCTTCAAACAATCATACACAACATAAAAGAGTAAGAGTCAGTTATATGGACTTTCTGCACCTCTGTGTTTAATCAATATTAAAGACTAAAGTTAAAGGTTTTAAATATTTTTGCATCCTTTCCAGGGTTTTGCACCAAAAAAGTTAAATAAAAATATAAGACTAATTAGTAAAATAATCGCATTCTTATAATACATGCTGGGAAAGTGTAAGATAAAGAGAAAAAGGGCAGATGCTTATTTTGATTCAAGGAGGGTGACTGCTAGCTTTGTTAGGCCTGGAGAGCATTTGTGAAAAATAGAAAAGACTTCATGTTTGCTGTAACAATGTTTTGTTTGGGTCAAGAAAGAGAAGAAGTCATGCTGAGCCCCAGGGCCTCCAGCCTTCGCAAAAGCTCAACTGGATTTTTTAGCTTCCTTAAATGACTGCCATAAATGGTGCTGAAGTGATGTTGAAGCTAGGATCCAGCAGAAGAGAGGTGGAGAAGGTAAACACTTTGCTGTTCCCCAACCCCACATTCCCCATCCTGCAGGCTAGATTCCCCCATGTGGAAGGTGTCTTGGTGGCAGGCAGCACCATCCTGGTGGAGAGCTGGTTTGACCCCTCCGATTGTAATGAAACAGCCAAGCCACAACCCATTAGGCCACATGCTAGGAATTAAGGGTGAAATGTAATGATAGACTTAGTCCCTGCCTTCAAGGAACCTATAGTTTGGTGGAAGAATCAGACATGCAGACACGTGTACATCAGTGGGAGCAGAGTGTAGTCGAGTGTGAGCATCATACTGGGGAAATGAAGCAAGAACAGTCAGGGTGGGCTTGTTGAAATAAGATGGAGCTTGCATTTGGCCTTGAATTCACTGGAAAGGTGGTAGGGCAAGGCACTTCAGGTGGGAGCAGGTGCAAGAGCAAAGATGTGAAAAAGGAAATGGCCAATCCTAACACACCTCCATTTGCATCTGTTAAGTGCCAGCCATAGCCTACCTTAAGGAGAAAGGTAGGGAATTAGGATACATCGAGGATCACCTGGGTGGCTGGCATTCTGGGTGCTGCTTTATGTAATTTTTCATTTTTAATATTCACAACTCCTCCATGAGACAGAAGGTATCTCCTCTTTTCTGATGGGAAAATTGAGACTTATGGAAGCTAAGTAACATTTTCTAGGTTTCACAGCCAGTACATGTATTTGGGATTTAAATCCCCAACTATATTTTCCCAAAGCTCATGCTTTTTCTTCTATAATAAAATGCCTCCGAATTATAGCACACCGGAGACCATTTGTTGAGATGTGGCACAGGAAAAAAGCTGAGTGCCAGAATATTAGTCAAATGAGCCACAGAAAGTAACATAAAACATGCATCCCCACGAACAACCCTTAACTAACTCTTCCTTGCAGAAATGCTTGTATTTAATTGATAATGACCATTTACTCATCTGAGTTTATCAGTAAACCTTTACCTTTAGCTTGAGCTGGGCACAACATTGGGATGGAGCTGGAAAGGAGGGAAAATAAAATGCTGGGATGAGGTACGGGCATGAGAGTGACCTGTGCAGGAACACGCCCACCAACATGTGTTAGCATATTAGATTCAGAGCTCGAATTCTTCAGACCCTGGGCGTGCAGAAGGCAGAGATCTTCCTAGTTTTGTTTCATGCTGTTGCATGTATTTTTACTCGTCTATTTTTCACCTAACAAGAACATGCCCAACAAGACCCTGTCTAAAAAGACTATGGCTTCTATCTTATGTAAATTTTGCATATCTCAACGTGTTGAGAAGAGTCTGGATATACAATTAGTCACTAAATAACCTGTTTGCCGAATGACTTAAAAGGAAAGTGGAAATATTGTCAGCCCAGAGGTGAGGACCAGAATACCTAAATTGCTGAGCCTAGAGAACAGAAGTGTGAGAGGCAGGCTAAAGATATCTTCCAAGCCAACAAAAGGAAACAGCACTCAGTGCCTAGTACATTTGCTGTGTGAAGCAGGCACTCAAATAATTGAATGAGTTAATCAACTCAGGCACTGGGGACAAGCTCTTCTCCAGCCGCTACAGGTTTTACTAGAAGAATATTGGGTGCTGCTTCAGTGTAGAAATTGGAGGTTAAATTTAAGGAAGAACAGTATAAAAGGGAAAGAAGCTGAATAGTGAATAAATCCATCACCAGGGAGAGATCAGGGTCTCACCCCTTGCTCTGGTTGAAACAGTAAAATGTTAAATGGGCCCATCCCAGTTCAGATGTGTTAGCGCATCTGATGATGTGTGGGAGGATGCAGGGATATAATGTCAGGGATGGAACTCAAATAACTTCTATCTGGATTCCTTTACTTGGGAGATTCGGAAAGTTTAACTCACAAACTAGCATGCATTGAAGGTGTTATCTGACCTGGGAAACAACCAGAGGCAAGGTTTGTGACATCTCCTCACAATGAGTCCTGAAAACGGTATGTACAACAGTGTGTCTTTCCTCACCATTACGCCATGACCCCTTGCTTTTCTGGCTTTTCTGGCCTTCTGCCTTCTTGGTCTTTCTGAGTTCTAACCACGCTCTAACCAAATGCATGGACTGTTGGGTCAAACATAGGCCCTGCATCTTGAGCACTCCCCTTTTCAAAGCAGATTACTTCCCGTAAGTCTACAAATTCCACACCAAGGGATGGAGAAACAGCTGAAAGTCAGGCACTAATATATGGTGCTCAAGTGTGGATTAGAAATAAAGGAAAAGATCACAGACCACCTACATCAGGATATTGCAGAAGAGTTCCATTCTTAGTGTCAGGGTCTTGGGGAGGCAGTTGGAGGCCCCTGGAGAAGAGGAGAAAATCAGTGTGTCCCCAGTGGGCTCAGGAGCCACCTCTGCTGGGAAACTGGGGTGAGAAAACGTGTAGACAAAGGGCTCACACTGTGCCTGTCTCTCTACCTTCACTCAGAGTGGCTCTGCTTTTCCCTGGTTCTTGTATGTGACTTCAGTTGAAAACCAATGTTTGGTACTAAAACATACCTTAAAACTCCAGACTAAGTCCTTATTTTGCAGAAGAAGCTGATAAGTGACATTTTCAAGATCACACTGCTAATTAACAATGGGATTGGTTGAGTCTGCTAACCCGAGCACCTCTGCAGAAACCTCCACTAGAGATTATATCTGTCCAGTCCATCACTGACAACCAGACATAACCGGCTGCTGATTTCTACCCTAAAGCTGGGATAGATTTGCTCAGAAATCCAGGGGAAATTGAAGCATGGGGAGGAAGTATACATGTCCCTCCTCAAAGTCACTGCCTTGAAAAGTGCACGTCCCAGACCCTTCTCTACTGCCTCCCCTGCTTGAACCCTATCTCCACTCCATCCCATTGGGAAACAGTTCACTGCTCATGGTAGCCTTGCTGTGTCGGGGGTTGGGGGGGATCCAAGACAGGGAGGCAGAGAGGGAGGAAAATGAAACCTGCCATGGCCCTAGGGACTCCAATCAGGCTGAAGTTAATGAAAAGGATCCTGTCTTTTCCCAGAATGGCTAAATGTCTGCACCGCTCCCACCTAGAGGGTCGACAGGGTGTGCGGGGTGGAGAGGGCAGACAGAATTACATTTAAAAGGCAAAGGAAGGAGAAAATTCTTTCATCTCCCTGGTGGAGCCCGGCAGTGTTCCTGAGGCCCTGCACAGAACAATCTCATTCCTGACACGTCTTGCTGCTCTCTGGAACAGTCCACTTTCAAAATATTAGGAGGATGACCCTGCCTTCCATTTTTGAGAAGCTGCAGTTTCTTTCTTGGCATAAATTCATGTTGCTTTCTTATTTTCTCTCTCTTTCTCTGAGCTTGAGGGGAGAGTTGGAGAACAAGGAGAATTGAAGGGAGATGAAGGACGCTGTGGGGCCCTAAGGAGGCGAGAGTGGAAATCCCTTCAGCTTCCTAAGCAGTGACATTCTGCTCCCTTGTCTTTTTCAAACTCTGTTCTCTGAATGGGATTCTCTCTTTGCATCTCCCACCCAAAATTACCTATGGTACAGCTGCATCTAGCATTCCCTTGTGACCTCTGCAAGTCTAAAGCTGTCCCTTTAAACAGCTGCCCTGCTCCCTACAAACGTCTATAGCTTCTAAACTTTCACACAGAATGGGAGGAGGTGACTCCATTTTTTCCTCTCTGTCCTCCTGCCCCAGCAACAACCATCATGTCCCCTCTCCTGGCCCTTTATCAAAAATGCATACTCCATCTGGATAGAGTGGGGCCTCACATATCTGCACCAATTGCTCTGGCTGAATGCAGATGCTTGCATCGGGAAGGGGGACACTGACACGAAAGGCAGGGTGTGGGTCATGCTGAACATCTGGCCAGAAGGATCTTATGCAGCTGGACAAGCTGAAGACTGGTGGCCCTGGGGATACTCCAAGTCATTTGCTCTTCCCAGATATCTCCTTTCTTATGGGCCAAAGCAAAGGATGCTGGCACATGAATAGATAGATGGATTGATGCATAGGTAGCTAGGTAGGTAGGTAAAGAAACAGAGTGAAGCTGGCCTTGAGGACAGCAAATGACCCATTTTCAAATTTACCCTCAAATGTACCATCCTTGCATTTAGTAAGCCTTCTACTTCACCTCTACTCTTTTCAATCTGCCTTCATTTCTATTTCCAATGTAGGAAATGAACCTTTTTTCTCCCTCTTTATTTTGTAAAGTGTTACTCACTTCTTACTTTGGCTCTAGAATGGAAGTTGAACTTAGGCCCACCCCAACCCTTCAACCCATAAAAAAAGTTCAAAACAGCCTACGGGTAAGGAAAATTGTTCCAGCAAGCTGAGGCAAACATCTAATCATATGTGTGCTGGGGGCTGCTTGAGATGAACTAGCCCCACACTCTCCATTGTAAAAGGCAACTGAAGCACAGAAAGAAAAAGTGACTTACCCAGTGGAAAATCAGAAACAAAAAATCTAACTGTATGTATGCAACCCAAAGAAAGTTTCTAATATCCAGCCATACTGGGTACTGGGGATTCTGAAACAGGCAGGAAGAATTGTCAAATATGTCGGGGGTCAAGACAGAGAAAAGGAAAGGGGTCTACGGAGGGCTTCTACCAAGCAAAACGTTCTGAAACGACCAACCATGAAGGAGACCACAAATCCATTGGGATCACAGAAGGAAATCTGGAAACTGGAAAATAAGGTAGGTAAAATGGAACCAATAGGTTGCCACTCTTTCCAAGGATAAGTGAAACACTGTCATACAAAAGAGCACTGGACTCGGAGGGAAAAAAAAAAAAAGACTTGAGTCATAGCCCTGGTTCTGCAGCAACTCAATATGGGATCTGTCATGGGATCATTTGCCTATGCAGGTCTCATTTTACCACCTATGAAATGAATGCCATTTTCCCTTTGGCTCTACCCTGCCAGCACCCTAAAGCATCCCTGTCACCTCAAGGCTGAAGAAAAGACGGAAGGACACTATCTCCTCTGTCCCTTCAAAATACACACCTCTAAGAACTTGTTTACACTTTGTGGAAGAATTTCTATTAATAATCAGAGGGTCAGAGGGGAGGACAATGAGACAGTCTTGTACTATGGATCTGTTATTGGCTTACAAATAGGAATTTGGACAGATGACCACTCAGACTGCTACGTGAGTTCCCCATTCCAGTGAGGCCGAAGTCAAATCCACACCCTAACTAATAGTAAACAATCTTCCAATTCAAAAGGCATTAGTTCTAATGGCCAAGGCATTGGGATAGGGGTGGCAGTGGATGGGTAGTGCAGAGACCGAGGGGCTGGTTTCCTACCAGCCTAAGAAGCAAGTTATATACTCAAAATTGCCATCCTAGCTGAACTGTGTCCTTTTGCTAAATGCTCTCAGCCTCATGAAATTTTAAAGGTTAAACCTGAAATCACTGACACCCACAGTCTTAATTTTAGGCTCCCTTCCTAAAGAGCAACAAGGATGACTAATAATAACTTTCCACATAACTCCAAGCAAGCCTGGTCTTGATTGCCTATATTTTTCTTTTATTGCTTCTTTAAATGATGGGGTTCTAATGTTTACAGGTGAGATCTTTAACAAAATCCCCCAGATATGGAGCCAAAAGAGCTTTTATATATATTTTTAAAGACTCCATGTGTAATCTTGGCACATACAACCCATGCTCTTACAGTGGGGTGTACATTTGCTTGCTGTCCAAGTCATAGATATTTCAACTTCTGGGTGGAAATGTCTTTTATCCTCCACCTTTCAGATTGGAGCAATAACTAGAGACCACATGAAAGACGAGACCTCCGAATGCCCTGATCTAGACTCACTAAGATGATGAGTCTTGTTTTATGTTGAACTTAATAAACCCAAAGAAACTTATTTGAACTTAATGAACCTACAGAAGTTTGTTCCACCCTTTTAAAACTTGACATAGAATTTTTTTTTAGATTCAAGAAAACTGGATTTTATGTGGGGCATCTTCTGTGGCTATGGGTGAGAAGTTTACATAGGGTAAATCTGGTAGAAACTGGTGACATGGACGTTAATATCAGCATTTATTAATCATTTCAGTCAAAAGTGGCTCAAGAGACTAAAGTAGCCTCTGGGGTTCATTCAGGATTAGCAGGTGATAGAATGTATTTGAGCCTGGCTTGGCTAACTCATGCTCTTTTTCACTACATCATAATATCTTATGAGCTTCTGGCTATCTTGGGTATGTATGCTGTTGGGAGCTCTATCAGGTTGTCCATGATGTGTCTAACTTTCTGAATTGAATGATGAATAAGAAATTCACTTTGGGAGGCTGAGGCGGGCAGATCATGAAGTCAGGAGATCAAGACCATCGTGGCTAACACGGTGAAACCCCATTTCTACTAAAAATAAAAAAATAAAAAAAAATTAGCCGGGCATAGCGGCAGGTTCTTGTAGTGCCAGCTACTTGGGAGGCTGAGACAGGAGAATGGCGTGAATCTGGGAGGCGGAGCTTGCAGTGAGCCGAGATCATGCCACTGCACTCCAGCCTGGGTGACAGAGCAAGACTCTGTCTCAAAAAAAAAAAAAAAAAAAAAAAAGAAATCCACAAGACAGTGGTTTTCAAACTATACCCTAAGAAGCCCTGGATTTCACAGAAGGGCCTTGGGGATTGTGAGGTGAGTGAGAGGCACTGAGGTGGGAGTTCCAGGCTCTTAACCCCTCTTTATTCAGAATAACATAACTTTTATTGGTATATTATATTGGACTTCCATGTTAAGACCTATTTAAATTAAAGCTTTGTAAAAAAGAAATTTGGCAAATCCATATTTTAACAGAGAAGGATACTACATACATGAGCAAGCCATTCTCAGTGTTAACAGAATTTACCTGGGGAAAGAGAATTAAGCAGCTTATCTCTTTAAAGATGCTAAGATAGTCTTCTCCTACTGGGAGTGGATTGAACACATGACCAGACCTCATTTTAAGACCACACTGCCTTTAATATGTGCATGAGTTACTCATGGGGAGAATGCCTTCCCTTCCTTTCTTTACACTTTTTTTTTTTTTTTTTTTTTGAGATGAAGTTTCACTCTTGTCACCCAGGCTGGAGTGCAGTGGCACGGTCTTGGCTCACTGCAACCTCCGCCTCCAGGGTTCAAGCGATTCTCATGCCTCAGCCTCCCAAGTAGCTGGGATTACAGGCACGCGCCAACACGCCTGGCTAATTTTACATTTTTAGTAGAGATGGGGTTTTGCCATGTTGGCCAGGCTGGTCTTGAACTCCTGACCTCAGGTGATCTGCCCACCTTGACCTCCCAAAGTGCTGGGATTACAGGCATGAGTCACCCCGCCTGGCCAACCTTTCTGTATACTTTTTGCAGGCAGTATGCCTGCTCTCTTCATCTGAAGTTCTGCAAGCTACACACTTTGGAAAGAACAACTAATGTAAGAAGAGGAAAGAGCTAAAGATATGTTGCTTCTCAGGAGCACAATCTGGGTTGTAGGTCCTTTCCTTCCAACAAAATTAAGAAATCACATTGCAAGCATCTGTGAGCTGTTTCCAAAGTCCGTAAAAAGCCAATAAAGGAGAATTCCCTCCTTGAACGTATGCCAAGCAAAGCTGGGTGCTGAGGGAATATCCACCCTCGCCCCCCTCTTCTCATCATTTACAGAATTTCTGCTTAGAACTGACCAGATGATCTGCTCACTTGGCCCAAGATAAGTATCAAAGCTTTCTAATTCATCCCCTTGGTGAATCCCAGGAAACTGATTTAACCCCCTGGGCTCACTCAGTGGCAGAGAATGGGAAAGTCAGAAGGTGCTTGTTTCAGAGAGTATCTGAGCACCAAAGTCAAAAGCTCTGCTCCTCAGCTTAGTGGAGCCAATTTGGCAGAGAATCTGGGTCCCTGGGCCAAAACTGGAGCAATTAATCATGATTACAGGTAGATATCTGAAAGGGATAAAGCCAGGCAGGACTCAATGAACTGAAACTTGTAGTTGCAGGTAGCCATAACTTCTATAATTGTAAACGTTGCAGGTAAAATAGGAGAATCTTCTCCAGAAAGCCCACCTTGAACTCTTGGCTATTATAATATGAAAAGTCACTATGATTTTTCAGGATCTTCATTTTTCCTGTTCTTCTGTCAGGACCTACTTTAGCCTGTTCTTGTACCAGGTAAGTGCTTTACCTTCATTATCCATCTTAAACTTCACACTGTCAGTGCAAGACAGTATTATTTTCTCCATTTACTGCTTAAATAACTCACCTGAGGTTATGACAGCAAAAAGTGGCAGAACTGGAATTTGAACATAGCTCTGAATCATGGAAAGTCCAGTTCTCTGTCTTAGCTATCCATGATCCCCTCGGGAATCCCTTCATGAAAGGTTGCTATCTCCCTCCCTACTCTGCCAGGGAGGCAGCCTGGTCCCCAGGGACATTGGTACCACTGCCAGCCACGCCTCAAGTGACTCACCATGCAGGTAAAAGTCAGACTTTCCATTAGCCCTATGCAGCCCCACGACGTAGGCATTGTCTCTGCCATCTTGATCTTCCCTTCAAATTTTTCTGAACTCAAGCTGACTTTGTTCAAAGGAGTTTCATTCCTAAATCTGGATGACCAAAGGATTTTGTACTGTACACTGCTATGAACATTGTTAATTATCAATGAAAACTGCGCAATCAATTCGCAAGTCCTTCCACAGATGGCCCTGCTCTTGCATTAGTGTTACTGGCATTGCAAATGCCAGGATTTGGTCCTGCCACTCCTTAGCACTGGGAACTCTTTGAGGACTGAGACAGCTGGCTGTTTTCAAAATGATTCTTCACCATTGAAGATACTCTGCAGAATCCGCCACAGCTTCTAAAGATGCTCTCAGTGCATTAGGCAAACAAAACATCCTTGGAAAACAGGACTAGATTCTTCTCATAACAACTTCCAAGGAAGTCTGGATCCTTGGCATGTATCTTCTCTCCCTAAGCAAGTTTACCCTCTGTCCCATCCCCCTCCTTCCCTCATCCTTCTTTCCTTCCTTCTTTCCTCCTTCCCTCTCTTCCTTCCTTCCTCCCTCCCTTTTTTCCTTCCTTCCTTCCTTCCTTCCTTCCTTCCTTCCTTCCTTCCTTCCTTCCTTCCTTCCTTCCTTCCCTCCTTCCCTCCCTCCCTCCCTCCCTCTTTCCCTCCCTCCCTCCCTCCTTCCTTCTTTCCAGCAATGGCATGCCAAGTTCCAGACACCATCACAGATGGTAACCAATAATGGGAAAGAGATAGCTGCATCCCAAGAAAGAGTGATATCATAATCATATAAGTGGGCAATTATTACTTTTAATAATATTAGTGTATTATTACTTTTAATAATACAGAGAAGTGAAAAATCCCAAATAAGCCATCTCTATTACTACAGGTGTGAAACATGCTATTGTTTCATCTTCAAATCCAATACAGCATGAGATCTAGAAAGAGTACAGGTGGCAAGAACAGTCTTGTGCCTGACAGAATGAAGGAGCTGGACAGCAGGAGGCAGGACCTTCAAGGAAGACAACCATCTTCACCAAAGAGAAGAGAGGTGAAAAGCAAGTTCTTCCTTTCCTTTGCAAAAAAACAACCTTCACAAAATAAAAAATGTAAAATATAGTCTTTGTCTACCAAATACTTCTGCTAACAGTTTTTACCAGAAATATAACTGAGTATTTTCAAAGTCATTAAATCAGGTTATTTGCTTATTTTAATTAGTCAGCCAGAACTTGCTTGCTTGTATGCTTTGACATTGGTTGAAATGCAAATATCTTTGAACTGCTATTTGAGAACTGCGCAATCAGTTTGCAATTCCTTCCACAGATGGCCTTGCTCTTGCATTAATGCTACTGGCATTGCAAATGCCAGGATTTGGTCCTGCCACTCCTTAGCATTGGGAACTCTTTGAGGACTGAGACAGCTGGCTGTTTTCAAAATGATTCTTCACCATTGAAGATACTCTGCAGAATCTGCCACAGCTTCTAAAGATGCTCTCAGTGCATTAGGCAAACAAAACATCCTTGGAAAACAGGACCAGATTCTTCTCATGACAACTTCCAAGGAAGTCTGGCTCCTTGGCATGTACACTTCCTGGTCCTTTGTTGAAAATCTCCCTCTTGTGTTTCATACCTTCTGGAAACAGCTGTGTCACCAGTAACTCTCCTCTTCTGGGCTATATATGTGTGTATTTGTGTCTCATACAATCCTGCCTCAACCAATCCATTTGTTAAAAATGATCTCTATGATTTCACTCTCAAGAACTCTGTGCTCATCTCACAGAGGTACCTGGAAATGAAGGTTTTCTTTATGCCAAAACATCTCAGTCAAATGTGGATTAGATCTCCCCAGACCTCTTCTCCAAACAAGATATCCTTTCATTGTTCTCCCTGGACTCACACGTATGCTTGACTCACAGTCCACCAATTTTTGGCCAAACCTGTCCAGAATTTCTGGCTGATTCAGTTGGGGGATATCTCTCTATATATTGCCCACTGAGACTGAGCAAAATGAATGTAACACACAGATGCTACATCAGCAGGACTGGAAGTAGCTGCGAAGTTAGTCTGAAAGCCCTTTAGTAATCACATGCCCAAACCCTTTATTTATAGCACAAATGAAGGGCCCACAGCAGGAACTGGCAATGTTCACTTTTGCAGACACACTCAGCAATTCACCAATAGTGCAACCTTGGGTAAGTCACATCCCTGCAGACCCTTAGTATTCCCCACCCCTAACATGAAGAACTCTGTACAATCCCTTCTGATCTGACAGCCTTTGAAACTGGACAGGCACGGATGGCCCTGACACTCACCCAAGGCATTATTAAGCTTCATACACCTTGTCTATTACCACAGGGTGAGATTACCTAGAGTCCACTTGAGGAACGGATAACACAGCAAAAGTGGTGAAGTGGTAGGGCTCTTGACACAACAGGAGTTGGTAAAGCCTATCTGTATCTCTAGGAAGAGCCATGCCCTCATCTCTCACTGGTCTTTCAGAGAATAAGAGATTTCATGTTTTCTCCATAACCCTTTCTACTTAACTCTGGTTTTAATAAAGAACCCAGTATTCGTCAATTACACCACAATCGCTATGCAACTATTCTCAGGATTACTGTTTTGTGCTTCACTTATAACTAGATAAGAAAAATTGGAGAACTCAGCTCTTTTGATAAAGAGAAATTCCAGATCTAGAAAGTAGAGGTAAGAAAGGCTCATAATTTGGAGAGCATAAGAACCGTTGCTACACGGGGAGTTATACAAAGCAAGGGTGGCTCCAGGACAGAAGAACATCAAGAAAGTGGAAAACAATACCAACTTCTTTCCCCTCTCTTATGTTTGCCATATCGCAATGAAAGACGTGTATGTTAACAGCAGTGGTCATTCTCTCTATTCACTCTAAGGCTTTCCTCAACCTCATAGGATATTAATAAGCATTCCAATTATAACTTATACAGCTATTTCCACATAAAATTTACAAGAGTTTAGAAATAGGGCTGCTTTTAATAAAGTATTTACCCTTTCAATCTATTGAGTGCAAAATGGCAGGTATTCCTGATAATCAAGTAACAGGGAGTCTTGTCCTATTTCAAGATATAAAGCATTTTTAATATAACAAGAGTAGTAAGATATGAGATTGATAAAATTGCTTTACTCCCTCAACCTAGAAACATTTCGAAAGATGATCTCACTTAATCATCCCAACAACAATGAAAAACAGGAAGGGCTGGAAACTTCCCTGCTGGTTTGACAGATGGAGGAAATGAGGCAAAAAATCGGGCAGTGACTTGCCCAGGGACATGCTCTTGGCTTTCAGTCTTAGCATGGAAGGGATAATCCAGACCAGCCTTCCTCCAATGCAGGAATCCCCTTTTCCACCTTTTCTGACAGATGGGAGCCCAGCTTGAGCACTTTGGGGAAGTGGCACTTGCTATTTTAGTGACACAGCAATAGTCTTTAACAAGTTCTACCTTTACGCATTTGAAATATGCCTTGCTGAAACTTGTCTCCCTAGTTCTGGGGAGCAGGAACTAACTGCTTGTCTTTTAACCTTCATGATCTTCCTGCGAAACAGGAAATGTGAACCTCATTCTACAGATTGAACAACAACAACAAAAAAAGATGAATTAAGCACAGCTTCTAGGACCCATGACTGGAGTTAGATCCAAACACCAAAACTAGAGGACTCATCCTCTCCCGCTGCTCCCCAGCCCTGCCCATAGGCACACACTACAGCCTGTTTATTCCAGTAGCCAGCCTCTGATCCATTTGATGACATGCCCAGGCAAAATATCCCAAGTGCTTTCAATTTTGTCTTCTTGAACATGGATCCCAATGCCATCACTCATCATCTAGCTTATAAAAGCCTTCTCCTCAATGTGGCAGGCAGATCTGAGCACACATTGCCAGTGGGAGTAACTGTAACTAACCATTCATGTGCTGGAAAATCTTCAACAATTGACTCTCTGGGTGGGGGAACCGCCATTGTGAGGCATTTGCCAATTTCCATAGTGTAAATACTCCCAATATGTCAAGCTACTAGCTGAAGTCACTGATTGCAGAGTTGGAAAGAGATGTGCCCATCTGGCTCGTGCCACCTAGCATGAGTTGGCTCCAATGCACCACTGGTGTGTTCATCAGCCTTCCCACTTAAGACATCAACAACTAGTCTGCAACTCGGTCTGGGTAACTTGTATGGAACAGGGCATCCCAACAACTTCAGGAATTACCATGTCCTCAGTGCCAATCCAGGTGTGAGGGTAGTAAGACTTTTGTATGGAGTTCATGTGAAAGATGCCAATGAATTTATTCCATAAACATTTATTTTTCTGGGATGCGAGGAAATAGCAAACAACAACAACAACAACAAAAAACCCAAAGTCCTTATTCTTAATGAGACAAACAATGAAGTAAAATAATAACAATAAACAATAACCATCATAATATAAGCTGTCAATTGTAATAAAAGAAGAGAGAAATAAAGCAGAAAGAAAAAGCAGAGTGGGGGATATGCTACTTTAAATGAGCTGATCAAGGAAGGCCTCTCTAAGGAGGGAATATTAGAGTGAAACCCAAAAGAATGAAAGAAGGGAGTGAGCCATGTGGTATTTGGGAGAAGAGCAATCCAAAAGAGGAAACAGAATATGCAAAGTTACTGACATGAACTGTACTCAAAATGCTGGTGGAACAGCAAAGAGATTGGCACCCTAGAGCAAAGAAAGAGAGCAAGGGCAGTGGTAGGAGGTGACAGCAGAGTGAAGCCACATCACATAAGAACCTTTAGGTCAGAGCTAAGAGGTATAGGTCGTAGTGCATGAATGAATCTGAGAGATATGGGGGGTAATGGAGGACAAAAACTGATGTGGGGCACAATCTGAGATACACTGAAAAAAGTGCCCGCTGGCTGTTGTCTTAACAGCCCACAGTATTTGCTGATGGATTAGCGATGGCATGAGAGGTTAAGACAAGAGTGAAGGATGATGCCAAGGGTTTTTGCCTAAGAATGGTGGGAGAATGATTTTTGTTGACATTGGGAAGATTGTAGTGGGCAGGTGGTAGTGTAGGCATGGTCAATAACCCATGAGTATCTTGGTTTGGCTCAGTGCTGTTAGCATCAATATAGAACACTAACACACAGTGGGTTTGTGGGCTGATGCATAGCTTATCTTGGCTGCAGCACTAGATACATTGAGGATGTCTTAGGGAAGGAGACTTAAAAGGTGTTTGGGATTTACCGACTTTGTAGAACACATTGAGAAATCTACGTTATTAGGAATTCAAGATGTAACTGAATAAATCTCAGATAAATGCAATGAGTCTGCTATACCTGGACCTATTCCAGTGGGTCTACAGGTCTGTGAGTTTCTTCAGAACTGAAGACCCATTTCCCCCTCTCATCTGCTTGCTACATTCATTCTGAATTTTAAATTTCTCTTAGGGAGCCCCTCCAAGTCCTAGGCCTTGTGATGCATTCTGGGGATACACCAATGAACAAATAATGTATAAGCCCTGCTCTCAGAGAACCCAAGAGTCTATTAGGGGAGACAGCATTTATTTTGAATATGAAAACCAAATATAATTTAGAGCTGTGATAAGTTCAAGAAAAAGTAATGAGAAGAAAGGTATGGGTAGGACAAAAGAATTAATGAAGACAGGTCTGATGTAGAATTTGGGAGTGGTTAAGGAAGGCTTTCCTGAGGAAGTGACAATAAAGCCATGCCCCAAAGGATGAGTAGAAGCTGCTAACTGAAGAGCTGTGGGACAGGCACTTCAAGTAGATGAAACATCATGGTGAAGGCTTCTAGCAGGAAAAAGTAATTTGCACATTGGAAGAACCCCTGCAGTTTATAGTGTAAAAAGAGGACTAGACTGAGGCTAGGACTCCTGTATTCTAATCCAAATCCTGTCAATACCTAGCACTATGACCTTATTCCAGTTACTTATCATTTCATGTATTCAGCTCAATTTATTCACCTGTGCAGTTAGAATGCAGATGGGGCAGTGTGTTCTGCAAAGTAACACATGCTTAGTAAGCCAATCAGACTCAAATTCAGATATGAGCTCTTCTTAGAAGGTGAATCTCGAGTTTCTGTTTATCATCCATAAAAGGTGGATAACATTAGATACTTCATAACGATGTTTGGATGGGGATGTTTAGATGTCTGTAATGAGACGCAGGAGTCAGTGCCTCATAAATATGAGTTAGTCTTCCCTCCATCTGTGATATCTTTAAAGGGTATGGTGAGGCTCAACTCAGACCACTAATCTCTTCACATGGGAGAGCTGTGGGCAACGTGGAGGGGCTTTGGCTATTGCCATGAGCAAGTTGTAAGTAGCCACCTCAGCATAAAGTTGGCAACTTGCCTTCCTGGACTTAGGGCAAGGGTGGGCGGGAGGTGACTGGAAATGTTGGCTCTTCTATGAAGCTTTTATTAGAAACAGGGAATTCCTCATTGCTCTTTCAAACTCTTTTGGCCAAACATGAAATGCCCCAAGGTCAAATTTGTTAGTGCATCCACCAGCCCAGAGGACTCTTGGCTTTGGGGTTGAATCCCACTTATCTCCCTTCCCTCCCTTAAGCCTTGCAATTTAGCCAAGGCAGCTGCTCATACCTCATCAGCCCTTGAGTGGTTCAGTCTGTATACAAAAATAGACACACATGGTGATCACTGCTTTCATGGGGCCACCATCAGAAATCAGATATACTCAGGACACTCTCCAATGAGGGGAAGGAGAAGCTGGTAGATGCTTACATGGCAGAATGACAGAGCTTGGGCTGGTCCCCAAAGAAACAGAATGGGTATCAAAGGCACCCAGGAAAAGCCAATTTCCTTATTTCTGAAAATAAGGTCCTCCAAATCCCGGCTAGCTCACAGGATTTGGGGAAAAATAAAGTGGGATGGAGGCATGAATGTGCTTTATACCTATTATACCAATAAATGATATTAATGAGAATATTATTATCCCTACCAGCCTTGATAGATCACATGGCCATATATGGGGCATAGCTAGAGGAGGGGAAGAGCCCCTGGACCCTCCGGGGATTCATTTAAGCAGAACAGCTGCTGTTTGACCCATGGCTGCACACCTAACCTCATGGGAATACAGAGGGCCAAGCTGCATGTTTGCAGCGATGGTGCAGATTGTAGGGGCACAACTGGCAGAGTATAGCATGTAGGTGGGCCATGAGGAGATCTCAAAGGAGGCTGAGGGCACTGAGGTTACTGATTTCAGGGCTCATGCAAGTTGCCTTAGTTTCCCCTGTGTCTCTGATCACTGCCTACCACTTAGAGGAGCCCCTGAAGGTGGTGGGCTGAGGGCTGGGCGGGGCTGATAGCTGCAGCCTCCCAGCCTGTGCCTGTGCATCTCATTATTGAGCGGGCCTGAATCAAAGCAGCTCTGTGCAGCTGCTGTCCCATTTAATCCATTTGTAATCAAAAGTGATTAGGATGGATGCCTCGGTGCTGAGGTTATTGTGTGTGTGATCAAAGCTGAGGCTCCTATTCGCTTCCTAGAGCCGCCTGCATCTGGGAGGGCATGGAAGGCCATGAGCCTGGGGTATGGGGCAGGCAGCTGTTGGCACTCAGAAAGAGGGTGGGCTCCAGGAGCAGAGCCAGGGAATGGCAAGTGTAGCCTCGCCTGTGTGAGGCTTGGCAATCTTGAGGAGGTCCCCGGAGAGGCCCACGGCCCAGGTTTCACCTCTGGAGGCTGGCATTCCCAACCTAGAGAATGGAGCAGATGGCAGACTGAAAGCAAGCAGGACTCATTCAATGTTAGACTCATGAAGGATTCTAACACTCTCTCATCTTATTGAAGAGGACAATGAGATCCAGAAAAAAAAAAAAAAAGAAAAGCATATTATATGCCTGGCTGGCACTTGTGTATGTAAAAGGAAGGAAGGAGAGAGGGGAAAAGGAAGAGACCAGGAGAGAGGAAGGGACAAAAGAAGTCGCCTGAAGTGATGCACAGCTGGTACAGAGACCGTGTAGGCTCATGCTGGGAGAAGAAATAACACTAAAGATGCAAAGGTGGCCAGAAGAGCTGAGTCCAGGTGTTTCAACAGTTTATATGTTTCTTTTGATCACCACTTCTGGTAGTTTTCTGAGTTGCATCTCCCTAAAACAGAAGATCTCAGCCCAGATCTTATCCTCTATTTATAAACTCTGCCTGAGTAAAGTTTGAGATCCCACTTCTCTGTGCCAATCCAAATCATAAACATCACTACCATCCAAATGAAGACTCACCTCCTACAGGAAGCTTTCCTGGACCCTCCTTCTCTGAAATAGTCTACCATGTTCTATCTATGCCACTTATCTGCCACTTAGCATATACTGTCCTTCAGGTGGCTCTTGGGTTGAAGAGTAAATAATTCTTTTAACTTTTGATGATGATAATGATGATGATGATGATGATGACAATATGTGCCTTGCTTCATCGGCCAGACTGAAGATCCAGAGGACAGCTGTTACATAGTGCACTTCAGAACCCCCTCCACAACTAATAGAATAGATTCCAAGGTTGAATAGATCCTGAGTCTTTGATAGGAGACTGGGAGCTTCTTGAAGGCAGGAGATAAGCGTTTATGAGTATGCACCTATCTCTAGAAACAAGCACTCTCCTTGGATAGAGTAGACAAGTGTCTACCAAATGCTGAATGAAAAACACAAAGGGTTTGGAATGAACATTTACTGTGATTTAATTGTGACATGGTCAGTGAGGCTGTCTAGAGGTCTGGGAAGTAGGAGAAGTCGGGGAACCAAGAAGCCAGGAAAGCTGCTTCTTTATAAAAAGGTTTTTCAGAGCAAAGAAGTTGGGGGCTCTTCCGCCTACTCCTGATACAAGAAGTCATCTGGTGCCGGGTGCAGTGGCTCACGCTGGTAATTCCAGCACTTTGGGAGGCTGAGCCGGGCAGATTACCTGAGGTTAGGAGTTCGAGACCAGCCTGACCAATATGGTGAAACCCTGCTTTTACTAAAAATACAAAAATTAGCCAGGCATGGTGGCCTTCGCCTGTAGTACCAGCTACTTGGGAGGCTAAGACAGGAGAATTGCTTGAACCCAGGAGGCGGAGGTTGTAGTGAGCTGAGATCGTGCCACTGCACTCCAGTCTGGGCAACAGAGCAAGACTCCGTCTCAAAAAAATAATAATAATAAATAAAAATTAAAAGAAAGAAAGAAAAGAAGAGAAGAAAAGTGAGAAGAGAAGAGAAGAGAAAAGAAAAAAGAAAAGAAAAGAAAAGAAAAAAGAAAAGAAAAGAAAAGAAAAAAGAAAAGAAAAGAAAAGAAAAGAAAAGAAAAGAAAAGGAACCCATCTGGGCCTAATTAAAGCTTTGTACACATGACCTGGGTGCATGTCAATGCTGGGTGGGACTGGCCACCCCCTTGAGTGAAGGCAAAGTCTAACCTCTCCGCATGGACAATAGTCCTTTGTGAGTTGTATGCATTTTTAAAGATCCCAATGGGTGACTGGAATGCAAATTCCATGGTATGTCATGAGTTAATGTTGTAGTTTTTACCATTGATTTAGTGCTAAAGAAACACTCCAGATCCAATTTTTGGACAACATTGTGGGGTCCTCTGCACCAAGAATGATCAAGTTTTGGAGGTGAGAGCCAAGTGGGAAGATTCAGGAGCAATTTAGAAACATTTGCAATAGAAGCATATAGTAAAATAACTAATCTTTCTCTTGCTGAGTTCTATGTCATGTTGGAAGATAACCAAATACCCCAAAAGAATAAATAATAAATAATTACTCAGTATGGAATAGGTGACTGATGATAATAACACACTTTTAATAAACTCTCACGTGTGCCAAGTGCATCATATAAATCTTGTTTATTTCTCACTTTTTTTTGTGAGTAGACACAGCAGTTCCATTTTGAAGGTATGGGTTCTGAGGCTCAGTGAGGTTACGTCATTTGCTCAAGACCACACAGTTAGAAAGTGATGAAGATGAGACCTGAACTCCTCTCTCTCTCTCTCTCTCACCCCAGTGCTTGTGGACTCTTCCCCACGGCCTTCATCACCTGTGGCTCAGTTACATTTCAGAGAGGGGGTCACTGATGTGTTGTTACTGTCACACAGCATGAACAGGGCTGACACACTCCGCATCCACCTCACTTCTTGCTCACTCACACTTCAGTGCCCTGCCAAATAGGGAAACCATCCCGGGCTCATACTGCTAGAGGAACCATTAGGGCATATTCACATCGAGTCTTCTTGTTTTACAGATTAGTGCACTGGAGCTCTAAAAGGTTAATCAACTGTTCAAGACTATAAGGCTAGTTAGTGATAGGACCAGCCTTAAAACCTAAGTCTCTGACTCCCAGTTCAGTGCCATTTTTATTGAATCATGGGATCTGGGAATAGAACAGAGGTCGAGAAGTGGAGGTGTGGAGGTGTCTGTCTTTTGGGCATGTCGTTAGATGGAAAAGGCTGTACCTAAAAGGTCCAGAGATATTTTACTAATATGTTGTCCACAGGAGCATGTGGGCTCTGTGCCAATCTCATCCTCCCAGCAGCAGATGGGGGAGGTTCTGGCACAGACATCCAGTCAGTACACAGCATGTTGCATCCCCACAGCCTTAACACAGCTATGGTATTAGGGACTTGTAATCAATGCATGAGAATGGGGAGAGCAGGTGGAGATTTTCTTCCTTGATTTTTGGAAATCCACAATTTCAGCTTAATTTCTAATAGACAGTGAGTGTAAGGAAACTGACAACAGGGTCATCAGCTATTCTGTTAGTAATACTTGAGGCCATAGCACTTCAATATGACTAGAACCAGCTGTCCAATGCACAGAGTGACCTCTGGCCCCATCCTTGGAGAAATGTAATTCTCTTCATGCCTCTTTCTGTCCATGGGGAGCTAGAAGCCAGACCTGCCAGAATCATCAGGAGGCTTCCGAATGACAATGCTCAAATAAACAGAGATTATGCATTGTCAGAAATGTAATCCACAACTCTTCTCATCTGTTTCATTGTGTTTGCATTGTTTAAGTTACCTCTCCAGGAAGAAATGAGACAGTTGGGGGACTTGCACCTATCGACGAATTTATCTTCTTCATCTAAAATGCCAGAGGAGAAATTAAAATGTGGTGACTTCAGAGGTCTTCTAGTTTTGTGACTTCTAGCCCATGATATGTGTATACATGTCTCTTCTCAACACATATAACCAAACATGGCTTAGCCATGTGTATTTCTATATGAGCAAAGATAGCTTTTCTGCAGGCCACTTCCCAGCCTTTGATGACACTTCCATAGGGAGGGCACAGACCCAAGTGTGCTAATCTGCTCATTTCACCCCCTCTCCCAGAACTCTCTAGTGGCCTTCCGCCAATTGTAATAATATCTGTAATCCTTACCGAGAGCTTTAAGGCCTTCCACGAACTAGCTAAGCCCTGCTTACCTCATCTTTCCCACCCTTCCATCACTAGCTTACTGTGCTTCAGTCACAATGGACTCTTTGCGGTTCTTCTTACCCAGTAGTTTACAATCTTAGTTACTTGTACTATAGAATCACCTGGTGATTTACACATTACACATACACAGATACACACACACACCCCCCACACACACAGAGGAGAGATGTTAATTTAACCGATCTAGGGTGAGGTCTGGCCCTGGAGTGTTTCTGAGGGTTTCCAGGGTCATTATGATGTTGAGCCAGGGTTGAGTTTTCAGGCTCTTGCACTTGCTGTTCTCTCTGCCCAGAATGCTCTTTCCTGGGATGCCTGCCTGCTCCCTCCCTAACTTCATGCAGGTCATGACATGGCTCAGAAAGGCCTTTCCTGGCTAGACTTTCCAAATCAGCTTGTGTTCCTCTCCTCTAGCAAGGTCTATCCTCTGGACCTAGTTTATCTTTGTAGCATGATCTCTAACCAGCATTTTATTCTACATTTGTTACTCAGTTATTGTGTATCTCTCTTCTCCTACCCCAGTCCCATTCCACTTCAGTGGAAACTCCAGAAGTACAGGAATTTGTCTTGTTTTAATCAGTGCTCTATCCCCACAGTGCCTGACACATTGTAGGGGCTCAAAAAGTACCTGTTGCACAAAGCAATGCATGAGTGTCTCTATATCAGGGAGCTCTGCTTTGTGTTTCTAGCCCTGGAGATGGGCTTGCTTCGAGCCATTCCCACTTCCTCACACAACTGTCAAGTTTGGATGCTCAGCCAATGACCCCCCACGTACTTCTGAAGGTTCTTTCTTTGCAGGTACTGACCAAGAGCTGACCCTGGACTCCTTCGCTCATCCCAGAAGGCACGGAGGAAAGGATGGAGATGTTAATGTAATAAATAACCATCCAGGCACCGTGGCAGAACTGTGCAAGGCACTAGGCAGACAGGCATGACCTGAGTGTCTTCTGGCTGAGACTGGCTCCTTTGGAACACAGAAGGCCTCAGAAGTGAAGAAGCAAGAATTGGACTGCTAAACAGACCCTATGGTGAGAGTGCGGATTGGTCCTAAACCATATTCTAATCACTGCAGTGTTATGCCTATTCTTAACCTTCCTTCAGTTGG
Organism: Macaca nemestrina; assembly: GCF_043159975.1. Classification (NCBI taxonomy): domain Eukaryota; kingdom Metazoa; phylum Chordata; class Mammalia; order Primates; family Cercopithecidae; genus Macaca; species Macaca nemestrina. The sequence continues at coordinate 47,080,839 of NC_092143.1, forward strand.
AAGGTTCCAACTCTAACATAGTTATAGGCTGTGTTTCTTCTCCTCTAATGTCAGTCTAGTTTTCATCCTGGTGCATTCAGGAGGCCCCAGTCTGGCCATTTCAGTTAAGTTCCTTTGCGTGACCAGGACCACCCCTGCCGTTAAAGAGCTCTCTGCAAGGGACAACACCTTTCATGCACTCCCAGCCTCAGCCCCATGTGGAAAAGTTCTAGACAAGTATGGGAGATGGTAACAGCCCTTGAGACTCATTCAATTTATTGATTTGGAAAAGGACAGACTAAAACTCATTTTGACTGGGATTTCTATAAAATATTGGTGAAACAGTTATTGAAGAAGTTAGGGCTAATTGATATCTTTGGAGGGAGACATCCTAATGCCACTAGGCTTTGGAAGATTACTCTAGAATGTGGACTTGGACGTTCAACAAACACTTTCTGAGCACTGGCTGTTTACTAGAGCAAACTGGTCATCCATGTGCAGGGCACTTCCCTATTTCTAGCTCAGGAAACTCAAACTCTGGCTGTGCCTAATCACTTGAGATCCTTTCTCAACATATAAGGCTCAGATATTTCAATTCACAGATTCAAAATGGAACTGGGCACATGCTGTATGACTCCATGTATAGGAAATGTCCAGGATAGGCAAATCCATAGAAACAGAAAGTAGATTAGTGGTATTCTGGGGCTGAGGAGAGAGGGAATGGAAATGATGCTAAGGGGTATGAGTTTCTTTTGGGCAGTTGAAAGTTTCTGGAATTAAATAGTGGAGATGTTTGCACAACTTTGTAATACAGTAAAAACCACTGAATTGAACACTTTTAAGAGTGAATTTTGCAGTATGTGAATTATATCTCAAGACAAGATACTATGGGAGCATTAAACTTTAAAAATAAAGGAGCAGAACTAGATATCCGGATTATTTTTTAAAAATTCACAGTTGAGAAGCGTGGCCTGGGCTAAGAACCACTGTTGTTACTTCCGAAGTCAACACCTGGCTTCTCTGAGAGGAGAGACTGCATTAAGGATTGAGCAATGGGCAGCAGGTAAGAATGTGGTTTACATACATCTTCAACATAAGGAGACTTGAGTTTCCAGGCTGAGGTTCAGAGGCTTCTGCTGTCAGGCATCACCAGCCTTCCCCTCTGCTAGGCACATAAGGAAAGCCAAATTCAGACACAGCTTTGCACAAAGTCAGGGCCCTCTTCTTATGTACCCTGAGAAGAGGTATTGCTTCCAACAACAGGGTTCACAACCTGAAGACCCTGATAGAATTTCTACATCGATTACCTCCCACTGTCCCCCAGGCAGGTTTCCCTCTTGAGTGCAGGGTAGGTAGTAATTAATTAGAAGTGGGGTCCCTGGATAATTTAGATAAATGAGAAAGTAGCAGCTGGGGGTCTGGCCTTGCATGGAACAAGCCCTAGAGGGAGCAGTGAGCCAGTTACCCATGGGGAAGGGCCCGAACTGCAGGGCAGAGAGCATCACGGCCCCTGGCAGTGCTGGATGCATGGAAATGAGCCAACCAGATGGGGGCCTATGACCCTAGAGACCCCCAGCAGCACTCTTCCTCCTCTGAATTCAGTACACTGTGCAAACCAACAAGGAAATTAATCACCCAGAGACCAGAGACTGAGTGCAGAAGGGCATCAGGCAAAACATCTTGGTGCCCTAAATGGGAATTCAGCTCTCTGGCACCATGTAGGTTAATGAGATGAAGTGTGAAGCCTCCTGCTTCCTGGAAAGTTCTCTGTGTGTAAATGACTGCAGTCAGGCAGTTCCAAAGGGGCCAAGGGAAATGAGGAGAGTGGAAGGGGGTTGGATGGTTCCTGAGATTCCAGGAGATGTCACTGTGGAAGAACCATGATACAGGAATGTCATTTAACTGAGAGCATGGAAACCAACTTAGGGAGAAGCAGCATCATGCGGCCCAATAACCACACTCAATAAAACCTCTTCTGCTCTGAGTTTTAAAGAAAATTAGATCTCTGTCTCTTTTCTAATCACTGCGAGAGAATTCTCTGGCAATCACCCCATAGTGAAAGGGAATAGCCACGTATCACTCTTTTGTGCCACTCAAAACAACCACAAAGAAAGCTGTTCCTCAGGTGATCACACTTGGTCTGTCACCGATTCCCATCAAGACCCTCCTCTCCATCAAGCCATTCTCACTCCTGGCCCCAAGCGTGAATGTGAATAGCACACTGTGTTTGAAAGCAAACTTTTCCTAGGCTCTTGTCTACCAGCCTAATGCCAAGGTCAGCCCTCTTCATTGTCTGGTGCAGGAGGCTTGTGTGTGCCTTGAAAAGCCTCCCTGGCCAGCAAGAACTGCCAGCAAACTCCACTTCTGAACTTGGAAGCTTCAGTCACCGAGAACCCTTGTGGAGGCACTTAGCACATGCTGCCTTGCTGAGCTGTCCACCTAATTCATGTTCTGAGCCTGTCCCTCCAGCTTGTTGGTAAGAGCCTGCAGGACAAATCACATGATTTATCATGATCGTGGGTGGAGGCATGATGAGTGGAAGCTTTGGAGCAGTCCAACCTGGCCTCCAATCCCAGCTCTGGCCTTATAAACTGTACCTCTCTGAGCAGACTGCAGAATTTCTCTAAGCTTCTGCTTTAACCTCCGGCAACACACTCAAGCTCCACACACCTCCATGCATGGCCTCCAGAGCACACACCACTGCATAAGACAGTACGAAGCAGGACGTATGCCTCTCTAGTTGAAGTCAGAGCAGTGCAGTAGGATTTTAATACTGTGTGTGTGTGTGTGTCTGTGTGTGTGTTTGTGTGTGTGTGTGTGTGTGTGTGTGTGTGAGAGAGAGAGAGAGAGAGAGAGAGAGAGAAGGTGGGAGGAGAGACCCAGGAGAGAGAAGGAGGAGTTACACGGGGGAAGGGGGCTGATATTCCTCACAGCACTTGCACAAACTATAAATCAAACAGCACACAGCTGCTGATATCAGATATATTCTCCTTTTGCACTACATCAAAAAGCTTTAATTAACAACCAATTTATTTGAGGGAGAAAATACATTCCCTCATCCCAAATAACTGTATTATAAGGCAAAGAATAGACCCCATTTTCCATACACACGTAAAAAAAAAAAATGACAGGAGTGAAAATTGAGCCTTTGGTAAAAAGATAAATAAAAATCTGGATCAAAGACAAAAAGAGTTTGTGAACCTGAGAGGGCAACTTGGCCCAAATGGAAATCTAATTTGTGGAAAATAACATCCTCTGTCTGTCTGTCGGGAGGACACTCTGATAAAGATGCCTGTGGAGATGAATTATGGTGGTTTGGTCCTGGATTTAGAGAAAATAGTCAGCGCAGATGCACTGAGACCCTCCCAAGCCCGACTGTGTGCCCAGCCTCACATGAGAAACTGATGGATAAACCATGAATCACCTTCCCCGCTCCCGGGAAGCTGTACTCCCTATTGCCTCCATGTGCCTGCACTTCAAGGGTGGCCCCTTTGACTGGAGGGGCATGTGACCCACCAAGAGCCACCCGGGAGGGATGCATGACCACTGCAGGGACCCTGAGGACTGCGGCTGGCCTGGATGGGCAGGGCTTTCAAGCAGGACCTGAGAAATGGGTGTCAGGAGAACTCTGCTTAGCCACTAACTTCACCTGGCTCTCTGGAGGAGCAACTGAGGAGACTCGGTTTTCCCACCTGTGAAAGGAGAGAGGCTGCACGTTCACACAAGTCCTTTGAGGGCAGTGGGTCATCTGGGGAGCAGCAGGAACTCCCCAGCCGATGGTTGCCAGAAGCCAAAAATCTAGCAGGGGTGTGGTGTGTATGAGTATGTAGGTGAGAAATCTCTTTATGTTCAAATGTTGGCAAATTTTGGTAAAACACTGGGAGGGTGAAAGGAGACATGTTTGTGGGATGACTGTGGCCCTCAGGCCCTCAGTGTGAGGCCTCTGTTCAAGTTGCGGCCAGAGGTGCTGTGCCCCTCTTACAGTGTGGCTGCCTGGGGAGCTGTCCGCTTGTCATCCTCCTTCCCACATCCCTCCACTACAGCTACTGCTTCTGAGTAAAAGAGTGGACAGGCTACAAAAGGCCTGGCTCACTAGGGCCCGCATGGCATAGGAGCAGCTCTAGGCTGAGTGACCTGGCTGCTATCGGTCTCTTTGGTTGACCAGCTGTCTGATCCTGGCTTTCTGTCTGACCCTAGCTTTCCTCATGTGTAGAATGAAGGGGCAGCCCCAAGAGTCCTCCCAGGTCTCTGACAGCTCAAGGGTCACGGCTGATGACCTCAGCATCTTCCAGTGGTTGTGACTAAACAGCAATGGAAATCCATGTGAGGGATGAGGGCTGCATCTGTAACAGTTGGCTCCTCAGATGGAAATCGAGGGCGATAGGTAAGCAGGGTGTCCAAATGGAAGTCCACCCACAAAACTAGAGAAGTGTGTATTGTGTGGTCCCTCCTTTCAGCTTCCTCCCACACACCTCCTGTCTCTGCCACCCTTGGGTCTAACCTTCACAATCCATGCATTCATTGGTAGGCTGTAGCGGGTTCCCTTTTGGAAATCTGTAGACCGTGCAGGACTCCCAACCAAAACCAGTTGGCTCATACATGATGAAATTGCCCATTCCCTGTGGGGCACTGCGGGATATTCTTTGGGAAAGGCACCATATTGATGCCCTTCAGATTCTACGCCCAGGGTAGTCACCTGTTCCACCTTGTAGTAACGCTGTCCCCAGGGAGTAGGGCTGGGAAGAGTGAAGCTATAGGGCTTTCCTGTTTCAATAAAAATGGACAATTTACTGTAATTTGGTTGTGATTTAACAATGCTTTTAAAAGAGGAAGTAAATGGCTCATAAAGTCTGGTGACCTATTTGCTCCTGTGTGCTTCACCGGGCCCTCCCCCTGAGCTGGCGCCCTTCACGTATCCCAGCCCTCCTGGCGAAAGGCTAGAGATGAGCCTGGAGCAAGCACAGGAAGCCTGATGCCCACCGTCTGAGTGGCAACCTGCAATGTGCCTCATTTCTCCCTCTGTCTTTCTCAGTGCCTCCTGGACACTCTTTTCCCATTTCCTGCTTCCTTGCTCTTTTCTTTCCTTTTCTTTTTACTGAACAATAAAAGTTGAATGGCAATGCAAATCTCAATCTCTTCTTAAAAACCCCAGCCAGGGAGGCAGCATGTCACCCATATTTATGAGCTTTAAATGGCTTTTATCAAAGTGAGGTCGCACTAAATCACGCCCAAGCTGTCATAAATACAAATGACTCGACATAGGCTGCAACAAGCCTTCGGGGAAAATTATATGATGTGCTGCGGCAGTTATGGTATATCACACAGGGAGCTCATATATTTCCACTGGCAAGGTAATCTGATCCTTCAGAGAACTCTAATAGGTGCAAAGAGGCGGTAAGTCAGAGAGAATCACAAAAGGGGTGAGACGGTCACATGCCTAAGGAACGAGGGGCCCTTCCTTGGAGGCTGATGAGCCAGCTTAATCATAGGAAGAAGGTAATTGATGGGATCTTAAATATTTCATGGGGATTTCCTTATTTAGAGTCAATCAATTAATTATGAGACTAGTTGATGAGGCACTGAACTAGCAGACTTGTAGCTCGGATACTACATGGAGTCACATGACTTTGGCTATGGATGGTTTTCAAGTAAGTCCACAAATTCTTTGGTACTCTTCCTCTCAAAAGGTGGAGCCTAATCCCTCTCCCCTTGAGTGTGGCTGGCTTTAGTGACTCATGTCTAGTGAATAGATTGTGGTGAAAGTGAGGGGTGTGATTTCCAAGGCAAGGTCATAAAGGCATCATTACTTTCTCCGTGGATCACTCACTCTAAAAAAAGCCAGCTGCCTTGTTGTGAGAACCCAACAGCTCCATGGAGAGTCCATGTGCTGAAGAACTGGAGGCCTCCTGCCAAGAGCCAGGAGGAACTTGCCAGTGTGTGAATGAGCCACCCTGGAAAGGGATCCCATAGACCTATCACACAATCAGATGACTACAGCCATGGCCAACATCTTCCTTGACTGCAACCTCATGAGACCGTGAGCCACAATGACCTAGCTAGGCTGCTCCTAGATTCTTAACCCACAGAATACCTGAGAAGTAATAAATGCTTATCATTTTAAGCTACTAAGTTTTGGGGTAATGTTAATGCAGCAATAGATAGCTAATACAAGGTGATTAACTTAAACTCTCTAGGTATCAGTTTCCTTACTTTCATGTTAAGGATGGACAAGTCATAAGTTTCCAACCCTGGCTACATATTAGAATCACTTAGAAGCTATTAAAAGCATTTAATACTCAGGACCTATTCCAGACCAACTGAAAGTGAGTCCCTGGGCATGGAGAGGCCCCAGCACTGACATTTCTAAAAAGCTCTCCAGGTGATTCTAGATGTACTGCCAGAATTGAGTACCAATGAACTAGATAGGTTTTTTGTGTTCTAAAATACTTCTTACAATTTTACAAAACCCTTGGCAGTTTCAGGAACTGGGAACGTGCGAGTTGGACTATTTCTTCATTCCCATCTCCCTCTCATTACTCCAGATGCCTGGACACTGTCCAGGAGAGCCAAAGACAGTTCCTTTACTCCAGCTGGTGAAACCTGGCCCAAGACAAAAAAGTGTATTTTAAGATGTAAAATGTCATTACAATAAGGATGAATCTTGGGAAATAGGAAAACAGCCCAGACCTGAGGTGAGCTGGCAATTGATCAATTCCCTTATCCCACTGCATGAAGAGAGTTAAAAGTGGGCCATGCTTGGCTTAGCAGAGTCCTTTTGCAAAAGAGGTGTGTTATGCTACTAAGCATGAGCCCCATGCAGAGGTAGCACCATGTCACTGCTGGGATCTAGCAAGGGTATTCATGCTGGTGAATTTGAGCCAAAAGGCACGCTGGCTCATTGGCTGTGAGAAACTAAACAAGTCAGTTCATGTCTCCAACTCAGGGTCCACATCTGTTAAAGATGGAAATTATATATTTGCCATGTTGACCTTGCCAAATGGAGGAATGAGACAATAAAGGTTGTAAGCCTCATAAAGAGAAATGTACACATGTCAGGGTGCAGGGTGCTCTGTCCCTAAACCACGAACAGCCATGGAGAGAATTCGACCATGCACAGGTCTCTTATGGGAAAACAGTAAACACTAAATGCATAAGTAAAATAAAATAAAAAGCAATATGGATCAAGCGGACAACTTTTTCTCAGAGTGACCTCCTTCTCACGTTTTCCTGCTCCTGCTGCAATCAAAAATTACATATAAATATAATTGTTCTCCACCTGCTCTTCCTAAGGAGGTGCAATCACATCCCTCTGTGCTATTAATGGGCATTCAGCAAACATCAAGTCTGAGCCCTCCCTTATCTGTCCATCTACTCATTCCACAAGTGTTTATCCTGTGTGTACTGTACACAGGTACCCTTAAAACCCATAAGGGGAAGGAGAATGCTTATCCCATCTATCTTTCATCTCAGACCTCCACTTATCTGGATGCCCCTGTTTGGTCCTCTACCTGTTGTTACGCTGTTATAGCCTAAGTACTCTGGACACTTTGTAATACTGCACATTTGCCTCAACCTTGGTGTTATTTCCAGTGCTGGCTACTCATTCTGCACAGTATACAACTGGACTGCCAAGAGAATGGAAGATTCATAGCAGAGAGCACGTCCCATGGTTCTCCATTACATCTGTAATAACAGCTGAGAGTCCGGGAGATGCTCAAAGAGCCAGTGTGGGCTAAGGGCAGCCCCGCAGCAGCAGCAGCGGCAGCAGCAACACCCAGGTTTGCCAAGCATGCTGACTCATTCTTCTTCCTTCCCCATTCACACACCAGGCTGCCCATCCCCTGGGGTGACGGAAGTGGAGAGACAGATTAGACTTTCTATTTTGGCAGAATGTCTGCTACTTCCCTGGTGGCCTCTTCACCCTGATCCCACCAAGGAGCACAATTTCTGGGGTTCATCTACACTCGTAAACTGTTTAAGATGCTGCCAGCTGAGCATTTCAGGCCCTCCAGAAGCAGTGCTTCCCAGCTCTCTCATCTGTCTACCCTGTAATACTTAATTCTTTGCAAAGAAGCAATGAGAAGGCTGGGTTTTTTTTTTTTTTTTTTTTTGTAAGATATTAAGAGAATCATTCATTGCTGAGAAGTCACATCAGGGTCTCATCCTTCAAACCGACAGCTGAGTGTGTGTCAGCCTGAGAGAGAGCCTGATTATTAGTTTTAAAGAGCTTATTTCATTCTCTTAAAAATGGGATCAGTTCATCTTTGTCACATCTGTCTCTGCGTGGCTCCTGCATGCCACAACAACTGTCAGCTCCAGGCATTATGTTATTAAGGTGTAGTGTGGGGTGGGGGCTGTCGGGGGGGGGGTCATTCTGGGTATTCCTGTTTTCCGAAAAAGTGAGCAATGAGATTCAGAACATAAGTAATTAAAAGGGTTGATTTGCTTATGTGCATTCAGGAAAGCTGAGAAGACAGTTTCCATCCAGCCTACCCCACACCCCATTGGTTGGAGAAGAGATGAGCTGGGGCTGCAGCACTCTTCTCTAAGCAGCTCTAAGCAGGGCCTTGGAGTAAACCACCCTAGTAAGGAATGCTGTAAACGATACACCTGTCATAAGCATTTGTCATCTTCACTCCCCAAGGGCTGCCTAGCTTTGGCCAGGTGACAGATGTACAACTGCAGCAGGGGACCCAGATGTTCCCAGTATCTGGATAAAGAGCCTCTTCATGGTGTCCCAGCTCCTTCCCATTCTGTCATGAATGAAAGTAAGGGCTAAGCTAAAGTATCAGACCAGAAAAAGGGTAGAATCTTCCGCTGCTCTGGCATATATTGAAGGCTGTCATTCATATCCATAAGAAGACACTGTACAGGGTCTGAAGCGAATGCAACTCAATACTAAACATCAATACAAAAGGAGTAGATAAGCAGTGAGAGACTCCTACTCTGAAATACAGGATGGATAACATGGAGTAGATAATAAAATGCTAAACTGAATATAGCTGGGTGTCAAATGTGGCTCACAAAATGTTTTAGAAATGACTGAAGGAGCAAAAGGGCAGAGCCAGGCATGGGACTTAGAAGAATCCTTAATCCTGGGAGCATCTTCATTACAGAAAGGAGGAGGGAAAGTCCACCAAGCACGGGTCAGCAAGAGAAAACAAGCTACAGTGGGAATGAGCCCTAAGAATTGTGGAAACATGGCCCACCCAGCCAGTTCAAGAGAATGGTAGGCAATTCAGCTGAATTCCTCTAGTGTGACTAGAGGAGATTTGTTTGCATATGTCTCTGTATACACCCACGGCTGTAGGGCAGATAATCTGAAATGACAGATAATCAAAACATCCTTTAGTATATATCTATGCCCTGGAATTGATATGGATGGGTCAGAAAATGTAAAGCTTGCAGCACTTTCCAAGAAATAATGAAACGCCTCTAAAGACCTGAGTCAGGAAGAGCTGGGCAGCTGTCATGCTCATCCTAGAAATGCGTGTGTCCCTCCCAGCTCCTTCCTGCAGCAAATGGACCGCATCGCCTCTCAGGCTGAGGCAAAACACCTGCATTTTCCAGTGTGCTGAGGCTGGGCCTTTCTCCCACCCCACCCATGTGATGCAAAGACAGCACTTACGTGATGACTATGTACAAGGACACATACTCTTAGTTTTTGCAGGACTAGAACATTCAATAGTCCTGTATCCATTATCAAATAAAAACTATTTCATTAAATTTATTTTAATGCATTTAACATACTTAATACATTTATAAAGGTATTTAAATAAATGATTTAGAAAGAACAAGACTTGCTAGAGATGAAACCACAATGTTGACTATTTACCAGCAAATAACTGAGTGTTGATACAGGGACCAGCCTCCTCCAGGAAGCCTGACTGACCCTCTTCCAGCCAGAATGAAGCACTCTTGCTCTATCCTCAGTGAACACTTTCTATTTGCCTTATATGGACAGTGTCAGCTGAAAAAAAGGAGTGCATAGCAAAGACTGCGCGCCTTGAACAGGGACCTGTATCCTTGGCTCTTACGTGGTAGGGTGACCACCAGCACTGCTGGTTATCAAGATGTCAAACAAAGTCCTTAGCCCATGGAGCAGAGCCCTTCCTGCCCTTTGCAATCCTTTGTGGGGGCTGGAGAGTACAAAGAACTCAAAACATTAGCATGAAAAGTTTCTTAAAGAAGAAGTGGAAAGAAGTGGAGATAAAATCATGGCCCCATACAGTTGCAAAGAAAAAAAAAAAAGGAATGTAAGTGATGGGGCCCCAAAACTGCAGTGGCTCAAACAGAAACACAACAAGAAGTCCTTGTTCCTCACAGGCTGGAACATGACCAGAGAAGCTGCTAAGAGCAGATCACAGCAAAACCAAACTGTTACTGGAGCTGGAAGACCCAAGGACAAACACCTGTCCCATACTGCCTCAGTCAGTCCTTTTTCTCAGCTGCCAAATAGACAATTATATACCTGTGTAAGCCTAGAATTTCCCAGACTAATATCGAGTAGCATCAAAAACCACGACAAAGAATTAATTTGAAAAAGTGGGCAAGCCATGGTTGTCCAGAAACTTCACAGCATTCTTCTAGACTAGGGAAGAATCAGAACTCAGAATCCTAAGGAAAGAGTGGAATGGAGTGGAGTGGCCCCTGGACGCTGCAGCTCTGAGCTCTAGCACTAGCTTGGCCTGGCTGGGCCTAAGGGCACTTCCAGTTTTTCCATTCTATGGTTTTAACAATCTGAAATTTTTTCTTGGGCAGCAATAACGTTGAATCAGAGGTATGCAAGACAGAACCTAACTGGGGAAAAGGCATGAGACTAATAAAATGAAGGCAGCAGGGAAAGAAAAGAAAAGAATGGAAATTTGAGTGCAGCGTGTTTATAAAAAGCTGGTATGCAATTCAGTGTTTGTGGATCAAACTTTTCTGATTTGCTTGGTGGTAGAAACCAAATTGGAACTATGGAAAGCATGTAAATATAATTTACAATAAAAAAAAAGCTTATAGAGATTAAGGAAATGATGTTTCTGAATGCACTTTGAAAAGTTCAAAGTATCATTCCAATGGACAGGATCGTCATCCGTGGCCAAATGCTTCACGTGATTAGTTGCTGGATCAGAAGGCCAGGCAGGCTCCCCTGGCTGCAGAAAGAGGCCTTAATTCCAAGAAAGCTCCAGGAGAGACTGCCTTTCTTCTTGAATAGGACTTGAATTTTCATTCTTAGACGTTCTTACTCTAGGAGTTTTTGCCCTCAGGCCTTCTTTTTAAAATGCAAATGCTTCTAGGAAGTCTGCCACATTTAACTAATTCATTCCTAGGTACAGAGAACAGGTTGCCAAGTGGACACAGACTTGGTCTGGAAGTCACAGCTTTGCTCCGGCTTGGCTGTGTGAACTTTACAAACAAACCACTTGACCTTCAGGGGCTTCAGCATCTTCCTATGGGAAAGAAATGTTGAGCAGCCAGACAAGGTGGATCCCTAAACTCTAAAATGAGATTCTTGGATGTATTAAATACAGGGTTGCCAGATAAAATACAAGACAATCATTAAATTTGAATTTAAAATACTTACCAGTTCTTTTTTAGAAGTATTCATGGGACAAAAAAAGTATTAGTTGGAGTCCTGTGTTTTTACCTGCTAAACTTTTGCTTAAATCTTAATCAGACGAGCTTTTATCTGGAGAGAGATTTCAGGATGAGCACAGGCAGGGAATGGGAAAAAGCTGAGGGCAGGGAGCAAAGAGGACACAGTAGAGAGACTGTCAAACACGATGCTGCCTCCTTCACAATCCTTTGAGGGCTGGCTTAATGGGATGATATTGATAAAACGCACCTCACCCAAGGGACTCTTCGAGATGCAAGAGCTGCAGAGCCCCTCCCTTGCAGGGCAGTGACCCCAGGGAGAGCTGTCCTGAGCACTGCATGGCTACTCCTCTGCGACCTGACCCTGTGCCTGCTTCTCCCAACCCAGGGACCTTCCTAAAACATGACTTCCATTACCTCCCCTCATCCTTAATACTCTTCAATGGCTCTCTCTAGCTGCTCTGTAAAATCCAAGCTCCCTATAAACTCCAAGAAGGCCAGTGGGCTCTGAAATAGATCCCTTCCCCAGCCTAGTCTCCTGCCTCTCCCACCTCATACTTCATAAGCCAGCCATACCCTTTCCTCCTTCCTCTGCTTAGAAAACTGTTCCTGTTTCCAAGTACCTACAACTGCACCCTTTCCAGAGAACTGCCCTTGTCTCCTCTCTCCCTCCTTTTGATTTAACTCATATCCTTTCTTGTCCCTACCATGTTCATGTGGGCCTATGTTGAACAAAGGTATCTGGTTGTAATTTTAGTTTATGTCTTGCCCCTATCGGTCACTTTCTACACAACTCCTTGAGGGCAAGTAATTCCATCTTAATTCATTTCTGAATCCCTAGTCCTTGCCACATCTCCTGGCATTTGATGAGTGTACAGTAATTATTTGATTGATTAATCATTATATTTACTGGTCCCTGCTGATCGAGGACATTTGGAGAACAATTGATTGGTCCCTTCTTCTGCTCTGTGCCTCTTCTATAGCTTCCAGGGGTCACAAATCATCTCTGGGATTAGCCACCTTCTACCCATCCACATACACTCTTCCTGCTTGACAAACACTCAGGAAGCCCTCCTTTGGACTCACAGCTCTGAAATGGCTATTACCATTTTATAATCTACACTGTCAGTCTAGTTCATACGTACTTAGTAATTACCCATACATTCCCAGGTGCTATGTCTTGACTTAGTCACTGTATTGTCATTCCCATAAAGAGGTATCTCATTAGTACTCTCTGTGCAAGGCTTAGCACCATGCTCTTGCTGAGGAATGAAGCCAGTAAATGAGGCCCCAGCTGTCTTGGGAGCTTCTGTGTTCAAGGTAAAACTGAAGGTAACCCATAGCATAGCTGATCCATCCTTGGAAATCTATATACAATGGATCCACACCCATTATCTCAAGCTAAATGAGAAGTTTAATGCCTTGCCTGAGTTTCTACAAATTTCTGAAGTCCAATTCTATGTTCTTATTTTTGATTTTCTATTCTGATGGAAATAAGATCTTCCCCCTTCCACAGACCTTCTTTTTCAGTTTTCCACTCTGCCCACTCCTGCATTAAAATTTTCAATCATTTCTTATGCAGAACAATTTATTTTCTTTCATGCCATGCCTTGCAGGCCTCACCTTTTATACCCAAAACCAGGTATCTGTTTAGTAAAAGACCACACATGGTCCAAGAAGCAGAATCAAGGGCAAATTTTGTAATTTAAAAGATCCTTTATCTTTTCCCCTCTCCACTATAATAACTATTGCATGAATTGCTATGAGCCAGGGGAACTTGGAGTAAAAAGTGGCCATTTCTGAGCCAGGAAATGCAGCATTTGCAGACCGTGTTCTCTGGGTTTAAGGAAGCTGACCCACCTTTGCATGTCCACTTTGTGGGCAGGAACCACTGGGCACACTTCTAGCTCTCCCCTTGAAGGCATTGCTCTCCATCTTGACCATTGTTTCCTGGGTTGTAATTAATACTCAGCCCGATTTTTCTGCCACTTCTGGTCCAGTTCCCAGGCCCATGTAATGCAGGAAGGCCAAAGGACAGACATGGGCTTTGGTACCCACGCCTGTACTTCCCAGTCTTCCAGACTCTAACACCCTCCTCCCACTCCCAGGGACTCTCCTCATTCTTCCAACCCTCTGGTCACAGCAAATCATCACACTCCTACTTCTCGGAACACTGGAGGAAAACCAAGCTCTGCTAGGCTCTCAGAAGCCTCTCTTTCTCCAGAAAGATCTTTCCACCTTAAACACAACTGCTGCTTCCAACATTCTAAAAGTAAACTTGAACATGTGTCAGAAATACCTGGAGAGCTGAGCCCCATCTCCAGCATAAATCAGAAGATCCCAGGTGAGGCCTGAGATTTTGTATTTCTATCAAACTCCAAGGTGATGGTGACATGTAAGTGCTAGCCTAGGCACTTAGTTTACATCATGCCCAGCTTGTGGGCTCTTAGACTTACTGTCCAGTATCTTAGGTCCCTAATCAGAGCAGACACTTCTCATCCACCTCCACTGTCCCCAGTAAGACACAGTGGCACAGTGGCAGGTCTTGGACCCGGTAGTGATGGGTCTAGGGTGACACATCCACCTCCACTGTCCTCAGTAAGACACAGTGGCACAGTGGCAGGTCTTGGACCCAGTAGTGACGGGTCTAGGGTGACACATCCACCTCCACTGTCCCCAGTAAGACACAGTGGCACAGTGGCAGGTCTTCGACCCAGTAGTGACGGGTCTAGGGTGACACCGTGCTCTAAGGCGCAGCCCTGGCCTGCTGCAGGCATTTGTCCAATGTAATTAAAAATCGAATATGAAATGCTTCAGGGGCCAGAAGACTGGGAGAGCTGGGACCCGACTTGCAGAACAGCACGCATTTTGTGTAACTAGTCTAGATGGAGTAGGGTGTGAGCAGACAGCTGTTTCTCATTCAGGGACCAGCAGGGCCCAAGGAATGGGAAGCTAAGAACAGTGTTGCCCAGCCAGACTCCTGTAATGAGAACCTGGTGGGCACATCAGCCATGCTACTTAGAGGGGCAGGAAGAGATGAGGGAGGTTGGGGAGGGGGACCCAAAGGGCACTGAGTTTGGGGATGTCAGCTTTACCTAGCAAATATCCTGATGCTAAGTGAAAAGAATAACTATGGATATCTAGTTCTGCCATGACTAGTTTGCATCCTGGGATTTGGAGGAAACTCAGCCGGACCAAACAAAGGACTAGAGGGGCTTGCTCTGACTGCCGTGTTTCTCTGATGATGTGTTCCTGAGAGAGTGATCAGAGAGCCGGGGCATCAGCATTTCCTGAGCACATAGTGAACATGCAGATTCTCAGGCCCTGCCAGGTCTTCAGAATCAGAACCTCTGGGGGTAGCCCCGGGCTTGGCCTGGGACACCGCATGCTACAAAATCTCCCTGAATGATGGTTATGTTCACTGATGTTTGACCAGGGTAACTGGTCAGTGGCTTGAACCTGACCTGTGCTGGAAGCCTACACCCTTTTCAACTCCGTTTTCAAATTTATAAATGATGTGTAGCATCACCTGATGGGCCTGGCAGTCGAAAACCATAAAAAAGGGCTCATTCCTGTCTGCTGTATCCAAAGGCCGCCTGTTCTCCAGAGCCAAGGGAGGCATGTTGCTTCTCATTCTTTGCATTTTAAAAATCAACCAATTTAATAATCAACAAATATTTATTGAATACCAATTTTGTGTTTATCAGCCTGTCAGGAAAATGAAAAAATTATGAGTCATGATCCTTGACAGCCGGAGTGAAAACATGGCAGGATAAACACAACTCAGTCCCACACAAGGTCAAGGACACCCTGAGGCAGAAAGCACAGCAAGTGAATGGGAGGGCAGGGTCATGGGGGGATTTAAAATCTGTTACAATCAGTGTCACAATCACCTGAATAATATTGATTTTAATTCACGAAGTCTATATGCCTTGTGTAACCCAGAACTAATAGTAACAATAGCCTTCATTTATTAGAATATGTATACGGCGCCAGACATGAAGAGTGTTCACCTTATATTACCTCACTTACTCCTCTTCATAACCTGAGGCGATAAGTACAATTATTCTTTAATTATAAATGAGGATTCTCATTCATTTGGCTCTTAACTATTTGTCCAAGTTCACACAGCTAGTAAGAGATGGAGTCAGGACATAGTATTTTCATTGTTAGTCTTATGTTTGAAAATCATGAATGTAATTAAATGCCAAACCTTAGCAAGATCATTGAAAGGCACAATGGTACCCCAAAGGAAGAAAAGGTCAGCGATGTTTTCAAGAGTTAGGAATAAACCTCATGGAAGAGATGGACTGTTGGAGGGGAAATTCTGAAACTTGCTGACCTTAGATACCCCTTAATCACATGCCTTGTTTTATACAGTATAGAGGCAGAAAAATCTCTGGGAATATCTAGGTAAAGTATTATGTCTAAAATAATCCATGAAAACAAGTCAAACTGAGCTCACTGTCCATGCTACACTACTCCACGTCGGTTGAGGCCAACATAAGAACAGTTCATCATAGGCAATGTTCACAAACAGGTCTCTACTGGATTTACAAAATTTATAACTGCGCTTATTTGTCCTTTTTTTAAAAAAAAAAAGAGGGTTGGGAATAAAAACAGAAAAGAAAAGACAGCTCTATACAAGGCCTTAAGCGCTCTGGGAAGTCACTGAGCAGAAAATTGAATTTAAGTTTCTCCAAATGATACATATTCCCCATCCTCCCAATGCTTTGTGGAATGATCCACTCCCTCTAGAAAGCAGTCATGAAACCAAGGAAACACTTCAAACTGGAGAAAACACAATGTACTGTTCTGTGAATCCAGACTTTTGGAATCAATTCAAATTCTCAATGTATAGGGTTTCTACCCCTCCCCTCCCCCAAATAGTACACAGTAACCTTCAGTCTTCGTGCAACAGAATGTTTAAAACTTGTGTGTGGTTTTCCTGTATTCACTGTTTACAGAGGATGAGAATAAAATTGTATTCTGGCCAAGGAAGCAGAACAGTATCCCTAGTAACTCTGCTCTCTGAGAGCTGTCCCACCCAGCCTCCATCTGATCAAATCCCAAAAGTTTGCACTGCACAATCAAATAAGCAGAAACACCCTTCATATAGGCAAAAAAAAAAAGATGGGAAACTCTTCGGTGCAATTAGAGGACTTCCAAACATCTCCCCTACACATCTTCCCTTAGCCTGAAATTCTCCCCTCAGAGATGCCGCCAAGATTTTATAATAAAGATGTGTAAAATTACCATCTGGAAAGCGCCTTTGAGATCTTCTAGGCCAGTCCTCAAATTGTATGGTTGAGTAAAATACCACCTTATATAAGGTCACTGTTTTGCATAAGAATTTAGTTTTTAAACTGCAGCAGTACTTCCCAAAGAGAATGTGTTCAGTAAAATGCTGGTCCCTTCTGACTTTGGGTCAAAATAAATGTCCCATGGTCAAATTAGTTTGGAAAATGCTGTGTGGATTACATCACCTCCCCTCTTCTCCCTTTTGTGGATTCTCAATGAAAATTAGTACATGATTAAAGATTCCAGTAAGTTCTACCATCAAGAACCCAATTATTTAGGCTTTTTCCCCCAAACTTATTTACTTACTTACATTTTTTACAATATAATTTTTACTAACATGCAGAGGAATGAGTGCCTCTGTGTAAGCCATTTGGAAAGTATGACATTATATCATAGTGTGTTCTCTTCTTTATGAGAAAAAAAAACTCAAGGATAGTATTTTATACTGATTCACATTCAGTTATTTAGAACTCATCAAGTCTCAGTTTCCCCGATAAGAAGGGTTAGGTAATGGTAAATCATTTGGATACTCAGAAGGATCTGAGACATGCAAAATATATTTTGACAACAATCTGGCCCTGAGCATGGCCAGATTTTATAAGTGGGACTGTGCCATGTCAAAGAAATTAAAGACAAGGACTCAATCAACTGACCACTTTGTCCCTATGTTGCAGAATTTCATCCTGATTTGAATTTTAGAACTCTTATATGCCCCAAACCACTACTTTCTACTATAAGGTTCCTTTCCCACATCTTTTATGAGCAAAATAGCAGACACACAGTAGGTGCCTAATGATGAGTTGAGATTAAAAATGTCATGTCACCAAAACAGAACCGATCACGGATAGCCTTCTTTCCGCAAGATGGAAACCAGGATATAACTAGACTCAGGATTTCATTTTACTAATTTTTATTCATCTTAAGCAGTTTATTTTTTCAAAAAATGTTTAAATATTTTCAGTTGTTCAGCTGACTTATGAGTTTAAACAAACTCAGTTTAGATACACTTTATCAGCAAAATTTAGTCTTTTCAACAGAATTATACTTGACCAAAAAAAAATTATTCACAGGCGTAAATACAATAGGGCGGATCAGTAACATGTATATGATGTTCTGAGCTTGCACTCTTGAGAAAGGAGAAGGTGCACCGACAACCAAGTTTATAGTAACACCTTAACATCTAATCTGCAGATTCAGAAAACCCACATGGACCCAAACAGGGCTTGTAGTGGGAACCATTTCTCTTCACTCTCTAAGTGGCTCCCACCATTAAATGGAGATTGGCCTTAGGGAGTTAGGATGGAAACTTTCACTATTTTTCACTCTTTTCCACTTATCCAGTAGATGTAACCGGAAAAATGTCTTGTCTTAGCATGAGCTACCTAACAAAATACCAC
This sequence comes from Macaca nemestrina, assembly GCF_043159975.1. NCBI lineage: Eukaryota > Metazoa > Chordata > Mammalia > Primates > Cercopithecidae > Macaca > Macaca nemestrina. The sequence continues at coordinate 47,099,099 of NC_092143.1, forward strand.
AGACTGGGTGGCTAAAACAACAGAAATTTATTTTCTCCTAGTTTTAAAGGCTGGAAGGTCCAAGATCAAGATTATAGCACGGTGTAGTTGCTGGTGAGAGCTCTTTTCCTAGCTTGCAGACAGCTGCCTTCTCCCTGTGTCCTCACATGGTGGAGAGAAAGCAAATGAGCTCTGTAGTGTCTCTTCTAATAAATGCACTAATCCTATCAGCTCAGGGTTCCACCCTTATAACCTTACTTAACTGCAATTACTTTTTCACTCTGAATACAGTCACATTGGGAGTTAGGGCTTCAACGTATGCATTTGGGTGGAAGGGAACACAATTTTCTCCATAGCAGCCATGTAGATACAAAGCACAAGTCAGTGGAAGCTTCTTCTCTTTTTCTCTCTCCTTCCATCATCCACCCCCTTTCTGTCCAACCCTTCATATTATACAGCATAGGAAAAACAGTCAATGTTCAAGAAATAATTTTCAAAATAATTTAAAACAGATTGGAATAGATAAAAAAAACTCATTCCCTCAGCTGCCCCTCAAATCACCATATTCAAAGAGACACCAAGTTCAGTAGTATCTGGATTTTCATCTACTACATTGAATAATGACTGATGGTTCAAGAACCATTGCCAGAGCTGTTAAGTCAGCACATGTGGCAGTTCACAGATCCTGAGTCCCTTTGTTTTCACTGCCATGTGACAAGGCCATGGATAACCTGTTCCACCACATTTCAACATAAGGGAACTTCCTAACTGGAGATCCCTGGGGCCCTGTCGAGAACAATCAGCTACATAAATTAGAGACCACTGTGCTGGTCTCTTTTTTTAAAACCAATGACTTGAAGACAACAAAGGGACATTTCAACCATAGTTTGAACAATGGCAATATTAAGTGCATAGTGTCACAAGAACACTTTGATAAGTGAGTACACTTACGTGAATGTATAATAAAGTCAAGTTTGTGTTTTGCAAAGCTAGTCTCTTAATCTCTCTTGCTTTGGACAGGAGCGTGCCCACCCTTCTTAATTTCAGGTCATCAATAAAAGGTTCTGAGCATGACTAGGTTTGAATAGGCACTGTCCGCCATTTCGCTTCTCTTACTTTTCTTCATTTCCAACCTAGGGAACTATAGGGAAAGTGTGTGTACCCATGACAGAGCTGGTTCAAGGCTTAACAGGGTCAACAAATGTGGCATGTGCAGATTGTACAGTGCTAAACCTGTGCCATTTTCAGAGACTATATTTTGACTATAATGCTTTGGTCTCCTAATGTTTCTATAAATTATGCAGTTTCTCTTTTGGTATGAACTTCCTCACCCAGGAAGAATATGGTTTGTTAACTCTTGCTGAAAATGAAAATACCTGCGTCTTCCCAAACCCTAGCATAGGGGCAAACCATGAAAGACCGTCAATGATATCCATTCGATAGTGAAGACGTATATGTTGTAATGAAGAAATGAATGAATGAGCTATCATGGGGGCTGTCTGACATGTCAGCTCAATATTCAGAACCGACCTATTCCAAAGTCTAAGAACAACCATCAATATAATTTCTATTAGGAAATTTAGAGCAAAGAGAAGTAATTGAATAACACAAGTGTGTCTCTAATGACACGTCTATGGGCAATTCTAGTCTAGTGAGGAAGGGGACGCAGTTAGAATCCAACTGTCCCACCATCGTCACAAGCTTTTGTTTTGTTTTGCTTATTTTTCTTTCAGAAACTATGTTGGGAAGTTCCTTAATTAGAAGCTCCCTGATTTCCTACCATAGAATCTAGGAGAGCATTTTTTTTTACAATTTTCTTTAAAAAGAAAAAGACATTTGTCATCAAATAGAATGTGTCACCACTACCAGTGAGCCCTATGCTTATGCTACCACACTGATTGCATCATGAACTGAGGTCCTTCAGTAAGCATTTCTGAGGCCAATCAAGTGAGGGAGAGAAGCTCTCCCATGGCATTCTTAGCCTGCATTGGATATAAAGGGGAAAGCTCAAGAAACTGTAGTTTCCCTCTGTGGCCCTTTTGTGGGCCCAAAGCAGCTATTAAAGATCCTTGGTGTTCCTGGATTATGTGCTAAACAAACCAATGTTTGAACCACAGAAGGGCCAGGCTGAGGCTGGTCTGGTCTGCAGGGGCCTCCTTTGTTTGGGGGTTGGAATCATTCCTTGGTTCCTTTTCACTACTCCTCCCCACCCCCAGCTCCTTCCCCTCTCCCAATTCATTCTTTAAGAATTTATCCTGCTGCTTCTTTAACTCAGCATGTGTCTGGGCAGATGTCCAAGAACTCTCCCTTCAACAACGACAACAACAGGAACAGGAAAAAAAAATCCTCCACTTCAATTCAGTCCTCCCTGCTCTTGCTAGCTCTCCCGTCTCTCTCCTGGCTTTTAGCAGCTCATGATTGATATCGCCCCCAACTCTCTCACCCTGGGACTCCACATGCCTTTCTACTGAACAACACCTTCTCTGTGAGGCGACCTGGGAGCCCAGCCACTAGGCCCTGGAACCCCCTTGGGGTCTTTTGAGAGAGAAAAAAAGAAAGGCCAAAAAGGGGCCCTAGATGGGGGCAGACCCAACAGGTACAAAGCAACCAAAGAGCTGAATGCAATGAGCTTTTGTGCGAGGGCCAGGGACTAACCGAGGTGGAGAGAGGGAGGAGAGGCGAAAAAGGGGTGAAGGGGCAAGAGGGTCTTTCCATACCTCTTTGCCACCCGTTTCTTTGCCCCAATGAGAAAGGCAACCACAGTGAACCTCCAAAGGACCAAGTATATTTTGAAACAATGAAAATCATTATACCAGAACTTTCCTTTGAACTCTATTGGCCTCTCTTGACTTTCCTTGAGAGATAACATGATATTTTCAATCACATTTAGTTACAAAAAGATTCATCTAATATTTATTGAGTACCTACTAAATTCCAGGTATTATGCAAGTCGTGTGCTTATGCGTTTAACTCATGAAACATCAAGGTACTAGTCACTCTTTATTAGCAGATGAGAAAACTAAGGTGTAGAGAGATTAGTTCACTTATCCTGTATCACACAGTTAGTAGCTGACAGTGTTGGGAACTGAACTCAGGTCTTGCAATATCAAGGACCATACTTATTCTGCACTACTCTGCTGCTACAGTAAACTTTGAGAAATGAAAGAATGATTGAATGAAGGGCTCCTGGCAAAGACAAGAACACTATTGTTATTTCTAGTATTTGTATTTGTACTCCCACTAATTCTGCATCAAGAAATCTGCATCATCCATAAAATTATTCTTCTCCTTTCCCATCATAACTAACTTGGAATACAAAGGTCGGGTGAAGATTGTCCCGAAGTCGATAAACCATATTATCTAATTTTACTTTATAAATGTTTTCTTGGATATCCAATTTAACATGATAGCCTCTACATTTCAAGAGGGGCAGTTTGAAAGCCTTTGTCTTTTTTAAAACTGCTCTAAAAAATATTGTCTACTATATAAGAGATAATTCTTTTTTAAAGATACTTTCAGAAAAATTGTGTCTTTTTCATTGGGTGAAAAAATATTCTGACAGATAAACCTGTGCTCTTGGTTAAACAAAAACTGTCTGTCATAAAAGGTGGGTCCCTTTTCTTCCTGGCTTCCAGCAAACACAGCCCACATCAGTCCTCAATGTAAAAGATCAGAGCCTTGAAGGAGCCAGGTAGCTCCCAATCCTTTTAGATAATCTCTGCTTTGCTTTCCCCCTAATTGCTGAATTTTTATTACACTTGTGAACCTCTGAAATTCCTTTGGAAACAGGCAAGACATAATTCCAAGATCTATCCCAGTCTAACTCCAAGTCTAGCACCATAACTTGAAACATTAACCTTAATGCCCCCAGGTGGGGATAGAGCAGAATAAGATAAAGCAAGTTCCTAAGTGGAAGTGAAAAAAGTAACTCTATCTGCTTAGGTGAACAATGTGCAGGAGAATCTGCACTCCACTCTACTGGGAGCAGAACTGGGAAGCAGCTATCCCAAGTAAGAGCAGGAGAGGAGCAGTCACCATGGCTGCAGCAAGACCAAGACTTTGCTCCTTTATCTTCCTGCTTCAGGATTTCCCTCCCTTACCTACTTTCTATAATGGCCCACCCCCTTTCTTCATCTGCTTTCCTAGGCAATCACCACTTCCTTCCCTTCCTATTGCTCTTTCTTCTGCCCCCAACTTTCCTTCTCTTCCTATCCCCTTCTTTTTTCCAATTGCATTAAAAGGGCAATTCCCTGGGGAAAAGAAAGAGGAGACAGCCAAAAGGTTGTAACTTGTCATTTAGAAAATTATTCTGCTAATGTTGAATATTAATGGGCCTTCTAAAATGAAAGATACACACCTCTGGCAGCGTTATGTTACACCCTCAGAAATACAGAACAGCAATCAGGAAATCCATCAGCAAATACCTTCGGAGCATTTACTTTATGCAAGAACTGGGTTAGTGAGGTGATACTGTTAAAATTATGAATAAATTTCAATGTGGACCCTTACCACAGACAGAATAGAATCGAGTGAGATATACACATATGCCACATTCAATAACCCAAGTGAATCATACAAAACCCTACAAAGATCCCATGTTATGTGCAGTAAATGAGCAGGTATCAGGGCAGAGTGCTAGATATTAGATGGGCACCCCCGAACTCTCAGAGGCAGGGTGCACTGTTGGATGGGCTCAAGAAAGGGTAGCTTGAGATGAGCTTTGAAGGATGGTTGAACTTTACAGAGAAGCAGCAGAAGAGAGCTGCGGCCTTAAGATTTATGCCCCTGCCCCCCCAAACACAGACACATACACCGACGCATGCGTGTGCACACACACACAGTCAGCCACTTCTCAAGTCAAGGTAACTGGTCTTAAGATTCGGGCAGGAGTGAAAAGAAGTTTGAATGGAGGTTGGGGTGAGAATGAATGAGTAATGTCTCCTGTCAAGACACTGAAGAGTCATCCTCACAGCAACCTGGGATTGCTGCCATGGTTGGTATGAAACCAAAGTGCTGCTGTATGAAGGATTCATCAACTATTGTTTTCTCTTAAATTCAACTAATCCCATAACCAAATGCTTTTAACCTCACTGCTCACCTCAAGAACTTACCACAACTAAGCAGAACAATGAGAGCGGGAATGAGAGGAGTAAAATCATTTCTTTTTTTTTTTTTTTTTTTTTTTTTTTTGAGACAGAGTCTGGCTCTGCCGCCCAGGCTGGAGTGCAGTGGCCGGATCTCAGCTCACTGCAAGCTCCGCCTCCCGGGTTCACGCCATTCTCCTGCCTCAGCCTCCCGAGTAGTTGGGACTACAGGCGCCCGCCACCGCGCCCGGCTAGTTTTTTGTATTTTTTAGCAGAGACGGGGTTTCACCGTGTTAGCCAGGAATGGTCTCGATCTCCTGACCTCGTGATCCGCCCGTCTCGGCCTCCCAAAGTGCTGGGATTACAGGCTTGAGCCACCGCTCCCGGCCGGAGTAAAATCATTTCTTATTTGTGAATCAAGGGGACTGATCTCACAGATCTTTGGCTCTCCTATATATGTCATCCCCCTTTCTAATGCTTTGCCACTTTAGCTAATAAAGATTATTTCTATTTCTTTATTGCACAAAAGCCCCAGGTCTCATAAACAAGGGGTCTGCTCTGCATCAAAGTTTGAACTTCCTTGACCTGAGCATGAGTCCTGTTCTAGAATATTTTCCTCCCGGTATGTGGTACCTAAGTCCCTAAGTTGGCAGCTCATGAGCCTGAATAGATGTGAGTCCTCATCACAGAGCAAGTGTTTTCAGCACCAAATGATAGAGCTAGGCATAAGAAATAAATGCCACCTGTTTCCTGCTGAATCATTGATTTGCTTTCTGAAAATATAACTGCTTATTGTTAGAGCAGGGAGAGAGAAGCTATCATTGGTTTTTGTTTCATTTGGTATTTTCCTTCAGATGGATGAAAGCGTGGATTTTTTCATTAGTAACACCTGTAAGAAAACAAACCCAGGGATATCTATTTCTTTTTATTCTGTTAAATGCTAATAGCTTGCAAGTAACCAGTATCCAGTCTAAGATTTTTGACTCTGCTGGATATTTTGTGTAAGCAGTAGTCTATTTTAATTAATAAGACATGAAAAGCTAGGCAAAGATAAATTCTCTCTTATTCCTTTTTTTTTTTTTTTTTTTTTTGATAAGAAGACTCACTCTATCACCCAGGCTGGAGTGCAGTGGCATGATCTAGGCTCACTGCAACCTCCGCCTCCTGAGTTCAAGTGATTCTCCTGCCTCAGCCTCCCAAGTAGCTAGGATTACAAGCTAACATCACCACATCTGGCTAATTTTTGTATTTTTTGTAGAGATGGGGTTTCACCATGTTGGCCAGGCTGGTCTCGAACTCCTGACCTTCAGGTGATCCGCCCACCTCAGCCTCCCAAAGTACAGGCATAAGCCACCATGCCCAGCTAATTCTCTCTTATTTCTATACCCCATGGAAAACAACTATAATTGTTAACTTTCAACTACATGTATATGTGTACTAGAGGGGAAGGGAGATTGGGGGCACCTAAGTCAGAGGCCCAGGTTTTCAATAGTGGAATAGCCATTGTCATATGCTACCTGTCAAAATTATATCTTCTCCATGTAGCTGCGATAGGGAGCAAGTTTCAGTTCAGTATCTTTAGTGGAGGCAGTTGAAGAGTGAGGCTAATTGGTGAGTAGGGTTAGCAGAACGAGCTGCAAAGAGTTGCAGTCTAACTTCTAACCTAATCACCTATGTATCTTCCCTATGGCAGGTGGTTAATTTCTAAAGGAAATTTTGGGGTGAACAGCTAACGAATTTAAATACCCTTTACTCCATGACATTTTGATTGGAACTTCTTTGCTAGTCAGTGGTTAAATGTCAACTATCAATAATTTTAGAAGACAAATTTAAATTGATGAATATTTATGTGCAAGACAGCACTAGATGGGATGAAAAATAGAGAAGGGGATGAGACACGGTCACACTCAGAAACTTTTAACTTCCCAAATACTGCCTGGATTGCTGATGATGAAGGACTTAGGGATAGACCGCACTGACCTTAAGTAACTCTCTTCTCACAATGGGAGTGCTTGGTCAAACTAAAGGACTACAAAGGAGGACAGTAAACTTTCTCCCTAAATCAGACATGGAATTCATGTTCCAGACTGGATTATTCCATTCTGCAGAACAAAAGTCACTGTTGTACAAATAAACACAGTCACTCAGTCAACAAATGCTGATTGAACACTAGCAGGAAATCAAAGAAGTAAAGGGAGAGACAAGTGAGAATTTATTCAGTAGAGAAGAATATCCTTTAACTAATGGCTTCAGAGAATCCTAGCCCCTTCTGTCTTCCTGCTCCCACAGCACACCACACAAGAGGGGCTGTGCTGTCACAGGTGTGAGGTACAGCTCTTGACAGCAGGTGTTCCTAGCTACGGACAGTGCACAAGTCCTCAGGTACACCAAGGGGACCCAGGTCTTTGCTAAACAGCTCTGATTCTGAGGAAATTCTTTTGAATACTCAACTGAAACCTGCTTCTTTGTAACTTCCACCCATGGGTCTTTCTTGCCCGCTGCATTAACAGGTATTAAGGAATCAGTGTATGTTGATACATTCAACTACAATACAATTACTTATTTAACACTCAGCTGTGTGTCAGGAACAGGGGATAGGCAGGGGGATATAAAGTCTTTGAGAAACCAGGGGGAGAAGAAAGGTACATAAACAAGACAATAATGGAACTAATACTCTGTTAGAAGGATGCCTAAAGAGGCATGGGTCCAGCCATGGGTGACGTAGTGACCATTCTGCACAGAGGAGAAACTTCCATTTAAGTTTAGAAAGTCATTGGACGAGCCAATTCTGAAAGAGCATTCGAGGCAGAGGTAGCGCCCCACAAGGATGTATACGGATACAGAAAGACAAAGAATGCCTGAGGAAATCCAGGGGACTGATGTGATCATAATGACAAACGCAAAAGGAAAGAGACATACCATCAAGAGCCTCAATTCCACCTTTCAGGGTTTGGATTTAATTCTGTAGAGGACAGGGAGCCAGTAGGGCCTGTTAAGCAATGCCTTTGCGGGAAGGTGGGCAGAGAAGGAGTTAATGTCCTGATTTCATGTATGAAAACAATTGTGGCACAAAGAGATTATGCCTGAGGCCACTCAGCAAGAGAGGTCTGGAACACAGTTCTTCCTACCCCCAACCCAGACTGCTTTCCACTAACCCATGCTGTTTCCAGAGTCAATACCTCTTTGTGGGAAGCAATATATTTCTTTGGATATCCTGTGGGGAGCAAGATCCTTACCTGCCAATAAGGAACTGTAATCCTCTTACTTCAATGAAAGGAAATGTTACTTTGATGGCTCCCAAGCTACCAAGTATACATTTCTATCAAATCACTTACCACAATGTCATTGGGACTCTTTATCCATCTTCCTTTTCCCACTAAATTGTGAGTTCCTTGAAATCAGAGACTACATCTTCAATCAGTCCATAAGACAAGTGTTAACTAAGCAATTTCCATGTGCCAGGCACTGTGCTAGACATGCAGTATTTCCACCATAAGTGATCAAGACATGGTCTCTGCCCATTGTGGAACTGCAATCATTCCAACCCTGCATTCCCAGGAAGTGAGCACAGGATTGACATTTCAGAAAATTGTGTGGATGACAAAATGAGGGAGCTGGTAGTGTTGCACTATTTTCCTCTAGTATGGAGGGGTCTCTGAAGCTGTGCCCTGTGCCTGCACAGCTTGTAAAGGAGAAAAGAAGCCCAAGTCTCAATCTTGGTCCCCATCCCCCACCCACCACCACTCAGAAATATAAGGCTTAGGACAGAGACACGCATCAGGCTGGACCTCACAGTTCCCGCCCACACAGAGGACCAGCAGGTGCTAGATCTCTCAGCATTTGATGGCCAGGAAAGCACCCAGTCAAAAGCTACAGGAGTTAGGAAACTGAGATGATGCCTTCACTGCATTCTAGTGTCCTCCCCCAGAACATTTACAACTGTCAGTTACCTGGTGTGATTGAAAAAACAAATGCCCTGAAACAGGGAGATGAGTAGGCTGTAGGTTCAGCACTGTGGTCCCAAACCCAAATCCCAGCCATGTGACTGCCTGCCCGCCACGTGGCGCTCAGCTGGGTGGCTCCAAGCCCAGCCTAGGCTGCCCTGGTGAGGAATGTCCCCCTGCTGAGCTGGCCAGGAAGGGCCACCAGCAAGCACTGCCACTCCCCATAACCAGCCAACCTCCCAAAGCTGCCAGGACAGGCAAGCCTAGTACAACTTCCAGTTGTCTGCTCCTTCCACCATCAGCAATGATGACGTGTACAGCAAGGCAACTTGTTTGTGTTTTGTTTTTGTTTTTGTTTTTGTTTTGTAAAGAATAATCCTTCTTTGCCCTAACCTGGTCGTTGAGTCCTTACTTTTTGCTGCTGATTTGGAGATCATTACAATTTGCCTTGTCTTCAAGAGGTGTCCATGTGATTTACACACAGTCCTAGTTCATACTGAAACAACCTTTCTCAATGGAAATTGTTAGGGTCCAATTATTGTCTGATTTTAACCTGAGGACAGGATTATCATGTAAGCCAAAGCAGACCAAGATAGTCAAGCCATGTGTGATTTCAGTGGAGGCACACAATTACACTTCCTTGTGGCGCTGCGAAAAGATGCCAAATATGCAGTCACAGGGCCTGGGGGGGAGTCTCCTTCCTCTGCCCTGCATGGGACCATGAGCAGACTGTTGACCTGAGGATCTAGTGTCCTCTGCTGTAATACAGGGGTACCCTCGGCCACCAATTGGGATCTTATGAAGATGAAGTGAGAGAAAAAGCTTCCATTTCCATGTGCACCTCCACCTACTTTCAAAAATGTTTTTGTGATAGTCTGCAAATGAAGGAAACATACACAGTAAGACTTACCAGAGAAAGAAAACATCCAGTGATATGCAGAGGGAGGATGAAAAGGATAGAATTATACCCACACTCTCTCGGCTGACAGAGTGGCAGGTAAACATTCAGAAGTTCTGACGAGAGAGAAAATGAATTTTGTGTGTATCTGGTGTCTGGTACTGCTGCTCAAAAGGAAACCAGGTGATGGATTGCCCATCTCCAACCAAAGGTTGCATTTTGAATCCTATATCTCTTTTGAAAAACAGCGTGACACATGTTATCAAGAGGAAAAAGGGAAGTCTACTCCCACTCTCAAGTATCTGTCTGAATGAAACAATCTCAGAGAATAAAAAGCTACATAAAAAGCTGTGCAACTGCTTCCAAAAGCAGTCCAATAATAGTAAAACATTAAAGTAAATGTATATGTATACACACACACACAGACACACACACACACACACACACATTCCATGAAATATTGTCTGGTAATTAGAATCACCAAGAAAACATGGGGAAATATTTGTAACCATGGTAAGTGAAAGCAAACGCAAAAGGATATGTAAGATGATGAGTGTACGGTAGCATGTTTTCACAGTGGGAGATGGTGGAAGGGCACTGGTTAACCGCTAAACATAATCCTGTTATGCTGGTGAGAAGAGTGTGTGTGTGTGTGTGTGTGTGTGTGTGTGTGTGTGTATTTTCATAAAAAGAAATCTCAAATTGTTTTTATAAACTCTTTTGTGAAGATAAGTATCACAAATAGTAGCTCATGCCTTTTAGATCTCTGTAGACCTTTAACTTTGCATGAGGTAGGCAGGCATGATTTCAATCTTTTCAAAAGGTAGTTAATATCGATGGGGGATGGGAGTGGGAGTTAAGACATTAAACAAAGCCCAAAAAAGACTCTGGTGACCCTGGCAGCCTTTGGCCACTATCCCACTGGCCATGGTCACTGGTTTTAAACCCAAGGAGTTCCCGTGTCAGAGTGGAACGCACACTCCGCTGGGAGTCTTGGGTTCAATGCAGCCTGACCTTGACCAATGTCATTGCCCAGCTGGGCCTCACGTCCTCATCTGCAAAACAAGTTGGTTGAGATCAACGAACTCTGAAGTCCTTCTTTCTTTAAGGTTCGGTGATTTTATGATCCTCTAAATCTCGACATGAATAAATTCCTTTTTGTATGTGAAAAACTCTGCAATGAAACATCTCTCCAATAAAAAAAGAAAGAAAAAAGGCTTCTCAAAAGGCAGCACAGACCAACAGAGAGTGCAGAATGTGGGGTTAGGCAGACAAAGGTTCGAATCCTGACTTGCTGCTTCCTGGATGTTTACTTTTTCAGGAAATTATTTAATCTCGCTGTAATAGAAGATTAAATGTGTTGATTTATGAAACTCAAGAGTGGTGCTGAGTGAGTAAAAACACCTGGTTAAAACGGTGTTCAAGCCATAAGTCAATTACATAGCAAAACAGGTAAGTCTGAAAGCTTATATGTGTCCAAAGACAGTAAGTTCCAGACTTTTTGAGACAGCTCTAATTTCCCATACTCTGGTTGTTCCCGTAAGCACACAAATGTGTTGATCTCTGTCTGGCAAGTGCAGTCATGGTGCACCTCATCGTTCAACAGAAATCCATGTTTCTCCTCAACCAAGAAGACTTTCTGATTTTGAAGAGCGTTCGTAGTCTCTGCATTTTCCGTCCATGAGACAACACTCACGTGCAAAGTTGTTTGTTTGTTTGTTTGTTTTGTTTTGGTTTGGTTTTTTGAGATGGAGTCTCACACTGTCGCCTGGGCTGGAGTGCAATGGTGGGATCTCGGATCGCTGCAAGCTCTGCCTCCCGGGTTCAAGAGATTCTCCTGTCTCAGTCTCCCGATTAGCTGGGATTACAGACTCCTCCTACCACGCCCAGATAATTCTTTGTATTTTTAGTAGAGATGGGGTTTCACCGTGTTGGCCAGGCTGGTCTCAAACTTCTGACCTGGTGATTTGCCTGCCTCGGCCTCGCAAAGTGCTGGGATTACAGATGTGAGCCACCTCTTGAAGCTCTTTACTGGGCTAGATTCTTGCCTGAGTTCTGCGTGGAGGTGGTCTGACAAAGACAGAGACTGGGTGTTCCATTTCTGAGACCTCAATTATTTAACTGTGTGACCCTAGGAAAGTCACACGCCCAGTTTGGGCTGTGGTTGCCTGGTGAGCCAGCTGGTTTGGAATGTAATGAAGCCTGCAGCTTTCAAAAGTAATGCTCTTCTGTTAGCTACCTGCACTCTTTGTAAATTCTCTTATTAAATGCTCTTCGTTCTACCCTAATCACTACATAAAGTCATTTGGATCCAAGCTTTCTAGGTTTAGGAGCAGCAGGGCTATGCCGCTGTGCAGATCTGCCTCCTGTCGATTGAGGGTATACACAGTACCAGCTTGGAGATCCCTCAGTGCTGTCTGGATTTCACCCAAGGGGCAATATTATCATCTGACCCCAAACAGAACAAGCCCCAGAAGATCGTCAATTTCCCTAAATCGCTGGCTGGATACATGTTTAATGCATTCTTGTCAACTCAGAGTAAGACACACAGTATCCTGGGTCAGGAAAAGGCAAGAGGACCCACGGGGGAGGAAGGGAGGTGCAGAAAGTGACACATTTGAAAGGTGTTTTTTAAAAAATCCTAACTGCTTCTTTGTTAGAACTGGATCCAGAAGAATAAAAATTTAGGGGAGGGGATGATGTGGGGGTGATGAACTGCAGTGTTCTATTTCGTTGAACACAGGCCTCTGACAGGTTGTAAAAGCAGCATTTATTTCAGCAGGCAGCTGAGGACTCATTCATGGAGAGGCTACGCCCCTTCTTTTGCTGATGCTCTGGTGTGCACAGAAAGGGCTCCCGTCCTGGCTTGATAACTGGACATTGATGGGAAATTTCCCTTCTAGTAAAGGCAGAGGTAGATGAATCACAGAGGTACAAAAAACTTACCACTTGCCTTTCCCAGAGTCTGGCCAACCCCTCCCTGGAGGGCTCCCTCCCTTCCCCTCTTGCACCCGCTCCCCTCAGCCAGCTGCTGACCCCTCTCTGTCTTTTCCCAGTATATGCTGCACAACTGCCCCTCTAGCCTGGCCCCTCAGGCTTTCCTGAGAATTTGCATTGTAGCCTTTGCTTGCACCTGCTACACAGCCCCTCCCCTTCGCTCTCCTCTCAGGGGTCTGCCCTAGCCCCCCTCCCACCCATGAGTAGATTCCCAGGCAGATGACTGCAGCACAGAATGAAAAAGGCTCATGGAAGCTGCTGTCCCCCTGCCCACCTGCCTTGCACTGGCTTTTATGGGACGCTCCCTTGGAGCCCCTCCCTCACCTCCCCTTCTCTCTCCCAGGCCTCCTTCTTTCATCTGTTATCCCTGGTTCCCAGGGTCTCTCTCCTGTTTCTCTAATTTGTTTATTGATTTGGGGAATCAAATCACTATTGTTCAGCCAAAGAAACAGTGTGGTGTCACAGAGGACACATTCACGTGGCCTCAGAAAAGCTATATTATAGACTCTGGACACTGAAGCTGGGAGGGTCTTCCAACATCATCTCTTTCAAGCTTGTCACTTCCAAGATGAAACAGAGGCCAACAGAAGCTGCAGGCCCCTATTCCTGGGCATCCGTATGTCCTCAGGCTGTTGTTTTGCCTTTCTGAGTCTCAGTTTCCTCATCTGCCTGGCAACAGAAACAATGTGTTGGAATTTCAAAGAAAATCTTGACAATCCCAATTGTGTTGGTTGACCAGAGCAGCGAATGGGTAATCCTGGCTGCAGCCTCATTGTTAATACATGAGTCCTATCAACTGCCCTGCATCCTCCATGGGAGACAAACTGGAAGGCACTATTTGCATGAATAGCACAGGTAGCAGTAGCATGTCCAGAAAAGATTCAGGTTTCCGCCACTTGTATATCTCCAGCCCTAAGAAAATGACTAAAGTAAATACTAGCCAAAGAGGAGTCTAACAGACTATGTCTCATTTGATAATTCAAATATCTATTGCCCATTTCTCCCTTCCTCGCCCCTGAAAAGTAGATACAGGCTGCCCCGTACAACCTCCTCTTGAAATCCAACTCTCACTTTAAAGTTCAGTTGAAAACTCCTGCTGATAACTCACATCTCAAAGTCCTAAAGCCCAGATGGGTTTTACCACACATTTTAATGTAAGATTGTGTGCGGTCTAACTTTGTTTCCTCATCGAGAGAGTTCAGCTCCTAATGGTGGGAACAATACTTTCCTCTATTACTCCTTAGTGCTCAACATGCACTGGAAATATGATAAAAGCTTATCAGGTGCTTGATTTCTGAATCAAAGAGAGAACAGGAATCCAAGTCTTCACTTGGTTCCTGGCACAGGATATGCCAAGGCCAGCAGCTATATATCTTCTCACCTCACCATCAGGGTCTGTCATGAGAGGCAGTCCTCCATGACCAACAATATGCTTGTGATATTAGAGGGAGGGTACATAGCCAATGTTATGAGATTTCAATTGACACTAAGTACAGCTAAACAGGATTCAAGGACCCCGAATTCCACACACTTTATCTTCATAGCCACCTCTACACACCTGTTGATATGCTATTTCACCTACCAGAAAATGTTCGTCACCAAATGTGATTATCAGTGCAAGCCAATTTTTAAAAAACTGTTCAGATTCTGACATTCTGGAATACTATGAATAGGTGCACAAGTTGCGCACTGCCCAACATCAGAGGTTACAGCTCAGAGTGCAGCCAGCCTGCATCTATCTCTTCTCTGAAGCCTTAAAGATCAATGTTCATATGGATCCCTGATTCTTAAAAACACTTGTCCTTGTCATGTGAGGTTTTAATCAAACATTTGGTTACATAGAGAGGGAATTTTATTTAGTCTTGGCTTATCACTAGAAGCTCCTACTTCCTAGGCCACCTAAAATTTGCCATCATTTAGACTAACAGACAGTATGTTTGCTTTGCCAATTCTAGATGTGTAAGAAGCCATATCTAATTTTTGCCCAATTTATTGTAATTAATTCAATTTTTAAAAAATCAGCAGCACTCAACCTGGCCCTTGGATCTGGCCTTCTGTTTAATTTGCTATCTGTTTTCTTTGGGCCAAAACTCCTCCTAACCCCACCCAGCAACCTCCATTTCTATCACAACTATCTTGCATCTAGTGCAAGTTTTGCATGAGGCAAGTTCTTGATACATTTTTATATAACTGTGCAAATTCAATAAGCTAGAGGTAGTTTCTAGAAGATTCTACTCTCTGTTCATGAGTGTGGTTCCCTGTACCAACTTTCCCCCATCGTCCTACTCCCACTGGTCTAGGTGACTTTTTTCTACTCCTTCAGGCCTTGCCTCAGCTATAGATCACATTCTCAGGTTATCTTTTTGCCTGACTACCCCATTAGATTGGGGGTTTCTGGAGGGCAAGGGCCCTCATCTTCATTTATCATTATTTCCAGCCTATAGGACTTGGACTCTATCATGGAACAGAACCAAAGGACCTGCAGATTCAACCTGGCAGACAGGGCTGCCAGTACTCTCTTACAGCTCCAGGATATTTGAGGGTTCCAGCATTATTTAACAACAGAAACCCCATCAGGGTTCCCATGTCCAGAAACAGATGTGGTCCATTAGTGTGTGAGCATTCAGAGGAACCTGAGTGTCTGACTCAAATCTTACATCTGCAGCACTCAGGACAGTGCTTGGCACGTTCTGCAGAATTACTATGTGTTTCTTGCATAAATTAATTACTGAATACAAGCTGGATCCATCACCACATTCTCTGTCTTTCCTCAGAAGGCAAAGCTGTGTAACTTTCCCTTTTTAATGATGGCAAAATCATAGAAATGTAGAGTCTAGATGGAATTGGGGAGCTGGTTCCAGCTTCTCATTTGCAGATGGCAACTCTGAGGTCCAAGATCTCACAGAAGGCACCCTGCTCCCAGGCGAGCACACACTCATCTCCGTCACACTGTCACATTTTGCAGGAAATCCAAGCCTCAAGAGCTTGCAAGGCCAATGGCTGAGTGGGGTATTGGCTTCTTTCTTTCCACCCCTGTCCAGCACTTGTCTCCCCATAATGAAGAAGAGTTTCCTTTAGGAAAGAGAAAAAATAAAAAAGCCCTTCTTCTTCCCAGGAAACAGCCAGAAGTTTTTACATCTTCTGCCATGTAAAAACATGGGGAGGAGCCATCATCACAGGGTATTTTCCAAAGGCAATGCCTCCATTTCAAAGAGAGCCTGAAAGGACATGGCCACAGAATGGAGTGTTCAACTTCAATTTTGTTTGAGTGTAGGACATCAGTGGGAAAGACTCTCAGAGAAACACTTGTGGACAGTGTCACAAAGAAACTGCATCAGCTTCTTTCTTTTTTTTTAAGTGGACTCATGCCTTTTTACCTTTTTACAGCGTGTCCCCTCTCTCTTCTATGGACAACTGATCCTCAGAATGAACATGTCACTGATGTGGCCCCAAAGAGACCTCTGAAGTCACCCATGGCTAATGCCATGGAAGGGACAATCTTGGCAACACTTCTGGCCTGTGAGGTTTTCACATCAACGAAAATAATCTTGAAATAAGAGAAATCCCAGGCCTGCTGAAGTGTAGCATTTTCTCACACTTCAGCCCTCCTCAAATTATAAATGCTAAGAAAATGCTGCCCCATAAAGTATCGTCTTCCAGCTTACATATTGGCTCCATCCCAGTTCACATATAGAAACTTGATTTTCAAGGTGTTGGCAGGACGCAATACAAAGTGCAACTGGGGCACAGACATCAGTGCTGCCACAGAACAGGCAATTATCCTGCAGTCCACAGGAGACAGGCAGAGATACCCAGCCAGGGCACCAACAGATCCCTTTTGCACTGCCCACATGGACAGCACTCCCTGCCAAACCAATGAGCAAAAATATCTCACGTGCAATCATGAGGAGAATAATTAATTACTGTTCATTTAATAAAATAGTGCAACCCACAAGTGCTTGAGAAAACATTTTTTCTTGCTCTCTTAAGGCTATTTTATGGCCCTGAAACTATTTTCTAGAGGAATCCAGGAGCACTAAAAATCAATCAGAATTACAAGCAAATCATAGATGGTCAGGGAAACTGCGTATCAAGAAAAAATGATTGAATTTGCAAAAACATAAATTTATTCAAGTATTTTAGGAATGACATCATTATCACTGTGGTATAGTCTTAACCTCTGCAGGTGTGTGTGTTATGGGGGGAAGGAGGAAGGGCAGGGGGTGTGCATGTGCCACGGGATAGGAGGACTGGGAGAAGGGAGGCAGAGAGCCATGTTTGCAGAGACTTACGTGCAGGTCTCCTCATGACAGTCTCCTCATGAGAGCCCCACACCAGCACTGCCTCCACTTCTCTGCAGGCCCCTAATTCTACAAGTCCTGGGTATGCTGATGGGGCAGCTGCTCAGGCCACCCAGTCAGATGCTTCTGAGCCTCCTACAGCTCATTTCTATGGGGAACGGGATCAAGCTGTTATTCTCTGGTGAATCAGCCAGCTGTCCTGCTCAGAAAAGCTGCCACACAGGTCTTCAAAGCATGAAAAGCCAACTGCCTCCTTTCCTGTGTCAGCATTCAGACCAGCCACCTCAAGAATTCTGATCTCTATGGGTGATCCCCAGCAACAGGCCTTGACTTGGGGCCTTTTGCATACCCAGAGCCATGGCAGGCTTGTACTCCTCACAGGGACATGAGCAGCTGTGTAGCTTAACTCCGCCTCATGGTAGGGGAGGAAAGACAGACGTTGACATTCAATGTGAACTCAAAGGTTTAACTGCAACTTTAAACAGAATTGCTTTCTATCCCCTTCATTCCTTAGCTCTGTTGGTATCTTCAGCAGTCATCGTTCTACTTACGAAAGTATACTTCATACCCAGGCAGGTACAGGTTACAGAGTCATAGGACTGCACAGCAGCAGAAGGGCAGGTTTCCTTCCAGGAAACCCATTCTCTTTATTGCAGTCAGCACAATTTGCCAACCTGTAATTACTTTCATTGATATCTCCCTCCTTTGGCAAAGCATGTGGAGCAGTATGGAAGAGACACACATGACAAACAGTGTGTGTATACACAGGTGTGAGTGAGCACATGCATATGTGTGAGCACGTGTGTATGTGTATTCATTTAAACATCCCTGCCTGGATGAATGTTCAGAGAGGGATGGGTGGATGGATCAAGGTTGCAGCCTGGAAAATGTTTTGCAAGGCTACATTTGTCTCTTCATGAGTAAATAAAGTATGTTATGTTTTCAAAGAATTTCATATTTAAGGTCTGGTCTAATACCTTAGGGCAAGTTGTCTGAAAAAGACTCAAGGAGAATAAGCAATAGAATTGTTCTCAAGAAGTCTGTTCAAGTCCGGACTCTGAGATCAACAGGAGGTCTTGAGCACCTCCCCTCTTAGAGTTTCAGCATTCTAATCTGGAAAATGAGGAAAGTGAATCTTTACTGAGTCACGAGCCCCCTTCAGAAACTTTTGAAATTTACATGGTTCTTCCCAGAAAATGCACATGTTCATATGCGGATATAATTCTGCATGACATTCAAAGGAATTAATCACCTGAAGCCAATTTCTGGGTGAGGCAACATCCAGTGTCCCTTCAGGCTTGAGAAAATCTCTTTTTTAATATTTCTGAGCAAGAAAATTGGAGCCTGTGGGCTTCCATTTCAACTTCTCTTTTCCTCATTCCCTCAACCCAATGATCCACATGGAAATCTACATCAAGCTCTGAAGCTCTCAAGTTCTAGAAAACTACTTCCCAAACCCAAGTGGACATGACATGATAAGGAACAAAAGATACTACAATTAGGATCTCCAGACCCTAAATCAAACATCATTCACTCAGCTGTGGCAATGATCATCTGGAAAGCTTTGGGAATGGAATTCTCCTATGCTGCTTTGGGGGTTCCATTATTCAAATGCTACTTGAATCTGACTGTGAATGGACACCAGGAAACCATGAGGAAAGAGGTATTCTGCTTTCAGCCAATATTGTAAAGTTACCATCCCTCCATCTGTATTAAGGGGTTCTAGAGCACTTTTCATTGTCTTCCTTAAAAAGGACATAATGTTAGAGCTTAGAAGGCACCTTATACATTGTCTAGTTCAATTTTCCCAATGTTAGATGGGTGTTCAGGAAGGAGGGCCTGTGCCAGGTAGAATTGAGACCCAGATCCAGTTCTATCGATTCTCAAATCTTGACTTTTTTTTCTTGTCCTTTGCTGCCTGTTTTGGAGACCCGATATGAGAGAATACAGCAGACTGAATATGTGGGGAAGAGAGGAAAGGTAGGAATATTTTGTGATATGAAGAAAAGAGTACCCAGGATAAGAGCTCCCCACTGCTTTACTTTCTAATAAATGCAGTGATAAAATCCATTAAATCTACAAGAACCTGTAAAAATGAGGCAGAAAATAGTCCTTGCAGAGAGGCCCTAAGGACACTTTGCCTTTTGCAGGGCAGATGGGATAAGCCTGGAGAATGTGGTGGTCTCAACACTAGCTATGCCAGTGGGCATAGGGACCCTTGCTTTCTGCATTAGATTCTTTCCTAGAAAGGGTTATTCTGGGTGTTTTGACTTCCTAATCTTCCTAGCCTCTTATTTTCCACTGACTCACAGGCTTCAGAGCTTCTCATATATATTCTGGACTGATCTCCCATGAATCAGCCTTCCTAACACTTGGGTTTGAGTTTTCTCTGCTCCTTTCACCCCTCACCTCCTTCCCCAACCCGAAGGTAATGAGCTGTGGCCACTAAGACCAGAGCTCTTATTTAAAAGAACAACATCATCTGCACTGAGACTGCATTAGGGACAAATTACTTGATAGAGCCTCTTCCTTGGATCCAGAAAAATACTAAAGGCCATGGGTAACTTTTCAACTTGATTTTTATGGCCTGGTTCCCCATACATCCCTTCCCCTCACAGTTCCAAGGAGTCTTTCGGGATTTCAGATGAATTTTCCTTATAAATCCTAAGGTCAGGAATCAAATATGCACATTACTCTTCTCTGAGACATGTATGCCCAGACTGGGGGAATGGGAGTAATTTCTTGTTTTGAATTTTTTTTTTTTTTTCGTTTTGAAATAGGTTCTTCCTTGGTCAGTTTCTGAAATCTCTTCCCAGTCCTATTACAGAGAATGCTTGGGGTCAGCTTATTCACAGAATTTTTTAAACTTTCAGTTTTGCTGGATTTGCCTTTATAGGAGAGTGAAGGGAAACCTCATGTTTCTAGGATCATCTACTTGTGGTTTGAAAGATTCATCCAACTGTTTCTTACATATTCCTCTTTCAAAAAATCAGGTTCCCAGAACTTCTGCTCTGTTTTCTCTGTTGACCACACCTGAACCTTCCAGTAGTTGAATAGAAAAAGGCAATATTCTCACTGGGACAAGAAAAAGTATCCATGCCAAGAATTACCTTTCAGGATTCTGCTGCCAATGATTAAAATACAGAAGCAATCTGCACTGTTGGATGTTATATACTGCTGCAGGAACCTAATCCTGCTTTGCGTGGGATTTGTATGCTATTGGTGGTTAGGATGAGGGAAAGAAAGGATTTGTAGCAACTCCTAGTTACTCATAAGTAGCTGGTTAATGGTATTTTTGTTTGTTTGTTTTGTAATTCTTCCTTGATCAATTTCTGAAGTCTCTTCCCCAGCCCTACTACAGCAAATGCTTAGGGTCAGCAAGAATCATGTTAGCCTGGATCAAATGTAATTAGAAGGGGAAACAAGCTCTGGAAGGGAAATTTGGTTTCTCAAATGTACTTTCTGCTGGTTCCTCCTGCAGCTCACATGTGTTCCAGGAAAGGTGGTCTCCTCAGTGGCCCCAATGAGGGTCCTGACCGCTTTTCTGTCGACGCATGCACTGTGTTCTCACAATGACTCTCCTTTCACTCTATACATCCCACCCAGCAGAGGCTTCTCAGCCCACCTCAGGTCTCCCCTCTGAAGCCTTCCTGAGCTACTCTGGTAGGCTCTGACCTTTCCCAACTCTGAAATTATGGCCTCAAATGAAGCTTAATTGGTAGACGGTTAATACCAGTTGAACAAGTGAAGACTTGAAAATGAACCACACATAGATGGCCTCTGCTGTGGATGCTCATGGACTAGTGGAGCGGCAAACAAAGAAACAAAGAGTTACAAAGACGTGTGAAGGTGGGTAGATCAGTCAGGGTCTTCACAGGAAAGACCTAAATCATGATTGCTAAGGAGAACTAATTTACCATCGTGTGGATAAATGAAAGGGACGCACAGGAAGTTATGAACAGAAAAGCTGTTACTGCGTCTTGGCTTAAAGCACAAAGAGGCAGGTACTGCAACGATAGGAGACTCCAGAGTTCTGGTGGGGTTTTGATGTCTTTCACCTCCAATCTAGTTTCCATTCTGTCACCAGAAAAAACCTTTCTAAAGGCCAGATATGAAGATTCCACTGCCTGTTTCTAGTTTCTGATGGCTTTGTTGACCCTGAGGGTAAAGTCCAAATGCCTTGGTTTGATCCTCCAGGCTGTGCAGCCTCAGGACTCAGCCCACATGTCCAGCTTGTCACTTCCCCCACCCTGAAGCTGCCATCATCTATACCACCATGCCTTTGTGAGTTCCATTTTCCCCCCTAACTGGAACACTGTCTTTGACTAGCCAAGCCCTACTTGTCCTTCAAGATCCAACCCGAATATTTCTTTCCTTGTTGGTCTTGCCTAACCCCTGAATGGAGGTATTTTACTTTAGCATGCAAGCTCTGTATCACCTGTATCTCTTATGGCTCCCAAAAAGATGAGTGTTGAAGAGGTTTTCGGTTTAAGCAGGGCCAGAAAGACAGTGACCAATGAGACATGTATCCTGGTCTAAATCTTGGACTCCCTTTCCAAAACCATGTGGTCACATCCCAAAGGACCCATTTCTTCTTTTTGTGGTCAGAAGGTCAGGATAATTCAAAGACAATTCAAAAAATAACATTTGTGGCTACTAAAATTGGCTATATCCATATATTCACATAACAAAAAATATGGAAAACAACATTATGAGGATAACTCAAGGAGAACAAATGATAATGGTAGCAATGATAGTTATTTCGAGTCTCTTCTTCTGAAGTGCTCCCATGACCTCATGCCCTTCAGTACAATGGTCTCCTCTGAGGCTGGAAAAGGTGTTGGGTTCCAGCAATAGCACTGTGCAGGACACCCTAAATTAGCAATATAAATCTTTCTAGAAATGAACTATCCTACTAGTTTCCTCACATCAGGAATAATTGAAAAATTAATCAAGGAGGCATAAATGGCCTTCAGCAAATAAATCCAAATTGGTAAGATGATGATTGGTCCAGGACGGAATTCTATATCATTACCATTTGGGAGCTTCTGTTGGCTCTCAAAATCAAAGTGAAACTGCTAAGTACTCTTGACCAGAAACATCTCAAAGCAAAACAAACAAACGAACAAAAAAACCAGCATCAAATATGAATGGAAATGTCTCTGCAATGGCACATGGATAATTTAAAATAGGATAGAAAAAGTCTTGTGATTCCGAATGGAGTAAAATAAATTTGAAATGCTTCTTGAAAGAGTAGTTACTAATACCTTAGCAGAAGATGAAAAAACAAAAACAAAAACAAAAAACAAAAAACAAAAAAAACAAGAAACAAACAACTCTTAAGATGGAAAAATGAAATCAGTGGCCATAAACTTTAGATTTACAGTGCAAATATACAATCCAGAAATAAACTATATGTACTACCTATAAAATGTGGATTTAATGTATACTGTTCCCTGTGCCCTGAGCCTTAATCAGTCTGAGCTCACATTATAATGCCAAGATTGTGCTATGCAAAATGGTTGCCACAGAAAAAAATATAAGATTCCCACTGTTACCTTCCAGAGCTTACAGTGTAGTTAGGGGGTGAACATTAACACACTCAATGCAGTTTTGAACCCAGTTCTATATCAGCTCTCTAGAGCTTACTGCAAACAATAATGGAATCCTGAAATAGAGGCTGCCGGTTCAGGCTGGGTAAATCTACATGTAAAGTTAGACATTAAAAGATGAGAAGACAATGGCTAGGTGGCATGCAGGAGGGAAACTGAGTCCTAAACATAAGGACACTATGTTAAAGCACCATTACCAAGCCAGGTGCAATGGCACATACCTGTACTTCTAGCTACTTAAAAGGCCGAGGTTGGAGGATTGCTTGAGCCCAGGAATTGAATAAACTATGATCACACCTGTGAATAGTCACTGCACTCCAGCCTGGGCAATATAACAAGACCCATATCTCTTAAAGAAAAAGCACCATTACCAGGAAAAAAAAAAAAAGGAGCTCATTATGAGCCAAAGTCTACTATGGAAAAAGAAAGTTCAGTCAGAAAATGTAGGCTAGTTTTCAGCATGTTAAGAGTTTAAGTGTTACTAGTAGTCACATAAGTGAGAAAATCAAAACAAACTGGTACATAAATATATAGATATCTTTGTGATAGCAGAAAGACATGCACATACAGTGAGAGAAAGAGAGAGAGAGAGAGAAAGAGAGAGAGAGAAAAACTTAGAATGAACCTTTCCTGAAAGATATGAGAAGTGGAAAATATTACATGGAAGATCCAAACATGATGCATTAGCAGGGGACAAGATTTTGTGACTGCTCCTGCTAAAATATGCCAGTGGCAGAAGACAGATTCACAGGCTTTAAGAAAAGCCAAAAACAGAGTTTGAAAGTTATCCATAAGGGAAAACAGATTTTTAAAAAATAAACAAAGACCTCTTTTTCTACTTTCTCCTAGGTAGATTAACTTTTCTTCCACATTTTTCTATTTATTCTCAGCTTCTTAATGTGGCATTTCCTTCATTTAATGGTAGGCAGGTGCATGTGTGCATACATGGTACTTCAGGATAACAGAAATATCAAGAAGTGTGTGACAGAGGCAAAGAAGGTCTGAGGCATGACTTCTAGACCCTCCAGCACACTTTCCTGCCAAGCATGGGGGATCTACCAGACTTCTCCCCTGAAATCTAGTTCAGACACTTATAATTTAGCATAGAGCAATGAGGCTGGATGAGCTAGTGCTCCCCCCAGTCCTACCAAAGCCTTATCTGATTAACCTTAGCTGAGTCAAGTGTTATTTCCTTTGCTGAAAAAATGAGTTGGGCCAGTCAAGCTCTCTTTGGATGCCCAAAGCAAAGGTGCTCTAGCTCTACAAGCTCAGCGCTGAGCTCAAGGCTATGCTCAGGCTACAGTGAAATCAAGAAAAAGTTGACACTCTCTGCCATCAAGGAAATCAAGATCTAGCTCAGAAGAAAAAGCAAATGCCTGAAATAAAGAAAGAACAGTTCAACAGACCACGGAAATGCATATGAAGTTATAAGGCCAACAGAACATAATCAAAGTTAAAAAGGAGATGTCCAGGGTAAAAATACCTTTGGAGAAGTACAAAGTGGCTTTGTGAAGGGGTTGAGATTTGAGCACAGAATTGAAGAACTGGTAGGTTTTGAGACGGTGAAGGAAGAGAAGTACACATACACACACACACACACACACACACGCTTACTTACATGTGCATATACATGGACCCACAGCTATCCCCATGGGTGCCTGGCAGTTGCTGGACACACAGAATAAGTTAATCCTTCAGACATATGGCTGAGCAGCAAATAAGCAGGTTCCCAATGTCACCTTTCAACATGCTAGAAATACTTTTATTATTTTATTATTTCATTACTTGGAGTCTTAAAGAGTTTCTCATCTTCAAAGCCTTCTGATACATTTAAATCCCTAGAGAGAGAAACTTCCTCTATCAGCTCTCCTTAGACTTCAGTTGCATGGACAAAATGTAGGGACTTCAAACAGCTGAGGTCTTGGGAGAAGCTTGAGTCCAGGAGTTGAAGCACACACAGCGCTTATTCCAGGCGAGGCTGGGATCCTGCAGCAGCCTTGTGTCTAAGGCTTACAGAGGAATTTCCCATCATCGTTTATGTCTCAATGTGTGTTCTGTGAAACACATGTCACACAGACTGATAGGTGACATGGCCTGGAGGAGTGCAGGCCTTTGCACAGGCCCCTTAAGAATGCTCCCCTACACCTGGAGAAAAAAACTACGAGAGTGTAAGAAACGATGCAAGCTCTATCAGAAATCACCATCCCACGATGAGCTCAGTCTTCTTACTAATAAGAAGAGGGCTGGATTTAAAGGTCCCCAAAGCCCTTTATAATACTCAAGTTCTCTGTGTGTTTGGGGCAAGTTGAACCATATTTATGGGCTTTTGCCTTCCTCACAGTGGATAGAACTGCATGTTCTCTCATAGACCATGAGAATTATGAAAATACTGTGAGATCCTTTAGTGAAAGCATTCATTCTTTTTAAGGTACCCATTAAAACGGAGGGGAAAACCCAGATCCCAAAACCAAACCTTGCAAAATAAGTTAGCCACAGAATTACGTTCGAACAGCTCTCTAACCCTATTCTACCTGTCATATTCTGCCAAATTGCTGTCCACAGACTCTACAGTTTAATTTACAAAAATTCATATCTCTTCAGGAAAATATCTGCTGCTTGAAATGAGGTTCGCCTGATTTGAAGCAGACTAGAATATTCCATGATGAAGAATACATAACATTTCGGTTGAAAAAGCCAGCCTAAGCCAATCTACATATTCTCCTCTTTCATCCTCAAAACCTGAATGGAAATAAATGTCACACACTGACTCACAGACTTGTAAAACCATGCACACACTATACCCTCCTCTTTAAGACATGTGAGATTAACTTGTTCAATGTTATAACCTCTTGGTTTCCTTTCTTTGTTTCAAGTGTCTTTCTGTTTTCAAAATCGTGTGTATTAGGGCAACTGGTTTGCCAAAAGGTGTGGATAGCTCAAAACAATTTATTTATTGCAGACACAACTTCTTACCTTGTCCTGATAACTAATTAACCAAAAGAGTCAGGGATGAAAAAAGAGAAAACAAATAGTTCTCATAATATGCCATTTTACCTCATACTTCTCTGTCATTTTGCAACAGACCATGAGAAGACATCACTACTTAATGAAAAAATGTTCAATTGTCTAAATCTGAGTTTTCTCCCTGAAAACAGTAAATTTTAACTAGATATGAGAAAGCTTCTTTTAAAGAATATACCCTGTTTAGAGGTAGATAAAATGAAAAAGTTATAGAGAAAAATTAAGAAATGTAAAGAATGGGAAAAATAATGCAAAAAGAGATGAAGAGAAAATAACACAGAGAGAAAAGATAAATGTAAGAATTTAAGAATGTTAGTTAAAAGATGCCCAACTCCTTGTTTTCACTATTGAGGAAGTGAGACCTAAAATATGGAGAGCGGAAGAACGGGAAAGCTGGAAGAGGAAAAGTGATAAGAAAGAGTAATCAAGAGAGAAAATAATGGAGGAAAGGGAAAGGATAGGAATCTCGAAGCAGCTTCTGGGAGGCTCAGTCTAAGAAGTGCACGTCTCTAAGAAGCACATTCTGTCCTGGCTATCAGATGCAATCCTGTGGACATGACTGCACCAGCTATATTTAGCTCCGATGTAACTCAAGTCAATAGTGTTCCATTAGGGCAGCTGCTGCAGTGTCCTGAAGAAACGTTTTACCACCTACCCTGGAATAGTCATGTCAAGGGCCTGCGCCTTCACAGCTACAGAACTCCACTGTGTTTATATACAAAGGAGCAGCATTTTGAACATAACTGATATGACTGTTAACATAGTTTAATGACCTGCTGTATAACAGAACAGCACTTTCAGAACACCAAAGTCATTACTCTCGGTTCCTAAGGATGTCCCTTCCCCCAATCCCTGCAAGCAAATATTGCCCCTTACCTTATAGCGTGTGTTCTCTTCTGAGACCTCCTCTGGTTTTCTGATCTTTGCTTTAACTCCACATGGGGCTCTATGCTTTGGAAGAATACTTTTCAATGTCTACTCAAGGACACCCAGGCCCAAATGACCCACAGAAATACCTACAGGTTTCCTCCGATGCCAGGGGAACATAGCTGACTCCTACCGAAAACAAAACAAAACAAAACAAAAACTTGGATCTTGGAGATTGGCAGGTTACCAACGTGCATACCCCATGGCCAGAAATGAAGACCTGCTACCACTAAGGAGAAGTGAGAAGTCTAGGAATAGTTGAGAAACCCATGCTTGACCTGAGTAATTCATTAAGTAATTGTGTCATCATTCTGGATATGGCATCTTATTAGATTTTGTGAGACAAACCACACATAGGCATTCCCTTCTCTCTCAGGGAGATTCGGCTGTGACGTGGGCATAAAGCAATCACACAGGTGGGACAGGGAATAGATACATGGGCTCAAGACGAATGCTGAGGAAGAGACAGCTGGAATCTAAGAAGTCTGGGAAGATTTTTCAGAGGAAGACACCTCTTTCTTGAAGAATGAATGAGGTATTGACAAGCAAGGAGAGCATTCCAGTTGAATGAGATAAAATAAGCAAAGATGCCCCTTATTATTTGGTTGTATAGAGTCAGATGCTTTTGCAAAGCTAAAGTCCCCAAACCTGTACCTTGACAAGTATCAGTGGGTTCTTCATGATTCCTGGAACAAAAGCCATCTGCACAAAGGTTCTTGCCAAGAATCAACCTACTTATCTATGAACCTCTCTTCTGTGAAACCAGACTAGGAAAGGTGAGCAGAAACTATCATAGAAAATGTTTGGATCCTCAGAAGAATGATTGTCTCTGTTTCAGAAAAAGATTCAGGACCAGTGACATTAATGCAAAAAAAAAAAAAAAAAATGATGGAAGCACCAGCCCTGATCTGAACCTTGAAAAGGAGATTCCCTGGAGGATGGTGTATGCCAATTATTTCTGCCTGGCAGAGGAGAGCAAGAAAGGAGGCAAGTGCCAGGTGGGGTGAGAAGTTTACTGTAGCCAGAGTTCACCTACAGGCTGTCTAATTCCTTTAACCTGGGCTGGACTGAAGGGCTGAGAAGAACATTCTCATTAGGGTATGAAATGGATCATTTCCAGTGGCCAGATGGTTCCCCATAAATACATTAATGACTTTATAGGCATGTCTGCTTGGAAAAGGAACAATTTAACTACCACAATGTGGGAAGTGCTGCTTTTGGATTCTGGGTAAACTAAATCAAAGACCAAGAAATTACCACACACACACAAAAAAAGCTTTGTGAAATCACTCCCTTTCCTACATCTCATTCTTTTTATATGACAAGCTCAATAAGCAAGTGTAATATTTGTTTTCAAATTAAAAAAATAAATTCATCTCAAGCTTCAAAAGTCATTCAAACATGAATGGTCCCAATGTTGAGAAACACACACACAAATCCACACACATATGCAAACCTGTGCACACGCACACACACACTCCTCATTGGGAACAAAGTCAAGGCTTCCACTGCTGAGCGTGACTGTGTAGTGACAGTCCTCACATCACACTTCAACTGGATGACATTCCAAAGGCAGTCACGTCCCTGTCAAGAAGTTCCTTTCTTTTACCTCGAAACGGATCCCAAACCTGTCTCATTCTCCGTCTAATCCCCCATCCTCATCCGTCACCCAAGCTACAAGAGTAGCCTCCTAGAACTTCCAGAAGGATCTCTTTACAAGCAAATCTGATCTTGTCCTGCCCTTACTTAACCTTTTAATGGCTCCCATTGCTTTTAAGCTAGGGACAGGAAATTTTTCTTCTGGTCAACAAGGATGGGACAGGTACTCACTCCAGATTCATTTCCCACTGTTTCTCATCAGTTCATTGGCCCTACATTGATCTTCCAGGTCCTCAAAATTTCCTAAGCCATACCTACCCCCTCTTGGGGTCTTGTGGAAAAACGTCCTCATTGCTGGGCTGCGCTCGCCTTCTCCATTCACTGGCTCACTCCTGCTCACCCCTCTGCACAGATGCATCAGGAAAGCTTCCTGTCCTTCCCAGCACCACAGGTTTTCTTCAGTGTTCTTGCCATTTTGAAACTGTTTATTTACATTTTGATTGTTTGATCCGTGCTTGGAAGGCCACCAGGGTTGGTGTGAAGATCAAATCTGAGAATGGGTATAGATACCCTTCAAGAATTATAAGCAGAATCCCAGCTTAAATCCCTGCTTTTTTCACTGCTGCTTCTAAAGGACTCTGAGCCCCCAAAAGAAAGTGAAAGCAGAATCATCACTTTCCCCAAACATCAAAAGGAAATGACATCCAAAGCAGGCATTTTTAAAATTTATGTTGGGCTAACACAGTAGCCACCACAACTGGGTGAATAATTAGCCTTGAGGTCTCCTGGCATAAAATAAAAATCCACTTCCCTCAGGCCAGAGAAACCACTGACAACCACCAGCCTGAGTTTTGACAATTTCCCTGCCCATCACACACCTGGTTCCTAAGGTCCCAGTAGCCAAAGGGGAGTAAATATTAACTATGGTAGGGAATGATTTGTCGGTCATGAACAGCTGTCCACAGTTTCCAAGGTACTGACCTGAAAAGGAGATGAAAGGAACAAAGACTGGGGTAGCTTCCACACTGAGCAGGACATCTTGCCCTTGCCTCTTGGTCTGCTATCTAGCCAGTGATGCTGATTTCTGTACCTACACATTCAAGTTCCTTTACCCTTTGGTTTTAGCCAAGAAGGGGCACCAGCAGGAGATCACAAAAGGGAGGTGAGTGAGGTCAGAAGTATTGTTCTCCCAGCTTCCTCCCTGCTGGGTCACCCCAGGCTAGCTGTGTCCTTAACCAAAGGCCACAGCTCCTATCAAGTATGCTTCCAACAGAGCTTGCTTGTGCCCTCTTTCTAGCTCCCTATCTCCAGCAAACCTACACATTCTGAAACTGACCCTCCTTCTTCAAGCCTACGGCGATCATGTTTTTCCTGGGCTATTATCCCTGTAATGCTGCAGCAATCTTTGTGGTTTCCCTACACCCAGGTCACAACCTGGAGGTAGAGAGACATCATTTCAATAAGTACACACATGAGCAAGAGTGCAGTTTTAGGAGATGAGTTTTAAGAAGTAAGGAATGTGTTTCTATGCATGCCTGCATTTCTGTGATCTGGGGTGGTTGCAGGATCTAATGGGCAAGGATTCTCGGAAAAAATCTATACTTGATTTGACATCAGAACAAGGTCAAATTTAGGTGGGGCATAGGTAGGAGGCTAGTAGAGGGAACAGGAAAAATCCCAGAGAGAACAACCTATGCAAAGGCCCTGCCCACTCTTATACAAAGGTTCTCACCTGTCTATTAAAGCTATTATGGGGAACACACAGCCATTTTAAATGTCTACACAAATACAAGATGTTAATGACAGGCATAATTCTGTTCATAAAAATCCTCTAGCTTTGATTTTACTTCTCCAACACATGAAAGTTTCTTGTAGGCCAGATCTTGTCCACAGTGCCCAGCGCAATGGCTAATATACAGTTTAAGTCCAATAAACACCTGCAAATAATTGATTGATTGAGGAACCAAAGGATGGAAGAAATCCAGCAGAGACCTAGCACTGCCTATCAGTGGAGGCAGTTGCATGAAATGTGAATGAGTTGACTTCAGGCTAAGTATGGGGCTGACCTTGAGCAAGTTACACTTACCTCTCAATAATGTTTGTTCAGGTCTCAGGCCCCAAGATAGGAGATAAGCAAGAGTTATTTTGGTCTTTTGAATGCTTAGGGAAAGAGGTGAGCTACACATCATGACCTCCATTCCTAGGGCAATATGTAAGTTCAGTCTCAGTGTGAGGTTTCCAGGTCCCCACAAATTAAAAACACAGCATCAGAGGAGGGTAGAGGTTTCCCTATAACCCAGAGATACCATTGTGGAAAGCCCCTGTTGCCTGAAAAATGATGCCTTTCCTCATAAAGGGGAAGTGCTATTTTAGGTTCAGCAGCTTTGTTTTTTCTTTCCACCCTGGGGTGTATAAGTTTGATTCCTGGGTATCTTCCTATACCTCAAGGAGTTATAAAGAACCCAAGAAATAGCAAAATACGTCCACCTTCACTCAGGTGGAAGGCATTTCATTGTACCAGAAAGAAAAGGTGGTCAGAGAGACATTTTCATTTCTGTAATTAACAACCTCAGTGTGGCCTTAGGGAGGCACGTTCCTTCTCTGGGGCCCAATTTTCTCATCAGTAAAATGAATGGCTTATACTAAATGATCTACGAGATCTTCAGATTTTATGATTTTGAACACCATGATTTTTTGTTATTATTTCAGCAACTATGTCTGGAAAGTCCACATGTTCTCAACATTATCTTATTTCTTGGGAGGGAACAGTCCATCCCCGCACCCAAGGATTCTTATTTTGTGATTGCGGTCCTCCTAAGAGGGTCTATGAAACTCCAGATATTGCATATAACATTTTGTGTCTATGTGTAATTTTCCTTGGCCTAAAAGCATCCATAGCTTTTGGGTCCATATATGGACCCTATATGCTTTTAGTAGAACAGCATAAATGTGACTGCTTAGATGTCAAGGAACGTGTTCATAAGACACCAGCATCAAGAGCAAGTCCAACATGAATCCACCTGCCAAGCACTATGACAACCTGGGTTATCTTCCAGAACAGGATGGCTCTGGATTTGAGATGAGATCAGAGAGGTGGACTGCTAAAGAGAAAGAGAGTTTGGAAAGTCAATGCAAAAGTATAACTCTGGGCAAAATATGTTGTGTTCTCAAGAAAAGAAAAAAAATGTTCAATTGCTGTGGGAATTAGCTCTCTCCATGGCGCACCTGGAGGTTCATGCACTTTCTCTTTTCTACCTGTCCTCCATTAACATCAGCCCCCAGAGTACTGGGTTCAAGGAAAGAGCAGGACTCTGTTTTGCAGCTGGGAGGTGGCACGAGAGAGAGCTGCCATTTTTGCTAAGAGAATTCTAAGAGATCCTGAACCTGCATCTGTGACTCAGCCAGGATGGGGCCACATACCAACAGGCTATACCAGGGGCAGAGACAGGGTAGTGGCCTGGTGCTTTTCATCATGGTTAACAGAGAATAAATCATGACAGCTAACAGTATCATATTGCTCTGAGATTAATGCAAAATAGATGGCATTCATTGATTTTAAGGTAAATTTAAAACATATAATGACAGAGTGAAAGCTATGCCATACACAGTTATACATGCATGTGAGGAAAACATGTATAAATTGAAGCTTAGGAGTTATAACTTACACAGAAAGTGCTATTATTCAAAAATTTAAACATATGTGAGACAACATATAGCAAATATGCTGACATATGGCATTGAAACCAATACGTCAACACTTACAAGTAAGAAAACATCTATAAAAATACAATAAGTACAGTTCTCTCTTTACACTGAGGCCACAAATGAGACCACTGCTAAACATCTCTGGTTAAGCATTAACACACACTGGGATCCGCCTGTAACCTGTTCGTTAAGGTGCAGTGCCCCAGCTAATTAATACATCACTGGCAGATCAAGTTTAGGGAACAATACTGAGCAAGTGTATTCCTGAGGCCTCACTTACCCCCCTTCAGGTAGGAGGAAGTCCAGGAGGGAAAGGGGAATAAGGGAGAAGAGAGAGAGATAAAATAAAGGAGAGATTATTATTTTGCTACAGTAGAGCATCCCACAGTTGATAAAAGTAGTGTGTGTGTATGTGTGTGTGTATGCATGTGTGTGTGTGTGTGTGTGTGTGTGTGTGTGTGTGTGTGTAGCAGGCTTGTATGTGTTGGCCAAGTTCTGAAATCATGTCACTTGAGAAAAAGCTGAAGGAGTAGGAGCTGTTTAGACAGGGAAACCCTACATTGAAAGAAGGCTATCATAACAGTATTCTGCCATGTGCAGGGATTGCTGCTGACTGTGGGCATAGACAATGCTGTATTGCCTGTCACTTGCACTCACTGGGCCTCCGACTATTCATCTGTAATGTGAGAGACTTGTATGAGATGCCTAATTCTCAACTCTTGCTGCAATTGGAATCACATAAAGAGTTTTTAACAAGTACAGATTGTGGGGCTCCACCCCAGAGAAGCATCTCTTTAGGAGGGAAACAGGCACCGGTATTTTAATAGTTCCCCAGGCCATTCTTACATGGATTCAGTGAGGATGGACAAGCACTGGTCTAGATTACCACTGGATAATTCTAGATGATCCTAGAGGTCTCTCCTAGTGTGATAGGCAGGAACCCTTCTAGCTCTAAAACTTTACTTAATTCATTCATATATATAATTCTCTTCCCATTTCCTCTGTGACTCTGGAAGGAATCATAATCCTAAGGGAAATTCAATACATGAAATATTGATGTTCATTTTGCAAATACCCGATAAATAAATTCACTGAGCTGACTGAAAATGAAAAATCTGTGGAAAGAGAACTCCATTATAGAAGATCTACTTGAGTCTTAATTCGGGATCAGTTTGCTCCAACATTCAGCACATTTTTCACCAGCTTGATTATGTCGTATCCCATCCACAGCAGATTAGAAGCACAAATTGGAAGGTTACTTTGGTGAAGGAGCTGGTTATGTTTATTAACAGTAGAAAAGGAGAAGAACTAGCATCTTCACAGTGAGAAAGAAAACTCAAATGATATAAAAAGACAGCACAGGAACCAATGTAAAATCATAGGCTAGGGATGTTTAGTGTAGGGGCAAACTGCTCTACTCATTTTTTTTTTTTTTTTTTTTTTTTTTTTGAGACGGAGTCTCACGCTGTTGCCCAGGCTGGAGTGCAGTGGCGCGATCTCGGCTCACTGCAAGCTCCGCCTCCCGGGTTCCCGCCATTCTCCTGCCTCAGCCTCCTGAGTAGCTGGGACTACAGGCGCCCGCCACCGCGCCCGGCTAATTTTTTGTATTTTTAGTAGAGACGGGGTTTCACTGTGGTCTCGATCTCCTGACCTTGTGATCCGCCCGCCTCGGCCTCCCAAAGTGCTGGGATTACAGGCTTGAGCCACCGCGCCCGGCCTTGCTCTACTCATTTTTAAAGACTGATAGTATCTCTGTGTTACTCTCTAACAATTAGGGAGAGAAGAGCTGATGTTGACTGAGTTATATTTAACAAGGCAAGCCCACGTGTGTATGTGTGTATGCTTTTGTATCTGTTTGGTGATTTTCTGAGCAATGATTTTAAATGTTCAAAACTTGAGGGTTAGCATAAAACACTGTTGTATTCTTGTCAGGCTTTTAAAAACAGACCTGGTATCTATAGCCTTTTCCACCTCAAAAACATTCTTCAGGTTTTCATCAGATAATGTTCACCCTGGATGTAACCAGTAGATGAGTTTAGAAACCCCAGAATCTATAGGTGGGCAGAACGAGACACAGTTTCCCCTGCCACTCTTAGTCAGTAAACCTGATCAAAAACCGCTCAATCACTCCCACTCTCCTTCTAATAACAGCTACAGTTACAGAAGCAGACTCAGGCCATGAGGAAGAAGACTTGGTGTTCGATGTGCCAAGTAGCAATGAGTGAATTATAAACCTGTTAGGGTTCCTGACACTATGAGGATCTAAAAGGAAGCTGAGACTGAACAACTAAGAGACCACCCATGCTATTTCAGGGCTCATCACCATCAGTTGTGGCATTTTAATAAGTCATGGTATTCCAAGAAAAGAGAAGGAGATGAGTGAGAAAATATCCATGGAACTGGTAGACCGCTGACACTGAATAAATACCATGGCAAAGAGTGGACCTTATTCAAAGGTACAGGGACCTTATTCACAATAACATCCCCTCATAAGACACTGCTATTTTGTACTAGATCTATTGCACTTACGTAGAAGCAGCACTTTATCAACTTACTTTTCTGGAGCACAGGAATCATATTTTCCTTGAAACTAGAGGGGAGGGCCTCTGCCACATTTTCAAATCTGGGTAAGCCTTGATCCTCCACTGCATCTGAGCCTTGTCTATAATATTAGGTAGAATGTCTTGCACTCATAAATGTTTCCTGCTTGATAACCCAAGGAATAATTATCACATATAAATCTCAGATCCTAAGACACATTTTGCCACCAATAGTCATCCCTAAAGAAACCGAATCAGGATCCCAAGTCACATCCCTACCCAACACCATTTACTTAAGAGCCTGCAGTGATATGTGAAGGTAGGAGGTCCAGCAAATCTTCCTGTTATTTAAGTGAGTTTAGACAATGAGGTAATATTTTAGGGACAGCACTGGATAAGAAGGACACCAAGAGGGCTGGGGTCATTGCAACCCTTTGTGACCTCCCAGCAGGTTACTTTCCTCATCCAAACTTCAATATCCTCTTCTATAAAATGAGAGATGTGCTGGGCAATGTCTACAACTCCTTCTTTCAGCCCTGTGAGCCTCTGAATTCCAATCTCATTGCCTCCAGTAACCTCCCAAGTTTTGTGCACGACCATATCTTCCTGGAGGTTCCCTCTGCTCTTTCTGACTCCAGTACCTCAGCCTGGGTATGAAAAGAGCAAGCTTCTAGTCCCAGTTCCACCTCTTGGTGTGGGGGTACAGCATTTATCTCTAGGACAACTAAATAAAATGATCTCTTAATGCATCAAAAATTCAGCCCTAAAACTCATTCCTGTTTAAGAATATTTTTTCAAACAGCTGTATCCATCACAGACAGTGAATTTTACAAAATGCCGTACGATGGCTGCAATCCTAGCTATTTTAGAAGAGCTAAAAGAATTACAGTTGTGTCCCAAGGGAAAGGTGCTGCTGGCGTCCCCATTCCCCCTCTCATTTCGCTCTCCTCTGTTCATACTCAGCAGGCTGTTATTATCTTTACATTTACCTGCCAACCAACCTCCAAAAAATCTGTTCAGTCACAGTAGTTACAGAAACCAAAGAAGTGGCCAATAGTCCAACTCTGACTAACCCCTTGTTACATGGCTAAGAATTAAAAAACAATTTCTTTTTGCAATTAACATACCCTGTACTGTAAGTATACCATGAACTAAAAATAACATGTCCTCCACAATCCTTTGGCCCACAAGAAGCTCAACAGAGGGAGGGAGTGAGGGAGGGGAAGAGAGAGAAAGAGAGAGTGGAATGACTTGCCATGAATCCTAAACATCTTCCTAATTGGATAATTAAAAGAGTTCTGGATGGCAGTTCAAAAGACCTGGATTCTGGTAAGGGCTCCCCTACATATTCAGCCATCTGTGTGGCCTTGGCTTGATCTTGTACCCTATCTAGGCTATTTATAGGATTATCGGTTTTGAAACCTAGTAGGCACCCCTTAACAAGTTATCCAATCTATTGTTCTTTTCAAACTTTCTCATGCATAAGAACCACCTGGAGAGCTTAACAGAACACACAGGGGGTCCCCACCACCCAAGTCTCTAATTCAGTATGTCTGGGGTGGGGTCCAAGAATAGGCATTGCTAACAAGTTCCCAGGTAATGCTGCTGCTTCTGGTCCTGAGACCACACTTCGAGAAGCACTGATCTGGCCCAGCGATGTCAACCAGGACTGGAAATTAGAATTGCCCTGAGGAGGGGCACTGGTAATATGCTGGTGCTCAGTGTACACCAGGCCTTTTCAAAGAGAATCTCTGGTTATGTGGCCCCAGCATCTCTATTATTAACAAATTCCCCAGATAATCTTAATGTGCAGCAAAGGTTTAGAACACTGATTCCACCCAGCTGCCTCATTTTACAGATAACAAAACTGAGGTTCAGCAGACCAATGACAGCTCATTCAGCACATGCATCTGCAAAAGGGGAGGTTTGGACAAAATAATTTGGAGACCCCAGGTTTTAATTCTACGGCTATCACATTCTATAGCTGCATTTCTCCTTTTTCTCTTATCCCATCATTCCCAAATAATAACAGTCAGGGAGACTTTCTTCATCTGGCCACTCCATGCAACCAGAAGGAGAATCCAACAGGACCACTCGTAGTTGGAAGGCTCTTGCATTCTCAAAGCTCTCCTCCGGGTAGTTTCTAAATATAACAGGCAGTCAGACACTCTGAATAACTCTCGGCTGACTTGGCTTCCCTGGGATAAACTTTTTTTTTTTTTCCTCCTAGATTATGCTATACCAGGAATAGAGCCCTAAGGGGAGAAAATCCTCTTCAAAGTCAGAGCTAGATAACACTGTGTGTGGTATTCAGGTTGTTCTCCTTTGGAAAGAGAAAAAAAGGTGGGAGGCAAACTTCTAAAAGCAGCCAACATCAAAAAGCATATTCCTACTTTGTCTGTGTGGTGTGCATAAAGGGGAGGCAGAGGAAAGGGGGAAGTGGCCAGGCAAAAGACAATTAACACATCCTGCTCAGCAGGGGGAGGAGCGTGGGCATCCGGTCCAGGTACTCCAGGCGGTGGTGGGCAACAGGAAAAGTACACATGCCAGCTCTGGCAACTGCCCTGTGCTGGCTCTACCACCAAAGACCCGGAACCCAAGTTGGGTGCACAGTTTGCTCCCTGAATGGTGGGCTCAGGCACAGTTCTGACTTCATTTCTCAGGCAGGCAACAGACATGTTTACCTTGCGCTCCAGCTCTCGCTGTTCCTTGCAGCAAGGGGGAATTTGATGTGACCTAAAAATCATCTGAAACATATACAGACATGGATATCTTCTCTCTTACATAAACACAAAGTCCTTTTCCCATATTTCAGAGCATGCCAAGCCTCTGTATTTTCCAGCATGACAATGTATTTGAGTATTGTAGTTGGATGGGATATTGGGGATCTCCTAGTCCTGTACTCCCCCTTTGCTGATAGTAACATTTTAAATGCTGCTATTTATTAAACACCTATTATATATCAGGTACTTTATACAAATTAAATCTAATCCTCACCCAAAGCCGAAAATCAGTAGAATTGTTAGATCACAGAAAATGGAGCAGAGGCAGACAGAAATGAAATGATGAGCCTGAAACTGCATAGCCAACAGTGTCAGAACTAGGACTTAAATGCATGGTTCTGGCTCCAGATGGATGCCTTCCCCACAGTTGGGTAGGAGGTCTTGAAGAAGAAGAGATGATTCCTGCCTCACCCCTACCCAAGAAGTTAGGGCAATTAAGCGGCCGCCTCAGCTGACATCACTCTGTGCTTTTCAAGACTTGAGCCAAAATTCTATTTAGAAATTCTAAATGTCCAGGGAGGCGTTTGTAAGCTCGCTCTAGCTCTCTCTCACTCTCTCTCTCTCGCCCCCACAGGAAAATACAGCCTTTTAGTTTCAACCTTAGACAGTGAGAAGCCCAGCTGCTATTAAAACTGAGCAGGAAATTGCACGGATGACCAAAGAGCAATTCTTCTTCTCCATGGAAATTTCTCCTAAGTGCTGAAAATTCAGGGAAAGTGAGTGGTTTGGGGAAAGTCTAGAAAACCTGAATGTGTCCCCCACCACTGGGAGATGCAATTCTCCTCAGAGGCTGATGTGAGGACTACAAAGCAATGCACTGATTTGTCTGTCTTATCTGTGTGAGCATGCATGTATATATGTATGTGTATGTGTTTTGTGTTGGAGTAAGAAACATTACAGTAAGAGAACTTTGCTGCAAAAAGTCCTTCTTCCATCTTCTTTTTCTACCTCTAGGACAGGTTTCCCAAATGCAGTGCTTTTGACATTTGGGACTGAATCATTCTTTGTCGTGGGAGCTGACCTGTGCATTTTAGGGTGTTTAGTGGCATCCCTGACCTCTACCCATTGGATACAATAGCGCCTCCGATCCAATTGTGACATCAAAAATGACACCAGACATTACCAAATATCCCCTGGAATCAAGGGCAGGACAAAACCCTGTCTTCAGTACACCTCTTTCCCAAAGTAGCTCTAGTCCATTGTCAAGTGTCCTTGAACTTCTCTAAACTCCAGGCAGGCAGACTCCCCACCAGCTCAGCCTGTGTAATCTCAGGGTCTACAATAGTATTGGTCACAGTAGGTATTCAATTGACATTTCTGAAAAAGCACATTTTTTTTTTTTTTTTTTTTTTTTTTGAGACGGAGTCTCGCTTTGTCGCCCAGGCTGGAGTGCAGTGGCCGGATCTCAGCTCACTGCAAGCTCCGCCTCCCGGGTTCACGCCATTCTCCTGCCTCAGCCTCCCGAGTAGCTGGGACTACAGGCGCCCACCACCTCGCCCGGCTAGTTTTTTGTATTTTTAGTAGAGACGGGGTTTCACCATATTAGCCAGGATGGTCTCGATCTCCTGACCTCGTGATCCGCCCGTCTCGGCCTCCCAAAATGCTGGGATTACAGGCTTGAGCCACCGTGCCCGGCCAAAAAAGCACATTTTTAATAATTTTTTTTAAATAGACAAATGCTGTCATAGTTTATCTAGGTTTTGTGTTTGTTCAGGGTAGACTCTTTTAAGGAATGCACATTTTTATCTCCCCAAACAAACCGTAGACTTCTCTAAAGCAAGAAGGTTGGCCAAGCAATTCATGAGCCCCTAGGACAGTGCTTCTCAACTTGGGTCACACAACTCTTAAAAATCCCAACACCCAGGCAGCACCTCCTAAACCAAATAAACAGAATCTCTGGGGGTCAGACCAAGGCATTTTGGTCTTCAAAAAGTTCCCCATGTGGTTCTGTTATGCAGTCAGTGCTGAGATCCCATGCCTTACAGGCCTGTGAATGAATCCTGGGAATATACCTGAAAAAGTAGAGTGAAGTTTTACATTTTCTAGGGATGAGGCTGCCCATGTTAACGAAAAGAATAAGGTTCTCAGCTTGTGAGGGTTTGCAGCACCTCAGTGTGACGACACTAGCTATCATGGATCAGAAGGTCTGGCTGGTTTTAGCTCATGAGAAAATTAATGTATGATTGTCTAATAAATACCTTTTGCTCAGGCAACAAAATCTTTGTAAACAGGAGTCCATGTGGTGCTAATACATTGGAAGCAGTATCTTAGAGTTGCCTTTTATTTTTCAAGGTGCCCAGCAGAGGAAAAAACTGAATAATACTTATTGACAAACAGTTTGATTTGGTTGAGATATATATATTTTTTTAATTGTTGTTTTGTTATTTTTTTAAGTTGAGCCAAATGTATCCAAATTCTCCTTTCTGGAGCAAAAGTAATCACAAGAAAAACTGACAGTGGGGCATGTGGCTATTTTTTCCACATAAAACACAGCCTGTTCTTCCTGCAGGGATCACAGAACTGTAATCTGTGCAGCAGCTACCAGGATTCAAACGAGAAGTGAGAAAAATCTTATGATGGGTGGGGATTTGGTTTAAAGAATAGATCTGGGTAAATGACATCATTCCTGGGTTTGTCCAGTGAATTGGATCACACAGCTTGTCACACAATGACTTCTGAATCTCCTGGGGCCAGCAAAGCAGCCCCGGGCAGGCCTTATCGGGAGGAATCAGTGTGGAAAAGTACTTTCTGAAATAAAACTAACATAAACCAGGCGTGTCATGGTTGGTTTTGCTAAATTTCAGGAATGTGGGAGGAGTGAGTTTACTATGCACACAGGTTGGGACAGACTCCGTTTACTAAAAGCACAATATCCATCCTACTCCCTTCTCCGTTCATAGATAACGACAGAAAAAATCATCAGAAAATAAAATCTTTTACTGTTTGTTTTTTAAGAAGAGAAGCAGAGTAAAACGGGAGCGAAAGAGTAGGGAGGTGATGGACTGCCACCCAAATAGGAATATAAATTTCAATAGTATTTAAGTTAAATGGACATGGCCTGGAAATAAATTCTACTGAGTGATCCTCCATGTACTGCCTGGATGATCACTTAGATCCTGTCCTCTATTTTTTTCTATATTCTTCAATAAACTGAACGAAGTCAGATTCGAGAGGGCATGTTTGTACTTGCTGAAACACAGGGATTTATTTCAATAAATCAATTTTATGCAACTTTAAAGTTTAGAACCTTAGAGATGTTGAGCTAGAAAGTACACCAACAACCATTTTGTCTTTCATTTTACAGAGGGAAAAGTTGAGAACTGGAGAAGTTAAATGGTTAATCTCAGGTCACAAAGCTATTTTGGTAAAGGGTCAAATCTCATGTTTTCTTCTGCATGATCCTTTTCTCCTCTTATCCACTGTCACTAAAATGAAATTTGTCAAAGAGTCCATTAGATCTAAAAGAAATAAGACATTTTAAATCATGTTTTAAAACATGAGGAAGCCGGGTACGGTGGCTCACACTTGTAATCCCCACACTTTGGGAGGTCAAGGTGGGTGGATTACTTGAGCCCAGGGATTCAAGACCAACTTGGACAACATGTTAAAACCCTGTCTCTATAAAAAATCAGAAAATTAGCCAGGAGTAGTGGTGTGCGCTTGTAGCCCCAGCTAAGCTACTCAAGGGGCTAATATGGGAGGATGACCTGAGCCGAGGAGATCGAGGCTGCAGTAAGCAGTGATCATGCCAGTTCACTCTAGCCTCGGCAACAGAGTAAGATCCTGTCTCCAAAAAAAAAAAAAAAAAAAAAAATTAAAAAGGAAAAAAAATCAGTTTCTCTGAGTGGGGAGTTGTTCTTACATTTAAATGATCACTTTCATGACTGATAGTTTTACTAATTAAAACAGTACTAAAACAGTACTCCGTGCTTGCCTTTCCATAAACAATTCTGCTCCCTTCTTAGGAGTGTTTCTAGCAGAATAAACAACATAAGTGAGTGGAAATACTGCAAAGATAAGGTCTTGAGCCTCCACAGAATACTATATGAGCAAGGCCAGGCTTTCAGGCACCTATTCTCTTCACTCTGCTAATGTCCTCAGCCATCTAAAGTTAACACAATGAGAACCTTCCACAGGGTCCCCATCAAGAAAAAACACAGAGACAAAGCTTAGGAGGTTGTGCATAAATTAAAGATTCAACAGGGAACAAGCCAGCTGCTGTCAGGTGACATATTAATTTGCAAATGTGTCAGAAGTGATATCCTGTCTCCTGAAGTCATTGGACAAGCCCCCCCAAATATACATTCCCTCTCTACCTCTGCCTCCTGCTGCTGGAGGAGTTCAGGAAGCAGTTCAGAAAGGAGGCAGCCTTCCCTCCTATCTGCCCAAGAGAAGTGGGCAGAATGGCTTTTCCCAGGAGCCAGTGGAAACTAAGATTCTACACTCTGAGGATGAATGTCTTTCAATCACTTGAGAAATTTTTCGACCTAACATCTTCTGGGACATTACCCTCGGGGGCCACAATTTATCTTTGATCTCTAAAGCATAGCTCTACTCCTGTTGTGAAAAACAAAACAAAACAAAACTCCAATAAACTAATGTATACAAGTCCAAATAAAGAAAACTAAACAAATCAGAAGGTCTTTATTTGTGTTACATGAAGTCTTTTGTTTCTTATTTCCTTTTTCTCCTTAGAGAACAATTTTCTTTTAAATGACCAACTACTACAGTACTGGGATTTTGTTTTCAATTGACTTCCCCAAGAAACTCCATGTCTATGTATTTTTTTTCAGTAATTCATCTATCTCATAAAATGAAGAGTGCCTGCTCCCATTTTTTTCTGCCACAACAGTTCATTCAGTTTTGTATTTAGTTGGGGTTCCTGGAGCCTGCCTCAGTTCCATCTTCAACTTAGCAGCATTTTTTTCTGAGAAGGAAAGCAGTTCCTGTTTGTGAAGACTCTGAAAGTACTTCAGGCTGACAGATGCTATATAAATGAAATATCCTTTCAATTACTGCTACTGTGTGATATTGAATTAAGCTATATCACCATAAACAAGGAAAGAAGCCTGCCTACACATCGGCACCCTTTCTCATCCTAGTTCCACTCATGCTCAGCTCCTCATAAATAAAATTATTCCTAAAGAGAGAAATCTAAATTACCTTTGAAAGCATTATTGTCCCTTCTATGTTACTACACACCATCAGAATTAAACTGACAGGGCATCAAAGTCTGTAAATGGATTCCCAGGTAACTGCTCAAAATGTTCTCCCTTCTTGATACCCAAAGCATCTTTCGTCTCCTCTTCAAATAGACAGCAAATTTGAGAGAAAGATCAGAAAGCGAAAGCTACTGACAGCCTGATAGGAGCAACCTCAGCATGACAGCTGATGGAGACGATCACATTTCCCCTGACAAACTCAATTGCTTGAGTAAATCAAGTGAAAGTCAATACAGCCCCTCCCTCCTTAGGTCCCATGTGGCTCTCTAAACCCAGGCCACTAAAACTTGTTCTTGGAGGAGGAGAGAAAAAAGCAAACTCCAAATATTCAGGGAATGTTTAACCAATACCCAAAAATGTTTCTTTCTGTCAGGGGCAGTTGCTCTTTGACCAAAGGAGCTGATGTTGTCTTAGAGAGAGCTTCAAATGCATTCTCCCCTCCCCATAGTCCTACACGGGATCTTTCCCTTCCCTGTTACCCTTGGTCTTTACCAAGAAGGCATATTTATCCAAAAGTAAAACCTCCAAGTTCCATACAACATATCTGCATCTTTGCTTTGGCCAGTGACTTCTGCTTATGACTACACAACAAGTACACAGTAGTGCCATAATTAGGTGATATAGAAAAGATGTAATTCTTGGGGAAAAAAAATCAAAGACCTCTCGAATCACATATTTGCATTTCTATATGTGCTAGAGCTTAGGTCTAAATCTGGGCTGTTGTCAATATTAAACCAAAAAGCCTGGGGGGCGGGGTGTGTTCTTTATACAAATCAATAAGCATGTACACAGGAAAAAATCTAGAATGTCAACGCTGTAGCTTTCAAAAACTTTAGAAAAGGTATCAGCCATAAATAACTAAAATATTGCATTTCCAAGGGAAAAGGAGATGCTCTGTCATAGACAGGAAGTTGACTTAGAGGCCAGCAATAAAAGGTGGGAGAAATGGACATATCTCTGCTAGTGTCATCAATGGCCTTTCTGAAAAATCAATACTGAGATTGATAAAAATGAACTAGAGGAAGAAGCACCCCATGAAACAGAGAAGGTCATATGTAAAAACAGAGGGGAACAGCAGGAAATTCTTGGGTGACAGAGTGAGAAAAATGAAAAAGTCGAATTAGAGCTTTTTTGCACAAGATAATACTTTGATTTATGGTGGGGGGGTTACTAAAATGTACTTATAAGGCAGTGATACCATCCGTTCAGGTCTGAGCAGGTCCCATCGGCAAAATCGCAAAGTGGCAACACATAAGAGAGAAGCCAGTGCTTTTACAAAATCATCCTTAGCCCTAACCCGAAACGCCATGTGCCGTTGAGCATGTTGTGTCTCAATCAAGAGATAACGAAGGGGAAGAACCAAAGCTAAAATCAGCAAGGAGAAGGAACAATGGTCTTAAAATGACAGATTAATAACACTTGTTCTCTAATGGGGAGATGAGGGCTGACAAGTCTAGGGACTGGAAAAATCAATAAACATAGTCTTCTTCACCAGCACTCAAACATTTGTATCCAGAGAAAATTTCCTTAATGCTCAAAAGAGAAAACATAGAGCAAATGAAAGGCAATTTGTTTCACACAAGAATAAAAAAAAAGAAAAACTATACAATTAAGAGGTAATCTAGGTGACATCCACTACTTCATCACCCTAAAAGTCCCAATAACTGAGAGATTCATGACTGGTAATTGAGAGAAAGTAGGCCATCTAGAAAATACCTGCAATGCAACTTCTGGGGCTGAACTTAGAAGGAATACCCATGTCCCCTGGCAACTTCACATGCTCAACAGTTTCACCCATAAAACCCTTTCAGCCTCTGTCAGAGAGAAAACATCTGCAGTTTGACCAAGAATCTAACTTGCCTGTCACCTGTCACTGTTTATACTCTCTCCCGAGTGTGTGTACATGATGTGTTTATTTGTTAAAATCCAAGCATCATCAATACAAAATATTGAAAATGCTCCTAAAATAAGCTCCCTTTAAGAATGAGTTAAACAAATATAGGATGATTGATGCCCAATATACAAAGTACATAGATTATAAATTCTGTTATCACAAGCTGAATAGTGTGAGCCTTGGGGAGTTCCTTATTTCCCTTAATAAATGCATTCAGTTTCACATAAATGTCTCACAATCACTCCAAATTTTATCAGTAATCATCA
Source organism: Macaca nemestrina (assembly GCF_043159975.1). Lineage (NCBI taxonomy): Eukaryota > Metazoa > Chordata > Mammalia > Primates > Cercopithecidae > Macaca > Macaca nemestrina. Next base: position 47,143,871 of record NC_092143.1, read on the forward strand.
GGAACTCCCATGTATAAATACATATACATTTTGGCAGCATCATATCAAGTGAAAGGAACAATAAACTAAGAGTTGAGAGACTGAATTCTGGCCCTAGTTCAGTCCTTCATTGACTATGTAACCTTGAGCAAGCTGTCAAATTTCTCATAAGATGTTTATTTCAGTCAACATGTATTAACCTCCTACTATGTGCAAAGCACTCTTCTGGGTGTTTGGTGTACAATGTAGAGCAAGAAAAATAGCTCTATTGGAGCTTAACTTCCAGCAGGAGAGACAGACCACGATAACATAAACAAATCAATAATATTCACAATTAAGATGATGAAAAATTATATTAAGGAAATAAAACAGGTCAGTGTGATAGAAAATGACATGGCCTGGGGACCTTAACTGCAAGAATCTGCAAAGGCCCTCTGACGAAGTGACATGTGATCCAAACCTAAGTGACAAGAAGGGGCAGGTCATGTGAAGGCAGAGAACAGATCATAGCAAGTGCAGACACCTTGAGGAGGCACTGGGCTAGGCTTGTCTAAAGAACAGAAAGGCAAGAATAGCCACAGGAAGTAAAGAAAGAAAAAAAATGCTTTGTCCAACCTTGCTAAAGAATGTTATAAGAATGAATGAAAAAAGACGGGGACGTCCTTAAAAGTAAGGTGAAGCAGTCCACAAAGTAAAATGAATTAATAGAACCTGCTCATGTTACACGAAAGAACTCCTGTTTTCTGCACTGTATCTTTAGGAAAGCCCACAATTAGAACATCTTTCATCCATGTATCTCAAAACATAATTTTTAGTGCAAAAGAGAATTGTCTAACCCGTTCATCTTCCCGATCGGAGGACAAAGGCACTAACTTACCCAAGTCCCTGTCAGTGACCTTCCAGGACCCAGCCTATCAGGTGAGGGTGGCCTTCTACATTAGCTGCTTGGAAGCAAGGCTTCCCACTTTTCTTGAGATGACTTATTTCACTACAAGAAATTTGCAATATAGGCATAATGAACCATTTGCCCAAGGCTTAATATAAAGAATTAGTGTCAGCACCATGGAGATAAGAATTTGAAGTCTCAACATCCAGGCCTGACTCTAGACTCACCTCTTACAGGTTTTTCAACCTTGGACAAGTCATGTTAACTCTCCAGGCCTCATGTTCTGCATTTAAAATTTAAGGATAATAAAAACTCCTTCCATCCTTATATTATAGGATTGCTGAAAGGATCAAATATGCTGATATACACGAAAATCTGTGGAAACTGTAAAGCACAAAACAAATATCATTACCCTTGTCATTTGTTTTTGTGCACAGGTTCTGTTTAGGTCTTTGACTCTGCACTACTGCCAGCATTCTACCATGTTGCACAATTACCATTACCTTGGATAAGCCTTGGGGTATCCTTCTATTTTGTGAGTTAAAGAAATTGCATCTAAGGAGCTCTATGGACACTTGATGATTTATGAAATTTGCCTCATGAATATACTTCTCATTGATTTCCTTCCTTTTCTTCTGATTTCCTGCAGTGGAAGAAGCAACCGCAGATTATAATGGAAATACCTCCTGGATAAAGATCCACGAGAAAGATTCTGCTAAAGGCAAGCTGTGGCACTTTGAGCAAGTCTCTAACCGTTCCGCTACCACAGTATGTTTTCAATCCCAAAATGTGCAGGGCACTTCTTATCTGTCCCCCAAAACATGCAGGATATCTCATAAATGTTGATATCCTTGAGTTCTTGGAGCAATTTCAAATCCGTTAGTTTATTTGATACCTTTAATAACCTTGGGAAAAGTGAGAACAGGGATAAGAAAAGCAAATTTATATAGGAGAAAATAAATCTTTCTGTGGTTATGTGTCTAGTCCAAACTCCCAGAAATCTAGATATTCAGATTTCACTTCAGTGATCCCTGAAGTTTACTAAGCCTCTTCCAGTCAGGATCTAGTGATGATAAATATACACAACTGCTATGTACCCACAAAAATTAATTTTTAAAAAAATGGGGTCATGGATATAAATACTATAAGGGCTTCCCAGTGGTAAGACACAATTATCACAAGAACAAGATCGCCCCGGCATGCTATCTTCCTTTGCCCGTTCCTATTCCCTGACCAGTGAGCGGTGTATGCCCACCTCAAATACAAGCTGGGGGAAGTTCCAGACTGACCTAGACATGTTTGCAACCCCCAGGATTCCTGGAAAAGCAGATAATGGGCTTCTATCAATCTCTGTGGGTTGACCGAGGTTAGCCTGAAAGATTATCTAGTTCTCTCCATTAGAACCATCCCAGGTTTTTTAAAGAGAGGAGCCCCGCTCTGGAGTCCCAGCAGACCCCACCTAGATGATTTCCATACAGCCAGGAAACTTCACTTGCTGGAGCACTCTTGACAGGGCTTTCTTCGTCTTTCCTCCTGGCTTTTCTTTCCTTCCTCTACGAGGCAAATAAATACTTTAAGAAGAAAGTTGTGAGCTTTTTTGTTCTGTCTAATCTACATATTAGAACTAAAAGACTATATTTTTCCCCAAAACCAGTCATGTTGGCCACGTAGCAAAAAATATATTTCTTTTTGGGGAAAAAAAAAGTTTATTTTACATGTAAATACCAGGAAATTCTTATCAGGGTGTGAAAGTTCAGGTTTTGTTTTTCCTTTCATTCCCTTTCTCTCTCCTTAACGTGGAGAAAGAAGAAAACAAATCTACAAATATCTCTCTTTATAGTGGAATCCCTTTTTTCTACCCATGCCCTGCTGGAAGCGGTGTGCCTCTAAGTGGCTTCTGATGCTCTGGTTGAGGTCGTTATGCATTCATAACAGCTACTTCATTTTCCCTAATCCCCAGACCAGAAGGGAATAATGTAACACCCAAGATAAAGTAGGCCTGGTTTTCTGACATCCCTCTAGCAAAGGACATTTTCTAACAAACTCAAAACACTGAGGGTTGCAAATAGTGAGAGTTGTGTTTAATTTAAACAGTATTACAGTATTACAGTATTACAGTCCCTTATGTCATAGAATCACAAAAACCAGTGATTAAGAGGCTTTCTCCAGCCTGACTCCTTCATTTTACACTTGAAGTAACAAGGTATCAAGAAACTGCAGCTTGGCTCCATTTGCTCAGCTTCTCAAGGGCAGACATGGGAAGAGAACCCAGGCTCCTAGTCCAGATTTTTGCATTGTGGTACCATCCTCTCTAACACATGGGTTCAAAATCTAGGGAAACTTTACTGGGAAAATTCTTTCAAGAGGGGAATCTATGAGAGATTACACATTTCATCATTCATTCATTCCTCAAATATGGATTAGGCATCTTTTATGCCTGGAACTGTGTTAGGCAACAGGGATGCATAAATGAAAATGATGTAGACCTCTCCCTGAGAGAGAGAGAGAGAGAGAGAGAGAGAGAGACAGAGAGACAGAGAGGTGGCAGAGAGAGAGAGAGAGGTGCAAAGAAGCACAACCGCTTTATACTATTGCTTTGGTGATGAGGTTACATTTAAAAATATCATGGTGCGAGTTATGCCAATCAGAACACCAGGTGTGAAATCTTCCCTGTCTCTAAGAATTTTAGTTAAATGAGCATATCCTTGCATAGCCACCCTCAATGGCCTACAATCCATTCTCTGCACAGCAGCCAGAACAATCCTTCTAAGGAATGACAAAGGTCATTTGATTCCCTCACTTAAATTCTTCAATGATTTTCCATTGTTCATAGGATAAATTCCAGAGTTCCTCAGAGGGTTGGGAAAACCCCTATCTAACATGCACTCCTTCATACCCTGTATCCTGTTCCTATCTGCCTCGCCAGTCCGGGCTGCCTACTCCCCTTGCTTGCACCCGGCCTGACATATTGGTCCTTGTCAGTTTCCCCAAAGCACTGGATTTACCCTTGCCTTAGAGTCATTTGAACAAGCTGTTCCCCTTCTCTGAACTCTTTCCCCCGCCAGCTGGATTTCTCATCACTCTGTTCTAACTTCTGCTCACCTAGCTGACTCATCGTCATTCTTCAGCTCTGAGCTTGGACACCACATCTTTAGGGAGCTCCATGACCCCCAATATCAAGTGACAGCCCTTCTGTGTGCTGCCATAGTATGCTGGTTCCTCTGCCTTACATTCAACAGCTTTATTATACTGCCTTGTTAAGGTCTCTATTCCTCAGTAGACCATCACTGTGAGGGCAACTATTGTTTTTGCTTTGTTCCCTGTAAGGCCGGGGTCTAGTACAGAGCTTGGCAATCAGCCAGTTTTCCAAAAACATTCGTTGATTGCCTGGATAAATGAATGTATGAAGGTGTGTCTATGGGCATCTCAAATGGGGAATGCCCCACAAAACCATGACTGGGATGAAAAAGTTCCAGCATGAACTTGATCTGTCTTGAGTTCTGGAATTCAAGAACAAATGAGCATGTCCTAAAGTAAGGAAAAGCTGACCATTGATGGAAACAAATATTTAAGATTCATTGTCCTAAAAAGTGGCTCAGGTAAATTAAAATCTTAGGTACCCAAGGGATGAAAGAGATACAGAAACGATAGCTCCAAAATGAGAACTTTGTTATTCAGAGGGGCAGGCTCAGGAAGAGGAATCAGGACTCAGGGCTCCTCAAAGCCCAGCTGTATGCTTCCTTCATTTGTAAAATATTAGGAAAAGGCAGGGGAAGAGAGGCTGGTCTCTGGAACCTTGGGGATTTGGGGCACAGGAGAGTCTCCTACAACACATGCCTCCTTGCAAGAGTTGGAGGAGCAGGGCTTGTCTGTTTCTTGTCTCTGAACACCCAGATGACTGCACAGTTGGGCACAGGTTGTGCTGGGAGCAGGCAAGCTGTGAGTTCCCACTCCCAAACAAGGAGGGAACTCTCTTAAGTAGTCCCAAAGTGTTGGCGGGAAAGTGCGGAGTATGCGTGTGTGCGCGCGTGCATGTGTGTGTGTATGTGTGTGTGGGGCTGCAATTTAAACTTTATTAGACTAGTAAGACAAGGGAAGAAAACACAACCACAGAGGAAAACAGAAGGCAGTAGGCAGGAGGGAAATGTGACTGCTGAGATTGATGCAGCAGAGTAGAGGGATAAGAAGCTAGAAAAGGAAGACGATTAAGGAGCCTCCCCTTACAGAGGGCGGATCAGCTCACAAGCGGACTCCAAGTGTGTCAGAGTTTTCTCAAGGTCTGCCTTTGCACAAAGTCTTCGAGAGCTAGCTAGAGGCAGCCTAGGTAAGCCACCTTTCTCTCTCCCTCTCCTCTCTTTTTCCCTCTCGCTGTCCCTTTCTCTCTTCCTCATCCTCTCCTGCCAACTGCTTGTTCCCAGTGCAACCACCGACAGGCCATTATAGTTATAAAAGAAAAAGAAACTGCAAGACTCGCCCTAGCCACAAAAGGAAACTCATACATGCTGAGGCAGTTTATATATTTTGACATCTGTACTGCATGACATGTGTTTCTTGCGCTCCTAAAACCTCTACTCCTGGTTTGGGGAGAGTACTATGCTCTATCAGAGGCGAGTATTCTCTAGCTCTAAGCACTTTGTGGGGGCTCAATACATGGTCCTCAGCCTTCCAATACCCCCACCAAGTGCAAGGCTCCAAAGATGATGATACAGTGTACATGAGAAGAGAACAGAAGCATCACATATACCCTGCCTCTCTGACAAGGCTGTGATTTTCTCCTGGTGGAAATCTGGAAACCCAGCCTCCTCTAACCTATCTAGTGACTCTCTGAAGTTACAAAAGCAACATTGTCCAGTCCTGTCTTAAGGAAGATTAAACTGCATTTAACAACCCAGGAAAGGTAATGATCTCACTACAAAATCAACACACGGCGGTGGCCAGAGGCTGCTCCAACCATTGCTCAGTGACCACCCAACACCTCAGGCTTTAACCAGCCATTCATCCTTCTCCTTCCACCCGGCTGCTCAGCTCGCAGGCTCTGACCCAGTGACACCACCCCACACTGCGCAGGATTAAATGCTCTGGGGCTGAGTAAATAGACCTTGGCAGGCAGTTTCCTGCAGGGGCTGAAGGGGAGAGATCCCCGGTCTGCCCCAGCCCTTGGGCTAAAATGACAAGTTCCATAATTCCCCACTCCATGGAAGCCCTCCACAGGCTCCTCACTCCTCCTCTGAGCTAGGCTGAAAGAGACAGGAACAGAGGGAAAAAAGGAAGGGGCCAAACACTGAAGTAGAATCTTTGGAGAGTACTAGGAAATAAGTCACTTAATGGAAAAGTCTAGTGCCTTACTACTGAATTGGCCAACTTAAGAAAATTACATTTTGACCCCAGTAAAGGTAGAACAGAGGCTTTTTGTTAGTTTGTTTGTTTTCTTAGTAAAAACCATAATGAGATAAAGAAAATCAGATGATAAAAATAAACAATATGTAGGATTTGGTACCTGAGAGTTCTTTATGAAAATATTATGCAAGTGACATCAAAGCCTCACTGATAAAGCTTTTAATGAATTTAACACTAAGTCCAAGTTTACAAAATACCCTGAATAAAACTCGGAGAAAAAAATGGTGAGTGATTAGGTGACCCTCCTCTAGTTCCAGGTTTTTGAGAATAGGCCCCCCCTAGGCTGAGAATGAGAGGAGAATGGCAGGGAGGGACTGTCTCTACTCCAGAGAGTCTTACATTTTTGACTCTCAGACGAAGAGGACCAGCAAGTGGGTTTCATACAAGGCCAGCTCGGTATCAATGCCTCCAGACTTGAGCCAAATGAAACAACTCAAGTCTTGGCACTGAGTTGGGAGAACTCAGGGAGTTCTCTTTCAGGGAGAAGAGAGGGAGGGGGTCCGGGCAGATAAAGACGCTTTAGAGAAGACGCCAGCCCATCCTGCAGCCCATCCACACACACAAGAAGCTTGATTTTCATGCCCCAGGGAATCTGTCAGTGAAATTCCAGAAATTTGCTTAGAGATTGTAAATAGAACAGTCGGGTTCAGAAATGGGAAGGCAGCTCCCCGTCTCTGCTTCTGCACAGAAAGTACTAATCAGTGCCATTCTGATCCAATAGACAAATAAAGTGCTTGAGAAATCAGACTTTTATCATTGGCCCCAAAATGGGCCTATTTCAGCTTGTCAGAAGTTGTGTGAAAGTCAGATTTTGAATTTGGATTTCCTCTTTTGGCCTGTTTTTATCAGACTACAGAGGCAGTGCCAAATATGAACTGATACGGAGCCCAGAGCAACATGCATCCCTGCCTTCCTCCTTGACGGGTGTCCAGGAACCTCCTGTGTCCTCAGTTTGCCTGCATAGAAGCCTGGGGAAAGGGTGGTGATGTCTGCTCTGAAGTGGTGAGTGGAACAGCCAGAGACATACAGGTGCAACTCTATCCACCAGATGAGGGGATGGCAGCCCCAGGACACATGCGAAATGATGCAGGACCCGGAACCAGTCAGGTCCACACAGGAGCATGCATAACTGTGACAAAATCACAGCCACAACCTAACAGTTAATGCTGATGGAGAGATTACTAAGTGTTAGGGAGTGACTCTGAGTTTCAGAGAGAGACTGAGTTGAGTGTATAACCCAGTTCTGCCACTTAGAATGGTGGGATAGTGGCCAAGTAATTTAACTTTTACTTTTTTGAGATGGAGTTATGTTGTGTTGCCCAGGCTGGATTTAAATTCCTGGGCTCAAGGGATCCTCCTGGCTCAGCCTCCCGAGTAGGTGGGACCACAGATATGCACCACCCATGCCCAGCTTATTTTTTAATTATTTGTAGACACGGGGGTTTCACTACATTGTGCAGGTTGGTCTCAAACTCCTGGCTTCAAGTGATCCTCCTGTCTCGGCCTCCCAAAATGCTGGGGTTACAGGCATGAGCCACCATACCTGGCCTACCTTACTTTATTGTCCACATGTTGGCCTCTAAAGCATCTCTGCCTTCCTCATCTCAGTTGATCCTCTCCACCTCCTGGGAGGTAGCCTAAAGGAAAACTCTTCTCCCTATTCTCCCAGTGTGGAAACTGAGTCACACAGAGACAAAGCAGGAGCAGAATGCCCAGGACAAGACCTCAAGCCCTGCTGATCCTACACAAAGTATTAACCTCTATTAAACTGATCAGCATCAGAGATGGGCATCTGTGAACACATGTGTGCTCCACAGGAACACGTAAGCCCTAAATTTCCCAGGATATTATCTCCCTGGGGCATTATTATTTAAGGTGTTTTATATTTCTTTACTTTTTTTTTCTGGCTAAAAGATTAAAAGGCAAGACTTCTTTAGCCATAAAGGATAAGCCCAAATGGCACAGCTCAAGTGATGAATACGGGGAATTAGAGGGAAAGAGGAAAGCTTCTTAACACACACTTTCCAATTGCCCTGGAGCCCAGGAGCTTAAATATTTACCATGAAATTTCCTGTGCCTTTGCTTTTGGGGAGTTTCTAACTTGCTAGATGGAGTCTTATCCTGACAGTTCCACCTCACGGTGTCACTAAATGAAATGAGAGAAGATTCTGTCTGGTTTTGAAATCAAATTTTCTTTGGCCTTTTAGAAAAAAAAAAAAAACAATCTAGCCTGGGTTTAAATCGTCACCCATATGGAAAACATGGGCTGTGCTATGGAGCAAAGAGAGGGCTCTATAGCCTGATGTCAATCAGGAACAGTTAAATATGAGCCCTAGGGGTTGGGTGCCTAGTGGAACCCTAGAAGAAGGTGGGGGGAAGAAAATATCCTAAAGAAAAGTGCTTCTTGCTTGACATCCAGGCCTCAACCGCCTGTCCACAGTACTTTCAGGATGGGTACCTGTTCATATACCCTCCCTCTCACCTGCCAGGGCAGCTACACACAGATAGCCACACCTCCGGATTTCACAGGAGATGAAAGAGAAATACAAGTCAATTACAACTACACTAAAATGGCTCTGTTCATTGAATATTGAAGGGCAATTAAGGGATAGAGGCAGGATAGGGCCATTCAGAAAAGAAAACGTGATCCCATTTGTACAGTTTATGTAGAGATCAAAGTGCAAAGAAAGTGGCTTGAGCAGGGATCTTCTTCTCTGGAACACAGATCCATCATGTATCTATGATCTATGTAGGCAATGAGTGAGACGGCCTTTAAGGTCCCTTCCAGCTCAGGTAGTCTTTAATCTTGTTATTCTAAATCCAGTCTGTAAGACTCACTGTTTTTTAGTCTTGGACAATTAAAAAAAAAAAAAAATGGTGCTGTCTACACTTGGAAATTCCTAAACTGACCTAAACATGAAAAGTATGCTCCATCCTAATCACTTGAATTGAGTGAAGGAATTAAGTGGTAAAACAATAAACTATAGAAAAAAGCAAATTAGAAAGTAAGGTAGACAAAACTATATTTTATTCAGCTGTTGAAAACAACGCTATGGAGGAAGTGATGGCAGGGAAAAAAAAAAAAAAAAAGTAGCCAGAACTCAAGTACTGAATTCTTACAGGCACTCAGTGAGAAAGAGAAAAGATTCTAGACTTCATAAACCTTATGTTACTTCCCTGGAAACTTTCCTGCCTTCCCAGGCTATATTACTGTAGCATCTTCTACATCCTGCTAACTGCAGGTATCACAGAGAAATATCCATGTTGACTGAGTTATCTGTCTCTCCCAGAAGATGGTGAATACCTTGAGGACAAGGAGAACGTCTTATTCAACTTTGTCAGTGTAGGACCTTGCACAGAGCCTCTATAAAGTAATTGACCAAAAAATATTTTGAATCAGTGAGCCATGAAACTATATCCCCAATAGCAATTTAAAGAAAAAAGGATCCAGGGCACAGGCTAAAGGTTTTGATTTCTGGTGAGACCTTTAGCAGCAACGCAAGGTGCACTGATTTGAAGGTATCAGCATTTTCATAGTTTTCATCAGCATTTTCAAGAAAGTTAAAAAAAATTCTAAATTTACCTCTAGGAACCTTTCCATTAGCCTCGCTCCAAAGCATTATATCAAATTTGAAGTGATCTGACTCAGGAAAAAGAAAAAGAAAAAAAAAAAAAACGCCAAGTAAAATCATAGAATCTCAGGAATCTATTGTTAAACTCCTAGAGACCTGTAACTCACTCAAATTGAGAGGCTACAGTCATTTGTCTTGATGAGGGTCAAGAGTATGTGCTCTGGGATCAGGTGACCCAGGTTCAAATCCTGGCCAGGACCCTTCCAGACTGTATAACTATTTTCAAGCTGAGGTTGACGAATATTTTCCAGAGCGTCTGTAGAAGAGTTAGATTAGATGACTCCCAAGTGTCCTCCAACTCTGAGTTTTCATAATCCCATGTGTTTGCACCCTATCCACAAATCATCTACTGCCAAGTCACATTCTACATGACAACTCCTGCCAGTCTCCTCTCCACGTCCTACTTGTGATCACCACCTATAACAGTGATCCATCAGAGGATGCTCATGCTAGGAGAGATAAAGATGCAAGATGGGTCATCAGCATGTCTTTGCAGTTATTTTATAAGATGCATATATCTAAGCTTCCTACATCCACACACCCCCACACTCACACCCACACACACACTTACACACCCACCCACCCACACACACTGAAACACATATACTTTCTCCTGAAGCGTACTTCCAAGGATCAAGGTCAGAAATGTATATTTCAATAGTGTTTCTCAGGTGGAACAATTTTCTACGGCTTCGCCCCTCACTCTGACTGAGACTCCCCTGACTGTGCTGCGATCCATGCCTACATCAAAAGAGGCAGTAAAACCTGTCCTAATTTTAAGATTAAAAACTTCAAAGTGACAGCCTCAGCTCATAGTAAACCAAACAAATTTCTAGGAGGAATTGGTGTATAAATCTTGGGCCTCCCTTCCTCTTTCTCACATTGTCCTTCAATAACTATGATCTACCACTGGCTCAAACTTTTGTTTTCAATCTGATTGAATGGCCATGTTGTCCCCAGGCACCTATAAGTGGTTGTGGTAGGAAACCAGAAGTATGTTAACATGTCACCTAGGAGCTCTGCCTTTTACCTCACCATGCCATGCCAAGAAAGGACATACACTCAGAAAGGCGGAGGAAAGACACACACACACACACACATACACACACACACACACAAATACAGAGAGAGAGAGAGAGAGACTCGTTGAGATTAATACTTGGAACCTAAGGTATGAACCTACTTTCATCACATTCTCTTCAGCTAGCCTGAGATATTCTATAGTCCCCCAGCGGTTGGACTGGGTTTTTGTTTACTTGTTTGTTTTGGTTTGGATTTTATTTTCCATCAATTGGGAATAAACACCTAGACAGTGGAACTCTAATATCTCACTATCACTTCTCTATATTCTGGGAGTAAGAAGAAAGTTTGTTTCTATTGACATTGCAAAAACGTGTTAAAAACATAACTTCAGTGCTCTGCTGTGAAGGGGGAGGGAGGTGCCCAGCAGACCCCACGGTTCTCTGGAGTCAGCTCTGCAGTGTCTCCTGGGGTTTCCTCTTTACCTGCTTTCCTTGTGCTTGTCTGTGAGCAAAGCTTGCTATGATTCCTTTGGGGCCATATCTGTAACTAAGGCCCACTAGTAGGTAGGTGTCAAAGCCACAAAGCCCTCCCTCCACGGCCATCCCTCAGTTACAGGAAGATCACTCACAGCACAAGTAACATCAGGAGAGCAAAACTGTGCATGCCCACTAACAGATAGTGCAGAGGTCTAGGGCACCTTAGTGTATATGCTATGCTTCCTCTATGGACGGTCTCTACATTTATTTTTTTAAGTTACTGTAGGTTTTAGATGGATAATTATGAACCCTTATTCAATAGGAGTAGGTGGGAGAGGAAGATAAGGTACAGCAGCAACAATCCATTCAAGGATCCACATGAACAAAGTGTCTTTGGTCTTCAATGAATATCAAGAAAGTAAAAGGAATTTAAAGAACAAATTACCTCTGTTAGACATTTCTATACAAAAGGGCACAGTTCATACCTCCAAAAATCCAACTGAGTTATGAAAATATGAATAGAATAAAAGATTCTTTCAGGTAGAAGATGCTTAAGGAGGAATCATCATATTAAGATCCAACATGTTTTGAGGGTCTACGCTCTGCCAGGCATTATTCTGGGAATTTCTATATCGATCACTATATTTAATTCTCAAAATGTTCCCCATGAATCCCACTAAACAGACGAGAAAACCGAGGTGCAGAAACATGAAGAAACCTGGGTAAGGTTATCTGGTAGTATCTAGTGGAGCTAGATTCAAACCCAGTTTAGTCCAAGTGCAAAGCTCAAAGCTTAAGCACAGCACATAATTACTTGGGAGGATGACCAAGAACAGATGCATCACACTGCTGAAGAGTGGAATTTTCCTTTATCCCTGGGGGTTACGCTCTTATGAAAATACCCCCAGGATCTGAAGAAGCCTCAGAGCCAAGAATGTTCCTCTCCCTGACAGGCACCAGCATTCCCAGGGATGCAGTTCCCAGTCCCTGCTGGGCCAGGGCAGGACTCCAAAGGAGAGGAGGAGGCCCAGCCCTGTGCTCTCCAGGCAGATGTGGGTCCTCGAGGTGTTTTCTTTCCTTTTTCTTATTTAAAGAAAAAACAAAACTCTACACACTCCCCACATGTGAAATGGCACCAGCACTGCTGCCAGACAATAATTTTACAGTCACACGATGACCCTTGAGCAAAGAAAAGAGGAAAAGCCTGCACCCCGCCCAATCCAAACCCAGGAGAGTCAACCTTTGGAAAAGCCCAGGTCACAGAAGATCAAACTCACATGCTGAGGAACAACAGGAGGTGGGGAGGCTGGGGCGGGGGAGAGGACCGGGAAGGAGGAAGCATAAAGTTTAAAGGTCAAAACAAATGTCAACCTAACACCAGTACTGTATGAACAGCACACAGCCTCACTGCTAGACAAATAAATGCTGCCGGGGAGGCAAGGTATCAAGAGGTTTTATTAACTCTCTTCCTGGAATCGTACACATAGGAAGTCTGTTCCATCATATAAGCTGCAAAGCACAATATTTATCCCTTGCGGGGGGAAATCATGGAGCTGATATTGAATCCACAATACAGAGTCTCTCCTCCATTCCCTTCCCAGCCAGCCTCTGTTCTTGCTGCACCTCCAGGGGCCTGTGAGCAGGAAATACCCACGTTGATTTTGATAAGAGTGGAAAGGGCTGCATGCTGATGAGAATTCAGGGCACAACCCTGCCTCCACCTTCTGCTCTTTCCCAGGCATGACGTGGTCCCTCTGAGCCCAAGGGAGGCCTGAGATGAATGGCATCCACATGTCCTCCTCACTGTGGGTCTCTGACCCTGTGTCCAGTTCTGTGGGTATCCCAACTCTGTCTTAGGGCCTTACATGAAAAATGCCCTTTTGCAGAGCCCAAAGCAGTTAAAGAGAAACCACCGGTTGGATGGTCTGGGCCTGGCCCCTTTGCAGGGTCTCTTGGATGAGCTCTCTGCCTATTCTCATTGTGCTTGTTATGTTAGCTGCTCACCTAACAGTTTCACCCTCAGAAACTCTGGTGAGGGTCCTCTTTCAGTATCGGGACCTGACACCACCTGTGCACCCAAGCACCATCTAGACCAGGTACACGAAACCACACCAGCCTCTGTGCGGGCTCACAAAGACACTTAATTGCAGAAGTCCCAGAATTCTCACTCTCAACCCAACCATCCAAAGAATGCTCTAGACTGTCCCTAACTCCTAGTGGATCCTGAAGTTTCACCTTCAGAAGTTCTGAATCAGTAGATCTGGAGCGGCTCCTGGGAATCTGTATTTATGAAAAATTCCCAGGTAATTCTGGTGCAGCCAGCAACCCCAACAGCAGGCTGAAAATGGGTGACATAGGCTATCAGAGATAACGGTATTGGCCTCCTACAAGGTGAAATCAATGGTCTAGAGTGGGCAGCTCAACATGCAGCAGGCCACTGTGATGGCCATGATGAACCTCACATGACTCGGAACCCTCATTCTAAGGGCCACACAGTTCTCTACATTGCCTTCCGGTGACAATCCTGGGTCTGGAATCACACCTCCACCTTCTGTTCTCAGGCCTTCTCTGATTCCAAGAATGCCTTCTCGAATGCAACTTTTCTTGCTACCACTGTACTGTCAGGATATATTTGACTCCACATTCTAGTGTATAATACCTCCCACACTTTCTGATAAGATTGGGTTTACTGAGCTCCCTGACATCTGTATAGTTATCACCTACAATTGAAGACTTTTATAGGAATGACACTGAATCTTCTGTGGGCTGTTCCTGAACAATTAAGGCTGAAAAATGTTTTGCTCTGGCAAGTGCGAAAACAAAAACAAAAATAGTGTGAGATGTTTGTCATGAAACATCCAAGTGCAATAGATGAAAACATGAATCCACTGTATATCCCAAGGACACTTCAAAAATACCAAAATTCTAGACTAAAAGGATAAATCAAAGGCAAAAATAGATAAAAAAAAAAGTTAAAAATAAACCAAATAAAGGAGGTGAACTTGGAAGATGTTTGATGTCTAACTGATCAAGAGCCAAGGAATTCACTGTAGATGAGAGTTCCTTTTTCGGACCAACCACCAAACCAAACGCAAGCCCCAGCACCCTCTCCAGCCTCCTTGACTCAGCTCTGAGCAGTTGGCTGACCCTTCAGCTTGTTTTTCCCTCTTCTCTTCCCTGCCATTTTAGTGTACCTCCTGCCTCTGTCACTGAAGAAAAACCACAAGCAGGTGTATTATACCCCACAGGTCCCACTGTCAAGCTCTCTTCACAGGACTGTTGCAGAGGTAAAAGAGTCTATCTGCCCATCTTCCACTCTATCACCCACTGTGGGTATATGGAAAACAACTGCAGAGCAAGCAGTCTTTGTCTTCTTATGAGGGTTTCCAGGAGGTTTTCTTCAACAACCAAGGGCAACTGTCAAAACAACAAAGTCTTTAGTGAAATAGATCTCCCTATATGCTTTATGAGGTTTGCAACAATTCAGGAACTGTAGGTTTCTTGTGTAATTCATTGTCTGATATGGTTAAGCAATGATCAGTATAAATCCACTAATGGGAAGCTCAAATCCTTTTAGAAGGAAAAGAACAAAACACCCGGTAATCACCAAAACTCTTGGTGAATATGAACAAAATCCTCCGCTAGTCTTGACAGATCCTTAATGGAACAACCTGTATTGTAACCAACCCAATTCCTCCAAAGTAGAGAAACATTAATTGAATAATTAAACTGAATAAAGAAATCTGAAAACATTTACACCTTATCCTAAGCTCTGCCACACACAACATACATACCAGACACATACCACACACACACACAAACACCAAGAAAGCATTTACTAAGGTTTTAAGTATCTGTGTATGTGTTTATGTGTCTTTCAAAATATTTTTAGAGAAAACTTCACTGGAGATCCCAATATGTAACATAAATGAAAAGCAGAGCTTGCATGGTTAGAGTGGGGTCAGAAGAACAGATTACTCTCACTTAACAATCTCTTGGCAATCAACATTGGACTTTGAAGCATCAAAACCTCCCAAATCACCCCTTAAAGACCACCAGCCCAGACTCTACAAGACTATACATTACTAACAACAGGTGTGGGTCTTCTTTAATAAAAGGATTTATGTGCTTTCACCATTCATTCTAGAGTTCATTTACCAAGTCCCTACTGTGCTCCTATACAGAGACACCAAAGTGAAAGAGACGTGAATCTTGATTCCAAGGAGCTCAGTCTATTATGGGAAAGAGAAGTCATCAGAATTTTCCAACCATTAGAACAAGTAACGTGATAGAGGCAGTCAAAGGATGCTATGGGCTTCCAATTTTCATCCTACCAATAGTTTTCAGGACACTATTTCAAAATGGACTATCTTTCAATTTATCAGCTTGCTAACACTGGGGCAGAAGATTGGGCACTGAGAAAATGAGTATATCAAAGGCTTGTTTAAGAAAGACTCTATGAAATGTCTATTTCATTTCATTCCCACTTACCATCTACACTGTAAATAAGTTATGATGTCAAACATTTAAAGACACAAGAATAACATAATTTTCACAAGATATCAAACAGCATACATATCCCCCAGGATTATAATGCTGCAGATGGTATGGTGGCCTACGTTGACCCTAAACACAAACATGAAGCTGATAACGCATATCACATTTAATGCAATTTACTAACCCATTTAATCTTTTTTTTACAAATATTTCATATAACCATCTTAAGGAGGTAAGGAGTTCCTAAGCTGAATACCAATTTGGTGAGTTGAATTTGCTGACATCCTTTCCTTTGCTGAACTGGAAACCTTTAAGTTCAAGACCCAAGTCACAGGTGGTGACTCCTCTGAGAATAGTTTTCTAATAAGTTGATCTGTGCCCAGATAACTCAATTTACTCCCACGTAACCCGTGGAGTCCTTAATAGCTGCAGGATTGTGGGGGTTTTTTTGTACCAATGGATGCCATTATTTTGGGGAATGAAAAAACACTCACACTAGTAAGAAGGGAAAGGAATAAAGGACTGTAGAACCTTGGGAAGGAGGACAATGGCCATGCAGATGACCGCATCATCTTTGCTTGGACATCCCCAGCAGAGGGAGATGACAACTTCCTGTGGGAGCACATTCCTCTCAGGCAGACTTTTTAGATTTTTATTTACAAAGACAAATTTTCTTAAGTTGATACGAAGTTTTTCTTCCTGTCACTCCTACCCATTGTTTCTAAATCTGCTCTGTGAAACGACAATGAAACGAAATTCTCCCCCTTCCATGGGACAGGCCTTCATGGGGTCTTACAGATTGCCCTCCGGTGATCTCATCACTTCATTCCCCAGTACTCTGAGGGACTATAATAGAACAATGCTCAAAGATATGTTTTTAGAGATCATTGCCATTTCATTTTACATTTTTTAAATTGCATAAAATACACATAACATAAAATTTATCATCTTAATCACTTTTTTTTTTTTTTCCAGAGACAGGGTCTTGCTATGTTGCCTTGGCTGGCCCTGAACTTTGAGCTCAAGTAATCCTCTTGTCTCAGCCTCACAAGTAGCTGTTACTACAGGCACCCACTACCATGCCTGGCTCATTTTCAACCACTTTTAAGTGTATAATAGGTAGTATTAAGTACATTCACATTGCCATGCAACCATCACCACCATCCATCCACAGATCTCTTTTCATTGTGCAAAACTGGAAGTCTATACACATTAAAAGAAGAACCCCTCCTTCCCTTCTATCACCTAGCCCATGAAACCACTATTCTATTCTGTCTCTATAAATTTGACTACTCTAGATACTCATATAGATGGAATTGTACAGTGTTTGTTCTTTTTTTCTCATTTCACTTCATATAATGTCCTCAAGTCTCATCTATGTTGTAGCATGCATTCAAATTTCCTTCCTTTTTAAGGCTAAATAATGTTCCATATCATCATTCCAATTTACAGACATGAAAAATCAAGACTTCAAGAAGTTAAGAGCTTTCCTAAGGTCACACAATCAGAACTGAAGACAAGCCCCATGACCCCATATCCACTGCCTGACCATGTATCATGCTCTATTTTCCAAATGTCCTGTATTTCAATGTGGACTGAAACTGAACAGTAAGCCTCCTTTACCAACTTTCCCTAGGCAAAGAACTTATCTTGTTCTTGGAAGCAATTCCACACACATACCCCAGCATGGGAAGTACCTTTCAGATAGAAGTGAGTTTAAAAAGCTTAGAGATTGCAATTCCGAAGATCCGAGCACTGGCATAGGAACTAGGCAAGGAAGCCTGTGGATTTAGTCCTACTATAGGCTGGCTAATAAACACCACTTCCTTAAGTGTAACTCTAATTACTATTATAATCATTTACTCTGTTCCTTTTGAGGGGCAGCATACTGCAAAGCCCCTTTTCTTTGCTTATGCTGGAACTTGAGCTCTTGTCGTAGGTAGCAGGAAGAGGGAGATGCTTCATGGGTGCTTGTTTGTTTTTAATTCTTCCTTTTTTTTCTCTTTAGATGTGTATTGCTCTCCCTCCTGTTGAGAAATAGGGAAAGGCATAGTAGAGTGTAACCAGAGTAGAGCGCAGTCATTCCTCACAGCTATTACTGCTTAATAAAGAATAGCACTTCTGCAAGGGATGAGGTTACTGTCATTGGGGCATGATTAATAATGATTAATTTGATCTGTGCCGACATAAACTAGATCTGCCATTCACTAAATAATTATTCCGTAGCCTGGATACCATTTCCACAGGGCTCAGAGAAGTTGCTGGCCATTTATCACATTAAAACAAAACAAAAAACCTACATAAACAAGAGAAGATAAAATTAGAAACCATCACCAAAATAAAACCAAATGCCTTCATATCCACCCACAAAATGCATGCTTAAAGCTGAAAACGACAATAACAACAAAACCCTTGTGTCGCTATCTTGTTCCAAAGAGAGAGAAACAAAATCAACAAGACAACTTCTTTCCTTCTCCAAGGAAAGAAGAGGAACCAAATCTGTCTTTTTGGTTTTTTTTGTTTGTTTGTTTGTTTGTTTTTTCCTACAGAGGGAAAGGTACATCTACCTACTCAACTGATCTTTACTTCTATCTTATAGGTAAGATGTCAACACCTGTTCAACACATAAGGAAAGTGTGGTTTGTGAGCTCTAGGTGAATTTCATAACACAGAGCATGTTTGTGGCAAAACTTGGTCTCAACCCAAGGCTTCCACCTTAAGGGCTTTCCTTTGCTGTGGCCTTTAACAAACTTCATCCTGGGCTAGATTCTAACCCTGACTGTCTCTTCTGAATTCTATTTTTAGAGGGGATTACTTCACAAATCATTTTACAAATATTTGTTGAACATGCACTCTGTGCCAGGCAATATGTTCTAGGCACAAGGACACAACATGAGCAGAACAAAGTCCCTGCCCTCAAAAAGCTTCCACTCTAGCACAGAATGGCAGGTAATAAACAAATAAGCAAGTAAAATATGTAGTATGCATTCACAGATAATGCTAAAAATAAGGCAGGTTAAAAAGAACAGAGATGGCCAGGTACGGTGGCTCACGCCTGTAATCCCAGTACTTTGGGAGGCTGAGGCGGTCAGATCACGAGGTCAGGAGAGCGAGACCATCCTCACTAACACAGTGAAACCCCATATCTACTAAAAATACAAAAAATTAGCCAGGCATGATGGCACACGCCTGTAGTCCCGCGAACAGGAGGCTGAGGCAGGAGAATTGCTTGAACCCGGGAGGCAGAGTTTGCAACGAGCCGAGATTGCGCCATTTCACTCTAGCCTCGGTGACAGAGCAAGGCTCCAGAAGACAAAGATGAAGAAGAAAAAGGAGAAAAGGAAGAGGAGGAGAAGGAGGAAGAAGGAGAGGAAGAAGAAGGAGGAGGAGAGGAAGAGGAGAGGAAGAAGGAGAAGGAGAAGAAAAGAAGGAGGAGGAGGAGAAGGAGGAGAAGAAGAGGAGGACAAAGAAGAAGAAGAACCACAACAACAACAACAAAGGTAGTTATAAGGGGAGAGATCTGTGACTATTTACAGCGTAGTCAGGAGAAACATCATGGATAATGAATGGATATTTAAGCAGAGGAATCAGGGCAAGTACTGCAGGTGTCTGGGGCAGAATCTTACAGGTAGAATAAATGGCAAAAGCCAAGTGCCTGAGATAGATTTTGGTTTAGAGTATTCAGCAGGGTGGAACAGAGTGAAACAAAGCCAACAGCTAACAGGGGACAGGTCACATAGGACTCTGTAGGCCATTACAAAGAGTTCACTTTTGCAAGAAATGAAATGGGGAGCCATGGGAGGGTTTGGAGCACAGGCGCATCCTAATTTGACTGATGTTGTAAATGATTACTCTAGCTACTATGTGGAAAATAGAATGGATATTAGTTTGGAGTTCAGCTGTTAGGTCCAGGGTATAGATAAACGTTTGGTGTTTTATGTGTGTAAATGATATTTAATGCCATGAGAAAGGACAGAGAAGAGGGTGGAGAACTGAGTCCTGAGGCACTCCAATGTTTAGAGGTCAGGGAGATAAAGAGAGACCAGCAAAGGATTCAACTAGTGAGCTATGGAAAGAATAAAGGGTGGTGTCCCAGAAGCCAAGGGGAACATATTTTAAGAAGGAGGAAAGGATTAATATGTCAAATGAGACTGAGAGGTCAGTCAGTAATTAATGTTATCAGAAGCATAGGGATATCTCTCCAAAGATTAAATTTTGGCTTTCAGCATAATTAGAAGAGTACTGGAGAAAGTGTTTCATAGCTTAAAATGCCATTTACCATCTCTCTTGAGTTTCCAAATGTTCACAGTGGGAGTTTAGAGAGTCAATACAGTAAACATCAACTTCAAACAACCCAGCTCCGTGCTGCAGCTGGTGATGCTTCCTTTCACCAGAGATGCAAACACCTTCATGTCAATTGCCTCCCTGTTCCTCACCACATGCCAGGAAGCCTAGAGGGAGTGATCAGTTTACCTTTTCTTATTGTAGAAGTGAAGACACCGGGACACGAATTTGAATTATTTCTTTCGATTCTATGCTGCTACGGCACAGTTTGTACCATTAATATATCCCCTCTGTCCATCAAAGTTTGACTTCCATGACCTTGAATTTAACATCTTCTGTGACCTACTATTTCATAACTTCAACTATTTACTTCAACCGCTGTAGTTACTCACTGTTCCCTCAACACCTGGAATGATGTTTTACTTATGGACTGGCATGCTTCCCTCCCCATCTCTATTTAATTTTAAGGTCCAGTTAAATTCATCAGTGAAGACTTCTGTAAATGAGGCCTCTTCAAAGTCTAGAGTAATTTCTCCCTTGTCTTTGTGACACTCACATAGCACTTATTATATACATATTAGTGTTTGCCTCCTGCTAATGATATCTTTTGGTTGACAGGCACTAAATCTTTATGAAGTATTTATTCTATGTAATATTTGACACTATGCCTTATACCAAATAAATACTGTTACTATTTAGAGAATGAATGAAAAACTCATAACAAAGAATGATAGAACTTAAGAGCTAAAAGCAAGTCAATAGTTGAGTCCAGTTCAGGACCTTTAAATTCTGACACTTAGATTCACTTTAGAAACGGCTGTTTCTTTTTCTGCCAATGCTAATCATTGATGGTGACAGAACTGTTAAATATGCTTTGAAGGACTTGGCTTTTTCACCCCAGACATGGGGTTGCATTGCCTTTCCTTCCCTGGGTACCACTCCCACATTCCCAGCCTCAATGGGAAACTCTTAACCCATCTCTGTTTGAAAAATAATTACATCTTCCCTTTCTGCTTCACAATATACCCTGTCAGCCATTGAGATAATATTATATAGTAAACAAGAGACAAGTCAATGGTTATCTGTTCTAAGCACTGTGTGCTTAGAACTATGCTAGCACCCCTCCCACTTCTACCTCCATACCTGGCACACAGAAGAGAATGGACAAATATCTCTAGCTTTACATGTACTTGAAGATATGAACAAAATGTAAATCTATATGTGCTACTTGCTTAATGAGTTGTACAGTCCAGATAACAATATCTTAAGAACTCAGGGCCTAGGGTAATACCAAGAACAGACTGCTATGAAGAAGAGCTCCTGAAGAGGTGTGTTCTGGGCTGGGCCTAAAGAACTGGAAGAATTTGCTAGAGTGATAACTCCAGGGAGAGCACTCCAGAAGTGGGAAAAGAAGTCAGGAAAGCCTGAAGCAGCGGGAAAAATAAAGTGTTCAGAAGCTTGGTAGAACTGTGAATTGGCCCAGGTGAGAGGTAAAGCTTGAAAGACCAGTCTGGCCAGCTGGCCCAGTTCATTACATAATGGTCCTAATATAGCACCCTCTGTGAGTTTAGATGGCCAGGGTCAGCCAGGGTACAACGATGGGGCCAGGTCATGCACAAAGACCTACCATTAGTCACAAGTCATGGAAGGACCACTGGAGCAGGAGACAGAAGGCCTGAGTCCAAGGCCCTGGCTCAGACATCAAAAAACCTATAAACAAGGCAACTTATTTCTCCTTGCCTTGATTTTCTCCCCTTAGCAGGAAAAAGGAAAGAAAAACAATTGTTCTGCCTACTTCCTTTGGTTATCACGAGGCTCATATACAACAATGATTACCAAAGGTCAATTCAAAAGCAGTATGTGTACGGCATAAATATCTAACAAAAATATGGTAGTTGTCTTAAGAAATACACTGACATAACAACATAGATCCAGTGAGAACACTGTAATCTATGGCTGCCCTTACTCAAGAGGACATTCTTTTGATAAGAAACTATAGTCAATTCTTCAGGATTAGTGGGGTGCTGGAAAGAATGTTAGGATCGACATGGACTGATCTAGCTCTGCTATGATCTATCACGTATGACTTTGGGCAAGCTTTGTAAGCTTGCTAAACCTCAGTTTTTGTTTAGTTTATTATCAGTAAAATTAAAATGTGGGAGAGTGGACCAGTAAAGGTTGGCCAATGGGTGCAAAGTTATAGTCAGAGAGAAAGAGTAAGTTGTGCTGTTCTATTACACTGTAGGGTGATTATAGCAAATAACAATGAAGTGTATAGTTCAAGATGGCTAGAAAAGAAAATTTTGAATGCTGTCACCAGAAAGAAATGATAAATGTTTAATGTAATGTATATGGTAATTACTCCAATTTGATCATTATGCTACATATATATGCATTGAAAACCCGCATTATACCCTAGAAATATGTAAAATTATTATCTGTCAATTATAATTTTTTAAAAAAATAAATAAAAGATGCTTTAAAAATAAATAAAGTAACATGGCTGATTTTGTGGTGAGAATTAAAGATGACCTCAATTGGAAAAGTTCTAAGTCAATCTCTGGTACACAGTAGCTACAAATGTTGTAACCATTTTTATAATTATTTCAATATGAAAGACACTACGGGCAATAGATACCACATCACATTAATCAGTCATATGCAAGGGATTGAAATGTCTTCGATATCATAAACATAACAAATCTTACTGGAGATTCCTCCCTTCTTTATGTATTCCTTTATTTCTCAAACTGAAGATGGCATGGTGGAAATCACCATTCAACGCTATTTAAACATATTACACCGTGAGTTAAAAAACAGTATATACACCTCCCCCTATTTCCATACCCATCTAAAAAAAAAAATCAAATTCTAGGTCTAGTGATTGCAAAATAACTGAAAAATGTATTGTTATCGCATACTACACTTGAAATTTGAATTTGATTTTGTGCTTCTGTCATGTTTGGATTGGTAGGGGCTAGAGAGAAGGGAGAAGGAAAAGGAAAGAGGAGGTGTGTAAACCAGAATGGCTCTGAATAAGCATTTAAACTTAAAGGTAATAAAAATGCACTGGGCTTCAGTCAAAGCCTCACTGCTTCCTTAGATGACAGAAATTAGGTCAGTTGACCAAGATTTCAGATTTGGCTTTTGCTGGCCACTGCTGCATTGAGATCTTGGGTAACCAAGGCAGAACTGGGCTTCTAAACAGGTCCTGGCTGATAATTTATAGGTTAAGCTGAGCATCTTCAAGTACAGACACATTTCAGGCCTCTAGAGTGCACCCACGTAAACCAGCTTCCTCCCTTCCCCATCCAGAGAGAGATGTCTGAGACCTGATGAGAGGAGGCCTCTATTTCAACAAGAAAGTAGTGAGAAGTTAAAGGTGAAAATATTCTATATGGCCACCTTTAAAATAAGGCCTGTTTCAGAAACAGTGTTTACCAAGCAAAGCAAAGGTCTGATAGGAAATGGAACCACCAGTCTGGGACATGTGTTAACCCGGTATTGTTACTGCTATTATAACAAGAGCCTCCACCACCACAACTCCTGGCAATACTCAGCCGAGAAGTAGCCCAGGTTCTCTGCAAGCATGCAGGCCACAAGTTCCCAACCTGGCCACACAGACAAATCATCTGGGGAGCTTGAAAGAAATATCAATGCCTAAAAATCATCTCTTGATTTTCTGGTTTAAGTGGTATAGGATAGGTTGCAGACATCGGTTTTTTGGAGTTTTTTGGTTGCTGCTTTTAAAATTTCCTAGTGATTCCAACATGCAGTCAGAATTGAGAACCAAAATCCAGTTTAAAACCATTGCATATAGCACAGGAACGCAAGGCTCAAAGATTTGCCATGAGTGACTTGCCTAACATAAAATGTGCTAGATTCGTTCTTCAATCAAATTGCCTTTCTCTCATTGTCCAATATTTTTGTGATATTTCAGGGAAATCTTTTTATTTTAGACTGAATTATGAAGCTTCTCGTCCCACCTCACCCTACACACACACTGTTTGGGGAACTGAAACTCTATAAGGCTAAGATGGAGGAGGGAACTGAAAGGTGAAACTAACTTTAAATAGGAACGAAACTGACAAGAGTCAGCTCAAAGGCCAAAAGAGGAGAAATGAAGCAAATGAAAACACTCCACCTCACTGAGAAAAGCCAGTTAGACCCGGAAAGTTCTTTCAGTTTAGATAATTTAAGGTTTCAGGGAGGGATTATGCTTTACATGTTGAATGTATCCCCTTCGCAGGAAAGCTTCGCAGACACCACAATTCTTGGGGGCAACTGCAGAGCCATAAAGGTCTGCTGATTGAAAACATACCTCCTGATACAAAACAGGAAGACAGTGCTCACGGCTCATGGACCACTATGGGTAAAATCGAGAGGCTGCCACCATCCCATGCCCCTGTAAAAGCACACCTAACCCCCACAGCAGCACATTTTGATAACTGAAATATTGTCCCCTTGCCACATCACAAAAAAACTGACTCACCAATTATGAACTAAGGGAAGAAAAATGATGGTTCTCCAATTTGGAAGAACCCACATTTAGATTTTCTGATGGAGAAAGGTGTTATTTAGAGAGAATAATTTTGAAAAGAGTTTGGGTGTAGACCATGGGCCAGCATCACACACATACAGCATCTGTGGTGGGCCCTGCAGGCGTCCCAGGGACACATGGGGGACTTTTCTGTCAGTGGGCAATGGAAGAAATGCTCCTTAATCTAAGTTGGTATTTTCTGATGTGGAAAACAGCTGGGAATCCAGGTCCATCATTTCTCATAAGACCATCCTAATGATCAAACCAGGAAAGAAAAAGAGGCAGTCAGGAGAACTAGACTGTCAAGGACATGCAATTCTTCACTGATGTGATTTATGAAATCAGCAGCAAGATCTTTTTAAAAATCTTTCAGGCCCAGCTTGGTGGTTCACGCCTGTAATCCCAGCACTTTGGGAGGCTGAGGCAGGCAGATCACGAGGTCAGGAGATCGAGACCATCCTGGCTAACACAGTGAAACCCCCTCTCTACTAAAAATACAAAAAATTAGCCAGGCGTGGTGGTGGGCGCCTGTAGTCTTAGCTGCTCAGGAGGCTGAGGCAGGAGAGTAGCATCAACCTGGCAGGAGGAGCTTGCAGTAAGCCAAGATCGTGCCACTGCACTCCAGCCTGGGCAATAGAGCGAGACTCCATCCCAAAAAAAAAAAAAAAAAAAAAATCTTTCAGCTCTGTGACTTCTGGCATCTCAAGATTTAGGTCCTGAGATCTATTCTCAGCTGTTTTATTTGTTCCAAGGAAAGTGCCAATTAGTAAAGAGAACGATCTAAGAACAGAATTATTTGATCAACCTTCTTAACTTGGCTAAAGTTCAGGAGTGTGTGCTCTCGGTCCGAGCTCTGTGGTGTCCTGACATCAGCGGCTGCCTCAGTAGTCTATGCCCGGACTAACCTCTCCCTGCATTGGTGGCAAAATAAGAGCTGGACTCTACATGGGTAATAGATGGGAGGGATGGAAGCTGGGATTTTTCCCTGTTCTCTCTCCTGATAGAGTCCTCCACCCCTCCTCAACCTTAGTACTCTCTGAGACAATGCATAACAGACTCATCAGCAACCAGAAATGGAATGGTGAGAAACACATCTCTCTAACAAACATAAATGATGTGCCTGGGATGTCTTGGGACTTAGACTTTCCTCATTATCCTCTGACATATTTTGAATTGTGATAGGTTTAGCAACAAATTAATGTTACCTGATCTACACCACACTGTGTTATTTATGCATTGCTTCCTATAATACTTTCAAACAGAGTTCTTAAGAGTCTGGACTCAGGAGTCAGGATTAAATCTCAGTGGTGTGAAATTGAGACAAGTCGTTTAATCTCTCTAAATCTCCAATTTCATTATCTGCTAAATATTTCCCTCAGATTTGTTAGGAAGATTAAATAAGATAGTACAGATGAAGCACACAGTAGAGAGGCACATAGTAAGTGTTGAGTAAATGTTCACTATTGCTATTGCTACTAACATAATGTTCTTCAGATCTCACAATAATGCAATCCAGTTAACTGTAGTGGAGGCTGGCAGGGGATACAGAGCACTCAAATTCAGACATATATATGTGTATGTGTGTGTTCTTGCATCCTTGGCTATAGGTGGCTAATGTGGATGGATCCTGTCTAGTGAGCTGGCATTAGCAGTGAGGCAGGATCTACACAATGCCATGCTTGCTATTCGGGGTAGAGCTATATATGGACCACACAGATAGTTGGTAAGCCACTAATGGAGACTAAGAGTATTTAATTCAGATCATACATTTTTCATTGACAAAAATGATCAGGGAGACTGATCTTGGCCTTTAAGCCAAACTCAGGGCATAGGGAGAGGGGCCACTGAAGGGATTTTGGAAATAATCTCCAACCTTCCCCACTGCCCTAAATCACCTGATGCTGTTAACAATATCACAGGGGCTCATCCTAACAACTGTATCTTATCTTGGATGGCTCAGGAGTCAGATGCGTGAACTAAATTTTAGAGCCATTCTCCCCCACAAAAAAAAAAAAAAGAATTTAAAATGCTAAATCTGCCTTTTGTCAAATAAATTTAGAGTATCCATCTGCAGGGCACCAAAATGCCACATTTGTGAACCAGTAATGTCATTTTGAAAAATCAAGAAATCCACAAAACTGTTCCCTGGTGCTCTCCTAAGCATGTCCTCACCCCAGAGACAGCATGCCATTTATTCTCCTCACATAGAGAGGAGCCAAGTTCCAATTCACAGAGCAGCCCAGGAGAGCAAGCTCTCCTCCTGGGAAGCACTGAGAATGCTGAATTTTAAGGACAGAGGTTTATATGGAAAAAAGATACTGCATCATTAAGGAGGTTAATGAGCTTAGCGAGGCAGATGCCCTGAATGCTGAGGAGGGGAGGGAAGAGAAGGGAAAGGGTTGGTTTGAGAGACACGCCCAGGGAATTGCTCCCATTCTTCAATGTCTGGGGTGGTCAGGAGGCGCCCTCCTAATGGTGGTCATGACAGCAGAAGGACAAGCGCTCCCCATGGACCCTGGAGCCTGGTTTTGGCTGGACAGCAACCTGCCCTTTGCATCCGGCCCTGGGCTCTCTGAGTGAAGGATGCTCTTGTCAGCACTGTGATCCCAGAAGGCTCTGTGAGAAACCAACTAGTTCAGTGTTTCTCAAAAGGGGTGCCAGGGAAAATGTGTCCCACTTGAAAGTGTTCCATGATCAAATAAAGTTTGGGAAAAACTGCATAGCACTTCTCACTATGGAGAGTCACAAGGCACATTAGCAACATTAGCATGTGGAAGGCTCTGAGAAATGCTTTATAAAGAAAATTGTTTAACTTTGTTTTTCCTTTTTCATTTTTTGCTTTTTTTGAGATGGAGTCTCGCTCTGCCACCCAGACTGGAGTACAATGGCATGATTTCAGCTCACTGCAACCTCCGCCTCCTGGGTTCAAGCGATTCCGCCTCCTCAGCCTCCCAAGTAGCTGGGACTACAGGCTTGTGCCACCATGGCCAGCTAAGTTTTTTTTGTATTTTTAGTAGAGATGGGGTTTCACTGTGTTAGCCAAGATGGTCTTGATCTCCTGACCTCCTGATCCACCCACCTAGGGCTCCCTAAGTGCTGGGTACAGGCGTGAGCCATCGTGCCGGGCCAACTTTGTTGTTTAATTGGAGAAAAGGTATACAAATTTTATTAACATGTACGCAGAAGAACCACAGAGTGATTACCCTGTTTAACTTTTTTTTAACTAAGCTGTATTGGTTAGGATCTTCCAGAGAGACAGGACAAACGGGATATATATAAAATGGAACTTATTAAGGGGGAATTGGCTCACACGATTACAAAAACAAAGTCCCAGGCAAGATTGTCTGCAAGCTGGAAAACCAGAGGAGCCAGAAGCATGTCTCCCAGGAAACTAGTAGTGTGGCTCCCAAAGAGGCCAGTAGTATGGCTCACTCAGTCCAAGTCCAAAAGCCTCAGAACCAGAGAAGCTTAACAGTGTGTCCCCTAGTCTGAAGCCTAAGGCCTGGGAACGCTCAGGAGGCTGCTGTTTAAGTTCCAGAGTCCAAAAGCCTACGAACCTGGAGTTTGATGTCCAAGGGCAGGAGGAAGAAAAAAGAAGAAAGTCGCCCCACTGTGAAGAGAGAAAGCAAGAGGGAGCTGAGAATCCCTCTTCCTCCTCCTACTTTGCCCTAGCCCACTCCCAGCTGATTGGATGATGCCTCACATTTACAGTGAGTCTTCCTCTCAGTCCACGGACTCATGTCTCAATATCCTCTAGAAACACCCTCAGACATGCCCAGAAACCATGTTTCACCAGCCTTCTGGGCATCCCTCAATCCAATCAAGTTGACACCTAATATTAACCATCACACAAGCATTTGTAAAACTTTTTTAATCACTGAATTTCCTCCCTTCTCATTTTTTATTCTAACAACATTTCATTTTGGAAAACATTTTCTGAAAAGCTGTTTTGTCCAAAATCCTTCATTTTACAACCTGTGAAAAGGGTCTGAAGTTTTAGTAACCTACAAAGGGTCAGACACAAGTTAGTAGTTCATATTTTTCAGTGAGTTAAGGGCATAAGATAGTTTGGAGAGAGATTCCAGAAATTTGGTAAAGATGTCAGGACAGAATAATGATCAGCAGATCAATACTAACCTATTGATTATTCTCTCCCAAGAGCACTAGGCTGAAGGAATGTCTTTGATCCACTATGCTGGGGCTTTGGGTGTACTAAATTCCACACTCATTCCTGAGAGAGGATTTTAAGTTTAAACAGAAATTCGGCATCAAGCCCAGCAACAGATTCATGAAGCTGAGATGCAAGTCCAGTAGAGAGAGAGCCAAAGAGAACCAGAGTGACAAGGTTCACATTGGTGTGGTTGACGGAGTCTAAATAATTTATTAAGTAGCTTAGATAAATTCTTGAGATGAAGCTCCATTCTCTTGACTGGGTATTTTTTTTTTTTTTTTTTTGAGACGGAGTCTCGCTCTGTCGCCCAGGCTGGAGTGTAGTGGCCGGATCTCAGCTCACTGCAAGCTCCGCCTCCTGGGTTCGGGCCATTCTCCTGTCTCAGCCTCCTGAGTAGCTGGGACTACAGGCGCCCGCCACCTTGCCCGGCTAGTTTTTTGTATTTTTTAGTAGAGACGGGGTTTCACCGTGTTAGCCAGGATGGTCTCGATATCCTGACCTAGTGATCCACCCGTCTCGGCCTCCCAAAGTGCTGGGATTACAGGCTTGAGCCACCGCGCCCCGGCCTTGACTGGGTATTTATATGGTCTCATGTGTTACTATGAATGTGTGGTACTTATTTTAAGAGGCCAAGACCACAGACATAAAGGGACTTCTCTATAAGAATGCTCCTGACTTTTACACTTAACCCTGGCCTATTCTATGATTTCATCTAAGACTTTTAAAAAAAATTCAGCTCCACTGATGATACAAAATAGAAACAACCAAAATGATGGACAAAATACATCAAATTTGAAATAATCTCCACATTCTGGGATGCCAACCCAAAATCAACTTAGCATTAATAAAACTACTGAGGCTTAAGTTCTCATAAACACAACCTAAGGAGACTAGGACCCTACATAAAGTACCCTACAGAAGTCTCACTGTGTTCTACATCTAGAAGAATAGATTCTATTTTATTCATATTTAAAGTATATTTAAATACGACATGCATAAAGAGAGTAGCTCTCACTTAAGAAGGGTTACTAGGAATAACCTGCAGAGTGACTGGGAAACAGTTAAGATAGAGAGGCCTAAGGCACTGCATTCAAGTCATTTTCAAATACTGGGGAAGCTGTCTCATGGGACAGAGGATAAAACTGGTTTGTGGGGTTTTTAAGAAACTGAACAGAGGCGATCTATGGTGAATGCAAGGAGAGAGTATTACAGTGCAATATTAGAAATAACTCTGCATGAGTTTGAGCTGTCCACAAATGGTAGGTAGCCAGATGTCAAGCTACCTTTGAACAGCCAGCTCTAACCAGACTTTGCCAGAGTTAGGTGAGATGGCTTCCACTATGCCCCAAGAGTTATGCCATCCGTCTTCACCTTGTATCTTTCAGATACCTGACTTCCTTCCCATTCATGACTATGATTCAGTCTTTTTCCTTCCTCCCTCACCCCGCTGTCACTGATCCACCACACACCACTTTTAGTGTTCCACTATTCTTTCTCTAGACCCTGGACTTGACTTCCACCCATGTCAATATCCTGTACCTCCAACATGAAGCTCATGCGCACCTAAAGCATTTCTGTCTGGGTCATTCATGGTCACAGCAGGCATGGGATAGGGTGGCCAATGCCCATATGGCGGGAACTTGAGAAATGAATTTTCTTGGGTGTGGTAGACTGAAGCCATGGCCTAGAAAGGCTCCATAATGGTGTATTTCTATTATTTGTTTAGGTAGCACTAGTTCTAATACACAAGTCTGTCAAAGGTTAGGCAAAGTCATTTCTATGACATTAAGTAACCCAGGCTCTGTCTCTGTTTCCTATGCTTAGGACACCTCAGGGTCAGGCTCCTTAAAATGATGTTTCCCACAGATGAAGGAGTATTCTCACACCAGCCTCCTAGGATCTATCCAGATTATCATTCTGGGGTTCTACGATTCATTGCACAAAATTCCCATTCTTCTGTGATGAACCCATGGTGGGTTCAAATTGGTCCCAACACAGGGCAGCCTCAGTGGATTAGAGGCTCTGGCAGGAAACTGATCTATAATCTCTTTAGTACCTTATCCTTCTCAGTAGGGTTTTGGAAATAATCTACAAGCAAAGTGACTTCTTGATCCTTCAGAGAAGAACAGTAGAGAGAATGCAGTGACGTAACATTAAAAAAACCCATAACTGTCCCAGCTTTCCGTAGCTTTGAAAAAGTTACTAACCCTCTCTAAGCCTTGGTTTCCTCATCTGTAGATTTGAGAAGTTGGAATCAGTAGTAATTTCTAATTTTTCTGGGTCACAGACCATCTTGAGAATTTGAAGAATGTTGTAGGTTCTTCCAAGAAAATACTTAAATGCACATACACACAAAATTGGGCATCCAATTCCAGAAAGTTAGAGGAGAACCTGAAGGCCACTTATGACTATTGACAATGATCTTGGAACCTGGGTCAAAGGCTTCATGGACCTGTCAGTTATAACTCTCTATGCTGCCTCCACTTCTCCATCTTATTTACTACAAACCTTCTTTGTAAATGTGAGATTTTATTAAGTATTTTTCTGTTTTTGAGCCCCCAGTCAGTTACACAAGAATTCTCATCACACCGCATGTCCCTTAAAGTAACATATAAAATATATAAAATTTGTCCAGTATACTCATTTCTTTAGATGACATAGAGACAGCAACTGATAATCACTCAAGTCCACTGCTAGAGTGCAAAAATATGCTGCACATTTCCCTACCAACTAAAGATTTCAATACCCACCAGCACTTCATTTAGGTCATTCCCCAAGAGCTGCCACTTTCCTCGAAGCGTTCCTGTTGCTTGGCTATGTCTCTAACCGTGACATATACACTTTCTACCTCAAGAACCACAGACAGCTATCTAGGTTCTCTGTTCATGAAGAAGATAGTCTGGGGCTCATCCCAGCACTGACCACCAATCAATGTAATGATTAATCATTCAAGAACCACTGGGGTCCTGTAGTGTCTCACACTATAATTGGTAAATCAGCTGGACTGGGAGGGTAATTCATTGAATACATAAAAATCAAATATACAAACATGGATTGTTCTTTCATTTCTTCCATATTTTTTCCCCCTGTATTTAAATGTTGCATCCTGCTTCTATGGACTTCATTGTGTTCTTCCAGAATCCATATGTTGAAATCCATATGTTGAAAGGAGATGGTTCCTTTGGGAGGTAGTCAAGGTGAGATGGGTAATAAAGGTTAGTGAAGCCTTCAGAGAAAGAATTAGTGGCTTTATAAGTCAAGGAAGAGAGAGTCTCCACCATGTGAGGACACAATGAGAAGGCAGCTGCCTGTAAACCAGGAGGAGAGCCCTCACCAAGAAGTGAATTGGCCAGCACCTTGATCTTGGACTTCCTAGCTACCAGAACTGTGAAAAATGTATGTCTATTTTTTAAGCTGCCCAGTCTATGCTATATTGTTATAGCAGCCTGAGAAGACTAATATGCCTGCCTAGTTTCCAAATGTATTGAAGTTAACTTTATTAAGGATTTACTAAGAAAAAGAAAACTGTTTACACTTTGAGAAATATAAAAAAGCATAGTTCCTCCTTTCAAGTTTCTGGCATTGTAACTAAAGAGAGAAGATATAAATGAAATTTCAAGAAACAAAATGACAAATAAAGGATAAATCAAATAACTACAAAACCTGCAAATAACTATAAATAGTAATAAAAATAGAAACCATAAGTTCCATATGATTCATTGACAAATAGTGGTAGAAAAAGAGAAAGGGGCATGGAAAGCAAAGAATGGACGCGAATCAAATTAGGAACTCCTTGCCCTTGCTGATCTGATAACCTCTCTCATCTACTTTCTTGCCTTCCAGCTCTCTACTCTCTCGCTCAAACTCTCTCAAACTCTTGTCACTAGGTAAGCTGCGAAGGTCTTCCAGTTAAAGAGTGTGAGTTTGTGAACTGTTCTCCTAGACGAGCAGTGGCTAGCTGTGAGGAACAGAAGGATGAGGCTGATGTGGAAAGCATGTTTAACTCTCCCTTACCTTCCTGCTTCTTTCTCCTCCCATGCCTACCCTTTTCACTGTCTACACTTTGTAAAAGCAAACAAACAAACAAACAACTTTGCTTTGCCATATTCTGCAGGAGATAGGTAAGTGCTAAATATAAGTCCATACCTCTCCCTGATCCCCAAATACCAAGCTCACCCTTGTGCACTTATGTTTGCCCATACTGCTTCCACTCCATCAGCCTCATCATTACCACAGCTCCCACCATCCTCAAGGCCCAGCACAAATGTCACTTGCCCCAAAAAGCCATGTCCTACTCAACTGGCCCACAGTGGTCTCCTATCTTTTTATATTTATAACACAGACTGTCAGTACCCTACACACTTTGCATCCTGCCTAGTTTTGTTCTTAAAATCTTTCATAACTTTATATTTTTTAGGACCTAGGTAAGCTTATTGAGAGCAGGGGTCATGCCTTCCCTTCCCTTATATTCTCTACAAAGCAGAACTCTGAAAGATCAATGAAACTGAGATAGGAAACCCGGAAGAAGTCCAGTGGTGTCTGGCATGATTAAACACCAACTCAGGTGGCCATATCCCTTCAAAACATCGAACGGATGACTGCCATACTTGGACCCTAAAACATCTCACAGGTTTGTCCAATGATTTAAGTTCCAGGACCCAAATCCAATTTAAATTGGTTCCCAATTGTTATGGACTGAATGTTTGTGTCTCCCCAAAATTCACGTTAACACCCTAACCCCCAGTGTGAAGGTATTAGGAGGTGGGGTCTTTGGGAGGTAACTGGGTATAGACGAGGTCAGGAGGGTAGAGCCCTCATAACAGGATTAGCGTTTTTATAAGAAAATGAAGAAACAGCAGAGCTTCCCCTCTGTGCCATGTGAGGCTACAGCTAGAAGGCAGTCATCCACAAACCAGAAAGAGGGTCCTCACCAGGAACTGAATCTATCTACTCCACCTTTAATGTAGACTTCCCAACCTCCAGAACTGTGGGAAACACATGTCTGTTGTTAAAGCCAGCCAGTCTATGATATTTTGTTACAGCAGCCCAAGTTGACTAATACACCAGTATTTTACTTCTCCTATGAATAAATCAGTTTCTCAGAAATCCTCTTTGGCAGTTAAGCCCAGAGCTAGACATTTCCCATCACACCTCCCTCCTGCCTTCCTACTTGAAATCTTTCCTGTTCTTTAAGACCTAACTGAATCTTGCATCATTTATGAGTCCTTCATTTTCTATCCCACCCTGCTCCCACCCAGGCATCCTTCTTCATTGTGAGCTCAAAGCAACAACTGTCAGTACCACTCATTGGATACTTCACCATGCATTGGCATATCAGAGAAGTCAGAAAACAAAAAGTGAATCAACACATATGGCTGTAACAACTCTGGATAATAAACTTGTATTTTTATTTACCTTTTCTATTACTACCATATCCCATTGATTATAGGATGCACAATTTTTTACTTCTAACTTATTTGAAATCGGCTTGTAGTTTATGACATCTTAGATTCGGTGAGAGATGGTATTTTAATTTTCATATGTATGTCTGTATGCAACAAACTGCAAGCTCTTTTAGAAAAGGACCCACATGTTGCAGATCAATTTTCTCTCACTTGCCTAGCAAAGATGCTGTGCACAGTATCAGTCCTTCATACTTTCTTGCTAAAAGAAGAAATTGCTTCCCTGGAATCCAGTGAAAAGCTCCATCTCCCAGAGTCTGGGTTTCCTAATTGTTGCTTTTCTCCTGAAAAAGAATGACAAGGCAGAAAGCAGCCAGAGACTTGAGTGTGTCCAGTGATGAGGGAGCTTCCTCCTTGGTCCCTTCTCTCCTACAATATTCTAGAATTTTACAATTGGAGACACACTCTGGTTCCACTGTAATTTTTCTCTCTGAAGGCCAGAGTATCACTTGCATCTCTGCACCTCACTTTCTCTTTTATAAAATGGGTCCAATTATTAACTACCCAGCGAGGGGTAATGAATGTAACAGAACTAAGGATGATATCTCGTAAGTGCTGCAGAGGAGGTCATAAGTATGATTATGCATCTGCCTTGGGAGAGTGTTGCTTTGAATAATGGAAAGGGGGAAGAAGGCTTGGAGATCCTAAGTTGCTGCTCTTTGTAGACACTGTGCACTAACACCTCCCCTTAAGCTTGCCCCTCTCATAACGACCACAGAAATCACTCTGCTGACAAGCAGGCAAGCTTCTGTGGTCATGGAGATTATGACAGAATAGAAGTGATGGAGACAGCCAGCAGAGCGTTCTGCAGCAGCCCCTGGGAGCCTTTTGCTTACCACCTCTCTTCACCTGTCTGTGAGTCGACTTGTGTGTCCTGCCACATCCCCACAAAGAATGTGCAAATATGTCTTGCTGCATGATCCATCCTGCATTTTCCAATAAATAACAGACACAATCTAAGTTGCCAAAAGCCGCTTATCTGAGACTGATCTTTATGTCTGGATCTGAGGTCCAGAAATACCAAGGCAATGAGACAGAAGCTAAGTGGACACTATTCCTTTTCCCTGCATTGCTCCTGGGATGTGCATGCACAAGCATGCACATGGTGCCTGCACACGCACAACTCTCTTTCCAAGGGGCATCTCAAGCAGTCTTGGATTGAGTTCATGATATCAACTGACCCACTGCAAAAGCATGACCTCTTGAGCTACTTGAGGTTTGACCACAATCAGGAATCATCCTGAAGTTTTGTTAGGAAAAGCGGTGAAACTGAAGTTGATAAAACTATCATGTTCTGCTCTTCCCCATGCTTGTGTGCTCTCCTCTTCCTCCTCTGGAAAAGTAAACAAATGTTCTTGTTTGCTCTCCTTATTTTCTTTGCCTCTCTAGGCCTACCTGTCTAAACATTTCTTCCTAATTAAATAGGAAACAGAGAGATCATCTTTTATGCCAACTCTGAGAAATGTATTTGCAACCCTTCTTCTTGTTAGGGCATGAGAATCCTTGAGAGCAGTGAAATGGTTCCTTCCTTCCTTCCTTCCTTCCTTCCTTCCTTCCTTCCTTCCATCCATCCATCCTTCCTTCCTTTCTTCTATCTTTCCCTTCCCCGTTTCTTCCTCTAGTGGGAGGGGAGCAGGAGGAGTGACACTCAATGGAGGTGGTGTTTCAGGATGCTTCCTTCTCCAGAGTCCTATACTCCAGTGCATTCAGGATACTGTCAGCCTCCCCACCCAACTCAGCCTCCCAAGGCAGAAGCAAAGATCCATGTAGCATCTTTACAAATGCAACCCAATCTATGCTCTCTGCCAGGGAGGTTGACTCTACACAAGAATCAGACCTAGGAGTGCAGTCTAGGGATAGCTGGTCTCCTAGATATCAACTTGTGACCTAATAAATTTGTGAGAGACCAAAAACTCAATCACACTTGAAGATCTGTGATGCTTATTAACATTAAAGGCTTTGAGACATCCTACTGCAAAGACATCTGTTTAGCTTTGTTAAACCAGTTGTTTCCCAATGTTTCTTGCTCGGAGAATGTTTTTGGCCTCTAACACCTCTTAACATTCTGAGTAACTGAGTTACACAGACTGCATATTGTAAAACACTGACTTTCATATTTCTCATGGGAAATGTAGGAAACAGAGGGAGGCATCAGTATACTTAATCTCATACATGCACAGCAATGTGGAGCAGTGCTTAAAAAGTAGAGCAAGCTCTGGACTGGGAGGCCAGGATGTCTGGGTCAAAGCTCCTCCCTGCCATTCTTGAGTTGTGTGGCTTGGGCCAGCACCTCTCCTTTCTAGAGTTATTTTCACTCTTAATAAAAGGAGAATTTTTATTTTCTTCTGAGGATTTCTAATGCTCTTTTCGGTTCCCTTTTCCTGGGACGCTGAATGACTCTAGTACTTACTTCCTGGAGCAGGTCCCAGAAGTGTGAGCCTATAGTCGTTCTAAATATAAACTTTAAAAAGCTCATGAGATTGTCAACCCACATGAAGGAGAACCAAGAGCAAAACCCCTGGGGGCCATGAAGGTATCCCTGAAAGGATACATGGGGAAGAAGCAGGACCTTGGAGACCTGGTCATCACCTGTAGAAGCCTCAGAGTAGATCTGATTGATGCTGGGGTCACCAGGAACCTGGGCAGCTCCACCCACATGCAGCTTCCCTAAGCACCTGCAGCACAGCATTAAACAGCAGCCAAGGCTGGGACTGGCATGTGACTAACTGTTGGGCCAAGGTCTGTCTCTGGCCATCAGATACTATATAAAAACATGAGGCTGGTTCAATATAACTTAGATGCCATATGCATCCATACCACGCCCTACTGTTCCTCACCTTTACCAGAAGACAATGTTTACACACTCAGAAACAATATGCAGAATCCTCTCCAATCACATGTGCATGTAGCTTTCCTATCGTCCTCACAGCCACACCAGACCACAGACTCCATCTTGGCACAGACCCCACCTGCTTGTTCCTTCCTGTGTCCCGTGTATGATATTAATTGCCACTCCCTTAATATGTGAGGAATAAATGATTATTTCTAAACTGATAGTTCCTGATTGTTAAGAGTCAGAATATACATTAATCCATAAGTTCATCAAGCATCTATTAAATGCCTTGCATGTTCTGAGCACTAAGCTAAACATTATGGGGGAATAAAGAGATAATTCCAACTCAGACCCCACTCCCCAAATATCACATTTGATAACTCCTGTGTGGACTTGATTATGTTAAAAACATATCTTCCTACTTTTCTTACCACCTCCCCCTTTAAAAATCTGTCCTTTTTCCTGAATTCCCCATTTTGGAACATGGTCTGAAGGCAACCACTCACTAGATCACCTAAAAAACACAATAATAATCATCATGATTATTTATCACCATCATTTATTGAGTGCTTATTATGTGCCAGGCTAGCAACGCTATGACCATTATATTATTATGTGTCCTATTTTACCTAAATGTGGGCATCGTTACAGATCCGCTCCTTTCTCTCCAACTCCTTACATCCAATGATTCTCGAAGGCAGTCCCACTACATCAATGTCTTCCCTTTCCACCTCTGTCATCTCTCCTATGCCACCCCATATTTTAATCACTATTCTTGCTTGAACTATTACAGCTACCTTCTAAATGGTTATCTGCCTGAATGACAACATAGACACCCTCAAGACATTCCAACAGAAATGAGAGAGTGGCAGAGTAACCCCCCTACCCTGCATATTTGACCACATCTCCCTGCCCCGATTCAAGCTCTCTCTTCACTCCTGGGTGCATGTGTGCCTTCTAGATCAAGGAAGGGTGCCAGAGATGGGATGGTCACCACTACACTGGACACTCAAGTTCCATGGAATAACTTCGCTCACTCCGCCTCCTACCAACTACCTTGAACATCAAAACAATCCTGCACCACATCCTCCAGGAGCCTTCCCTGAAGGCCCCTTCTCCCTCCAAGGCTTTCTCCTGGCTCCCTCCTTTGATGCTCACTTAGCACTTCCAAGGCTCCATGGCCCTAGTCTCCTTTTTGACCGCACACTTTGAGATCCTCAGGACAAGGCAGAGTCTGAACCCTGCCTCCCCAGTGCCTGGCAAGGTTGAGCACAACCTTGTTTCCTGTTGTGGCTTTTTCACTGAATAATGCTTTACAAAATTGTTAGAGTAATAGGACACTCTCTTTTCTATTTTTGTCATAGCTTTGAAATCCTGTAATATTTCAAGAAATACAGGCATGCCTTCCTTTTATCAAAAATAATGCTCTTATTTTTTTCTGGTGAAGAAACTGGGTCTTTGAGACATCAAGTGACTGACCCAAGGTCACACAATGACTCAAGGACAGAACTGAGGCTGCGATCTTGGTCATCAGCCCCTAGCCCAGTAGGGTTTTTCCACCTGCTCCCTACCTCAGCTCAGGGCCCTCTATTAAAAAGAAACACACCAAAAGAATATATATATATGTGTGTGTATGTGTGTGTGTATATACATACGTAGGTGTACATACACAAGTATATAGTATGAATATACACGAATGATTATGAATCTACCTTAAGCATTTAAAGAAAGGGGTGGGGGCTCTGAGAGCTTCACAAGGAGAAGAGATTCTACCCAAAAGGGGGCCGGGCAGGGCGTCGCAGCAGCCGCAGCACAACAGACAGCTGGTGTTTGGGTGGTAGTAAATCACGCTGAAATGAGCCTCTTCCGTGGGCTCAATGAGGCCCCCACAACAAAGGGAGGCCCAGCTTGCAGCCGGACAGCCTGCCCGCCAGCCCCAGACGCGCATAACAGCTTCATTCAGGAGCCCCACGTCCACACAAAGGCCCCGAAATCAATCCGACATCCCGCCACCCTGGACAATGCCCTGAATCTTCTCAGAATCGAAGCCTCAAATGAGGGGACAGCATTCAGGGGAGATCAAACCGCCGGCCTGCCACTGAAAGCAAGCACGAAGAAAGCATTTTTTTTTTTTTTTTTAAGAGGAGGGTTGGACGATGCAGGCAACTCTCCCTGCGCTCCGGGCGCGCGTGGTGGCTGTGCTTCGGCTCCCACAGCCAGGGCCACACTCATGCAAAGACTGCGTTTGGCCCGGCTTCCAGCAGTCGTCGCGCCAGGCGCTGCTGCGAGAGACTGGGTGCGCGACATTCGCCAGCCAGGGCCACCGTGCAGCTTGGCCTTGGGGCTTTGTGCAGCAGTGCCCCGTGTGAACTGCCACCGCCGGCATTTCCCACTGGCTCTTGGGCGCGTACAGTAGGGCGCACACACATGCAAATGCCTCGCAGGAGGCAGCGGCTTAGGGTGTTGACAGTGGCAGCCCCCACGCACGCAGGCCAGGGAGCCCCTGTTCCCAGGCAGGGCCCCTCAGGGTACTCATCTGCCCCATTCTGCTGCCTAATCCGGTTATCAGCTGCAGAACAACGGGTTGCCTGGTGGAGCTGGGGAGGCCCCTGCAGGGAAGCGGGGAGCAGGCGTGCAGCTCCAGCAGATGAGCCTGGATTGTAGTCTCCTTTCCTAAGGTAATTGTTAAGGCTTCTGGTCTCTTCCAGTCCCCAGAGACCCAGGAGCCTGAGATTCAACTCTGCACTGGGTCACAGCTTTTCCTGGATGTCAGAAATCCACCAGCTCTCTGAGAGTGGGGGTTCGCCAGCAATGGCAGAGTGGAAATGTTCAGGGGTGTAGCAGGCAGTATTTCGTTAATCTGTGGGAATGGCACACCAGTGAGACCAAGGCATGTGCCATTATATGTGGCCAGAATATCTCTAGAAACTGGTCCAGCTAATGTAGCCTTAAAT
Source organism: Macaca nemestrina (assembly GCF_043159975.1). Classification (NCBI taxonomy): domain Eukaryota; kingdom Metazoa; phylum Chordata; class Mammalia; order Primates; family Cercopithecidae; genus Macaca; species Macaca nemestrina. The sequence goes on from NC_092143.1 coordinate 47,184,005, forward strand.
TTGACATTCTTGGCAGTCACCATGAAGGTTAAATACATTTTGGTTGAAAACAAAAGGCTTCTGCTAGAGGGTCATTCAGTGACATTTTATACTCATTTCTCCGAGATCCTGCCTGCACTTTTCCAAGTATGCAAAGGGAGCAGACAATGGCAGCAGGGTGAGGTGTGGCTATGTGGGCAGCTGCCCATGGGTAGAGCAGAATAAAATTGAAACAAAAGGTGCATCAAACCAAGCGAGACAACTAGTACAAAAAAAGAGCTAGGTTAAATGGGGGCTAGTCTTGCCTTGATCCTTTATTTTAGCCACAGAGCTATTTTCTTTTTCCTCTCTCTCTCCTAGAATTGATCCAACAGACAGCCATATCCCATCCTGTATAAGAAACTCTGCCCATGCCCACTGCCCCCGGCAGACCCTTCTCCCAAAGCCAGATCCTTAGGCAATATGGAGTTGGTACAAGTGAGGTCTGCTGTAGGTTGGGGGTTGGGGGGGTGCTGTACCTTTGAAATTCAAAAAGGGCACTTTCTGCTTTTGATTCAGTTCATTCTCAACTGCTTACTGACCAACAATAGTAAATTGAATCCAATTTCCCCCTTGGAAGGGTCAGTTGTTGTTGTTGTTTTTCTTTTTTTTTTTTTTTTTTTTCTTACCCTTCCCCTTTCCATTTTCTGCTTTTGTAGCTCACCTCCTCCAATCTACTTCCCTACAGGAGCCGAAATTAAACAAGCTCCCCATATGCCATGCCTCACTTGTTGTCTGTTCCCCTCACCACCATCTGGCCTATTTGCTCAGCCAAAAAGAGAAAGAGAGAGAGAGAGAAAGAGCAAAAAGAGGGAGGGGGAAGGGAAGGCAGGGAAGCAGGGCTAGGAGAGGGAAGAGGGGAGAGAGAGAAAGGGAGGAAGGAGGAGAATAAGAAAAGGAGGGAGGAAAGGAGGCGGGCAGGAAGGGAAGGAGGAAGGGAGAGAGACAGAAAGGAGTAAGGGGACAGGGGGAGACAGAGAGAGAGAGAGAGACAGAGAGAGAGAGAGAGAGAGAAGGAAGGAGGGAGAGCCAGACACAATGAGGAGGCAGGGGTGATGATGCAGCCTCTCCCATCTGCTCCTTGGCCAGAGTCCCGGATGGAGCAGTAATGGAGAGCAACAGAACCAGTGATAATTAACCCAAACACAGACCTGTTTATTTAACCTGTTCAGATAGATCAACTCGGAGGCAGAGCTCTAGCAGAGGGCCCTGGGACATACTTAGGGAGACACCCTGGAGGTTGCTAAGGACACAGAGGCAGGCTGGCCCTCCCAACAGACATCCTGGGGCTAATGTGTACTTGGTGAGCAGGAAAAAAAGAGGAGAAAGAACACTTTCTGAAAGAAGTCAGCAACAACCTCCCGAATCTTCTGGTAGGGATTCTTTTGTCATCTTGCCTTTTCTCCTGCCATTATCTTCTTTCATGGCAATAGCTGCTTCCAGATGATCAAATCATGAAAAGCAAAGCCAGTCAATGAGCTACAGCTTTATGCTCTGCACCCTCCTGCCCCAGCATCCTCTCTGTCACCCCATCTTGGCATAAGGACCAGGGCCAGGAGACAAAAAAAGGGGCTAACTAGAGGACATGAGACCAGAGCAAAATCTCCCAGAAGACCTCAGACTGAGATGGTCGGTAGCCAAGGAGCAAAGCCAATGGCACTGATAAGGGCTGAGTGTGAAAGTCAGGAGACTAGGGTATGAGGCTGAGATCACCCGCTTTTGCTGCATTGCTTTGTCTGCATAACCCTCCTCTCTTGGCTTCAGTTTACCTATTTAATGGAGACAGCAAGGTTGACCCCCTAAGATGTTTCAATCTTCAAAAATTAAAATAATAATGGTTATTGTCATCTGCCTACAGTTCTCCAAGTTAGAAAGAAGACAAGACTTGAGCAAGACCACCAAGGATGATGCTCTGTTTGAAATGGGTAATGTGCACTGCCCAGACAGGGGAGTCTACAGACACATCTGTGTGTGCTGCACCCGGCTCCACCTCCACCCTTGGAGGCCAGAAATACAGGGCAAGAACATTTCCAGGGCTGAGTAGCAGCAGACAGAATAGGAGTAGTGAGTCTGGGAACTGGAACCCAAGAAAGCTCTCCGCTGAGCACTGAGGGTTAGTGAGGGAGTGCACTGGCTGGGTTGAAAATAGGAAGCGTCAGGGGTGGGTGAGGAGTTGGCAGGCACCGGATTCCAAGTGGCTTCACGCTCCTCAGTGGAAGAAATGCAGAGATAATTTGAACATGGCTATTTTCAAGCTCCACAGCTGAGCTCCCTTGCTCTCCCACCCCACACCTCCCACCCAGCCCTGCAATTTGGCAAACCCTTTCTGCTGGCTGCTCTTATACCCAATATGTTGGGTTGCCTTAGCAACTAAGGCAATTATCTCCTTGGAGCAGTTAAAACAATGACCGTCATAAATAATAACAGTAAGAAAGATGATGGTAAAAAATAGATCTTAGGCAACTAGGGTCATGGGTTTGCATGGAACTGAAAAGGAAAAGGGGTCCTGATGGCACAGGCAATGAAAGGTGATCTCTTAGAGCTCTAGTTGTATTTTATTTTTCTAGAGGAAGAGATAGGAAATAGCCTTTCCTCACAGCCCCGCCCCCACCCCCAGGCAATCTTAGGACAGTTCCTATTTGCTGTTGATCATCCCTCTTATCCTCCCATCAGCCAGACCTAGCAAGGAGCACAGTGAACACTAATTGTTTAATGCCTATCTCCTCTCCGGACCATGACCTCCTTACAGGCAGGCACTGGGTCTTTGATCTTGGTGCCCTTAGCAACTAGCTCAAGGCTTGGGACAGAATAGGTACTCAAAAATATACACTGAATGAATGAAAATATATTACACTGAATGAATGCCCAATCTTTGCCTTAAAGTTTTTTGTTTGTTCATTTCCTTCCTCTAGCCCCCTGGGCTAGTTAATTATAAAGTCACTTTTAGTTCCTGTATTTGATGATCTTATAATCTACTAGTCTACAGTGCAAGATATAGTAGGCCTCCATACTTCCGAGAAAATTGAGAAATAAAGATGTACATTCAAATTTATCCAAGTGCAGGTTCCTTTTTCCCTAAAGAGCCATCCATAAAATTTTGTGAATGTAGATCATCACTTCAGACAAAACACTAAATTAAAATCAATTAAAAATGAGAAACTAACAATGGATCATACAACTTGTACTCACCCTACCCCAAACATACACACCCTCCATTCTATACTCTACAAACTCATCCCACGAATGCTTTTCAACCAGTAAACTCCAATTAATGCACAGGATTTGTGATTCAAAGCAAAAGGCAGCAGATCCTTTTCCCAGTGTCCACGAGAAATGTATGGAAAAGCACAGGGTCAGAGTTGAATCGCATCATTTCACCTTAACATAGAAAGACTTTCTACCCCGTCTTTCTGTTTCTTTTTCTTTTAAAGTATTGGGAACTCAATAGCCACTAGACAGTTTCAAAGTGCATTTATATCACATGTTGTCTTCATAATAATTCTTGAGGCAAGTTGGGCAGGAATCATTATTCCTATTCCGAACACGAAGAAAGGAAATAACTGATCACAAGTGTTAACGAGTGCCAGCCCTCAGCTGTCCTAATAACCACTTTCTTGCTGTCTCCTCCCCTGGTGTACACATTGTAATGGCCACAATGTGTAATAGGTAATATCGTCATTAGTATAAAGGTAAGATGGGCAACCTTCCCAAGCTGTCAGCAGAGTAGTAGGCATATACCTATGCTCACTTTGCAATGCCCAAAGGAGGTGATGTAACTCTATCAATGAATCTTTGGAGCCCTATGACTCACAATGCCCACTCTAGAATAATAACCCAACCCTTAGCACCTGCAGACTAAAGGCCAAATCTATCAGTGCTTCACCTTGGCAGGTCCTGATTCCTTACCAGGATTGGGGAGGTGAGGCGAGGGGAACTGTGACAACCCTTAGTAAACAGGACAATCTCATCCTCTGGCATTCCAAAGACACTCCAGGCAGACTTTCTATTCTTCCAACCAAAATCTATTCTTCAGGTTTGCTATTCTTCTGATCTGAATGGAAGGTGACATGGGAACCCCTCCACTTCCCACGTGTGATCCCGCAACTCCATGAGAGTCAAGTCTTCGCACAGTAACCATAATCACTCCTACTCGGACATCAGACATCTGCCAAGACATAGTTAGCACTTGCTGGATGATAACCCAGTATACTGGTTTTTGAATTTAATGAGCACATTGCCAAACTCTTCTGTATCTGTCATTCATTTGATTCCAAGTCAAATAAACCAAATTATCCTTTTCAGAGTATTTTAAATGTGAAAGACCTGAATCCAAATTCAGATATCACTGACAATTAAAATCAGATTTCCCAGAACCTCAGATGAATGAAAATATTTAGTCAGACTCTTTTACAAATATACAAGTATCTTTTTATTAAAACATATCTTGAAAGCATTATGACTCCAACAGTCCTACAAATTATAGCAAATTGCTTTTTGTTTAAAAAGCAATTATTTCATTCCCCAGTATAAAGAATTTTGCTTGGGGGAGTAGTCACAGATCAAGGAGATAAAGGCAAGGTAAGGTTGTTTGTTAATGTTTTATTAATCCAAGTTATTAGCACTACTAAAATAAGATGTGATAGGCAGAATAATGGCCCCACAAAGATGTCCTATGTCCTAAACCCTGAAACCTGTGAATATACTAGATGGCAAAGGGCAATAAAAGCAGAACAGAATTAAGGTCGCTAATCAGCTGACCCTGAAATAGACTGTCTTGGATCAACCAGATAGGCCCAAATGTTTTCACAAGAGTCCTTAAAAGTGGAAAAGCAAATAGAATAGGTAGAACCACAGAGATGGCGGTGTGAAAATGATTGAACCTGAGTTACCATGTTTAAGATGGAAGGACAGAGCCAAGAAATGACAGTGGCTTCTAGAAGCTGAAAAAGAAAAGGAAACATTCTCTCCTAGAGTCTTCTAAATGAATACAGCTCTGTCAACACCTTGATTTGAGCCCAGTGAGGTCCATTTCTGACTTTGACCCCCACAAATATAAAATAATAAAATTTTTGTTGCTTTAAGCCACTAAGTTTGTGGTCAACTGTTACACATAAAGGGAGACTGTGTGTGTATGTGTGTGTGTTCATGTATACCTTCTTCCTTTTTTTTTTTTTTTTTTGAGACAGAGTCTCACTCTGTCACCCAGGCTGGAGTGCAATGGCGCGATGTCAGCTCACTGCAGCCTCCGCCTCCCGGGTTCAAGTGATTCTCCTGCCTCAGCCTCCTGAGTAGCTGGCATTACAGGCATGTGCCACCACACCAAGCTAATTTTTGTATTTTTAGTAGAGATGGGGTTTCACCATGTTGGGCAGGTTAGTCTTGAACTCCTAACCTCAGATGATCTGCCTGCCTCGGCCTCCCAAAGTTCTGGGATTACAGGCATGAGCCACCGTGCTCAGTCTTTCCTTCTTTTAAACTGCAAATAAAGTTATGGAAAATGTGAACACTCATTTTCTAATGCTTCCAGAAAAATGAAATTGAGTAAAATGGAGGTGATGGCATCATTCTTCTTTCAGGCTATGGAGCTCTTGAAGCATTTTGCTGCTAATAAAGATCGCTAGCAGCATGGACACCAGAAGAGAATTGCGAAGAGCAAGTGGAAAGAGATGTCAACATAGGTACGTATGACTACAGGGTAGATGTCGCTCTTCAAACAATGGCAATTGGAGCATTAGGTGCCACTGGAGACCTTGGCATCTGAGTCTCTCACAGAGGGACACAGTCAGCACAGGGCACTCAGTCTTTGGCTTTAATAGCAGTTTATATAGGCAAGTCACAAAAGACACCACATGCTAGGTTCTCAAAGGAGGAGACACAGAGAATGAGCATGTGACCATGTGGATCTGCACATGCCCTAGGATATGCAGATGTCCAACCAATTGACAAGCCCCAAAAAGATAATTCATCAACGGTAGACAATGAGGGTGATGTTGTTGCTATCAAAATAGTGACATGGCAGGTCATTAATTCATGCGTAGGTCGTACAGAGTAAACAACGTAATGCTGTCTGTCTCCCTGCTGACGTCAATTTGGCCCATGCTGATAGGATTCCAAATCAGATGAAAGTTACTCAATCGGGTTGGAAAGGCCCAATAGAACTACACTTCTAAGGCTAAGAATCCCTTTTCTGGAACTTCCAGCCAGCTATTGGAAACTCACTGCCTTCAAAGGCAGCTCTTCCAGCTTTGGAAATTTCTAGCTTTAAACTCTGAGATTATGTAGCCTAATGCCTTCATCCTACAGACAGAAGTCAGGCCTAGTGAAGTGACCCTTCTAAGGTTACACACTCAGGGCAAACCAGAGTTGGAAATAGAATTTGTGTCTTCTAAATTCAAATCTAGTGGATTTTACACTCTACATCATGTGGCTTCTCATAAGGTAATCTGGTCACCAGCTTATACAATATTAAGTAAGCACAGTGTACTCCCAAGGCAAATCAGTAGTTGGGTGTGTATGTGTGTGTGTGTGTATGTATGCATATATATATATATATACACACACACACACACACATATATATATGTCTGTAACCAGCCTATGAGTCTATACACCAGGAAGAAAGCAGTCCCCTCCCCAGGGCAGGTACCAAATACTGAGCATCTGTATCCAAGTGGGCTATACTCACCTCAGACACCAGTTCACTCCACTTCTAGAGACCAACACATTGCTCTTTCAGTCAGCCAAGAAGTTTGTGCCTGACAGTGGCATGAAAGCTGTTACCGCTGGATCATAGAAGTGACCCTTCACAGGAGGCCTGTCCCAGACAAACTCAACACAGGCCTCTAGCAAGCCAGGCCTGCTGAGGAGTTCCAACTGAGCCACTTGCCAGACTTGCAACTGTATTTGCCTCTCTTTCTCATCCTGAGCTTTTAGACCTCAATATCATTCATTCATCATTTATTATTTTACAAAGGTGTACCAAGCATCTACTGTGTACCAGGCCCTGTGCTCAACATTGGAGATATACTGAGGAAAAAAGACTGAAAGAAGGAGGGCAATGAAGTGTGTAAGAGAGAGAGAGTGAGCACAGAGGACAGAGTGGCTAAGTTTGCCTGGGGCACAATGGAGATAAGAGTAGGCTTTATGAAATAGTTCCAGATAAAACTCCCTTCCCAGCAATACCTCTTTTTCACAGAACTGCAAAGCCATGCAAACTGTATGAGCAAGTCAGTTAACAAATAACACATTAAGTGTTCTAAGTGCACTGTGGGTTATGAGAGGACTGTATGTAGAAACTTCTGCTTTGATCCATTTTCAGTTATTAAAGTGATAAAATATATACACAACATATTGTATAAAATTGAAATATATGCTGATTTCAAAGGAGTAGGAAAAGTGGAAAGAGTGAAGTAGGATAGAATCTACATCAACAACCATGTGGCACAAAAAAGGGAAATATCACAGTGGGTTGATGTTATCAAGGTAAGTTTTCTAGATGAGAAGACAGTGTCTTCCCAACTTAGGACAATGACATCCATCCTTATGTCTATAAAATTGATCTCTCCAATAACAGTGTCAATTTTAAAGACTTGTCTTGTGTTCTTTTGCATACTCTACAAAGCCTAAGTAAACAGACATGATCTCACTCTGTTGCCCAGTATAGAGTGCAGTAGTATACGATCATGACTTGCTGCAGCCTCGACCTCCCAGGCTCAAATGATCCTTCTTCCTCAGCATCCTGAGTAGCTGGGACCACAGACATGCACCACCATGCCTGAGTAACTTTTTTTATAGAGAAGGGGGTCTCTCTGTGTTGCCCAGGCTGGTCTCAAACTCCTGGGTTCAAGCGATTCTCCTGCCTCGGCCTCCCAAAGTGCTGGGATTACAGGCATGAGCTACTGTGCCCAACCTGACCTTCTTAATGATATGGCATTTCCCTTTGTGACTATTCCAAAAGACCAGTAGCGTGATCTGCATTTGGAGGTAAAAATGTTCTTCATGATTCTAAGGCAGCAGCAGCTGACAGTTACTAAAACAAGCCCCACAAAATGTTATCTTTCCCTCCCACCACAGCAGCTGAAGATAGCAGTATATGTTCCTCAGGCTGAAACTGCCCAGATGTTTTATGAAAAAAGACCCACCGGAAGCCAACCTGGAGCATCTTTCTGATGAGTTTCCTTGAACACAGGAGCAGCAGGTAAGAAATAGCTTATACCATTCTGTCCCTTGCAGAACTTACATTAAGTCATGGACTACTAGTAGGCGTAGCTGAGAAAGGAAGGGCCATGCATCTTACAGTTTTGATCTAGAATCTTTTCTAAAAGTGTTCCTGATCCTTTTCATTTTTATCCCAGGAAGACTGGGCCACTCCAGCATTTGACCCACCCTGTGCGCAGGAGCACCTATCACAGGCCCCCCGCCTAAGCCATTGTCTGTCTCTCTTCTTAATGTTTAGTCTTGCAGATGTTTGGGTGTTTGTTACTGTCATGTCTGTTCAGTTGAACTTTCATTTGCTAAAATGTATTGTGCAATGGCAAGCAGAATTAATCTCATTAAATAATAGAATCAAAGAACTTAGAGATAGATACGAGATTTAATACATCATCTGGTTCAGATCTCTAACTACAAGCAATTGTTGCAACCTTAGTTGTAAGGAAAAAACAGCTGAGCCCAGGAAATTATGTGACTTACTCAAGGCTAAACTGCCAGCAACTGAAAAAAGAGGAACTAGAATTCAGGTCTCCTACCTCCTAATGCAGAGCCAAGCTGGGTCTGCATCAATTGATTTCAGCACACATGACCACAGATGAATCTTCAAGCACATTTTCAACAGGATGTAGCAACTTGGACTAAATCCTCTGCACCTATAGCAACACCCTTTCTTGGGATTAATGAATATTGAGAAACTTCATTGAGGTGTGGCTTTCCAACTTCACAATATTGTATTAGTGAATATCTCTAAGTAGAATTCTATGTAGACTTATATACAACTCTCTTCTTACTTATTGGACAGCAAAACTCCTTAGGAGCAGAAATGGAATATAATACACTTCGATACTGCCTAAAATTTAATCATATAGAGTCAATTTGTATTTATTGAGTACTTGCTAGGTGATATGCTAGGGAAATGCCAATAAATGAAACCCTTTTTCCCCAAGATAATCTCTAATCTAAATAAGGGAAAGCAACATAAAATGTAATAAAATAAATAAATTGTAAATAGTCCAAAAGAAGAAACGTAACAATAGAGGGACACATTTTGCCAGGAAATGACTGTTACTGGGGAGAGGTGCTCTACGAGTTTAGAGGCAAGGAAGGTATAAGCTGAGGAAACCAGGAAGGAAGGGGATTCTTCATGGAGAGGTAAGTATTGACTAGTTTCTGAGTTCCGTGAATTCCCTGACCACACTTCCAATTCCCACTTCCACACTTCTGTTTACATTGCTCTGACCTTAAATGCCTCCTCTCTCTCCGTCTAGTAAATAACAGTTTGGGTGAAACTGGAAGATCTTAGAATGTCAAACTAAGTTTTTTCACTTTCTTTTTATGTCTTGTAAGAACAATGGCATTAACAAGGGCCTAAGTCGATCCATACACACTCCCAGAATATACAGGAGAGCTGGAATAGCAGACAGCTAGGACACATGCAGTCTTCAGGAAGGCCCAGGGAAGAAACTAAAACTAGCAGAGAGTACGAATTTAATTAATAGCTCACAAATGACAAATCCAGATACACTGAAGGGCAAAGAAATTCTCTCAAGCAATAAGCAACGCATCTTACTCACCCTTATAGCACATTTACCATTTACAAATTCTTATACTGCCTATCTGAGATTTTGTTCTGTTATTTCCTTTTAGAAATGATCTCAACTAGTGTACTAGAAAGCCCCTGGACCAGGCCTCAAGAGGCCCTGATTTTCAGGGCTTGTCCTCATTTGCTTCAGTGTGTGACTTTTGTCCCCACCGTCACTCACTCCCCCAGCTCTGTGAAGGCCATGGATTGTGATGGGGGAAGGGAACTTTCGGAGTGGGCAGATCCTGTGGTCTCAGCCACACATCTGTGGATTCACAGATCATTCATAGGCTGATCAATTCCTCATCTACACATGAAGTTGGCAGCCTGGTCAGAAGGAATAGAAGTGGAGACCTGCTACTCCCCGGTGGACAGGAATAGGGCCTCTACCAGCCACTCCCCCCAAAAGCTGATTAATCTTTAAAATTTCTCAGGGACACCGCGCAATTCAAAGGCCACAGTCCCCTTGATGGAACACTGAAAGAGGGTTTTTGTTTTCCACAAAAAGGGAAATTGAGGTTTTTGTGGTGAAAGAGAAGGATGTAAAATCAGCCGTGTAGTGGTTTATTCACAGCCTGACCCCTCCCCAAACCCACAGGGATACTGGAGCTGCGACTCATCTCTTCTCATGAGTCATGTGGACTTGCATGGGCCTGGTGGATTTAGGAAAGAAAAACACCAGACTCCACAGTGTGCACAAGCATTTGGGGACAGAGATGTGATCCAAAGATGGAGAGATACAGTTCCTTGACTTTAATGTGGAGAGACAGTCCGGAAGACAGGACTGTCCAGGTCTAATAGAACCGATAGGTCGTCTCTCAAAGGGCCAGAGCGTGGCTATCACATTTGGGGCCTGTTATTTGAGCCGTCATAGCCGACTTTTCCACTGACATCCCCAACTTCCAAATTAATTATTTACTTACCAGAGATTCAGCTTGGCCATGTCAGACGGAAATAGCAGGGGGTGTTGTGTAGCTCAGATGAGCTGGCATTCAAACAGTAAGAGAGGACATCACTCAGGCCACATGCCCCTCTCTGGTTCAGAGGGAGCCACCTGTGAAATTTAGATGTCCCTAAGATCCCTACACCTTCCCTCATCTAGGTCTGGAGCTAGAAACAGATCACTGCGTTGATCCCAGGACTTCTTACGGGAGTTGTTTTTCTGATTTTTTTTTTTTTTTCCTGGCCCAAACCAGAATCCTGGGGGGGAATTGATTCTCTGACTCTGGTTTTTCAGAGTTTGAAATCCTAGGTGAAAGGTGCGAGCTGCTAGTAGGGCCAGGGCAGGAGGGGGCTCAGCCATCACTGTAAGCTCTGTTTGCCGCAGAAGGACAGGTGTTGAGTTACACACTCGGGGAATGTGAGCGCCAGGAAGGGACCCGGTGGGTGCCAGCCAAAGTAGCGAGGTCAATACCTCCTTCTGTACTGGCTCTTCCTGGAGACCAAAAAAACAAACCATCCCTTGGCTTCAGGTTCCTGAAAAGACCTGAACTGTTCTTGTTTACTGTTCTAAGGGGCTGCATAGCACTTCTTTTTAGAATAATTTATTTCATTGACTTCAAGACTTCAGAAAGGCAGCAGTATATGCATTGAGGGCTAAATAGGGCATGTTTACAGAGCACTTATTCTCCGCAGAAGGGTCTAAATAAATGCAACATACAATATGGCTGCTCCTGTCTATTGCCACGGTGAGAAATAGCACTAACATCTTGTTTTGACTAACGTCTTCACTTATATATTCGTGAGGACACAGGCTTTGGGTTTCCTCCTTCACTGGATGTCTGCTCAGCACAGCAAGTTCCCAGAGCTAGGAATTTGTGATCGTACATGCAGAAGACATCAGGGGTTTAGAGCGTCTGCAGTCAAGTTGTAGCATGTTAAAGAAAACAGAATTGCATAGCCCTGCTCAGCTTCAAGGAGCAGTAAGCTAAATTCCAAGAATATCATATTTAGTCATAAAGTTCAACCAATTCAGGACTCATAACGAGGGTATGTGATCGTCTATCTGAGTGGTAATCAACTTTCTTAGGTCAGCTTCTATTTTTAATCCTTCATGCAAAGAGTCCAGCATATTTGCATACTCACACAGACACATTGCTCATCAAATAGAACTAGACAGCCTCAACACAAAAACTGAGAACATGTACCTCACACATACCAGCCACTGGGTATTTCGTAATAAAGAAAAATGGGATCAAACAAGGCATTAGGAAGAGAAAAACAGGTTCAGCCAGATACTATGGAAATCCTGATTCTTATCAGGGCAAACAATCGGAATTACTATGATGCTTCTTAGGGAGAGTCTACTCTGAACAGACACAGAATATTGTATGTCATACTGTCTTCACGTGGACCAGGTAATTAGAATTATGCCCGTTTGATAGATAAGGAAAGTCAGATTGAGAGAGCACATGTTTGTCGGGTGGCAGAAACAGGAACTAGACCAAGGTCTGTTTAATTGCAGTCAGTCACTCAACTTCAGGTTATGGAGCATATGAGGATGTATGTGTGTGTGCACGCATGTGTGTGTGTGTAAAGAACCATTTTCCTCCCTTTTAAAATCAGAATAATTCCATTAGCCCCAGGGTCTAGTAGAATAAAATATAAAACTATCATGACCAAGATTTTTATCCACAGATCAAAACAATTCTAGGTTTGGTTAGATTGAGATGAAGCCACAGTCACAACCCAGGTCTCTTGGCTGCTAACTCAGGGCTCTTCCAGACAGTAGATAAAAACCCACATGGATTCAGGGAGTCTCATAAACTTCTCGGCAGACCCTGTTTTCTGTCAGTTTAGCAAGTGGTGCCTCTCCCACCTATGGCCATGTGGAAAAAGCACAGCTTCTGCAAAGCCTGATCATCTGCTGGCCTTAGTGACGTGCTTAGTCAACAGAATGTGACGGAAGGGACATTTGGAAATGCTGAGGGTCATACATAAGGGGACTTGCAGCTCCCACTTGATTCTCTCTGAATGATACCATGTGAGAAGTCCAACTACTCCGAGACCTGCCATGCTGGGGGGAAAGTACAAGTCAGCCATGTCAAGAGGTCAGAGTGGAACCCAGGCAGCCCCAGCTGTTCCATCCATCTCAGCCCAATCACCAGTGTCATCCAGCAGACAAGACAAGGAGAAGAGCTGAGAGATCCCGCCCACAGCCAGAGCCAGTCACAAGTGGGGCAATGTCTCACTATCGCAGCCACACCAACTGAGTTCCTGATTATGGAGGAACAGAGACCAGCTAGCCTCACTGGGCCGATCCACAACACTGACAACATGACAAAATGGCTCTAGTTTCAATGCCACTGAGTTTTGGGGTAGTTTGTTACACAGCAGTAGATAATTAGAACATCTTGTGTCTCATCTATAAAGGGCTCCCAGGACGATCTCATCATCCAGAACCCCTGATACCATTTAAGCTTCCTCTTTCTCCCTCCCCCACCGTAACTCCTCTAGCTGCTCCTTTTGATGTCTCTCTTAGACCAGTGGGGAATGATGAAAGCAAGAAGGATCTGTTGAGGGCCTGAAAAAGAGGACAGGCACAACAGGGAGCATGTGTCAAAATGCTTTCTTCTTGGTAGGCAAAAATGGTACATGAGAGCCTCTTGGATGGAGAGATGAAGCAACACAGGAAAGTTCCTGAAAAAAGAGGCTAGAAAAAGGCATAGGATCAAGAAAAGAGCCAGGTTCCTCACTGCCTTCTTTCCCTGACCCCTGCATGCCACCCCATCTACATATCTGTACAACAGATCGCATGTTCTCCAAATCCTCCGTGGTTCCATCCTTCAGGATAGAGTTTACTCAATGCATCCCAAGGACTCCAGCAAACTCTTACCTCCCCACTCTCTGACAGCTGAATTATTGACCATTTAGCTCATATTGACTCTTAGTTTTCCATGTTTGACTTATCTAGAACAGACAGAATAAAACTCGTTTGAGGGCAAAACCTATATTACATAATTTTTCTTCATATTCCATAGTAAAATGCACAGAACCAAACACAATAAAACAAGTCGTATTCAATATGTATCCAAGGGAATTTAGTGCTACCCATATAACAAGGGCAGATAAGGTCTCAGCCTCACCACTCTAGGCTTCTGCAGATGTTCCATGCTGAGTTTTCAAGAAGTTGACTCACACAGATGCATAGCTAGACCTCACATCACACTCAGGCTTCTGGAAAGATTAGTTTACATGACAGTTTCTGCATCTCCTTCTTCACTGGCTTCTGATCTCATAGCTCCACAGAAAACACTCTCTCAAAAGTCACAGTGACCCTGCGGTGCCAAAGCCTGTGTGACATAAACCACAGCCTCCCAGGGACCTCTTGGGTTTTCTCCTGCTCTAGCCAGACCACTTGTTGCAAACACTTTTTTTTCCCCTTCTGCTTATCTTTTAAATGCTTGTAATCTCCAAAGATCTCTCCACGGCTCTAAGGCTTTACAAGCTACCCCAGGCAAATTAAGCCACACCCATGGTTTTAACCATTAACAGATTCCAAAGCCCACAGTAATCTGCAGAACCCAAATATTCAGCTGCCTAACAAGTATCGCCACATGAGTGTCCCCATAGGCCCCTTTAAACTCGACAGGAATCACACTGACTTGCTGCAGCATCCTCTTTTCAAGGCCTCCCTTCTTTATGAATAGTGATATCCGTTTGCCTCGGAGATATCTTAAATTCCACCTTCTCATTCAACAACTAAATCCCATTAGCCACTGAGTCACACAGATGCTACCTGCTTAATGCCTTTTATATCAATTCACTTCTGATGCTGTCTCTGTCACCAATGTGTTTTAGGTTTTTCTCACTTCTCACCTGCATTACGTCAAAGGCCTCTAGCTGGCCTCTCTTGCTCCAGTCTCTCTCCCCTATGATCTGCTCACCGCATGGTTCTCCACGTGACCTTTCCAGAACATAACTCTGCTCATGTCCTTCTTTGTCTAAAATAAATCAGAGTTTTGGGGATAATGTATAACCTCCTAGGACACAGGGTCCAAAGAACAGTGATTCAAAGTGAACTGTAGAGCCAGATTTCATGGGTTTCAATCCAAACTCTGCCTCTTCCTAGCTCTGTAACAGGCAGATGACCTACTGTGTCTGTGCCTCAGTTCCCTGATTTGTAAGGTAAGGATAATAGTAGTAGCTACTGCCTAGGGTTTTATGAAGACTACTTGAAATATACATGTAAAGAGCTTAGAACTCTATCTGGCACACAGTAAGGATTCAGTAAACACTAGTTAGTTCCTAGCTGCGTTCTTCCCACTGCCTAGTTCTCACCTCTGCTCCCAACCACCCGTGGCATCATTCATTCAAATGGATCTACTTGCATTTCTTCTAGTCAAATCTATCATTTCATCACCCATGCCTTTGCATATGCCGTTATTTCTTCCTGGAATGCCCATTCTCCTTCTTCCTCTAGCTGACTCCTCTTGTTCCTCAAAACTTGCTCCAAGACTACCTTCCCTCCATCCCAGAGCTTTCTCTCCCCGCTCCCAATCTGATTTGGAGGGTTATGCTTTCTCTTCATTGAATTTGGTACACTATTTTATAATTACCATTTTATTTGCCTATCTGACTCAAGCTTGTCTGATTCTTAAAGGCAAATGACATGTCTTATTTGATTTTATATTCTTAATGATGAGTACAATGACTACCTTAGAATCCACACTCATCCACTGTTAACTGAATGAACAAATGGTCCCTATGGAATATTAATAACAGGTACCCAAACACGCTTAAATTTGATTACCTGCACTTGAAACAAAACAGTGACTTTTTCCCAAGACCCGCATGCCTTGTGTAGTTTTATAGATTGCAAATAAACTTAGCACAGGGAGACGTGATCATGTCCAGGGAAATGATCAGCTCTGAGAACCACCAGTCTCTGACAGTAAATAACTGCTAAATCTCCAGAAGGTTTCTACTTCTGCCTGTCTCTTGATTGTCCTGCTCTCTGGAATAAATCAGACAGTACAACACAGGAATTTGAATAAAGTAGCCAAACTGTGCAAAAGTGATCACAATGGAGTAAAAGTGCATTATTCTGTCTCTCAGAATTAGCATATTTCTAAGTAATGAGTCTTAAATGAGAGAAGACTTTGCTTTTCTTCCTGAGATAGTCTTCCTTAATTCTTCAGAGTGAAACTAGTAAGTGACGGCAGAGCAAACAAGGGATAAATGGTACGTGTAAGGACCTCCCCTCAAATTCAGTCTCTTTTTTTTATTGGATACAATTGCGCTTGGTTTAGTTTGGGTTCTGAGGAAACTGTCACTAACTCTCTAGGATAGCTTCTGTGTTTGAGGGTTAGATAAGACCAAGAAGTGGAGACTATAGGAAGAATGACTTGTTGGATTACTTTGACCCAACAACGGAAGCAGCATCTCAGCCCGGAAGTGTTCAACAATAGGAAGATCACCCACAAAGCACCAAGGAAATTGGCTAAATGTCTGTCAGGAATGCCAGGATAATTCTCTTTCACCTTCGAGAATCTGATTTTATGATGGTGGTAGAGATTTCATATTTAAGGTATTTTGAGAGCTTGGTGAAGACACAGTAGGGGATGCATAAATGATTGTTGTTCCTGTGAGGTTGAAAGGAACATTCTGAACATCTCAAACCATTCAGTTGGCAACTTCCTACAGTGCTCATACATAGACAGTGTCCACCTACTCTCCACCCCACTGCACTGAAAAATGATGCTGGCCACTCACTGAAAAGGCTGCCAGGAAAGCAGGAAGTTTAGAATGTCATCTGAAT